>NW_026690866.1:2608786-3209463 GCF_020826845.1 Diceros bicornis minor
GACAGCACAGATAGAACATTCCACCACTGCAGAAAGTTCCAGCGCATTGGTGCTCATCTAGAGTGGGACTTGGCAAACTATATCCTGTGGATCAGGAACCACATGACCACCAAACCAGTAAGTCTGCTTCACACACAGCTGGAGTCCCTCACTGACCATCTGGCCCAGTGGCTCTCAGTGCAGAGATAAGGAAACAAAAGTCCAGAGAGGGGAGGTGATTAGTTTGAGGTCACAGAGCTGTCTAGGAGAAGGTGAGGGCCTCCTATACTACACTGGTGTCCTTTTCTCTCTCTCAATGGTGGGTAAAGACTGGGGGACTATGCCACCTCCTGCCAGCCTGAGAAAGTTCAATGATCTCTCAGCCCCAGGCATCCAGAGTCCCCAGAAAGGCCTCACTTCCTTTTACAATGACCAGGGAGCCTTACCATCCCCGAGGACACTCTTCCTGTCCAGAGTCAAGTTCTGCAGCTGGGTACCATTCTGGGTCAGCCGCAGGAATTCCTCATAGATGGCAACTCTGTCCAGTCTCTGTACCAAGGCGGCAAGGTACACAGGGAGTCAACTCCAGTGTGGTTACTGTGGGGGACAGACCTGGAAGGGCACAAAGGATGAACAAGGGTGCCTGGAATTCTACCCTGATTCTAGATTCCCTGCTTCTGGGTCCTGTCCAAGAGGACATTTTGCAATAATGTAAACACTTGTCTGCACTACCAAATACACTCATTATTAGCCCCATGTTGTTATCGAGCACTTAAAATGTGGCTAGTGTGTGTGAGTGAGGAACTGAATTTCTCATGTAATTTCATTTCAAGTAATTAATTTATAAATAAATAACTACAGGGAGAACATTTTTGAAACTTTGGAGTAAGGACTTCTGCAAACGCATAAAAACAATGAGAACACTGGTAAAAATGGTCGAAATCATCTTTTCAGAAGTCTAGAAATTAATCAAAGGCTTGTAAGAATCTGAGGGTTTAGTGAAGACACACGGTGGAATCTTGATAAAGGGAGCAAACTTTGTGGCACTACAACTTTCACTATTCCCATCCTGCTCTCACAATATCCTCCATAACTTTGAAAGCCATCAGTCTCAGAACCATGGTAGCTGAGACAACCAGCAGCCCAGCAGCCATAATGGGTTTGGAGCTCTGAAAAGACCCATCCCCATCGAACTCTCACTAGCTGACCTGCCTGGCAGCTCCCCGAAAAAGCCCCATGTTCAGGGCTTGACGTTACTTGACTCAGAGCTTGGCCAGGGTGGAAAGTCTGTCCCCAGGACACTTGATAAAAATATTCAGGGCTAATTGTTTTCTATTGTAGTTGCCTGAGGGAGTGATACCAGCTGAGACAGGCAAGAGGTGAGCCAAAAACTTAGAAGAAAAATTGGGGGAATGAGATGTCCACAGGGGGCTTTGAAAAGCTCCAGTGTATTTGCGGGCATCTAGAAGGCCACAAGTGCTCAGGGCTGTGGCACGCCCAGGAAAGACTTGAGAACATCTTAATCTCTCACCTCTAGTTGAAGGGTTAGCTTAATATCTGAAAACTTGGTTATGTATTACACAATATTAATAGAATACGGGCCAATACCATGCAATCTCCATCACATATACAGAAAAGAATTTGACAAAATACAATGCCCTTCATGTCTAAAAAAGAAAACACTCAACAAATTAGGAATAGAAAAAAACTTTCTCAACCTATAAACAGCATCGATGAAAAACCCACGGCTAACACCATATTCAATGGTGAAAGACTGAAAATTTCCCCCTAAGGCCAGGGACAAGACAATGATTCTTCCCATATCTCGTATGTTAATCACAGGTACTAGAGGTTCTAATGAGGGCAATTAGGCAAGAAAAAGGAATAAAGAAACCCAGATTGGAAGGGAAGAGGTAAAACTATTTGTTTTGCAGATGAGAAGATATTGTATATAGAAAAACCTAAAAAATACACTCCTCCCCACACATAATATGTCAATCGTATCCTAATAGGTGTATAAAAAATTTAAATTGCCCCATGTGTTTAGTGGCTAGACTATTGGAGAGCACAGTTAGACTGCTGATATTTGTTGAAAGTCTCCAGAAGAGGAGGAGGAGGAGGATGCTGGAGGTTGGTGACACTAAACGTTAATGCTTTCCTCATCCCCCCAAAACCTATGGAAGGAGATGTTAGGATTAGCTGACAGGGATGTGGGGCAGAATGGTCACGATGTAAGTGACTTCCAGATCAATGATGTGTCACGGGAGCTCAGAGTCATCAGCCACCAGCTCAGCCAATGCTTCCAATCTCCTCAACCTACATCAAGTCGGTGACCAGGCAGGAATGAAATATGTCTCAAAGCTGGCTGCCTCTGTAGAGCTTGGTGACCTAGAACAAACATGAGGGAGAGTGGGTGAGGTGGAGGTCTCCCGGGGACGCAGGGGGCCACTGGAGCCAGTGAAAGATCACAGACCTTGGGGCAAGGGAGACCTGACTTCTAATCCTGGCTCTTCCCCTAACTCACTGTGTGACCTTTGGCACAATACTCCCCTTTCTGAGCTTCAGTTTACCCATGCGAGAAATGGGGAAGGCAGCTAGGACATCACATCTGGACACTGAGAGAACCCAGACATGCAGGGAAAGTGAAGGGTTGAAACAATCACACAACAGATGTAAGTCAGACAGAGGAATGACGGTGCCCTCAGGGCAAGGAGAGACGGGAGAGGGAGACCCCACCTGGTCCTGGGTGTCCCTCAGCAGGGCAGTGTACTCCGAGGATGTGGGCTCCGAGTTGTTGAGGTTCCAGCTGATGATGTAGAAATGTAGCTGCTGCTCTTTCTTGATGGATAAACTCCAGGCTGCAGAGCCTGGAGCCACCGAGAGGAAGAGCAGACAGGTGGAGATTCTCAGCTCCCTGCACAGAGGCATGGTGCCCCACGGGGTCAGGGTGGTGGGTGCAGACAGCGTCCACACTGGTGGCTGGCCCATCCTTCTCAGGCCTGGGGAGAGAGGGATGTGGGGACTCTAGAGAGAGGTCCTGAAAGCTCTGGGGGTGGGGGCCAGACCAGGAAGGAAGAAATGGGAGGACAGTGGGGAGACAGAGAGGGGTGGTCACAAAAGTGGTCATTAGGGGCAAATGCTCAGGGGAGGGTCTCACCTGAGGGAGACCAGTCTGCAACTCGAGTAGAAGGGACCCAGGCTGCTCTTCTTAAACAAGGATCCAGCTGGGGAGGAAGGAGGAGGAGGAGGAGCAGGAGGGACAGGGGTTGGGGGAGCGGCTGGGTGGGAATTAACCCACCAGGAGCTGCTGGGACCAGGGTCTCACCAGGATCTGCAGGACCCTCTCAGTGGAGTTGAACGTGGCTGAGCCGTTGCTCATGTGTGATGAATACCGAAGGGTGGAGATGGTGACATTGACTGTGAGGGTCTTCAGGTTGTGCCCCAAAGCTGCAAGACGAGAGGGAGAGCGATGGCCATCTCTGAAAGCTGGCCTGAGACCACACCAGAGTCCTGTACTCATTATAATCTGTCGTCTTCTGTCCCAGTGGCACCACCACCCACCCGTGTGGTCACCCAAGTCAGAACCAGCATATCTGCTCAGCTCCTCCTCCCTCCCAGTAACACCCATTCACCTTGCACACTGGTCCTCAGATATACTCCCTCTCTCCATCCCTGTCCTAGCTCAGGTCTTAACGTCCTTCACCCGGACCAACACCCCAGCAGACTCACTCGATGCTCTGTCTAAATGATGTTCTACGTGGACTACTAGAAGAATCTTTCTGAAATGAATACCTCACTAGGGCCACCACTGCTCTAGTACCACCCATGGCTCCCTATGGCCTTCAGTGTTTAGTTCAACCTTCTTGACCTGGCACTCAAGGCTCTACTCAATCTGGCTCCTGCTGACCTTTCAGTCTCATTTTATTCATCTTCTGCAGGTTAAACATTATGCTTCTTGCAACCCAAATTCGTTTCAATTCTCCCCATAGGGCATGTTGTTTCTGGCCGGAGCCTTTGCTCATGGAATCCTCTCTGCCAGGAAAACCCTTCATCCTCTATTTGCCAGGTACCCTCCTACTCATTCTTAAAGACTTCATTCTGGTGTAACTTTCTCTAGCAAGCTCTTCTCCTCCAAATTATGCCAGGTGCCTCTCCCCAAAATATCCCACATTGTATTATAATAGTGTGTTAATTTCACAAGACTAGGGGCTCTCTGAGGGCTGGCCTCAGACTGAATCGTTGGTATAATCTTTGTGATCAGCATGATTGCTCTAAAACCAGAATTTCACACCCTGGCTTCCCAGCTCCTGGATCACAACTGGCTCGTGGGGGAGTGGGGCCAGAGAGCTTCTCTTGGGAAGGAAAAGGGGCCCCCAGATACCTGTGGTGGCTTCTGGTGGCACAGGTGATGATCAAGTATGCAGGGACGTGGTGGCCGGCTCGGGAGTTGTGGAGAGGGCTGTCAGCAGGGAGGGACAGAGTGGGAGGAGCCTCCAGGCTCACACGGGCTCCAGCACTGGCTTTCTCAGGACCACCATTCACAGGTGAAGCATAAATGAGAGTGAGGGGACGGGTGACTGTGTGAGCAGAGGGATGAGCAAGCCTGTTGGTGAGAGGAGCCCAAGAGAGAGAGATAGGTGAACAAGAGAGACTGAACTTGGAGGAGAGACAGATAGACAGGCAGAAAAATGGGCAGATGGATAGGATACCTGGAAAAGGAAGACCAAGGGGGGGGCTTTAGGAGAATTAAAGTGAAAACCACGTGGGGTCAGAATGTGGTGGAGAACATGTTTGTGTCTAAGGCTTTCTTACACTGGGCTGGGACTCTCCACCAGAACCTGGGCGGGAGAGAAGGGATGATTTAGGGCCCTTCCAGGTGCTTCCCTCACCAAGGACAGCAGGTGAAGGAGAACAAATGCTCCCCAACCCCAAATGCAGACGGGACACAGGAGATCAGGGCCAGGAATACTCATTGGTGGTAGTCGGGGCCACGGCTCCATAGGTGTAACCTGTGGAGAGAAGGCGAGAGGAGCTGAGCAAGAGTTGGGGTGAACATAAAGAATTAAGGGAGAGGAAGGATGTAGGGACCTTTGTGGGAAAAGCAGAGGGGAAAGCAGCGGGGACGAGTGGAGGGGTGTTCAGGGGGAAGGCAACGAGATGGAAGGTGGCTGGACCCAGTGATCACACAGTGATGAGAAGACTGAACCCAGACCAGGAGGATAGAGAGATGGATCATAGCTCACTTTAGAGCAATGGAGGGAACACAGAACTCCGACTGGGAGAGAGAGTGTGGCTGTAGCACAGCCCCTCACCACCGACGTGGAGGCTGTCCCCGTCCAGGGTGAAGGCGCCCAGGTGGGTGACACACTGGGTCTGATGGCTCAGCTTCCAGTAGAGTCCCTCTCTGTCCAGCCCGGGACCTGTGGAGGTCAGAGTGGAAGGTGCAGATCATGTCCACCCCAGTGGCTGCCCCATCCTTCTCAAGCCTGGGTGAGGAAGATCATGGGGATGTGGAATACTGAGCAGGGTCATTCTGGGTGTGGATAGCGAGAGAGGGGAAGGGAGGAGGCTGATGGAGATGCTGAAGGGGCTGCTCTGATGCCTGCAGGGTCTCTCCTAGGTGTCTCCCGTGTGAGACACCCCCCTCACAAGTAAGGCCTGGCTTCTTTTAGGATGTGGAGGGGGGCCTGTGAGTGGCAAAGAGGGGTGAACACACAGACCTGTGTGAGGGGGTGCCTGCAGGTCTGCACGGACAGCAGCGAGAACAGTCAGTGCCCTGTGCCATCTGACACATGCAGGCAAGAAAGTACCGTTATGTTCTCTCGGTTCTACATTCCAAGGTCTTTTCTTTCTACTTCTTTCCTACTCCACAGCCATCACCCAGGCCTAGGGAACAATCATCTTATTCCTAATCTTATTCCCAGCACCTCCCATCTTGCCTACTAAGTCTTCATTCTTAACCATGAAGTCCATTTTAACCCACGTGCTTAGACCAAACGCTAATCACATCATCCTTCTACTCGCATCTCTCCAGAGTCTTCCCACTGGTCTTAGAACAGAGTCCCAAGTCACCCCTGATCTGGTCCTGCCTGTCCTCCCCTCGCAAGTGTGGCTCACACCGCTCCCCCTGAGTTGACTCGGCTCGGCCATCCCTGTTCTCAGTTCATGGACACACCAGGCTCTCTGCTTCAGGGGTGTCCTCATGCGGGTCCCTCTGCCTGAAACGCTCTCTTGAACACACTCCCACACCCTCACTCCAGTCTAACCCTCCGACCAGCTAAATCCAGTCCCAACTCTAGCTCTCAAGCTAAATATCAGTCCTTCTCAAGAGGGCTTCTCTGCCCGCTCATGTTGATTCCCCTTGTGCCAAACTCCCACATCACTCTTATCATTAACTTTTCAAAATCCAAATTCCCAAATACAATATAAATTCCATGGAGGTGGGACAAGGTCTCTCTGGTTCTCCAGGTCCCCATGCATGTGGCCCAGGGCCTGGCTCATGAGATGAGGAACCATCCCGGTTTGTCTAGGACTGCCCTGGTTTGAACACTAAACGTCCTGTGTCCTGGAAAACCCCACTGTCCTGAATAAACGAGGATGGTTGGTCACCATAAATTATACAC
This sequence comes from Diceros bicornis minor, assembly GCF_020826845.1. Classification (NCBI taxonomy): domain Eukaryota; kingdom Metazoa; phylum Chordata; class Mammalia; order Perissodactyla; family Rhinocerotidae; genus Diceros; species Diceros bicornis. Next base: position 2,615,389 of record NW_026690866.1, read on the forward strand.
TCAAAGACTATCTATTGCATGACAAGCACACATTCCCCTCAAGAACATCACAGGAAAGCGAGAATGAAAAAGGCACACACACATACACACACAATTAGTAGAGGCCAACAACTAAATACAAAATTACTTAACAAGATTCTCGGCAACGTGAATCATCAGACCGTTATTTCAGAAAAGTTTCAAAAACAAAGTTAATTCCCTTTAAAAGGCAAGGTGGTGAGGACAGTCTTTTTGGAGACTAGCGCCCTTCCCTTCAATCTACAGTGTTGTTTAGTACTCCTCCAAATGATTTGAAATGTCATAAAGAAAAAAAATGCTCAAAATAAATCTGGCTACTGGCAAATTCAATTTTAAATTTCTTATTAATACAAAGAAGTTCAAATCATCTTTTTCCCTGAATGCTCCTTTATTTCAAATTTTTGTGGATCATTTATAGGACTTTAGAACTCAAATTGAATGGGTCTAAGGAATGTTGTTGAGTATCCCTGCTAATATTTCATGGGATGTCTTCTAATACTACATACACATGCAAAACATTTCTGTATTTATATTATATATAAATCCTGACTTTTGAGTATTATGCAATGCAAGTAAATCTATATTTTCTTCTATAATACACATTTGCAGTTATTTACGTTTGTTTCATGTGTTTTTACTTGCATATAACTGTACTTACTGAAATATTTACCACACAGAACCACACACAGCTTACCATATTTCCATCCATCCATCCAACATCAATAATATTTCTCAAGATACCCTCACTCTCAATGACTCCCTGTGGTGAGAACCTGAGCCCAGGAAAGCCCACTGGCAGGTCTTCTGCACAACGGAGGCTGCCGGAACCTGTTGGTACCAGGTCCACAGGGTACTCACCTGGTCACACAGAAATCCATGGATCAGCGAGGACAGGTGGACCCTGAGCCTGGTTTCACCTCAAACTTGATCTCCACGGATGCTTCTTGTGTCTGAGGGGGGAAAAAAAAGCACAAACAAGCTTTTGAGGCCTTTTATAGGGTGTTGGATGGAAAGTTCACCCCATTCACTTTTCTTTTTCGTATTTACTGATTTAACTGTAACCGTTGGTTGTGACTGGATTTTCCCGATTCCTATCCAGCCACCTGCTGCTCCCAGAGAGGGGAGAAAGCAGCTTCGTGCTGTGTGCACTTGAGTCGCTCAACTCACTTGGCTGGACAGAGACTTTTTGGTGACTCTGGACCCTTTAAACAAGCTTGTCATTTAGGGACCCTGTAAGTGACTCGCTGACTTGTCAACAATTTCCACACTTCATTCAGGGCTCGGGAGATTTTCAGACCCTGGAGCAGGTTTCCCAACCTCGGCATCACTGACATTTGGGGCTGGATAATTCTCTGTCAGGCTGTCCTGGGCCCTGGAGGATGCTGAGCAGCATCCCTGCCCCCCCCTCTAGATGCCAGGAGCGCCCCATTTGTAACAACACAAACACCGTCTGCAGATGCGGATAAGCCCTCTGGGGACAAAATCACACGGAGGACGATGACGGGGACTCTGAAGAGGGGACGGCGGCGCCTGGAGCCAGGAGGAACAGCAGCCTCGGGCGCCCTGAGCAAACAGCCCAGGGGAAATGGGGCTCCGGGAGGACGGAGGGAAGCCGGGCCCCGGCGGGGCTGCCCCTGGCCCAGGCCCCTCCGTGGACCGTGACTGGAGCCGGGACCGCCCGCCGCTCACCGCGCTCCGCCCCTTCGGGCGAACATCCACGGGAATGCGGTCCGCTCCGAGAAGATGGAACACACCTTGCAGAACGCCCGCTCCATCCACGGCGCCGCACGCGCTTCCGGTTCCGGTCTCAGGCGGACGTTCGGGGAGGACGAACGTTTGGGGAATGCCGGTTGAGGCGGCGGGCGAGGCGAGGCCGCGCACCACAACCTCGGGGTAGGTGTCTAGTTTCTAGAGTGAGTGAGAAGCTGGAAAGCGGTCTGGGTCAGCTCCAGGGACAGGGACAAAATCTAGGGCGGGGCTGTGTGCGGGAACCAGTTCTAGGGGCCGGCTGTGGGCGGGGACAAGGCTGTGAGTGACAGCAGGCCGGGGAGGCGCTTCTGTGGGCGGGAACAAGGCTCCCGGAGGGGCAATGAGCCGGGACCAGGCTGTGGGCGGGGACGAGGTTGTGGGCTGAGCTAGGCCCGAACGTTGTGGGCGGAGACCAGTTCCAGGGGCGGGAAGAGGCGGGCGTGTGGCTGGAATAATTCAGGCAGACTTCACAGGGGGAGGAAATCAGCTCCAGGGGCGGGGCTGGAGGCGAGGCTTTCTGTGGACCCCTAGACTGTACAGGTAGCTGGATGTTGAACAGCTGTTCTTCATTCCTTTCCCCACCTTTACACAGCCTCATAGAATGATGTGCCCATATTTAGAATTCTAAATTTTTTGTGCGTTTGCTGTTCTCAATTTCGTTAAAAAATTGGATCATATATTCACATTTGTCTACAACTTGCTGTTCCAAGCCAGTAGATAAGGATATAACGCTATTTTAATTTTAAAAATCTGGGGGGAGGTAGGCCCACGTCGTAGGTGCACGTATACGAAAACTTCAAAGAGTGGTGCAAAGTCAATAAAATATTCTCACTCTACCACTGTCTCCCGGTACTTTTGCACAGAGATAAACATCCTTTCCTCCTCTATCCTTCCAGACATACTGCGTATATGTGGGACTGTGTATATGTTCAAGCCCAAGAGGGATGTCCCCAAGCAAAACCTGAAGCCCATGAATTGTCTCATGCATCATAAGTTAATGAGAAGAGATTTAATTTTTTGATGGAAGGAGATGAACCAGTGATGAATCCATAGGAAGACAACAAAGAAACATGAGAATTTTACCATTTAAAAGGTCAAAGGAAAAAGTGAGAAAGAAAATGTATTCATACTATCTGACGTAGCACATCTCTGGATAAGATTCATCTGCTATAAAATTGTAAACACTTATGTCATAAAACAGAGGACATCGAATTTTGAGTTATCCTAATTCATTAAATAGTTATATTGGGCAAGGGGAATTATGTTTTTAACATATGTAAGAACTCTTCATGCTGATTTTTTTCAGAGAAGAAAGAAACTATAAATAGTCAAAACCTGAAGAATGAAAAAGCTGTATGAGTAGCTAATTTAGAAATATAGATTTTCAACCAGAAAATTAAAGAAGTTGTTTTTGGAACCAGAGTCAAGAGTGGGGAAGGTAGTTTTTCATTATCAGGTTTGAAGTATTATTGGAGAGATGTGCGTATACATACACACATATGCACACACACGGGAGCCTGAATTTGTATTCCAAAGGGATCATCTAACTCTACAAAGAATTTGTAAAAAGGATTAACTTTACAACAGTAGAATGTATTTTGAAAACTACAGACTTCAAGCATTAAAAAAGCTGTCATCATCCCGGTGGAAAAATGAATGGGGCATCACTTTCCAACCCACATGGTGATAAGCATTTTACATACATTACTCTTGACTTTTCTCACAGCAACCCATAAGGAAGATGGTATTATCTATCTCCATTTTGCAGATGAGGAAATTGGTGACAACAGATTGCTAAAATTTTCATATAAGTTCTCAATAGATATTGTTTTATGTTAAAATTGTTTATTGAATTTTCTTTTCATTAATAAAATGATATGTGTCACTCTTACAAATAAGCAAAGGCTGTGTAAAAACAATTTAGCAAAACTACAGTTTTCTTTTGATATAATTAAATATAACAATCACTTTATTATATTTCTGCTCTCTGCCTCACATCTACGAAGATATTTCCTATCCTAAAGGCTTACTAGAAAACTCTACTAAAAATCAAGAATCAGGGAATACCCATATTATGCAAGGTTCCTGAATACATGCAAAAAAAGCCATTATAACAAATTTTTGTACAAAAATCTTAGATCATTCATGAACTGATAACAACACAAATCATGATTAGGCAAGGTATTTCTGTAGAATGACAAATATTTAAACTTTAGACATTTAGAAAGGTAGTTCATTACAGTAACTAATGTGTATAAGAAGAATTTTTTCAAACTCACTAAGTGCCAGGAAATTATTTGACAAAATGCACTGCAATATTATTCACAATAGCCAAGAGATGGAAACTACCTAATTGTGCATCCGTGGGTGAAAGGATGAAGAAAATCTAGGGCATCTATACAATGAAATATTATTCAGCCTTAAAAAGGAAGGAAATCCTGTATTCAGAATTGCTTGCCTGGATCATTTCAGTAGCCATGTGCTTTCTTCCTTAGTACCCTCTGATCCATTCGCCAACCAGGAACCAGGGTGATCCTTTTACAATGTAAGCGCCACAACCTCTAATGGATCCCTAAAACAGATTTTGGAGGTGGACTGCCTGGGTACCGGTTGTGTGACCTTGGTCAATTATATAACCTCTAATATTCCTCATCCATACAATAGAGGTTAATAGTATTGTCTCCATGGCATTGTTGTGAGGATTAAATGAGTGAATACATGTCAGATGCCTAGCATGTGCCTGGCATATGGTAAGGCATCATGAAAAATTTAACTGTAATTATAACCAAATTAAATATTGTGATGGCCTATTAATTAAGTTAAACCATATGAAATTTCTAATATTCAACCATTTTGACCCATTATTATTGTTGAATAAATGATAAAACTCAGTCAAGGCAGGTTGCATAGAGTCAAAAAGGATTGGATAAATGAAAATATTTTTAGAAAAAATAAGCTGAAATAGATTGCTTTGTAATTTACAAAGCAGTTTCTCATACTTTGTTTCATTTAATCTCTATAGAATGCTTTTCAGGGTATTATTACCACTGTCTCTGAAGGAGTAACTGACTTTCCCCAAATCACACCACATTAAATAACACAATTAGAGTGGAAACATCATTTCAAGTATAAATCCCATATGATATTTTATTTCCCCTTCATAATAACATCTGTCCTCTCAGGAAAGTGAGGAAATAATGCTGATTCATAGGAACTTAGTCTTAAAGAGACATACTCTCAGATGATAAACACTATGTCTTTGAAACAAGGGTGTTGAGAGAAGAAACTTGGGACCAATGCTTTCTGGGTTTTCAAGTCCATGATTAGACTTCTGGTAAACAGCCAAAGAAGGGAAAGGGTGAAAAATAGTCCAGAATGAAAAAAGTTTGACGTATATGTAACTTTATTGATCACCTCAAGATTCTCTTTTTGTTTATGGTCTGTGTCACCCTACTAGAATATAAATGCTCTCAGGGTAGATGACTGCTATCGTGCAGCAAGTGGTAGGCGCTGAGTAAATATTTATTAAAGGAATGAAAGTGGCCTTGAATACATCTGCTCTTTACTCACCAGAGAACAGCCCCATAGCAGGCAAATGGCATCATTAACAAAATTTTAAAAATCATATCCTTATTAGCTCATAACCATGGATACAAGGCTCCCATTTATTTCATACTTTCTAAGTACTTCAGCATTCTGTTATATTAGGGAGTGTTTCCACAGCCTTGCTGTAAAATAAAGCAAGACTTTTTGGCCCATTGATTGCTGTTTCCAGCAGAGCCCATCTCTATACTTACCTCTAAACAATTAACTATAGATTTGTTATCCCAATGAACAGCGATTTGTTATGGAACCTGTTTTATCAGTGTCATGCGAAGGTAGACATTTGACATGTCTTTAAGGGGTGATATGGATAATAATGTTGATGCAGAAGAAAACTAAAAATTCTCTCTGGTCTTTGTCAAGTGCATCTGGGTGAAGGGTATCTTGTTGTCACTGGATTTGAGAACTCAAAAAGACTCGCCCAACTCTTCATGTTACAGGTGAAGAAAATGAGGTCTAAAGAGGTTGAGAGATTTGACCAAGACTAATTCCTGGGACTAGAGAAAGATCTTCTGATTCTCAGCTGGCCACATTGTCATAAGATCTCCAGCTCCAAACAGCCAAGAGACGCAAGTCTGTTGATTTCCAGGCAGAAATGATTCCCCTTCACGTTTTTACTTTTTCTCCCTTAGATGTCTGCTCTGCCCTGACAAGGAATTTATCTGATGTTTACGCTACACTTAAGAAGAGGAAAATGCTCCTGGCAAACACTACTGTGATTCAGTGTGGCATTGGAGAGCCCAGTCATGAAAAAACGAGAATCAACAGAATAAGAGGTAAATAAAATTAAAGAAGAAGAGAAAATCTATTATTTTAGTGGGACATAACTTATAAAGTTTAGAACTGGTAAATAAATGCAGTAATGTGTAAGGAAGCTAGATTTCTATATGAAACATCAAAAATACTGTTACATGAGCAAGAATTAGTTTAAACATGTAAATAATTATTCCATTCATAAGAGCAATGAATTATTTAAGATGAGTAGTGAAAATAATTGGAACTACACATTAGTTATATGAAGAAGATTATAAAAAGATACAAAGCGTGTAAAAGCTCTGATTAAATGGAGAGATATACTATACTTGTGATTGAAAACAGTGTTTCAAAGATATAAGTTTAATGTTTCCAAACATTATTCAGATTCCATATGCTTCAAATCAACTTTTAAAATGATGTAGTGTTTGTTTTATAGACTAAAAGATATCCATTTGTAAAATAAAACACTGGACCATCAACTAACATTATTCACAAGTAAATCATTCCAAATGCATTATAAGGGCTAAAATTAAAAGTAAAAATCCCCTGCGTATAACAGTAGTGGATGACAATATAGAAGAATACCCATAATCTTAAAATTAGTGAAGATATTCTTAATATATATGCTTAAAGATGTCTGGTTGAAAAGAGGAAGGAGAAAAAGTAAAATGGAACGTGATATTGTCTCTGATTTTCTTTCAGAGACTTAATCTAGAGAAGAATATTCCAGTCTACGATATTGGATAAAGAAATAGAAATCTGTGATAATTACACAAATAATGAGATGACATATATAAATGGTAGCATAATGTATCAGTTAGCTTTTGCTGTATAACAAACCATCCTAAAATTTGGTGGCTTCAAATAAGAATAGTTTACTTTTTCTCAAGATTCTGTGGGTTAACTGGGCAGTTATTTTGATCTGGACCTATTGGCTGCTCAGCTAGGATTGGCTGGTCTAGGACGGCCTTACTCACATATCTGATTGTTGACTTGAAGTCACCTGGAGTGATGGAGATGTGCAGTCTATCTAGACTCATTCACATATTGATGGCCTCAGGCTTCCCAAGGGCAGCCAGAGAAGGACAAGTACCAACAATGAGCAAGTGTTTTTCAAGCCTTTGCTTATGTCATTTGTTAATGTCCCATTGGCCAAAGCAAGTTACAAGGCCAAGTTTACACAGAGTCAACGTGGGATGGTACAACCAAAGAGACAGTGGGAGAGGACTAATGTGTGGCCATTTTTGCAATCTTTAACACATAAGTTTAGAGGAGAATTAGTATGAATGTTTTTGTATTTGTTCATTTGAATGCCCGAGGAAAATTGCACAAAGCCAAAAGAAACATAAAGCAAAAAATTAAGTGGAGATGTAAAGTAAGTTTAGTTGGTACTTAAAGTGGGTCTGCACAAATGTGGTAGTTTATTTTTCAAGTGTAGGCAAGTTCTTGTGACCTATGAAAATAACTTACATTTCAATTATTTTCTCGCTGAATGTGTTTTATTCATTAACACATTTGATGTGTTTCTCTCTGGCCTTAGGAAAATAACGTAGCACTTGGGAGCAAAGATGCAGCCTAATAGCCCCACACTGGAGGCCAAGATAGAGCAGACATCCATGGCCACCATGACCTTGCCCTTGGTGCTGTGGTAGATGGGGAGGAAGGTGACCCAGACACTGCAGAACACCAGCATGCTGAACGTCAGGAACTTGGCTTCATTAAAGGTGTCAGGCAGGTTCCGTGCCAGGAAAGCCACAATGAAGCTGCCCAGGGCCAAGGAGCCCAGGTATCCCAGGACACAGTAGAAAGCAGTGACCGAGCCCTTGTTGCACACGATGAATATGTGGCCGTGTTGAGAGTGTGCATCTGTGTCAATGAAGGGAGGAGAGGTTCCCAGCCAGATTCCACAGAGACTCAGCTGGATAAAGGAGCAGATGGGAAAGATGAAGTTAGGTTCCTCTGACACCAACCACTGCCTCATCCTTCTCCTTGGTGCAGTGACCTTGAAGGACACAGCCACAGTCATAGTTTTGGCCAAGACACTGAAAACTGCCACAGTAAATACAACTCCAAATGTGATTTGTTGAAGACTGCAGGTGGCTGTGTTGGGACGACCAATGAAGAGTAAGGAGCAGAGGAAGCAGAGGGTGAGGGAGATGAGCAAGATGTAGCTGAGAGTCTGATTATTGGCCTTGACTATGGGAGTGTCTTGGTGCTTCACAAAGACCCCCAGCACCACAGCTGTGAGGAGAGAAAAGCACAGAGCTGTGCACCAGGGCCATCCCTAAGGAGTCCTCCTAAGCCAGAAAAGTCACAGCTTTTTTTGAGGCAGCAATCTCACCCTCTGTTGGCATACTGATGATCTGGACACTTCACACACTGATCCATGTCTGGGGAGAGATGCAAAGTGTCCTCAGCCCAGGTTCAGTCATTCTCTCTCATTCGCATGCCCCCAAAGAAGGCATGGGGTAAGCTTAGCCAATTGTCTTCCTTTGTTGCTCCAGGCACCAAATAACAGAATGCTCTGCAGAGAACCATTCCCAGTTAATACTGCCCATCTTATTTATGGTTAAGTAAAGCTATTATCCATCTCAGTATTTATCTTGCATATTCATGAAAGCACATTTTTCTCAGCAGAAAACCAAACGTCCTCCCTGTCTCTCTGAGCTATACCCCTGTAAACTATGGCCTAGATTTACTCATTCAATGAGCAAGCAGTTATTGGAAAACCTCCATGAGGCAGATAATATGCTACATACTAGGGAAACAGAGATGACCAAGTCATAGACCTCACTCCTCGGGAGTTTCAAAATGAGACCATTTCTACCATCTAAAATGATCTACAAAACATTTCATCTTAATTTCACTTCCACCACTTCTGTTAAGATTTTAGTCACTTCTCTCCTACGTTATCATAAGATCCTTTTACTCTGGTTCCCTGCCCTTGTCCTGCATCACAAGTGATACGTCTACATGTAAGTGGGATCATGTTTATCCTCCATTAAAAAATCCGACAAAATCGTAGGAAGACCAAAAAGACTGTATAACCTTGGTCATGCCTACCTCTACTACCTCTGCTCTGATTTTTAAGATTCCCAAATCTTCATGTGGTTCTGAAAGTGTTCCGTGCCCACTCATCCCTGCAGGTATCAATACATGCTTTTTCCTTCTACAGGGGCATTGCTCCTTCCTCTTTACGTCCTCTTAAATTCTCTCACTTTTCACGTTTAGAAGTACAATCTGCCTGATAACGTTTTCTGTGGATGGTGTGAGTTAGGGTTGGTGAGTCATTGCCTTCTCCATGAAGACAGCCAATTTACCCAACATGGTTTATTGAAAAGGCTTTCATTTTCCCACTCCTCTTCAGTGTTTCCTTGTAAATCAGACGTCTATACGTGAGTCCCTATATGAGCAGCTTTTATCTGAACTCACCATTTGGTTCCGTTGATTTTCTTGTTTATCCTCTTGATGAACCTCCTCTATTGTGATGCTATAATACTTGATGTCAGGTAGAGTAAGTCCTCCCACTCTATTCATTGTTTGCAAGATTTTCTTAGCTAAGTTTTTCCTTTATCATTTCCATAAGAATTGTATCAATTGTAATTTCCACAGAACAGGTCAGCATTTTAGCTCAATTTTGTGGAAGCTGTAGATTAATTTGGAGAGTTTTGATATCTGTAGAATTTTGAGTCTGTTCAGTCACGAATTTGATTTATCCCTCCAGTTCTTTCAGTTTTCCTCCATTTTTCTAAATGCTGTTCTATAAATTAATGGACAGAAATCTTTTGAAAGTCTCATTAAAGTTATTTCTAGGTACTTCATACTTTAAGATGTTGTAAATGTCATTTTTTTAAATTTAAATTTTGAATGCTTATGACGGGTAGATGGAAACAAAACTTTCTATATTAACCTTGTATTCAGCCACCAATAAACTCAGTTAATACCTTAATTTATATGGATTTTACATTTATACCATAATATCATCTGAAGATAACATCAATTTTACTTGTTCCTTTGAAGTAAATTATTCCTTTTATTTCTTTTCCTGCCAATATTTTATCAAGCAAGACCTCCAGCATAACGGCTTATAGAGGCAGTGATGTTGAACATTCTTCTCTTATCCTTGCTTTCATCAGTGTAAGATAAAGTTCCATTCTGTGAATACTGTGTATGGGAGTAAGAGAGTTTCGTTCTGTTCCTGATTTGGTAAGTGTTTTTTCTGTTGTTGTTGTTTGTTTTAAAATATGAATATGTGTTTAATTTTACTAGTTTTTCTTACAGTTATTGAGATTATTATTTCTCTTTTTTCAGAGATTAGTGTACTGAATTACATTGCATGAACCTAACTTGGTCATGATATGTTCTTCTTATAAAATATAGCTAGATTTGGAACCTTGATTTGATTTGATTTTTTTTTTTAGGATAAATGAATTTAACCCAACAAAGAATGTGGCCTGTAATTTCCTTTCCTGCAATGATTTTGTTAGATTTTGGTACCAATGTTAATCTAGTCTCTCAAAGTGAGTCAAAAAGTTTTCAGTTTTTCCTATTCTCTGGAAGAGTTTGAGTAGATGTATATTATTTTTTTCTTGAATATTTTGGCAGATTCATCAGCTTTGTACCAAATAAATAGCTTACAATAAAATTTTGTAGAAATGTTTTAAAGGATGGTCTCAATTTCTGTAATAGGTCTGGCAATATTCAGATTTTTCATTTTTTTTTGAGGCAGTTTGGTAACTTTTATTTGCCAGAAATTCGTGAATTTCCTCTAAATTTTCATTGTATCAACATGATGTTATTTATGTTTTCTTCATGTTAAATATTTTCCATGTGATCTGCACAGATTGCTCCCTTTTCTACCTTGGTATTATTTTGTTGCAATTTTTCTTTTTTTGAACACTAGTACTAGGATTTTATTGAGCATATTTGTCATTTATTAGAATCTAATTAGTTTTATTTATCCTTTTGATGTTTGTCTTTTATTTTGTTAACACTTCCTCTAATATTTATCACTTTGTGTTTTCTCTTTTCCTTGTGTTTACATTTCTGCTCTTTTTCTAGTTTGTGATGAATGCTTAGAACTTAGAAATTCAACCTTTCTTTATTTAAATATACACAATAATATATAAATATATATAATCTAGGATTATACATTTCTCTTTAAGGATAGATTTAACTCCACCCCATAAGATTTGATGAATAATATTTTTAATTGGAAATACATTCTAATTTCCATCATAGTTTACTCATTAATCATCGGTTGTTTACAAGTGTATTTATTAATATCCAAGCATGTAGGAATTGAAGCTAGTGGACGTAGTGTTCTTTAGATGTGCATATGGAACATATACCCAAACTCACCACATGCCAAATGTGCACGTGGAAGCTTTATCCAAATTGACGATATGCCAGACTATGTCATCAATCTCAGTACATTTCAAATAAATTGAAATTATACAAAAGATGTTGTGAAATTAAGCTTCATATCAATCACAAAAATAAAATTAGATAATGCCACCATTGAGGTTATTTCAACATTGCACCGTTTAATATCATAAATCTGAGTAATTCCAAGATGTTAATTATTGTATGAAAAATCTTCAGTGTTGGTTTTCTGTCCCTCTTCTATTTCATGACCCAACTCCCAAACCCACATTGTCTGTGTTCTAGTCATGTTGAACCTTTTCTCAGCTCCCTAGAATATTAAATGCAGGGCTAATTTGCCAGTTTCTGCCATTTCTAAGAATTCCACCAAGAATTTAATCTGCTTACATTAGTCTGATATAATACTAATGCTACTGCCTCTATGAAAAAGTCCATGACACTTCCCTACCCACAAACATATATGCTATCACTTATTTCATCCCATGGGTCTCTGCATACCTATATTGCAGCCCTATGTCACCACCTTGAATTTGCATCACTGCATATTGTCTCCCCTACTCACCTGTGAGCTCGAGGAGATCAGAAACCAAGCAGTTCCATAAGCTAATTGTACACCATAGAAATACTTACTTCTTAAATCAAACACAACCTTCTGAGCTCCTGTTCTGTGCCAAGAACAGCACCAGACACTGGAAAAATAAGGATTTCTTCAATGTGATCTAAATGTAGCTTTAAAGATGATGAAAAGTAAGGACTTACAATACCATGTGTTAGATTCCATGAGAGAGATTTAAGTTAGTTACTGTGGAGTGGTCATAAAGGGTTTCCTTGAGATCATAATGCCTGCAATGATGCTAAAATGAGACAAGTAAGCTAGTTCAAGGTAGAGAGAGAGGGTATCATTTTGGGAGGAAATATTATTGGCTATAAAAGTTAAATTACTAAATGGAGGAAGGCAACATTTTGACCCTGCAGTCCTCATCAGAGTTTTTCCATTTCTTTGGGAGAACGGTGCATACAAAAGAGAGGTGGAGAGCCAGCCCTGATAGCCTAGTGGTGAAAGTTCAGTGCTCACCACTTCGGTGGCCCATGTTGGTTTCCTGGTCACGGATCCACACCATCTCTCTGTGAATTGCCATGCTGTGGTGGTGGCTCACATAGAAGAACCAGAGTGATTTACAACTAGGATATAAAACTATGTACTACGGTTTTGGGGACAATAATAAAAGAGCAAGATTGGCAACAGATATTAGATAGCTCAGGACAAATATTTCCCTTCAAAAAAAAAAATAGAAGTGGAGAATGTCGCTGCAAGGCATATACTCACCTATTTCACTGGAAATCACATTCTCTGGGCTGGGAATGCAAGCAAAACAACAGGCAGCCTTGCTCTCTTGAGGGCTCTTCCTGAATCCGGGACTGCAACTCTCACTGCATACAGAATGTGGAGTCTGGAGAAAATCAGATAACACTTGGTAACAGCTGTGACTTTTACCTAATTTTCAAGTAGCTAGAGTGTTTAGAGTATTGGGCCTTAACAAACTTAATCTTGAAATATCTAAATCCAATTCATTGGTTGGACGCCATGCTTATTGTATGATATAAAACACTGGTACACCTCAGAAATACTGTGGGTTTGTTTCCAGAGCACCGCAATAAATCAAATATTGCAATAAAGTGAGTCACACCAATTTTTTGATTTCCTAGTGTATAAAGAAGTTATGTTTACACTATACTGTAGTGTACTAAGTGTGCAATAACATTATCTCTAAAAATCATGTACATAACTTAATTTTTTTAAAAAAATTATTCCTGAAAATTACTAACCACCTTCTGAACCTTCAGCAACTTGCAATCTTTTGCTTATGAAGGTCTTGCTTCCATCTTGGATTGTTGGTAAATGAAAAAATTACTTCAGTTGGAAGTGAATTGTTAAATTCCCATATGTGGCCCTTTATGAAGCTCTGAGGGGGCACAAAACCCAACAAGATTTTGGTTATTCCTGTGTAGTGTAAGTAATTGTGATTGGGTTCAACCCACCTCAGTAATTCCCGTGTCCCACTCAATCACCTCCTCAGATAAAGACAATTCTTGACCACGTGGAGCATGTTGGGAATATTCTCCTACTTTCACCTTAAGTCCAAGACCTTCGGGAAAATTCCAAAAGTTGAGAATGGTTTACTCTGAATCTGATTTTCCTTCATCAGCCAAATTCACTGAGTCACCAGCAGGATTGTTAAATTCTATGTTCCTCAGAAAAGGGTGCAGCTAAAAGAGACACATCATCCTGTGGTGAAGTGGGCCCGGGTGTTAAAGAGAAAAACCCTGAATTGGGGACAGCCTTTCATTGTCTGTAATCTTTGCTTCATAGTGTACCTTTATTACAAGGATCCAATGAAGTAAAGCAAATGAAATCATATGGAGAACTAAAATACCATAATGTTTCTAAAATATCAGTTAGTTTCGAGAGAAAATGACTAAAGACAAGAATATCAAGATGATCAGTGGTGATAGGATTCAGACAAATCTCGAGTACAAGGTACAATCTAGCCACCCTCATGCACTCTCTGAATTTTCCCAGACCATCAATCTGCAAAATGATGTTAGCAATACCTAAAGTTGTTACAGAATTAAATGAGATCATTTATATAAAGTATTCACTATGATGTTCAGCACCAGATAGGCACATAAAGGACAAGTTCTCTTCTTGTCATTGAGGAGCTTCATGGGAGAAGACAGGATATTCCCTATTGAAACGTTAGGCAGGCAGGATGTTGGCATCCTTTGTAACACAAAGCATTGATATTGACTCATAGCTCACTTCCTCGTTGCCACTAGAACCTACTTGTAGATGACTTACTACTCAGGACTAGATATACCTCCTAGAGAGTGAAACAAGTATAGAAACTCTTGTGCTTTTCTTGGAGAAAGAGTCCTAACTGCTTGGTTTGAGCACCTGTGGAACCATAAGAAAGTCACTTTTGCGAGTATACATTCTGTTAAGTCGAAGAGACTTTACCTGCCAGGGACAAAACACCAGACCTTCCCACTTCGCATTGGCTGCATTTCTGCATGTTGAAGAAGCAGCTTGTGAAGGTTCCAGGCCACAGCATACACAACATTTTACATACTGTAACTCCATTCAGTCGTGCTTGTGTCAAACATCTGCCAAGGCAGCCATCCTAAGGAGGCATTAGGTGGACAATTCTCCAGTGTTTTACAGTAAGACTCAGAAATCGTGCAAGGAATAAAGGGAAACCACAACATAGTGAGGTAAATGTCTTCTGGATATTTGGAAGGGTTAACTATCTGGATAAAATTTTCAAAGCCAGGGACCTCACTATGGTGGTGTGAAAAAATGAGAGTCCCATGGAATGAGTCAAGGATGAAATCTCTCTCACTGTGGATAAAATCCCACTCTGATGTCGTGACCCAGACTTTCCATATCACTAAATACTCCCAAGTAGAAAAGCTCAAGCTTATGAGAGAGTTGGCATCACCAGAAATGATAACCACATTCCCTTCTGTTTCCTCTACTTGCAAATCATATGGCCATGTCCTTGAGTAATATGACCTTTCAGTCACAGGAATCTTTTCCACACAGGCTGCACAGATTCCATTCCTGTCCATCTCTCCTCTCAAGTCTGAGAGAAACACAACACCTTTCTTGTCTTCTGAGATGACCAGCCCCACTCAGCTCCAACTCAAATGAAGCAGCAAAGAGTCCATGCCAATGGCTAGAGATGTGTCCCTGGGGGCCATCTAATAGAGAGATGGAAACTGCTTATCATCATTCAGGGTAAGATCAAAAGGACCATAGGTAAGCTAAAAGGAAAAGACAACTGGAAGTAATATTAGGAAGGGGATTGGCAAAAATCACACTCTCAGTCCTGAAGGCTGTTCAGCAACACCTGGAGTGGTAGAAGAGGACAATTGCTCATTTCATTTTCTAATCATTTTGCACTCCCTGAAAGCTTTCTATAAAATAAGATCAGCCAGAGTTTCAGGAAACTGTTTTGTCTCCTTCCCGCTCAAACTTCCCTCTACTCCAAAGAAAGGAAATGTCATTCTCCATCGAGGTCCTGTACACGGATCCTTTGAGATCATATCCTTTGAGAGATGCACAAACCCAGTCTCCTCCTCTCTTCCTTTTTAGGCCCCTGAGAATGGCACCAAAGGAGACGTGGTTTCATCTCTCCCCATCCCATGCAGTCTTACCTGTGGAAATTTGTACAGTTCTAGCAGTGTTCCAATCTGGGCAGAAATTGCCCAGGTGGTTCCTGTAAGGACCGCTAGAGACTTACTCTCTCTCCTGCAGTCGTAATTAGGGATGTCCTTGCCCAACCCTGAGAGCCAAATCAGGGAACTCTCCAATGTCCTCCTTTCAATGGGTAGGGCATTATAGAGAGCAAATCCCAGAGACATGTTGGGCAATATATGAGGGTCCTTGTTGATTTCCTCAATGGCTAAAACCAAGGAGAGAACATACTAGTAGTTCTTGTACTGAAACCTGCATAGAGGGATAAGGATCCTTAGGGAAAATACTCAAAATGATTTCCTTCAAATGCAATACAATGACTTTATTAAAATGAATTTGCTATTGACTCGAATGTCTGTGGCAACAGATGACACTCTTGAAGCCTTAGAATTTATAACTAAAGAAAATAACATGACTCCAGCTGTGGAACGTCCTTACTGAATTCCACACTCATGAAAGAAACTGGTTAAATACACAGAAGAAAGTACAATGAATGGAAAAACAGATCACATTCAGAGTAGACTTGTAAATGGCTCTTTGGTTCAGGATCCAAAATGCTTGTTTATATGAGCACACCATTAAATCCTTCCTAGAAGAGCAACAATATTAGCATGAGATTGGAGAAAGCCCTGGGGAGGAAGAGTAATTGCAACTGGAAGATACGTGACAAGCATAGACGCATGACATGTGCACGTTGAGAATGGTGCAACAGAAGGCTGTCAATCAAATTGCCTAAACCTCTGTCCCCTCAAACCTGTGCGTCTGCCACCATCAAAACCAGGAAACTAAGGTGAACTTCAGAGATCCAATGAAGGAGGAATCATCAACAGGCAGGAACAATTGAAAGAATCAAGAAGGACTGAAGGGACTAGAAACACTTAGGAATCTAAGAGAGAGAGCATTGTAAAGTTTAAAAAGCTTCTCATCCATTTCTTATTTTAAAAATATAAAATTAAAATTAATCATTAACATCTTTAACGGTACCTATTCCTGATAGCCCATATTGTCTTCATCTTTCCTACAGACTTTCTGCACACAAATAACACCTAAGCCAAAGAAAATTCTCTGCATTTCTATTGCCTGGGATTTGTAATAGCATCAAGAATAAAATAGAGCAGTCTCTTATACTTATTTCAAGTGTTCTATTATTTGAGGATTGATTAGTACCCTAGTTCATGCTCACTGCTTATTAATGTTCCCCATGTCCCTGTGAAGAATAGGTGTTCTTCACTTGTTGGGTATAGGGTTCGATGTGTATCCATTAAATCAAACTTGCTAATTTGTTTTTCAAATACTCTATTATTAGATATGTTATTCTTTGTCTCAGAGGAAAGTTGAAATTCTTCACTATGATGATATATTATGTCTACCTCTCCTCTTCCTCTGCCTCCTTCTCTTGTACTTCCTCCTCCTCCTCCTCCGACTTTTTCTTCTTGTCTTCTCCTTCTTCTCCTTCTCCTCCACTTCCTTCTCCTCCTTCCTTTCCTAGTTGAGGCTATATTATCTTCACAGGACATCGTGTGTAGTATAACAACTATATCTTCATGATAAGTTGAACTTATATACCATTGGGGATTAACCACTTAATTCCTAATGATGCTTTGTTCCGCATCTGTTTTATCTCATATTATTATAGCTACCCTGGGTTGATTTTTGATTGATTTTGTCCTAGCATATCTTTATATCTTCTATTCTGTTTTGAATTTCTAGTTTTCCATGTTTTTTAGTTTTCACAAGTCTTGTAAACAAGATATAGCTAAATTTATCATTGTCGCATCAAATTTAACAATCTGTATTTAACTGGAGAATTTATTGCATTTACATTTGTTTTATTTATATCCTTCTTTTGCTCCCACTATCTATATGTTTTCCTCCTATTTTTTCCACAAGTTTTATTATGTTATTTCCCTTTAAAATTTATTGATTTATACTTGTTTTCCATATTCTATTGTATCTCCTCTATTTGGGTGAGAGTTATAGTCTCTACTTCTATTTTACCACCAGCCCACATTGCCTGAAGTGGATATAGTTTCTCATCTCCTGAGAAATTTATAGACCCTTTAACTTTCAGTTTTACCCTCATGACTCACTTGTTTTTGTTGTACAGTACTTTATTTCTCCTTTTTCTTTACTCTCTCTCATCATCTCCATATCTAAATTATCTTTCATGTTTTTTAGTTCCTTGTCTTTCTATGCTGCATTCTATTTCCTTCAGAATTCAAATTTGGTTTTCTATTCTCTCTTCTGTTGTAGAACCCATCTATGAAGTTTTAAAACTCAACAGTTATGTATTTTTCATCTCTTAAATTTCTATAAGGCCCTTTGCCAAATATGTCATATCATTTCTAGAGTCTCCTGCTTGATTTTGTTATTCCATTTTTTGTCGTTCCATTTTTTATACACAGTTATTTTATATCTTGAAGTTGGTAAGTCTAATAGTGAAGGTTTTGGTGTTTAAATCTATTGTTTTATTTTTAATTTTCTTATGTCTTATGACTCTTATCGACAATGGCATGTATTCCTTATTTGTTTGGAGAACTTTGATTATGAGCTCATATTTGTCTGATTTTAATGTGTACAGAATGTAAGGCTTTAGTTTAGATTCTTTCCTCCAGAGAAGAATGTCACTGGTTTCTGCTCACAGTCATGTGGGATGACACCAAGCTAAGTGCCTTTTTTGTGTGACTCACAACTAATCTGTGAGTCCCAGATTCATTCCCTCAAATCACTGGTGACTCAAAGACAAATCCTTTCATTAGAGGATCATACTGGCCTTTGACCACTGGGTGAATCCAAATTTGTCTAGTGCTTACAATTTCCTTCTTCTGTCCTTTGAGACTTGGCTTACATCTTGTGAACTCAAGAATGCAATAACATTATATTTTATGGAAGATAGCGTTATGTGGAGGGAAACTCCTTTGAGGTATCTAGTCCTCCATACTCCTAGTATTTCATTCTTTTGGATACTTCTTTGCATTTCTTTCTTTTAATAAAAATTCTTTCTTTAACTTGAAAAGAAAATAAATTTTAAAATCAAATGTGTGAGCTTGAGAGTATAGAAATAATTTACACGCTATTCAACAAAATAAGTTTAAGATATAGATAATTTTCCAGTAATGTATGTATGGATTAGGTACATTTAAGTGACACTAAGAACCTCTATTTAGAACATATTTAATCAAGTTTTAGGAGAAGAATCATTGAGATGCACACTCCAGGAACATTCTGTTTCTGTGAGGTGCACACATACTACACATATACCTGATCGTCATGTGACAAGCCATGATATGGCCAACTTTAGTTCAACTTAGTTCAGGTGTGATGTGATCAATTAAACTTGAAGAAGGGAGAGTGTCCAGAATGTCCAGAAGCCCCATGTGTTTCCAATGTTAGAGCATTAAATACTGAGAACAAGGAAGAATGGTGCAGGTGTTGTATAAATAAATTACAATGTCTAAAGAACAGAGAACAACATCCACATTAAACTTATTGCTGATTGTGCCACATTTCTGAAAATAAAGCACACCTTTCAGAGGAAAAATGAAGAACGTTTTTGTGTCAGTTGGGGCCTCAAAATGCTGAGGTGGAGTTAGGAGTACAAGAAGATTATTGTGGCATAACACCTGTGAAGAATCAAAGGCTTGGGTAGGAACAGCCCGCACACTCAGATACAGATTTTACTCCCTCTGAAATGAAAAAAAATAAGGAATGTTAGGCAGAGGAGCTTTGAATCACAATGTGGAGATGCTAGTCTCCACCCGAGACCTACTGAATCAGAATGTTTGGGGTGGGGTACAGCAAACCTGTGTTTTAACAAGCCTTCCAGATAATTCAGATCCATAATCAAGTTTGAGGTTGACTGGTTTCAAAAAAAAGCACCGTACCAAAGAAGTGAACACTGAAAAATTAAAACAATTGTCTCAGTACTTTGTGTTAATGTGATTTTTAAAAAATGCAAAACACAAACTACTTTAAAGAATGTGCATAAAATTTAAAACCATCCTGAACCAAGAGCTTAATCTATACCTAGAGACACTGGATTTGGAGAAAAAGAAAAGAAGTAGAATACTAATTAATTTTTCACCTAACATTGAGGAGGCAGTGAGGCAAGACTTCAGATTCTGGGTTCTTCTTATTTCTCAAATTAAAAATATTGTAAAATAGGGGCCAGCCTGGTGGCATAGTGGTTAAGTTTGCACGCTCTGCTTTGGTGGTCTAGGGTGCGTGGGTTCGGATCCCGGGTGCGGACCTCTGCACCACTCATCAAGCCATGCTGTGGTGATGTCGCATATAAAGTAGAGGAAGATGGTCATGGATGTTAGCCCAGGGCCAGTTTTCCTCAGCAGAAAAAATAATTCTAAAATAGAATGTGAAAAAGATGTATATATCCAACATGGTGAAGAAAAGTTTAATAAGGAAAATTACTTTAAATGGTGCAAAACAAGGAAAGAAGAAAAAAAGCAAAGTACAAAATTTAAAAATAAAACCACAGAGATAATGCTACATATAGCAGTTATACTATACTGAAGTTACTTAAATCACTTTTTCAATATTGAATGTTACTCTACATTCCACAAAGACATAGGAAACTAACATTGAACATAGATGCTAAAAGAAAGGGGATTGTCAGTGATATTCCATACACGTGCTCACAAAAGTAAAGCCAAAACTAATATGAAACTTTTATATATGAATGTGTATAATGGTACACATATCTGAAGGCAAAATATTTAGGGGCTAAAAGGTGGTTAGCAGTCAAAATGTATATGTTCAATTATAGTATCATATATTTAAAAAAGGATTTAATAATAGGAAGTAAAGTGAACCTAACTACAACCAAAGTAAGAGTATTCAATTAACTTCTCAGTATTTGTCCAAAAAAAGTCAATATAGCAATCATATATATTGTTAATCTTGATTTATCATTAAATATGTTTGGAGCATACACACACACGTGCCTGCATATAAATATCAAACATCCTACTTCAAAACAAAGAAAGCATATTATTATAAAATTAGGTCTATCCTTGTCCAGCAAGCAATTTCGACATAGCAATCAATTCCTGAAGCCGCCAGAAGAGAGATACATGGCCAACCATAGATATTCTGACTCAGTAGCTCATCAGAGGAACGGGCAGAATTGAAATCCAGTTCCTTAACCAACTTGCACGCAAAAATGCTCATTAACTGCCAACATATCTTAAACAAATCAGACAATTTATAAGCCAATAAACACTCTCATGCATAACTGTTTGGTCAAACAGGAAATCAAACCAATGATTAGAAAGGAGTGGTGATGGTTTGTAATTGGTATTTGAGTGGTGAACACGATGTAATCTATGCAGAAATAGAAGCATAATGATATAAACCTAAAATTTATACAGTGTTATAAACCAATGTTACTGCAATAAACAAAAATTAAAAATAAATAAATAAATAAATGAAGGAGTAGCAAGGAGCCCTGGAGAGAGAGGAGAGAGAAAGGAAGAAGAAAAGAAAACTGTTTGTTCTGAGAGAAAATATCTCAGCAAGGGAGGGGGAGAGGGGAATCACCTCCCCCAAACCTGGAGGAGGAGAGAGAGGGGGAGGAAAGGGGGAGAGAGAATCCCCCTCTGACCGTTCCCTGCGGGATCTTAGGGCTGGCCAAATCCTTAACAAGACAGGTTGGCTGGAGAAAATCAGACCCAGCTGAAGAACATGTGTCCATGGGAGAAACCTGGGAAACTGAGTTTCTCCACACAGGGCAGAGATTCTCATCTTGCATCCTCTCCTGAGCTAATGACAAAGGTGTATGTCTTGGGTGGGCCTGGGGGATGGGAGAGGGGGAGAAGGCCATTGTCATGCAGAGGGACATGGAAAGGCTTGTCTGAACCCTTTCCCCTGCACTGGGGTCAGGTCCAGAAGGGCCAGCACGGAGGTGACCAGGAACAGGCCTGTCTGTGGTGTGGCTGGCCCCAGGGCAGGCATGGGGGTGGTGGGTGGAAGTGGGATGGCGTGTGAGTTGGCACCAGCCAGCGGTGGAGGCAGCGACTCAGAGGTCAGGGGTCTCTCTCTCTCTCCCTCTCTCTCTCTCTCCCCGCCTCGGGGACCTGAGGAGAGTAAGGTGCTGCGCCCTGCCCACCTCGCCTACCTCTCCCATGGGCCCTTCTTTCTCTGACCGCTCCAGGAGCCCTGCGGGCTTGGGTTCAACCCTCCACACCCCCGTACAGGCCAAGGGCGTGTGCGCGATCGGCGGGGCCTAGGGCTGGCCTCGGGGGTCCGCAGTGAAGGCCCCGCCCACCCGCCAGGCTCTGACCGGCTGGCGCCACCCAGCTGCAGCGGTTTCATCGCCGCCCTTCTGGACTTGGCTTCAGCTGCTGTCTCCCTCCCCTCCCCCACTCCCACTCAGCTTGAAGGCCGCTTCCCTGCCTTGAAAGCATTGCTCTGGCTCTGATGGCCAGAGGCGTACCGGGCTTCAAGCTCAAGGCTCTGCCTGGCCAGCTGCTTCGTCCCCTGGCTCATTTCTTCCTGGAAAGACAAAGCTATTGCTTCACCCCACACCTCCACTTTGCGACTGCAGCCAGGCCAGGTGTAGGAAAGGCTCTTGAAGTCAGAAGTGCCGAGACAGGCGTATGGCACTGCAGGGCTAGGGAGCCAGGGCCCTACTGGCCCTACTGGCCCTACTGGGCAATCCCTTCCCACAACAGCTCCCAGCCTCCTCTCTGGAGTCGGGAAGGTCTGGCCTTCCTAGTCCTTGGCCATGGCTCTAGGGAGAAATCCTCGCCAGAGTGTGGCATGAGGCCCTCTGACTAAGGGTGCATGTGCCACACCCAGGGCGACATGAAGGCTGGCGCAGATCGCGTGCTCTTTCCAAAGGAGGCTTGCCTATTGGCTCATCCATCTGCGCCGGGCCCCTTTCCTTGTGGGATCATGTCCGGTGGAAAGAGCCTTGGTGCCTGCTGCCAATTTTTTGGGGTGTGTTCTTGCCCCCTTCTGCGAAGGGAACCACTTGACAACTGCTGTGCCACACCTCGGGTCTTTTAGCCTCCCTCAGCTGTGTCCCCACCATGCCCATTCCTACCTCCATGGAGAGACTACTAAGGTCTTGGCACTTGCCAAGTGGAAATAGTCATTAGAGACTTAACTTGGAGTTGTAGTAAAAGAGCATAACATAACAGCATTGAGCTTGGGCTCTGCCATTTATGAGCTGTGTAACCTGGATGAGTTTTCTAGCCACTGCACCCAGTCTCTTCATCTATATAATTGTGAAAAGACCAACATCTACTACGTCGGGATATTTTGAGGATTATGTGTGTTAATGTATCTTCAAGCACAGAATTAACATTCAGAGTGTAGTGCCTGGCTCAGTAGAAGTGTTTGCTGCTGTTATTATAATTATCATTATTTCATGTCCTTCACTTCCTCGTGAGTTCCCTGTCAAACCAACCATGGTCCATGGTGTCAACAGTTTTATTCCAGGCTCCTGCTTAATGGCCTGCAGAGGGATCCTCCCGCTCATAACCTCTTATTTTTATCCCAGTCTCTGGAACTCTTTCTTCTTGGCACTGAGGCACTGAATGGGGTCCCACACCCAACCCTGCATGTACTCCTTTTAATATCCCATGCTTTTGAAATACTGTTTAGTGTTTACTTGGTGGAATATACTCCCTGACATGAACAACACACGGGAGATAGGATTTAGGAAACATTGTTCCATGTAGGGCTCTGATTTTATCATAACACAGAGTACAGATGATCAAGGGCCAAGGTAGAGTTCCTTATTGCAAAAATCTTCAGAGATGAGGGTGTTCTAATGTGACACCACCTGAAAATAAAGCCAGCACATAAAAGCAGTTGTAGTTTTAAAAGGAAAAGCACACAACTGAAAGAATTGATCCCATTAAATACACTATTCTATTTGTTTATGTATCAAATTACTGATAGGTAATAAGCAGGTGTACAGATAGTAGAATTATCAATTTCACAGAGAATTCTTTTAACAGTTGTTCATATCTTGTGTTTTACATCATTTATTAAGGTAATATTTTCATCTTTACTTTTCCTTGTGTCTCTATCTTTCTCAACTTTTCCAAGAGATATATTTATATTATCTTCTCAAATTTTAGGGAAAGTTAAAAAAAGTTATGAAACATTTGAAGTTGTTGATTTTGTATATTGGAGGAGGACTAGATTGCAAGTGAATTAGTGATAATTAGAGTTTTAGTTTGGTAAAAGATGGTAGCTGGAATTGATACCAGGATGTTTGTAAGCTAATTTTTACTTCATTATTTGATATAGTTTCTAAAATTCCAGAACCGGTAATTTTAAATTTAACAACTTGTCTCATTTTAAAATATGTGTTCTTGGAGAGGGTGACTGAGGTAAGTAGACAATAATTTACTGTAGTGACTTGTTTTTCTCCTATTAATCTGTTATAAACCCAACAGGCATATAGCATTCTTTTGTCCAAATGACCTGATGGCACTTTCTTAACTTTTCTTGCTGTGATTCTAGCAATCTAGGGTCACACCACCTTCTCTCTCCTAGTCATGATTTCAGTTGTAAGAGTCACATTGTCAATAATATGGTGACAAATTTGCACACAGTCTACAATTTACTAAAATATATATATCAATTGCAAGCTTTGATAACATGATTGTTAAGGAATGAACAATTTGCAGTGCACTTAACAGCTGATTGCTACACATTATTGTGTAAGGACATCATGGTTAAAACCATTATTTGCAACATGGGGCCCCTTTCAATTTTATTTTAATGGAAAGTGTTCAATGACATTTTTCTTTTGAAGAAGAAAGACTTGCATTTCCATCTTAGAAAATTATGAACTTGTTTTTAGCCCTTTTTCTTGTCTTCAGCTCTTCTTTATATTGATTACTAATTCACATGTCCAGTTACTTCAGATTCATGGTGCTATCTCCTCTGTCTTTTTCATGGCTCTCACATTAATTTTTCCATAATCCATTCTGTGAAAGAGGTTTATCTCCACCTTCATATATTGAGGAAGGAACCGACCCTCCTTTATGTGAACTTGGAAAGAAAGGCCAAGGTGATGCCACGGTGTCCTTCCCCACCATTGAGCTGCAGAATGGCTGCAGAGTCCTGTGAATCTTTTGCTCACCTCCTGGCTCCCTACATACTTGGCATTGTCTGCGCGGAGAACCCCAGCTTGTTACAAGTGAATTTTTGAAGTCTTTAGAAGCCGGCTGAAGGATAAGACTGGCTAGAAAGGACATCAGCAAGCAGTGTACTCCAAAAGTTGTTGACAGAAACATTAATAAGGAAAAAACCTTTCCATTTATCTTGTTTTCTCTTTATCTTCTCTCTCTTCATTTTCCTTTACTTATATGGTATAAACCCTATCCACCCCCCATAGTGTTTTTCTTTTTTCCTCAAAGCCCCAGTACATTGCTATATATCTTAGTTGTAGGTCAACCTATGGTGGTTCTTTTTCCTGGAGTCCCATGGCATTTTATTCATATCTCTTTCAATCAAATTATTTCTATAGAGTAATTTATCTGTTTATACATATCTGTCTTCCTTGCAGACCCCCAATATTTCAAGACCTTTGGGCACATAATATATACTTAAGTTTTGAGTGAATCAATGAAGATCTCTTGTTGAATAAAATCTAAATAAATACAATACCTACTCAGCACATGAATTCAAGCATTTGAGAGAGAGTTTTGTGTCTGCTGAAGCAGGCTGTGGACCAATTTAGGGGTTCAGTGCCAAGGTTACTCAATAGTTTGAGACAAAATGAAAGAGATAATTAACTTTATTTTTAAAATTCATGGAGAACTGGAGCAGGATATCTAGGTATGAATCAGCACTTGATCATTCTTGTTGCATCTTTGGAAAATCCAGTCCTTTATTTTTCTATGAAAATGTGACAGGCCAAGAGGTTGAACAGAGGACTGGTTTTTAGAAAGGCAATTTTGTCACAGGAAATCCTGGAGGAAAATATATGGAAGGAGAGCTGGTAGAAACATGGCAGAAACTTTTTGCGTAGAAACCCTAAAACTTGAGTTTACATGCTGGCTGAAAGATATGTAACCCAACATTTCTCCAATATAGGTTAGAGCAGATTTTAAATATCTAGGTATACAAAAGGAATACAAAGGAACATAGATCAAACTGAAAGGAGTTTAGGATAGAACAAAGAAATGAAGCTAAAGTAAACCAGCACACTAAAATGTGTTTCAGAAGGACCTGCAGTTTTTAAAGGTAGTTGGACATTTATCACTCAGGTTTAAAGTAGAAAGAGAAAGGGGAACAATTCTCTATCATTTCATGTCCATGAGATTAAAGCTACAGTCTGTCAGAGAAGCAAAACTTGTATGGACTCTAATGTCCAAAAAAGTGTTTTGAATCGTGCCTAATGAAAGAGAGTCTGTGTCATGTAATGCAAATACAGTATCATCAACTCATTTCCAAGTTTATTACAAACACTTTAGCACACGTTTAATTGAGGTAATGCAGAATTCTATTAGGGGCCAAGGAAGAGGCTGATAGTATTCTCTCTTTCAGCTTCTCACTTGACCAAGGGAGAAAATGTTCTTGAACAGATTGACCACGTCTCCTAAAGACAATGCTCATTTTCAATTTTTCTTTTTATAAACTCATCCTGCATTTCCCCTTACATATGCAAGCTAAAGCGTGTGTGTAGACATCCTTCATTGGCAATGAGGAGCAGATCCATACTATTAAATAATCAAATAAGCAGAACATACGGTTGGTGCCTTTTAGGAAAATTACAGGTTTAAGCCCACCTTCATTGGTGGGAGGACATGGCATACCCAAATTAAAATATCTACCATTTATTATGCAGCTAATCATGTCATGCTATTTAAATGAAACTTAATGAATTCTTCTTCTATAAAATTGATTATATTTTAGTCAAACTGATGTATAATTTTATATAAGTGCATTTTTACTTAAAATGTAAAACGCTTTAGAGTCTGCTTCATTCAGTTTTAGAGGCATATTTTGTATATTTTGGTGTGATTTTATTTATTATCCTTCATAGCAGAGAGGCACATCCTACTCTTTTTCTTGCTGTCCTCTCTCTACAAGATAAAACTCATCCAAGTTTATTTTGCTTCATAAGGTATAGGCTTACTTTGTGATGAAAAACAGATCATTTGTGAAACATATTTGGAACTGTAGGGAGCCCAGAATTTTAGACTATGCTCAGAATGTTGTGAGGTAACTTCAAAAAAGATGGAACATTTAAAGTTTACCAGGAAAGTTTTCTGCTACTTTGCTTAACAGTAGTTTTTATCTTTTTTAAACAGTTTAGTTTGTTAATTCTTTGGAAGGATGAGTGAAGGAGTTGGCAGGTTTAAATGTACACTTGATAGAGCTCTCTCTGAGTTACTCTTTCAAAACAACCATCCAGTTGATGAATATTTAATGGGGACTCTGTCAGTCCCAGAGCTGAGAGAGGCAGTTCTCAAAGCTCCAGCAGGTCCTTGGAGAGGAGAGCGTTGGTAACCAGTGCCGTCCGAGTTTAGATGAGGCATGGTCTTTCTCAGGATGTTAGAACTGAGTGGAGTTCTCAGATGCAGCCCAGTGACTCTAGACCTGAGCCCTGCTCAGAAGCCAGTTGACTTGTCATTCGCTCTGAGCCTGGTGTCCTCCCTCTGCTCGTGCCCCTTTCTGCCATTTCTCATGCTTCTCCTGACTCTCTCTCTTTCCTACACCTTCTTTCTTCTTTTTTCTCTTTTTCTTAGTTTTACTCTCTATTATATTCCTTCTCCTTATCATTTTTTCTGTCTCTTATTGTTCTCATTCATTTTCTTTTTATTTTGTAGTACAGTTACTTTGTACATCATTGTCATCTTAAAATCTTGACCCTCTACAACTCCTATACTTCAGCTAGCTATGTTTTTTAAAGATTTTATCTATTTTTTATTTTTTTCCCCCAAAGCCCCAGTAGATAGTTGTATGTCACAGCTGCACATCCTTCCAGTTGCTGCACGTCGGACGCTGCCCCAGCATGACCAGTGAAGCAGTGCGTCGGTGCGTGCCCGGGATCCGAACCCGGGCCGACAGCAGCAGAGCGTGTGCACTTAACCGCTAAGCCACGGTGCCAGCCCTCAGCTAGCTATTTTGAAGAGAGTATTTTGATAAATTTCTCTTAGATGTTATAACATGCTGATTCAAGGAAATAAAAACTATCACAAATGGGATGGGGATGAAGAGTGAATTCAGTTCAGGTAGCCATGGAATTAGACAGAGGGAAACTGAGAGCTTAGGTCTAGGTGTTCAAAATATTTCCTGATACATATTTGTAGTTCATTGTTGTGGTAAACTGCACAGAGTCTTATTTACTGCTGGAGCCCAGATGTTTGCTCCTTGGGGCAACTCATCAGACCTCGGCCTATAGAAAAGAAGCTAGGAAACATTGCATGCATATCTAATGTGAAGATCTGTTAGTGTTCCACCAGGAGACACCTTGGGCTCTTCCCTGAACTATCTGACTAGAAAAAGAGGAAGAGAAGGTTTTCTCCATCTGCACAAAACCAAGACCTTATCTTGAGTTTGAGAGGATTGGAGGTGACTGAAAACAAAAGTGTTCCCGAGTTCGGATTTGCTTTAACAAGAACTATTGGCTGGCTTTGATGTTAAAGGTCTTTATTCAAAATTGACTACCTCTAATGCTAAGTTCAGAGTGGAGATTTGTCAGAAGAATCCCTTTTTGATTAAGTCACTGAAATACAGTATTTGGGAGAATGGTTATATTTGAAGGTCACTTGTTCCTATTCTGTTGCCACAGTGACATCTGTTGGTAAGTGACTACTTCATGCTATTCTCGATGATTTCTGTTTGAAAGACATACTGAGCTTGATAAATAAATGGCAAGCAATAGGATATATTGGAACACATGAGGAAGCCATTTGGGGTAAAGCTAATTCAGCCTGAATTTGTTTTTCCAAAAGGGTCTGTCGCCTGCACTGTGTATCTGCTTTGCCATGTCCCAAAGAGAAGAGTAAATGCCCTTATGATAAGAATGTATCTTCCCCCTCATTGGCACTTCCTTAAGGATAAGCATTTCTCCCTAGGCTAGGATTTGATTGCTGCAGTCATTCTGTGACCACCCAGCTCCAGACAACAGACGTGACACCAGCCATGACAATCGAGACAGCAGATCTGTTCCCCCGCTGTGTCCATCAATAGCTGTTCTGGCAGGGCAATCTGGCAGGGCTGACCTCATGGCTATTGTAACAAGGACATTGCAATCACTTGCGATACATTCTCTTTGACAGTATATAACTGCTCTGTACACCCCAATTCTTCGGTGCTCTTCCTTCCTTAGGGAAGGAAGGCCACAGGTCATGGTCCTCAAAAGTTGGCTCATAATAAACTCACCCCAATTTTGATTTATAGATTGATTATGGATTATTTATGTCGACAAGCTGATGTGCAGGAAGTAGTAAAGGCACAGTGGTACCCATGTTGCCTGATATAAAATCTTTCCTCCCTCTTTCCTTTCCCAGGATGCCCACTCTTCATGGTGGCACCTACTTCCATGGTGTCATCATTCTTCTGATCACTCCTTTCATTCCCTCTTGCAATTACTCAACAAATATTTAAACACCTACTGTATGCCAGGCTTGGGATACACTAAGGAAAAAATTTTCTACAAAATCTCTGTCTTCACAGAACTTGTTTTTGTTGGTTAAGTGAGATAATGGATCAGTAGGCAGACAAGTGAATTACATAGTCTATCGTGTGATGATCTGTGTCAAGAAGAAGGTAAGTGACAGGCAATGGGGAGAGCTAGAGAGTGAGTGGGTTGCTACTTTAATTAGAGAGGCCAGGGAGGCTGGAGCAAGGCCCAGAGGGAAGGGACAGAGCAGGAGGACATGCAGATATCCCAGGGCTGCAGAGATGCTGTGGAGGAATTGTGACTCGGATGTTGTTGGGCAGCAAGAAGCCAGTGTGGCTGGAGCACAGTGAGCAAGAGGGGAAAGGCAGAGAAGGTTTGAGATGCCAGGGAGGGTGAGCAGATGAAAGAAGGCCCCTGGGCCCATCAAAATTGTGCTGTAAGTGAAATGAAAACTTTCAATGTCATTTAACTATACGTTATACAATTTAAGTAGTAAATACCTTTTGTTTTTCTATAGTCTTGTTAAGTACATCAACTAAAATGCTGCTAAATTAGGAATGTCTAAATTATCCCCAGGAGTGACTGCTGTATCTTGTCAGCCGTCTGGTCTGCACAGCAGTCGGGGGTGGGAGTGATGTGACAGTCAGGAGAGGAACTCTACTCCTCAGGTTGTCACCAACGCTTTGTGTTATGTTTCATCTGTAACATGCGGAGGACGGAAAAGATGAGTGGTTTTCAGACTCTGATCCATGGAGCGCTGGATATTCCTGAAGGCTCTTGGTTTTTGTTTGTTTGTTTTTGTGAGGAAGATCGGTCCTGAGCTAACATCTATCACTCCTCCTCTTTTTGCTGAGAAAGACTGGCCCTGGGCTTACATCCATGCACATCTTCCTCCACTTTATATGGGATGTCACCACACCATGGCCTGACATGCGGTGCGTCGGTGCGCGCCCAGGATCCGAACCGGTGAACCCTGGGCCGCTGCAGCAGAGCGCGCGCACTTAACCGCTTGCCCCACCCAGCTGGCCCTGAAGGCTCTTTGTTTTTTTCTTATGTTTATAAACTTCGATGCAAGCTTCACGTAGAAGAGAGTGTCCCCTAGCTTTAAAAAGATTCCTGGACTTGGTCCTCACTTAGGTTTTCCAATATGAAGAGTTTGCAGTCTCACAGACTCCCAAAGGACAGACAAAAGGAGCAAGATCCCTTTTTTCCGAGTGTCTCTTGTGACAGTGCTCATTGTCTCTCATTCAAACCAGAAGGTGATTTGTCAATAGTGAGATATAGCATTTGAGACCCCATCCTTCAAGATGGCTGAGTTGTCGTCCATCATTTTACAGACTTATTCTAAGTGAATAATATAAAAAGTGAATGTCTCAGCAGGTAGTCTCTGACACAAAATAGAAACTAGGAATTGAGAAAAGTAATTATGATTGATGTCTGTCAATAAGGGCATAGGGCTAGTCTAATTTCAAAAGTAATTAATGGCATGAGTGTTAGTCACTGTACATATTAAATATATTGAAAAGTATTCGTGTTCTCATAACAGAATTATAACTGGAAGATAAACTGGATGTTTTCGGCACTTATGGTTAAAGATGTATTTTATTTAGTTTTGTTTTGCGATTGAGGAAATTATAAAATTTATTTTTTAATATATTGCGTATCTTCTTCCTTTCCAACCTAGAATCTCAATCTGCTATTTTGGAAACTCTGAAAAATATGTTCAGATGCTGTTCAACAGGTAAGAACATCTTGTTAGGATGTCAAATCCTTTTCTCTCTTATTTATCATAAAATTGTGACAGACTCTCATTTATCTTCCTGTCTGCCCATCTGACGAGGCCACCTTGTTTCTCTAAGCCTGCAGGGAAATCCAGTCATGTGGAAGGGGATGCTTTCTTCCACTTAGACTTTGCAGAGAAAATCAGCCTTGAAGTGGAACTGAGCACATGCTTTTCAGAAGCTGCATCATTCTGTACCCAGCCAGAGCATTGGGCCTGACAACAGCTGGATCCAGCAGAAAACTGGACACACTAGGAGATGTCATGTGGAGATGTGCCTGGCTGGACTAATAGTCACATGGATATGTTTTAAAAAAATTTCTCAGAACTTTACCAAAATCAAATGATATTCTTAAGTTGCTGTAGTAGATGAAACAGTGTCTTTTTAATTTCAACAGAACCTTTTTTTTTTGTTACTAAAAAGCCAAATTTTATGTCTTTTTTCTTGTTACCAAAATGGACTTACTATTAAAAAAAAAAAACCTGCAAGAAAGGAAACACTCATATGGAATAGAAATTGTGGGTAGCAATTGCTACTTTTTTATATAAAATCATCTGTTTTATTTATTTACACTTTCTCCCAACTGTGCTTTTGAAAATAACTTAGTAATAGAAATTATCAGTAAGAACAGGGTGTGCTCCCTTGAGTGTGGTCCAGTAGAAGTCAGGTGACTCAGAGCTGAGTTCTAGGCCCAGGTCTGTTTCTGGATAGTGTGTGACAACGTACTTAGGCTCTCTAGAACGTAGTATTCCTTTCTGTAAAATTAAAGAATTTGATGATTTTTGAGAAATTTCCCAAATGTTAAATGACTTCTCCTATAAAAAGTAGAAAGATCCTTCTCAAACTGATAAATTATCAAAAATGTTTGTGACCTTTCACTTACCAAGAACAACTGATGTCCCTTCAAATATATTGATTGAAAAATAAAGATCATAAAAGTATATATTTGATAATTTAATAAATGAATTAGCATAAAAATGAACCAGGAAAAAATTAATGATCAATCAAAATTGTACATTATGAAAGTATTACTGTTTGTTACAGTATATAAAATTATGACTCTAAAATAGTATCTTTTTGCTGTCTGTAAGTTTATATTGTTACTCATATATCACTATTAACCCTATTATGTGTTACAAGTAATAAAATGTCTTGAAAGGGAAAAACAATAAAGCAGCAGCCCTGCATTACACATGAAAGTCGTGCTCCCCCTGGAAGGAAAATGAGGATACAACATTGGTCAAGTACTTCATTTTGTAATCCACTGGTGAATTTCAAAAATATAGGTATTATTGTAATAGTAAAGATATTCTTAAGAATAGTGCCACAAAACTGGTTTTCCAGCTTCTTTTTGTCAGAGCTGAGACCTACATCAGGCTGGGACATTTGAAGAGGCATGGGGGACTCAGCTGAGGGTGCTTTAATTACTGTGAGATGATTAGGCAATAGCATATAAGCCAGAGAAAGATTAAAAAGAAGTAAAGGGAAATAAAGTTGGAAATAATTAAGAAAAATAGTGCCTTCAAAATATCCTCTCATTAATTTTATAGCTTTTTATTTATTTTATTTTATTTTTTGAGGCATGACTGGATAGTATGTTAGATTTTTCTAAACCCTTATCTCCAGGGCATATATTACTGAGTTCTTCATTATAAAGGATAATGCCAAAGAAAAACCTGGACAAAAGTATTCTGTACTATCCACAAGGACAAAACATGTACAACATTGCACTATATATTAAGAGTCCAGCTGTAATAGTCAAGATATATATTCATGTGTGTAAAATTATAATGATTTTCTAATTTTCTCGGGCTGTGAACCGTGGTAAAATATGCAGTAATAAGCAGAAAACCTGAAAAACTAGGTAATTTAAAACACCTGATATTACAGCCAGACCATTCAAGGGTGAAATCAATTTAAATTTCACACCTTCTCCTTTCCTTGTAGCCAGTGATGTGTCTGGAAGACAGAAAACTCATAAAATTTATTGAGAGTTAACAGTATTTGGAGGCAGTTGAGGTTAAGCACTCAACAATGATGTCCCTTACTTCAGGAGCCATTGACTTTTTGTCATAAGTTTACTTTATACACGGGTTCTCTTCTTAGATTATTTCTGTATGTTTCTTAGAAGAGAGACAGGGAAGGAGAATTAACTATCAATCTACTGTGCGCCAGTTCCTTTACTGTATTACCTTATGCAATTCTTACAGTAATCCTTTAAAGTAACTGTTATAATTCATATTTAATAAAGAAAACCATGTTTACAAAATTGATCAAGGGTAAGAGGGAATATCTGAACATCAGTCCGCTGGGCTTATGCCTCATATTCTCTCTACTGTGATAAAAAGTGTGCTTCAACATGGGTACTCACCATCTGGCTATTTAATACCGGCTCCTGCAAACAGCATTGGATGAGATGAGATGCGAAGTTATTTCCAAAGATATTCTATTGTATGTAAACTGTACTATTTATGAGTCAGATGTCAAGACATGTTTTAGAGGCATAGAGAGCAACTGATTAGTTCACCTACACATTATTAATGTTTACTATAACTTTCGTGTGCCACATCGTGTCAACTTTACCAACTTTAGTGCTTCACTGTTCTTTTTGAAAAAACTCAGAATGTCACTTTTCGTGTCAAACACCTTGCTGCTTTCTTTTTATTCACTAGATGACAGTTCTGTATCTCTGTAAATTACCACTGCAGCAGGAAACGAGAGCTCTTAAGCCAGTTTGCTCTGCACAAATGATGGACATAGGAGGACTTCTGGTCCATCAAGGCTGCCTGTGTTATTCCGTGGCCGTAACGGGGATGTCCAGGACTGCTTAGTCAGAGGCACGAAGCAGAGTCAGAAAGCATCCTCTAAATTCTTCTTCAGATGTAGTTCAGGCACCTGTCCTCTCACCTGAGCACACTGGAGTTTATTGAAAGTGTTCTGACTCTTACTCTCTCCCTGTAGTTAATAAGTCTGGGAGATCCATACCCCTAGAAAAAACACAAGACTCATAAAGCCTTTTCTCAACTAAACGGAGTTGAGGGCTATGGTGTTGCCCGAGAGTCTGATGCTTAAAGAAAATACAGCTGGTGCTCAAGCGGAAGGCAAGAGGGTCAGCCACTCCCGGAGGGCTTTTATTGATGCTCCCATGGAATGAGCAAGTTTAAAAGAAAACCACATTGCTTAAACCTCACTAACTGATTGTTTCATTTTCAAGTAATATGCTCTGAAATCTGCTATGTCTAAAAAACCATTTCAGGCCGGCCCCATGGCTTAGCGGTTAAGTGCGTGCGCTCTGCTGCTGGTGGCCCGGGTTCGGATCCCGGGATGGCACTGACACACCCCTTCTCTGGCCATGCTGAGGCCGCGTCCCACGTACAGCAACTAGAACGATGTGCACCTATGACAGACAACTATCTTCTGGGGCTTTGGGGGAAAAATAAATAAATAAAATATTTAAGAAATATATAAATAAATAACCATTTCATAAAATTTAACTTCTGTTTTTTATTCTCTAGTATTTGAAATTATTATTAAGACTGTAAATCCTTTAACATTCTACAATATACAAATAGGCAAATATCAATTATATTCTCTAAAATGGTTTGCTCCCATGTTAAAGATTAATATATGGTAGCAAAACTGGTTACTATCCAGTTTTTAACTCATTTTTTGCTTTTGAAATTACATATAAAATTTGTGTTTTGAAGTATTTTCCTAAAACTCCACAACTTTCTGATATAAATGGACTAGATGAGAGGTAACTAAAATGAATTTTGATCTTTAAAACTCGAGCTTTGTGTAAGAATTGATAATATCAGACTGTTGAAAGTTGGGTCTCTCCACATTATGATATTAATTGTGAATAGCCACATCTATTACAAAGTGCTGAAAAATAAAAAGAAATTGAACAATATCAACACTCTCTTACCCCACATGTACAGTTTATATGCAAATAAATTCTCAAAGGTCAGAAAAATGTTTATGATTTCAGATACCTGGTAAAATATTATCTCATTCCAGTTTTAATCTCATTTGAAATGGACTGAAAACTCTTCTCTTAGGATTTTGCTCTGATCGGTGCTCCCAGGTCCCCTCAATGCCTCATTTGATTGTAATCTTATCTGAGGAATTGAATATTCCTTTCCATTTATTCTCTTTAAGGTATCTGCGATAGTGCTTTTTATGCAATGACCACTTGGTACAATTTATTATTAGTTTCAGAAACATGCTTACTTAGGAAGAAATCAAGAAAACAGATGTGAGGAATGTGGGATCACCTATCTGATGGTGTTCGAGGGATTCCTCATGTGAGTCTTGGCATAGAAATGTTCAAAGGGTAAAGCAGCATTGGTTAGATCAAAAGTGTGGGGTAAACATAATTCTGAAAGAATAATGATGGAGACTTAAAAACAAGAAACCCCTTGAATTGCGTTGGAAGTTATTAGACACATCAAAGAGCTGGGGAAAAACATTGTTTAACGTAAGTTCTTTCTAAACTCTAAGGCAAAATGTAACATGAATTTACATGGTAATTATAAACCACAAAACAACAATTCAAAAGACAAGTACACAACTAAAGTAGAAACCAGAGTGAGAAAAATAGAGGTTAAAGGAGAGATGGAAAGAGATGGTTGGGGTCAGAAAATATGGCTTAGTCATCCTTGAGGTCTCCCTCAGACTCTGATCATTCCTAGTGCTCAGTAAACACTTTGACCCCATGAGCCTGGGGAGGAGCAAAGTGACACGTGGTTGGGAGGGGAGATAATGCAAAGATACTCTTGTGGAGGCACTGACATTGAAAATCAGTGACATTTTGCAAAGGTGTTTACCATACTATATTAAGGATTATTCTGGAAAGTTAAGGATTTTTCTGGAATGTACGTTTTCATTTTATGGAAACTCCAACAAGCCCAGTGAAAGATTTAGACATTTCAGCTTTAGAAATAAAGAGAGGTGCCAGCCCTGTGGTGGAGCGGTTAAGTGAACGCACTCCAGTGCGGTGGCCTCAGGTTCACAGGTTCGGATCCCGGGTGTGCACAGACACACCGCTTGTCAAGCCATGTTGTGGTGGCATCCCATATAAAGTAGAGGAAGATGGGCACAGTTGTTAGCCCAGGGCTAATCTTCCTCAGCAAAAAGAGGAGGATTGGCATCAAAAGTTACCTCAGGACTGATCTTCCTCACACAAAAAAAGAAAGAAACAAAGCCAGAATGGAAAATATTTTCTGTCAGTTTTAACAATGAAAACCACTTAGCATTTGGAAATCGGTTGCAATTTGAGATGAGAATTTGAAGAAAGAATTAGATGTCACATGCTGTTTTTCCCTTTCTCTGAGGCAGTCAGGCTTGCAGGGGGAATGAAATTCCATCTTTGCTCTATTGAGTTTGAGAAGGTGTAAAATTCATTTGTGCTGGGCAACACTGTTGACCTGTGGAGAAAAACAAATGGTTTAAGCAGCTGATCTAAAGGAATAACTGAGCTCATAAAAGTTCTTAGCTTATAAAGGGTGCCTCTACTTTGCTCAACTTAACTGGACGTCCATTGACCTATATGTGCAAGGTATTTGTGGTAGGTATTGAAGGAAATACAAAGAATTATAGGGTTCCATGTTCCTCCACATACATGACATGGTTTGCAAGATGTAATTTGATTCTTCCAAGCTATTTAGTGTAAGTTGCATTACAGAACCTAAAAAAAAAATGGCAATGTTATTGAGAAATTGTAATTAAAGAGAGCTTCTTAGGAGAGATGGACTAGATCAAGTCCTCAAAGGGACCACTTTTGGGTAGGTGGAGGGAAGAAAGAGTGAGGATTTCAGATGGGGGAAGAGAGGAAAGGTACAGAAGTGGAAAGAAACATGGCATTTGGGCATGGGGGTGGGGAGGCCATGACAGGCACAGTATTCTCGTGACTGAGAGGCAGTTCACTTTCTTCCTGCAGGAGCCCAGCACTGCTTGCCACCTCCTGGCGTCCTCCACCTGCAGGCCCCACGCCTGAGCCAAGGCCTATCTTATCTGGATTGCTACCTAGTCTCCCAACAGGTACCTTTACTTCCAGTCTTAATTTCTTCTAATCTTTCCTCCACCATGCCTCCAGAGTTACATTCTAGAATCCAAGTTTGCTTAAATCTGATATCTGCTTCGACTCCTTCAATGACTGTTCAGAGTAGCCTAGAGAACATTCAGACTCCTGAGCTGGACACGCAGGCTTTCCCTTACTGTCCTCACCTTCACCCTCATCACCCACTCTGTCCTACATGTTTGCTTTGTTCCAGCCTTAAATATACCACAGATTTTCTGAAAGATTTAGATCCTTTATATCTGTCTTTTTATATGTGCTGCTTCTGTCCTCCTACCCAGTTTTTTAATCAACTTAATTCCTATTTCTTAATCTAAATTCATGTCAAATGTTCCTTTCTCTTGGAGACTTTTCCTGAGAGGTCTCCACCTAGAGACCCATTTTGATTTCCCTACTCTGGGACCATATACTTATATACTTTTCCATAACTGTTGTTTTATTCATGTCTCATAGACAGTGAGCTCCTTAAAGCTGAGACTATCCTTCTTCTTAATAAATAAATGACCAGCAATAGGATACATTGGGGCATATGAGGAAGCCATTTGGTGTAAAACTAATTGGGCCTGACATTGTTTTTTTTTTCCCAAAAGGGGCCTGTAGCCTCTGTTCTTCCATTGTATATCCACCCTAAGCAATTAACATGTCCCAAAGACAAAAGCAATGCCCTTAAGGTGTAAATGTAACTTCCCCCACATTGGTATTTCCTTAAGTATAATCATTTCTCCCTAGGCTAGAATTTGATTGCTGTGCTCATCCTGTGACCACCCAACTCGAGACAACAGCCACGCCCATGGAGGCAGCAGACCTGATACCCACTGTGTCCATCAATGGAGGTGCTGACAGGTCAAGGTTGCGGCTATTGTAAAAGGGATATTGCAATCACATGTGGTCCATGCTCTTTGATGGTATATAACCATGTTGTACACCCCACTTCTTTGGAGTGCTCCATTTCTTTGTGAAAGGACTCTCCTGGGCTATATGGTCCTCAAAGTTTGGCTCATAGTAAACTCACCTCAAGTTGGTTTTATAGAATTTTTTATAGATTATTTGCATCAACATTCTATTTGTCCCTCCATTGTCTGACCACAGTTCCTGACACCTTGGGGGCACTCAGAAAATGTTTGATGAATGAATAAGTATGTGGGAGACCACACTGGCTGGAGCAGAAGGGGCATTTTGGGGAGAAGTAGAAAATTCACTCACGTTCCTACCATAGTGATTGAGGCTGTGGGCTTTGGAGGAGTTTGTCTCGGCACCAATCCCAGTTATCCTGCTTTTAACTGGAGAACCTGTGCAAAGTATTTACTCTCTGAGCCTTAGTTTCTTCATCTATAAAATGGGGCTACTGAGAGCTCCTGTCTCATAGGGTTTTAGTGAGATTTAAATGCATTAACTTATGTAAAGTATTTAGAAGAGCTCCTGGCACATAGTAGGCATTAACATGTTAGCTGTTGTGTTATCATTATTGCTCTTATATCTTAACAATACTCTGGTTTTGAAAAGATGTTTTCATAATATAGTTGATCCTCATTATTTGTGGATTCCGTGTCTGCACACTTGCCTACTAACTAAAATGTACTGGCAGCCCCCAAATCAACACTCTCAGGGCTTTCATGTCCATTTGCAGATAAGCGCAAAGTGGTGAAAATTTTGATTCACTCGAAGTGCATGTTCCCAGGTGAGGGGAACAAGGTGACGCTCTGCCCTGTTGTTTCAGCCCATGCTGTAAACAAGTGTCCTTCTTGCAGTCTATTTAGTGCCTCATTTATTATCTTTTTGTGCCTTGTGTTGATGACTTTGCTGTTTAATATGTCCCCCATGTGTAGTGCTGCAATGCTGCCCGGTGTTCCTCAGGGCAAGAGGCTGTGACGTGCCTTCACAGAGAAAGAATTTGTGTTCGACAAGCTTCTTTCATACACGAGGTACGGTGCTGTTAGTCTAAGTTAAATGTTAATATATCAACGATATATATTAAATAAGGTGACTTTAAAGAGAAACACACAGAGAAAAAGGTTATGTATTGATCAGTTGAAGAAAATTTGGCTAAGGTTTGCAGGAACCTAACCCTGCATTTCCTGTAGGAGCAGTAGGACATATTCACTGATTCAGTGTTCACAGTGACTTTGTAGAATGTCACACTGTGCATAACGAGAACTGACTGTATCTTATATCATCTTCACATACTCCTTTATAACAGGCAGGGTAGGGAACAGGGTGTCCACATTCTACGGGCTATTACAGACCTTATGAACCAAGTAGAGAATTTAAAACGTCTTGTGTTCAGCATAAGAGCCACGAGATTTGGACAAAGAAGATCTATGATGAACTGATGTTTAAGGAAAAATTACCTGGCAAGAGACTGTAGTTTTGAGAGGAAGAGGGAGAACTGAGCCAGAAAGAAGAACCAGTTTTTAAACTCTCCAAGTATTCCCATTGCTTGGTGAGAAGATTCGGAGCTAAGGTGCTGATGTGATAAATGAAAAGTAGCAACCAAGGGATGAAATAATGGATTTGGTAACCATATATAGGGTGTAAGTTAAGCTGTGGTTCTCAAAGTGGGGTCCCTGGACCAGCAGCATGAGCATCACCTGGGAACTGGGAAGAAATGCAAATTGTCAGGTGCTGCTGCAGACCTGCGGAACTGCAAATTCTGGGGTGGGTTCTGGCAATCTGGGTTTCAACAAGGCTTCCAGGTGCTTCTGGTGCCCATCAAGTTTATGAGCCAATGAAATAGAAAAATGATTACAACACGTCACCATGCCCAGGTAAGCCACAGGGCAGGGAGGTGGTATTTTTTGGAGGATAAGACACATTTTAAATTTTAGGAAAAAGTAATTCAGTGTCTGTTTCATCGTGAGGATTCCAAAGATGCCATTTTAGCTCTCTGCATGTGAAGCTCTTTTTTCCACAATATGTTTTCCTTTAGAGAGAACTTGGTAAGTTATTTACCACTTACCACATGTTCTGAGAGTCCCTCATTTCTTGAAATCCCCTTTCAGACGTCAAAATATACTTTATTTTTGTGCACAATCTCCTCTCTTTAGAGTCTGGAATTCTCTTCGTATAGGATCATGTATAGTACATACAGCCTTACTGTCAATTTGGAATGCCATTGGTTTCTTCCAAAAGCTTAGAATGTTTTAGAATTTAGAACCTGATGAATAGAGAATTTACATGCTTCTGTGTAGGATTCGTATTTTTCAGATGTCCCAAGGTATCCCAACTTGCCAGTAATGTGGCCTTAAGATTTAGCAGAACTTGAAAATCTGAATATAGTAGAAAATGAATTCCATCTGTAATATTAACATTTACAAAATAAATGATCATATTATTAACGTACCAATAAGCATTTTCTATATTCTAGGCTCTGAAAGTATCTTGCTTACATAGTAAACCTGATAAATTTTCAAAGATGAGCCAATTAACTTTTCAGCAAATGCTTTACTTGAGTGTATCTTGGCTTCCTTTTTGACAATTGTGGCCTTAATGTCACAGTAATGTTTTCTTTTTCTGGGAATCAGATAATCTTGTATTTGGTGAACACTTTAATTTTTAATGGTCACTTGTATTTTGTGATATGCATGTGTTTAAATAATCTATAAGAACTAACCATTACCACCCACATATAAGATTATACAGGAATGGAAGAATTTTGGCTGACTTACTGTATATAATTGTTCGGCCAAAGCAGATGGTAAACTCTACTACATACAATGATTTAGGGGTTTGAAGCAGTTTCTTTAAATACAAATAATCTCAAAAATGCTAATATATAAAGTATATTACTTACAGTGTTAACTAACCAAAATAGTTAAATTTTTTATCTTTCCTCCCTTTATAAGGATGCATCCATTATATAGATTCTGTACAAAGCTACAAAGATCCCTTTTTTCCTTTTCAAAATTTATTTATTTTAATTTTTAATAGTGAGAACCTTAGTGTTGGGTAAATTGCTGCACAATTACTGGAAATGCTGAGAGTCTTTTGATAAAGTGTAGAAGTCAAAAGATAATGAAATGTACATTTCTCCAATGTCAAGTCCTTTGAGCTTCTGTCTAGTTGTACTCTGAAGAGATGGAAGATTAAGTACCAGCACAAGACACAAGGGAACAGGCTGCCAACTTGAGGGCTTCCCATGGACAACAGAGTGCCTGGCAGACACTTGGAGATTGAATCTGGGCTTTGTCCATGGCTGGGCCCTGAGAGGAGGATTTTGCTTAAATGATCAGAGAATAGACCACCTTTTTTCTCGTTAATAAGTAATATTTACCATGTAAATTTCTTTATATATCTCTGAATAAAATAAAATTATAACCCGTATAGAAATCAACTCTTACTGACAAGCCCCACAACCTTCTTTAGAGAGCTCAACAGAAAATGTCTGAGCTGACTGTGAATTGGTCTTCTCTGAAAGGCAACCAGCCCTTCATTGATAGCCCTGGATAAGGAAGGACAGATACAATTCTTTGAAGATGTTGAGCTGAATTGAGAACCAAAAATCCAACCTCCAGTTGGCTCCTCTGTGAGAATGGATGGCCGGCCTTATTTCACAGGCTGGGCAGTTGAGGTTTCGGATGAGCTTAATTGCTCTGTTACACAGGGATGGAAAAGGAGGAATGTGACATTGATTTAGTGCTCAGATTTTGCAGGTAAAGATAGGGTCATAGAAGGGAATAAAGATTTTAGCAAATTAGTTTTTTGTTCTCTACAGTAGAAGTAATTTAAGAAACAGATAGTCTCTCACTCCAACTTCTCTTCCCTGTTATCTTCTGTAATATGGCTGTAAAAATTCCCTCTTTAAAGATGTCAGTCTTGAGCCAGCACCGTGGCTTAGTGGTTAAGTGCGTGCGGTCCATTACTGACGGCCCGGGTTTGGATCCCAGGTGCACACGGATGCACCGCTTCTCTGGCCATGCTGAGGCCGCGTCCCACATACAGCAACTAAAAGGAGTGCAAATATGACATACAACTCTCTATTGGGGCTTTGAGAAAAAAAAGAGGAAGATTGGCAATAGATCTTAGCTCAGAGTCAGTCTTCCTCAGCAAAAAGAGGAGGCTTAGCACAGATGTTAGCTCAGGGCTGATCTTCCTGACACACACACAAAAA
Organism: Diceros bicornis minor; assembly: GCF_020826845.1. Lineage (NCBI taxonomy): Eukaryota > Metazoa > Chordata > Mammalia > Perissodactyla > Rhinocerotidae > Diceros > Diceros bicornis. Next base: position 2,657,737 of record NW_026690866.1, read on the forward strand.
AATTTCAGTCTTTTTTCTTTGCTGTCTGTTTATTATCATCTTTACGAATGCTTTGATTTCACCATCTTCTTGGCACCACAACGGTAGCCATTGAGATGGTATTATAGATTCAGTTTTGAAATTTTATCAACTTATCTCTATTTCCTCTGCCATTTCTTAGTTTTAGTTCTTACTGCATCTTATGCTTGAAAATATTTGAAGCTTATAGTGTGTATCAGTTTCTTATTGTCTCAACTTTTTATTATCTAAGTGCCCTCAACTATCACTTTTTTAAAAAAAGAATTGAAATACGTAAAAGAACAATACACTGTAATAAATTGACCAATTATAAAATTAAGTTCAACCTGAAATCCCTCCTCACTTAACAGAGACCATCTTTCATAATTCACCACGTTTTAGTTTGGGCAGGGTCAGTTTATCAATGATTTTTGGATGTTTTAAACCACACGAGATGAATACAATATGGTAAAATTGTTAATCTTGCAGAAGTTGTAGAATTTACTGATGGTTAGAGAAGTTGATGGTGGAGAACCTGAATCATATGAAAAGTAGTTGATTAATTAGCACCTGACAGAGTTTGTTAATTTGTTAAAGATGATGATAAGACATACATGTTGACAAGATAACTTTGCATATCAGAGTATTGTCAGAGGCCACTGGGAAAATTCATAATGTTCTCAAATACTACAAAAAATTACCTTTTTTTCATAAAAGATGTCATACATGATGGCATCAAATACTTACGTCAGAAAATTTGCAATGAAGAAAATTAACACTTGAGTCATTTTAATTCTAACCATGTGTTCATGCTTACTATTAGGTTAAAAACAATTTTTAGAAATAAAGTGATAAATGATGTACTTGCTTAATTTTTAATTATTTTAGGAAAAGACTTTTTCACATTTAAAAAAATGTTTATTTGTATTTATTTTATGCTGAATTTATTCCTAGGTCTAAAGACTTTTTTTAAATTAACTAACAACAATACTTTTCAAACTCTTTCAAAAAGTTGAAGAGGATAGGGGCCGGCCCGGTGGCGCAAGCGGTTAAGTGCGCGCGCTCCGCTGCGGCGGCCCGGGGTTCGCTGGTTCGGATCCCGGGCGCGCACCGAAGTACTGCTTGGTAAGCCATGCTGTGGTGGCGTCCCATATAAAGTGGAGGAAGATAGGCACCGATGTTAGCCCAGGGCCGTCTTCCTCAGCAAAAAAAAAAAAAAAAGAGGAGGATTGGCGGATGTTAGCTCAGGGCTGATCTCCTCACAAAAAAAAAAAAAAAAAAAAAAAAAAAAAAGTTGAAGAGGATAGAATACTTCTAAAGTCATCCTATGGTGTTAGTACTACCCTGATATCAAAGCCAAAGACACTAAGAGAAAGGAAAACTACAGGTCAATACCTTTCATGAATATTGATACAAAAATCCTGAATAAAATAATAACAAAGCAAATTCAGCAACATATTAAAAGGATTATACATCATTTTTAAGTGGGATTTATTCCTGGAATACAAGGATGTTTCAATATATGAAAAGGAATCAATGTAATTAACCACATTAACAGAATGAAGGAAAAAAGTGATCATCTCAATGGATGCAGAAAAGGCGTTTGACAAAACTAAACATGCTTTCATGTTAAAAACACTAAAATACCCTCAGAGTAAAGGGAAGCTATTTCAACATAATAAAAGCCATATACAGAAATCCACAGAGAACATCGTATTCAAGGGTGAAAGACTGAAATCTTTTTATCTAAGATCAGGAGAAATTCAAGAAGGCCCACTTTCACCACTTCTATTCAACATGGTATTAGAAGTTCTAGCCAAAGCAATTAAGCAAGAAAAAGAAAGAAATAGCATTCAAATTGGAAAGGAAGTAGTAATATTATATTTGTTTACACATAATATCTTATATGTTGAAACCGCTAAAAATTCCACAAAAAATTTTAGACCTAATAAATTATGCTAAGTAGTGGGACACAAAATTAACCTGCAAAAATTTGTTGTTCTTCTCTATATTAATAACAAGTAATCTGAAAAAGAAATTGAAAAACTTTACATTTTTATTTACAATAGCATGAAAAGAGTAAAATACTTAAGAATCAACTTACTTATGGAGGTAAAAATTCCAATGATTTTTTTGCAAAAATAGAAAAATCTATCCTAAAATTCATATGGACTCTCAAGGGACCCTGAATAGTCATAACAATCTAGAAAAAGAAGAACAAAGTTAGAGAACACACACTTCCTGATTTCAAAATTTACAACAAAGTAATCAAAACAGTGTGGTACTGGCATAAATACACACAATATACTAATGGAATATTATAAAGAGTCCAGAAATAAACCTTTGCATATATGGTCAAATGATTTTTGACAAGGGTGCAAAGATCATTCATTGGAGAAAGGATAAGTTTTTCAACAAATGGTGCTGGAAAACTGGATACCCACATGAAATAGAATGATGTTGGACCCTGCCTTACACCATATACAAAAATTAACTCAAAATGGATCCAAGATATAAATGTTAGAGTTGAAGCTATAAAATCCTTAGAAGAAAACACAGGGTAAAAGCTGCATGTCATTGCGTCCAAATGCCATTGTCAACAATGATTTCTTTACTATGACACCAAAGACATAAGCAACAAAAAAAATAACAAATTGGACTTCATCAAAATGAAACGTTTTCTGTATCACAAGATACTAGCAACAGAGTAAAAAGGCAATGCACAGAATGGTTGAAAAGATTTGCAAATCACATATCTGATAAGGGATTAATATCTAGCATATATAAAGAACTCCTACAACTCAAAAATAAAAAAAAAACCCAATTTAAAAATGCACAAAGGATTTGAATAGACATTTCTGCAAACAAGATATAAAATGACCAGTAAACACATGAAAAGATGTTCAACTTCACTAAGTATCAGGAAAATGCAAAATAAAACCACAATGAGATACATGTTCACACCCATTAGCATAGTTACTATCACAAAATCAGAAAATAACAAGTGTTTGCAAGGATGTTGAGAAATTAGACCGCTTGTGCAATGAAGGTGAGAACATAAAACTGGAAAAGAGTATGGCAGTTCCTTCAAAAATTAAAAATAGAATTAACCATATGATCTAGCAATTCCACTTATGGTTTCTGAAATAATAGAAAATACATTCATCAGTCTCTGCCTCTAGTTCCTGGCACAGAGCTCCTAAAACTTTGTAATTTCCTAAATGATAAGAACACTAGGAGCAACTCTTATTCTAATATTTGTCTTTGACACCATCCCTGACACAGAGACCCTAAAACCCTTGTAATTTCCATTTTTTTTTTTTAGGAAGATCAGCCCTGAGCTAACATCTGTGATAATCCTCATATTTTGCTGAGGAAGACCAGCTTTGAGCTAACATCTATTGCCAATCCTCCTCCTTTTTTCTCCCCAAAGCCACAGTAGATATTTATATGTCATATTTGCATATCCTTCTAGTTGCTGTATGTAGGATGTGGCCTAAGCATGGCCGGAGAAGCGTTGTGTCGGTGCGCACCCGGGATCCGAACCTGGGCCACCAGTAGTGGAGCATGTGCACTTAACTGCTAAGCCACGGGGCCGACCTCCTTGTAATTTCCTAATTGATAAGAACACTAGGAGAAGCTTTTGTTCTATTGAGGCAACTCTGGGTAGGCTTCTGGATGGCTCCCAGATGGGGGCTGGTCACCAGGAAGACCAAGCCCTGATTAGAAGCTTCAAATTTTTAGCCCTACCCCTTATTTTGCAGAAAGGGGACGGGGGCTGGAAACTGAGTTAATAATTAATCATTCCTACGTGACAGAGCCTCCATTAAAATCCCAATAGAAGGAGGTTCAGAGAGCTTCCAGGTTGGCAATGACAAGGAGTGCTTGGAGAGTGGTGCACTTGGATATGGCATGAAAGCTTTGTGCCCCTTCTCACATACCTTTCCTTATGCACCACTTCCATCAGCTGTTCTTGAGTCATATCCTCTTATAATAAACTGGTGATCTAGTAAATGTTTCTCTGAGTTTTGTGAGCCACTCTAGTAAATTAATCAAACCCAATGAGGAGGTTGTGGGAAACTCTGGTTTATAGCCAGTCAGTCAGAAGTACAGGTAACAGCCTGGGCTTGTAACTGGCATCTGAAGTTGAGGTGAGGTAGGGTGGATGTGTAGTCTTATAGGACTAAGCCCTCAACCTGTGGAATCTGATGTATCTCTGGGTTGACAGCATCAAATTGAGTTGAATTATCTGACGACTAGTTGGCATTCCAAGAATTGCTTGTTGGAGGTGTGGGGAACCCTCCCACGTGTGAAAAAATGAATCTCAGAACACCATTTATGGGCATACACCCAAAATGATTGAATGCAGAGGTATAAAGACATAAATGTACACCCGTGTTCTTAACAGCATTATTCAAAATAGCCAGAAGCTGGAAGCAAACCAGGTGTCCATCAACAGATGAAATGACAAAAAAAACGTGATATATACACACAGTGGAATACCATTCACTCTTAAAAAGGAAGAAATTCTGACACGTTATGACAAGGAAGAACCTTGAGGACTTTATGCTAAGTGAAATAAAGCCATCCACAAAAGGAAAAATACTGTATGATTCCACTCATATAAGGTACTTAGAGAACTCAAATTCATAGGAATAGAAAGGAGAATGGTGTTTCCCAAGGGCAAGAGGGAGAGATAACAGGGAGTTGTTGCTTAATGAGCACCGAGCTTCAGTGCAAGGTGAAAATAGTTCTGTGGATGGTTGGAGGTTATGGCTACACAATAATGTGAATGTACTGCATGTCACTGAACTGTACACTTAAAAATGGTTAAAATGGTCAATTTTAGGTTATGCATATTTTATGACCATTTAAAAAAATTATTTTCAACAAATGAACAAACACTAGCTACATGCAATAGCATAGATGAATATCACAACCAAAATGCTGCATAAAAGAAATTATATTCAAAAGGCTAGAGATTTATTAATTCCATATGTATAAAATCTAAAAAAGAAACAAAACCGAGGTCTGGCTTCCAGTAATGGTGGAGTGGCTTGTTGAACTAACACTCTCACAGATAACAATGATAAAATCTGCATAAAATATTATATGTATTTATATAGAATCATGTATTTATATGTAATACACATATAATAAATGTGTATATGCGTGCATGTATAAATGTCTTTCGAAAGCAAGCAGAACTGAGAGGGAACCTTCCCTTAAATGATGGGAATTGCACCAGGAGATATTTTCAAGCTTGAGTCTTTTGCCTCAAATCATTCCAAAATCTGTACATGGCCCAGACAGGGGCAAAACTACAGTCTTATTTGTAATTTTAGAGAATGTATTTTGGGGCTGACAGAGTTGCTGGAAAGTTAAGGGAGAAATTCTGGAAGGGAGGGAGACACACAGAGGAAAATCTCAAAATATGTACGTAAGTCTCCCCCACACACACACCAAATTGGCAGATCTTTGAACAACACACATGCAGGGTAGACCCCAGAGGGTTTAGTGTAAAAACAGGAATTGCCAGATGAAAGAACTGAATGAGGATTTCAGCTATGCTCACGGTAAAGGAGAGAAGATTGGAGTTTCAGTCCAGCCAAGTTAACTCCCTGCTAGAAAAATAACAACACTCTTCAGAGGAATACAATAGAATCCAGAGTCTCTATAACTATCATTCATGGTTTCCAGTAAACAGATTATTTTTTTTTATTTATTTTTCCCCCAAAGCCCCAGTAGATAGTTGTGTGTTATAGCTGCACGTCCTTCAAGTTGCTGTATGTGGGACGCGGCCTCAGCATGGCCGGAGAAGCAGTGCCTCGGTGCATGCCCGGGATCTGAACCCAGGCTGCCAGTAGCAGAGCACGCACACTTAACCGCTAAGCCACGGGGCCGGCTCTCCAGTACACAGGTTAAAAAATCATGAGATTTGAAGAGATGGGAAAATGTAATCCATGTATGACCAAAAGCAGGGAGTAAAAACTCTCCCCAAGGTGTTGCAATTAGCTGACAAGGATAAGACAGCAGCTATTATAAAAGATGATCAAGGTGGTATGAAAAATATTCTCATAATCAATGCACATATCTGGAAACTCAGCAGAGAAATGGAAATTACAAAAAACAACCAAATAGGAAGATTAAATAAAAAAAATACTTTTGAGTTTACATGTACATCAGAAACAGTAGAAGAGGGCCGACCCTGAGGTTTAGCGGTTAAGTGTGTGGGCTCCACTGCTGGCGGCCCCGGGTTCGGATCCCTGGCGCGCACCGATGCACCGCTTCTCCGACCATGCTGAGGCTGCGTCCCACATACAGCAATTAGAAGGATGTGCAGCTATGACATAGAACTATCTACTGGGGCTTTGGGGTGAAAAATAAATATATAAATAAAATTAAAAATAAAAAGGAACAGTAGAAGAAACATGAAGATAGAGCAATAGAAATTATCCAGTCTGAACAAAAGAATGTAAAAATTTTGAAGAAAAATGAACAAAACCTTACCTGTGAGATGATTGAGTCCCCAGCAGAGAGGGGAGAGACAGAAAAATTAAATGATGCAGAAAGGCAAATCAATAAGTAATAGCATAAAACTTCCAAAATTTGGTGGAAAATCTAAAATTTTAGATCCAAGGAAGTCAGCAAACCCAGAAAATAAAATACAAAATAAAACCATACTTGGGCATATGATAGTAAAGCTGCTAAAATCCAAAGACAAAAACAAAATCTTGAAAGCAGTCAGGGAAATACATATATACAGAGGAAGACATTACATACAGGGAGAAATAATGTCAATGATGGATGATATATTATCAAAAACAAAAGAGACAAATCAACAAAAATATGACATCTTTCAAGTGCAGAAAGAAAACCTAAAAGTCAACACAGGATTCTATATTTAGCAGATCTCACTTTCAAAAAGGAGGCAGAAGCCACAATAATATTCCACACATCTATTAGGTGGCTGAAATAAAAAATAAACTTGCAAATATCAAGTCCTGGTGAGGACAAGGAGCAACTAGAACTGGAAATGCAACATGATAGTTGCATTCGGATAACGGTTTAGCAGGTTCTTGTAAATTTAAACATACACTTATTATATGACTCAGATATCCCACTCCTAGGGATTTACTTAAGCAAATTGAAAACTAATGTTTAAAAAAAGTCTTTGGGTGAATCTTCATAACCATGTTATTCGTAATTGCCACAAGCTGGAAATAAACTAAATGTCCTTCATCAGGTGAATGGAGAAAGAAACTGTGGTGAATTGGGACATTAGAATACTACTTGGCAATAAAAAGGATAAACTCTTGATTCACACAACAACAGGGATGAATCTTGCCTGCATTTCTCTAAGTGAAGGAAGCCCGATTCAAAATGCTGTACAGTATGTGGTTTCATTTGTATGACTTTCTAGAAAAGTCAGCATTACAGAGATGAAAAATGATCAGTGGTTGCCAAGGGATGGAATGGGGAAAGGGGTTGACTACACAGGGACAGTATGAGAGAATTTTGGGGAGTGAAAAAAACAGCTCTGTATGCTACTGTGGAGGTGGATACATGACCATAAATTTGTCAAAACCCACAGAACTGTAAACTACAAAGAGTGAATTTTACTCTGCACATTTTAAAAATCAATCAGGATGCTGGGGAACTCAGATGAAATGCAGTGAAAAATGAATCTCACTGTATGACTAGCATGTGACATAGCCACACATAATGGGTGGGGATGAAAGGTCCTGACCTAAGTTACATTGGAAGACAGTGTTTTCATGGGATACTGTAAAACTAAAGTACTGTACACAAACACTGTACTTTAGGTTGTAAGTTTGTTTTTCATAAGGGTAAGGATTTTCAATTCTGAAACTAGTTGACACATTAGTAAATATATTGTAGCTAACTGGAGTTAAGTTTCTCACTCTTGGTGAAAGAAGTTAAAAATAAACAAAAGGAGAATGCTAGAATAAACTCTGTGGTGCTGGATAGGAGTTGGAATTATCAGTATGAAACCATGTCACTTCTAATATATCTATCTAGATAGATGGATAGATTGATAGATCAATAGATAGATGTGTACACCCGAGTTTATATTCATACATACATTTCCAGGCTCTGCTGAGAGGGTCCAGAAGCAGTGACACCCTAGTATCAATGAGCACACTTAGCTCTCAGATCTTGGTTTCTAAATATCATTCTCCAATAAAAAGAACCAGGTTTTCTTGGAGAAATGGCTAATTCTAGGGCTGGAAATGGAAAATACAATATGAGCCTGGACCATCTTGTAGTGTCAGAAAGTAGGAAAGTGCTTTAAATAAAACACAGCAGGACCGGCCCCGTGGCTTAGCGGTTAAGTGCGCACACGCTGCTGCTGGCAGCCTTGGTTCCGATCCTGGACGCGCACTGATGCACCGCTTCTCCGGCCATGCTGAGGTCGTGTCCCATATATAGCATTTAGAAGGATGTGCAAGGATGACATACAACTATCTACTGGGGCTTTGCGGGAGGAAAAATAGACAAATAAAATCTTAAAAAAAAAAACACAGCAAATGATGAGATGTGTCAAAAGGAAGCAATCTGGAAGACTTTCCAATGGCACAAGTTGGAAAACTGTGAGCAACAAAGTAAATAATGTTAACATTGGATTATTACGCAGAGAATAAAACAAATATCCATGAGTCTATACTGACATAAAATAGATTAAATAAGAAAGGAAGAAATAAAGAGGAATAAAAAAGAATAAGAGAAAGAAAGGAAGAAGGAAGGGAGAGGGAGGGAGGGAATCTTCCTCACAGAATTCCAAATAATAAATGTGGCTGGATATCATGAAATAGAAAATCGCCACTAGAACACCACAGTAATAATTATTGTGGGTAAAGCTGACTGATGAATACAAAAACTGTGGATGAAACTTAAAAAAAAAATAACATTTGCACAGCCTCAAATCATCTGCCTCAAAATACATAACGTTTTTACGTTACTTACTTTAAAAGACCTATGACTATTGAAAGCAAAAGTTATAACACTGTATTGTGGGATTTATAACATGGGAAGATGTAAAATTTATGACAACAATAGCACAAAGGACAGACGGAGGTAAATGGAACTGTTCTGTAGCAAATCTTCCATATTTTACATTGATTAAACTGGTGCACTATTAAGTCTAGGTAGGCTGTGATATGTTAAAGATGCATATTGTAATATGGACCAACCACTAAAAAATGCAAAGGTGTGTCACTTAAATGCTAATAAAGGAATTAAATAGCATACAAAAAGGGTTTGTACAAGAATATTCACAGGAGATGACCTGCACGTCCACAGGAGGAAGATGAGCCCACTGCGGGGCAGCCACAGAGCAGAATGCCCTCGGCCGTGCCGATGAGCAAACGCTGACACACTCATGTTGGGAGAGACTCATAAACCTCGTGCCGGGGGAAGCAAGCTGGACAGAAAACAATACACGTGGGATGATTTCAGGCAAGATGAACCTATGCTGAAAAAACCAGAACAGTGGTTGCCTCGGGGGAAGGACAAAATTGCCTAGGAAGGAACAGGAAGGGGTTTTCTGGGGGTGATGGAAATATCCTATTCTTAAAGGGGTGAAGGTTATATAGGTATGTTTATTTGCCAAAACTGTACGGTTGAGATTTGTGCCTTTCAGTGTGCATACTTCTTACCCCCCCACACACACAAAGGACTAAAAGAATAATAAAGTGAGGTGGGAATGGGATGGAGTGAGGAAGAAACAAAAATGGCAGATGATTAGTAGTTGTTGAAGCTGGGTGACAAGCCTACTATGCCGTTTTGTTTATTTTGTATATTGTTTAAATTGTTCTGTAATAAAACACTTGTATAAGAAGACAAACTAGATCAAACTCGATCAATCAGCACAGGTGGCTGGTCCCTGAGGGCATGGGCACTCTGCACTTGGAGCATATTAATAAAGACTTTTAAACACTTAGAGCCCCAGAGAGCTCTTGTCCTTTCACCTTCTCTAAGAAAGGATCCCCTTGGCCTTGGAGCTGGGTTGAAGGCCAAGGGTCTGGGGCCTTGTGTGACCTTGAGGGAGACTCTTGTCAAGGTCAACCCTGGGCAGGTTCCTTGAGCCCCACTGACCCCACTGTGCTCCTCAGCATCTCTCAGACATAGCCCCGCCCCTTGGCCAACCCTTGGTTCCTTCTCTGGGACTCCCTCCCAGGCCCTTGCTCTACTTAACCCAGCCCCTGTCCAGCCTCCCACCACCCCTCTCCAATTGAGCTACCAAACGTCCTCGGTCCTGCCTACCTGTGACTAAGACCACAAACCAGGTCTTGCTGGTCAGAGGCCACCACTCAGCTGGGCTTCACCCTGATGGGGTCCATCTGCAGCAGGAGCTCTGCAGCCACACTGGTGGGGCCTGGTGGACACCTAGAAGGCTCTGGGGAAGGAGACCCTGGGCCAAGCAGGGTCAGGGCTGTCTGCACTGCCCACTGTTCTCCCTACAGCCCTCCTGGGGCCAGGAGGGATAGGGGTGCACACTCTCATCTCTCCACCTTTTGTTGTGACTCACAATTGCTGCTGGTTTTCTCCTGGTGAAGTGAATGTGCTTTTAAAAAATGTGAGAAATTGAGAAAAGTGTAGAGAAGAAATTAATAATCGCTGCTAATCCCTACCCGTGTAACCGAGCAAAGGCTCCTTCTGCTTGCTGCAACCTTGAAGCCAATCAATCACAAGATTAGTTGGTGGTCAGGAAAGGGATTTACTCGATTAGCTAGCAAAATCGGAAGATGATGGACTCCTGTCCCAGAGACCATCTTAAACAAGCACATAATCTGTGGCAGTTCTATAGGGACTAGTGGGTTGTGAGGGGGCTCAGGAACATTGACCATCTGGCATCGGAGACTGGAGACATCACACCAGGTCTTTCAGTTGTCATCGATGATGGATGCCGGCATAGATGTTCTTCCTGAGGAGGTCGTCATGTTCCTAAGAAACTCAAAAGAATAAAGTTCTGTCACCCTTGGGAGGTACGTGTGTCAGCCAGGATTATTTCCCAGACCTGTTTATCTCCTAGGCTACGTGCAAGGTAAAACACACAGAGCTTGAGTGAGCTAGTCAGAGGTTACTCTAAGTTACAACACGGCTTCCCTCGAGTCAACTTGCTCTAGGCCAGTATCACCCACGGGTAACATTTGGCAAATTTTCTCCCAGGCCCTGCTGCATTTGTGCTTTCACTTCTTGTTTTCCTCATTCACATTAATTCGTAAGCATTTTCTGAAGTCAGCACAAATAATTTTCCAGCTGTATTGAGGTACGATTAACAAAGAAAAGTTGTATATATTGAAGGTGTACAATGTGATGTTTTCATGTATGTACACATTGTGAAATGAATACCACAATCAAGCTAATGAACAGTTCCGTCACCTCCTGTAATAACTCACCCTTTTTTTAATGCTAAGAACTCTTAAGATCAATTTTCTTGAGTATACAATGCATTATTATTAACTCTGGTCACCTCGTTCTATATTAGATCTTGAAACCATCCTCATGTTATAACTGAAAGTTTGTACCCTTTGACCAACATCTCTCATTCCCCTCGCACCCACCAACCTCCATCCCTTGTAGCCACATTCCACTCTCTGTTTCCACGAGTTGGACGTTTTCAGATTCCACGTGTAAATGAGATCATGCAGTGATTGTCTTTCTGTGTCTGACTTATTATGCTTAGCATAATGTCCTCCAAGTTCAACTGTGTTGTCAGAAAAGGCAGGATTTCTCTCATATTTAAAGCTGGATAATATTTAATTGTAGATACATGTAATGTTTCTTAATTCAATCATCCATCAGCAGACATTTAAGTTGTGTCCATATCTTGGCTATTGTTGTCACCAACTAACTGCCCTGAGTAATTCAAAGGCAATTTCGAAAGCACTTAACTGTTTCTTTTTTGTTGTTTTGGTGAGGAAGATTAGCCGTGACCTAGCATCTGTTGCTAATCTTCTTCTTTATGCTGAGGAAGATTGGCCTTGAGCTAACATCTGTGCCCATCTTCCTCCGTTTGATATGTGGGACGCCTGCCATGGCATGACTTGATGAGCGGTGCATAGGTCGGTACCAGGGATCCGACCTGCAAACCACAGGCTGTTGAAGCGGTGTGCCCAAACCCAACCACTATGCCACCAGGCCGGCCCCTTAACTCTTTCTCAAAGTTGTTTCTCAGTTACATTAAGAGACACAATCACCAACCACCATGAACCAATCCAAACCCCACTGCAAAAACAACGCCTGCACAGATGGGCCAAGAATTCTCCAAAGTTACTTTTGCTTCATTTTAATGTTAAGATCTCCACCCCAGGAGGAGCTTAAGCCTTATTAGCATAACATGAAAGGTAGGGGAAAGCATGTTTTCAAACTACGCCTGGGCTAGCTTATACCCACATCTATACTTGATGACGAAACTTTCCTTTTGAATATTTATTCCCTACCAAAAATAAAAGGCACTTGTTTTCCCTTGCTGAGAGAGCCACATCTTTGGAAGTGATTCCCTATGGTTCCCTTATTTGCTGCAAATGAATTGTGTTTTGTGTGAGAACAACTTCTAGTAAAGGCTTTGATTTCAACTCACCAAATAGGGAACTCATTTTGGTTCGGTAACATTGTGACAAGTGCTGCAGTGAATATGGGAGGGCAGATATCACTTGAAGATACTGATTTCATTTCCTTTGGAACTATACCAAGTAGTGGGATTGCTGCATCATATGAGAGTTCCATCTGTAATCTTTTGAGAAAACTCTGATCTTTAATCTTTGAGAAAACACTGTTTTCCATACCCGCTGTACCAACAAAAATCAATTCCAGGTGGATTTTAAATCTAAACGGGGGTTTTTACAACAACTTCTCTAGTAAGTACCTTAGAAAAACAGTTTCAAGATCTTGGGGCAGCCAAAGATTTCAGAGAACACAAAGAATAGTAAAGATAAGGAACAAAAAGATAAACAGGAAATTATTAAAAATGAGAACCGTCAGTGAAAAGAAACTTTTAAGAGAGGGAAAAGGGCAGGCACAAAGGGGATAAACACTTGCCATGTATTTATCTGACACAAGACTCTCATATAGGATATTTAACTAACTTGCATAAATTTATAAAAATATTACAGACAATCCACGAGAATAAAAGGGGAGATTTCACTAGGCACTTCAAAAAAAAGATAACCAAATGGGAACAATGAAATGGGAAAGGGCTCCACGTAATTACTCAGGAGGAAAATACAAATTAAAACCACAATGAGCTACCACTACACATACACCAGCACGGTTAAAATCAAACCTCTGACGGCACCAAGCGTTGGTGGAGATGCGGAGTAACTGGAACTTTTGTACACAGCTGGGGGTGCAAACTGTTTAATCCGCTTTGATACTCTTTGGTAGTATCTCCTAAAGGTGGACGTACACATACTCCATGACCCAACAATTCCACGCTTAGGTATCTACCCAACACAGATATGTTCATATGTTCACCAAAAGATGTACAAGATGTCCAGAGCAGCATTTTTTGACATATCATCAAATTGTAGACAACCCGTTCCTCATCAGTAGTGGAATGGATAAATAAAATGGGTTATATGTTTTATAGTGGAATACTATACAGAAATAAAAATTAACTACAGCCACATTCAAGAATATTGATGAATCTTACAAGCAAAATGAAAGAAGCCAGACAAGACAAAGACAAGAAAAACAAATTCAGAAGTTAGAATATTGGTTCCCCTTGGGGGAGAGAGGTCAGTGACCTGGGAGGGGCACATAAGAGGGCCGTTGGAGAGCTAGTCATGTTCTATTTTTTGTGGGTACTGGTTAGCGGTTGTGTTCCCTTTGGATAATTCATGGATCGATGCAAGGATGATTTCTGTACTTGCTGGTATGTATGCTATGCTCCAACTTGCAAATTCAATCTCATGATTATAAACTTTTTTACTGATTAGTCCCAAAGCATACGTGTTAGTATGAGACTCCAGACTTATGGGTCTACATTCATATCCTGGATGTAACCTCTTCCTACCTCAGAGACCCTGGCCATGGTATTAACTCTTTGGGCTTCAGTTTCTTCATTTGTAAAATGGGTTACTTTTGGAACCTCTGTCTTACTCGGTGAGATAATTAACTCCTTGCTGGCACAGGGCAAGGACTCCATAAATAATGGCTCTTGTAGTTGTTCTTGCCATCCTTAACTTTTTGGGCTGGGGAGCTGGTGGACGATGGCCTGTGGCGGAGGGTGGTGCAGGATGGGGATCCAGTCAAGACACATGCTCCAGGTGAGGGTGAGGGGACAGAGCAGAGCTGATGCTGAGGTGCAGGAGGAAGGGTCAAAGGTCTGGGGTTCCTCCTTCCTTCCCCATCTCGGTTCCTGCCCCTCTATAAATACAGGAGGTTAACTAATCGGGTGATCTCTAGCTGGTTAGTCCTTCCAGCATGGACTTTGGAGAGTCGGAAGGGTGATGGAAATGCCATGAAAAACCAAAATCAAATTTCCCAGTTTGATCCACACTCAAATCCAAGGAACCAGACCTGGGAGTTAGGGGAGGTGGATATAGTGGTGAGATTATGAATCCCGTCTATACTCTTCATTGTACTTTTATCTATTTGGGACAGGAGCCACCTGAAACAAGGAGCCACCTGGTTGGCTGAGGGCCCTGGGGTGGTCCCCTTATCTGAAGACTCCAAATGAAAGGGGGCCCCTTGGCCCAGGAGAGCAGAGACTTGCCCTCTGTGGATGGGATGGTGTGGAACTCCCTGGGCTCAGGGGTTGCTCTGTCCACACAGCTACAGCCACTCCATGAGGGACATCCCTGCATTTGATGGCTTGCAGGGGGTCCACACCAAGAGGAGGGGGCACAGGCTGTCAGTGACCAGCCTCCAGGAGCCAGTGACCTTACACTCTCTTCCCCCTCACCTGAATCAGCCCCCAGCCCCTCCTGAGTGGAGTCCCATCTTCCCAGCCTGGCCCATTAGAACCTGAAGCCCCCTGAGATGTTCATCCTGGAGAGGGGAAAGTCCCTTGGTGTGGCCCTTGTCCCTTCCACGGTGTCGGCCCCTCCCTGCCGCCTGAGCCTGACCTCTCCCTGGGGGAGTCTGAGTCTCAGAAGCTGCACCTCAGCCCTCTCCCATCTGGCAACATGTGTGCACACCATGCCCACAACCTGCCCCACCGAGCCGTGCACACTGCAGTGTGCACAATCCATGCACTGAGCCTTGTTTGCGGTAAAGGTTTGTCCTGCACAGGGAAGCAGGGGTGGATGGTGAGGAGAGAAGGGACATGTGAAATGCACCTAGAGCGGGGAGGAGTGAGATGACCCAGGGACACTGGGAGGGGTGTGGGCAGCACCGTGGGGCCTTGTGGTCTACCATCATGATGTGATGGTGGGACCAGCCCTCGCTCTGAACCAGCCTGTGCCCCTCTCACAGCTGGGGCAGGTGCAGAGAAAGTGCAGAGCTGGGTCCCAGGGTGGATTTCACCATGCCAGGACCATGGAAGGAACAGGACGGAGCTGCAGGACAGGAGCGTGTGGCTGTCCTAGAGGTCAGTGTGTGCAGAGGAAGGAAGGACGTGATGTAGGGGAAGGAAAACGAACGTGGAGCAAGGTTGGCAGACGCAGACCCAGTGGACTGAGGACTCATCAGGGGAGGGAACCTCCAGTGGGTGGGCTGGAGAGACACTGGTGGGTACTAGCTAGAATGGGCTGGCCGTAAATGGGGGTGTCGGTCATGGTGGAGATGGTTAAATGCGCAGAGTGATGCCAGGGCAGTGGGTGGTGGGAGTTCAGTGAACGTGGGCGGAGGACAGGGCCTGAGGGTCCAGGATGTCAGAAAGATCATCTGGGTGGATGCAGGGTGACCAAAAGGGGTCGATTCACAGTGGTGGTGGAGAGAGAGACAGTGCGGCCTTACATCCACACCTCGAAGTGTACACACAGGTGGACACACAGACACACACACCCCCATCAGTGCACAGGGTGCAGTTTGGCCCACAGGCTCAGTGCAGCTGCTAGATGTGCTGGCCCAGGTAGGCATCCCACTCTGTGTGGCCACATCACTGCTTCTAAGGCCCCTCCTGCCCTGTGGAGACCCCCACTGAAGAGCTTCATCATCTGCATGTCCTGGTTATTTATCTTGTCTTGGAAGTAAACAATGCCATGGTCCCTCTCCAGGATGAACCAGGTGTTGATGATGGGTCTCCACCCTGGAAGCGACATGGGCTAGGGCCATTTGGACTTGTTGGGGTTCATGCAGTTGGGGAGGGTCTTAATGTCTGAAGGAGGGAGAACAGAGTGGGGGAGGCCCCAGTGCCGGGAGCTGCGAGGTCATGAGGGATGCAAGCTCAGATCTCCAGCAGTACAGAGTATACGTTTCTGGTGGCTGGCAGGGATGTTGTCCACCCCAGGTCTCTCTGCAGGCCTAAGATCTCTGCCATCAGCCAAGGCTCCCTGAGGCTTGTTTGGACAAGTACTCCCATATGCTGCAGGGAGCTCAGGAGCAGCTGACCTGAACCCGAAATTTCTTTACTGGGTCTCTGGATGGAATAAGAGAAGATGATGGAACTGTATCAGCATGGTGTCGTGTCCCCTGAGGGTGATGACCCTGTGAGGTAGGGGAAGCACAGCTGTCCTGTCCCTGGGGATGGGGCCAGTTTCAGTGAGAAAGGCTCACAGGTGGAGGGGTGCCCAGCAGAGTGTCTGGGCTCTGGGAAACTGGAGAAAGTCGGTTCGTGGATATGGTGTGGAAAGAAAACGAGCTGTGTGTGGGGACCAGCTGAGATGACTGATGGCTCTGAGCAGTAGAGGGAAAACTGTCTCCCGAGGTGATGATCTGAGGTTTTCAAGGGACAGGCGAGGGGAGCTCTATCACATGAGTCCTCATCCAAATTCACAGTCTAGGTGGTCACCTGGCACATTCCTGCAGAAATGCTGCCCCCTGGAAGCCCAGGCCCTCCACGCAGCTGAGCCAGTGGCCACTTACAGGTTTTGAATTTCGAGGTGATGATTCCACAAAGGACACTTTAAATACTTTGCATCCGCAGGGCTTCCTGGACAACAGAAGCCACCTTGGAGCCCTGTTCTGGTGATGGAAGCATCCCAAGGTCTCCAGGGGGTGAGCCCCGACTATTGAAACCAAAAGGCACCCTCCTCATTCTTCACTCAACGCCCATCCTGCCTCTCCCAACCCAGGGAAGCGCCACTAGCCTATCCATTTGGCCCAGCCCCTGCCTGGCCTGGGTTTCTGCACCATCTTTACTCAAAAAAAATTAAACGATAGGGTCAATCCTGTAGCCCCTTCCATCAACTCTCATCATCCTCCACTGCCATGATCTTCTGAGCTCACGGACCCTCATCACCTCTCCCACCAATGTCCCCAGAAAGTAGCAATGTGGCCACATAGAATGAATGGTCAGGAGATTGTCCAATGAATCTTGCAAACTCTTCCTCCCCCAATCTCAGCCAGGAACACACTCCTTGGTGAAGTCCTCCCATCTCAAGCATGATGAGGTTGCGGGTTGCAGGTGGCAAGACTGTCATTCCTCTTGGGACAAGCTGGTCCATCTGCTGCTCAAGGAGACGGTGAAGGTTAGGCTGAAGACTCCATCTGATTTCTCTTTGTGTCTCCAGAGACCAGGATGTTATAAAACAACACCCAGCAAGTGTGGTGGGCGGAGAGAATGATCTATGGAACATTCAACCACCTGACTAACTCCTCTTGCCCATGAAGGATGGGAATTTTGGCCTTTCATTAACAGACTTTCAGAATTGCCCCCTCAGGTTTATTCTAAGGACTCATAAAGCTCATCTTGCTGACAGCGCCCAACAAGATCCTGAAGAGGTTGTCAGCCTACTGTGGGGAATATCCCTACCATCGCCCCCGCCCATCCCACTTACAGTGCTGAGCCGACAGGTGAGCCTACCTGGGCCCCACCGGCTACAGCAGGATGACAGTGGTACTGTCTGCCCCTTGCCTATTTGCCCACCTGTCCTGTAGACAAGAGACCTCTGTTCCTTGTCTCAACAGAAGCCAGTCCAAAGCTTATATTCCAGGCTCAGAGATCACCAATACCTATCAATCTATCGAATTTCTAGCTCACATGAGATGTACAAAGACTCTCCTTCCTCAAGCACCCGCAGCACAGGGCTTTTGCAAGATGTGAATGAGGTAAGGTGGGTAAAGCATTTTTCAGAGAACCACCCCAGAATTAGTCCTCAGTACACGATGGTGACTCGCCGTTACCATCACCACCATCTTTGTTGTGTTGAGTCTGCTAGAAAAACCAGCACGTTAATAATGTAGAGGATGTTGGATCAACTTGGCAGGCTGCGGCCTTGCTCCAGAGCACAGGTGGGGGGTGAGGCCTGTTTCCAGGACCCCAGGATCAGGATTGGGGAGCTTGGAAGTGGGAGGGGAGGGAAGAACTCCCGCATGATGAGTATCTTGAAAACCAAACGATCTTGAAGTTCATTGTGAAGCTGAAGGGCAGCAGGGCTGATGCCACTTTTCCTCGAGGTTACTGGTCTAGTCGAGGGCTTTCTATACCATTTTCCTCAAAGCTGGAATAAAGGGATGTCTGTAATAAGGGCTTTAGGGAGAAAAATGTAAAAGACTGAAAGAACTGAGCCCAGATGTCTCTAAAATGACTAACATCGGAGCAAATGTGCATAGCTCAAGGAATATGGACTGTGAAGTTGGATGAAATAGGGAAAGAGAGATCAAATGGTTGAGGGAGTTGTGGGAGGCAAACAGCCATGTGTCCCCACACTTTGGTTCACCCTTCCATCTGATCAGAAGAGGAAGCTGACACTAATAGGAAACGTCCTGTAAGATTTCCATAGGAGCTGCCACGGCCCTAAGATCCTGAAGAGGAGGGGCAGTTAACGGGACCTTTGAGAGGAAAACTCCAAAAGGAATTGGATCCCTCTCAGAACTGGACATGCCCCCAATCCAGATCAAGGAAGGTGTGAGCAAGCAAGAGGAGAGGATGGAGCAAATGTGCATGGAGCTCACAGTGATGATCAAGTGCATCTAGACCCCATTACTTTAGAGGTGTCCATATGTGCTTTATTTATCCTGACCTCATAGGTATACATTGATCCATCTATCCATCCATCCATCACGCATCCACCCATAATCAATCCATCCACCATTCATTCATCCATTCATCTATCCCTCATCCATCCATCCAACTGTAAACCACACATCCACCCACCCATCCATCCATCCATTCACCCATCCACTCACTATCCTTGCATCAACTACCCTTTCATCCATCCATTCATCATCCATCCATCCAGCATCCATCCGATCATTCATTTAATTGAGGAACATGGGATGAAAATTATGATGATTATGTGTACAGACCTTCCTTTGTCCTGACACCGTTGAAGGCCTCAGGTCCTCTAACCATTACTATTGCCAAACCGTTTCCCCTGAAATCACGTACAGTTTCATTCTGATGATGAGCACACATTGCATGATATTCCCCATGTTTTGGGTGTGACCAACCACCAGGATCTGGTTTGCCAGCACCGGGTCCCACCTCACTCCTGGGTCTGCTGGGAATCACTTTCCTTGAGAGGCTGAGGACAACTCTCAGGACTGAGTGAGACCAGTCTTTTCAGGGGTAGGGGAGAGGGAGGACCTAGACATGGGCATTTAAGAAGGAAAAGGCAAAGAGAGGGGAACTTGGGTCCTGAGGCCTGGGTGGACAAGACTGAGGCTGGCAAGTTGACCAGCTCCGAGAGAGGGACAGTGGGCATAGGGAGGTAAGTGGGCAGACAGGGTGAGGAACCTTGTACTGTACAGTTGGGGATGCCTGGAGCCCAGGCCTGAGTGTCAGAGATGTCCAGGTCACATAAGTACCAACAAGACGCACAGAGGGGTCCCAAGGAGGTGAGGATGTGACAGTCCCTGTGGGAAGGTAGTGAATAGGGATTGGGTGGCACCTAGACATTTGCAGACCTCAAATATTGTTCCAACAGCACCATGGATTTTTGAAATTGATAACACGTTTTGTAACGATGTGTTTGATTTTTAATGGCAACCCCAGCGCAGTAGTCTTGCAAAATACAAACACATAATAGGGACAACAGTCCTCACATATATAGATGGGCTTATAATATGCAAAGTTTCTTCCAAATCATGACTTTGGCCTCTGAGGAAACTATGTCTTAGAAAGGCTACCTGACTTGGTTATAACTTCACCAGGAGCAAGGGGTTAGCAGGGACCCATTGTGGATGGATATCTGTCCAAGGCCTGACTGAGTTCCCTTCTCCCCTGCTGGGCAGGAAGATGTCCCTCTCTGCCTGGGAGACACCATCAAAGACACAAGAGAGCAAATTCTGGCCCAAGTCCACCTGGGGTTCTGAACAACAGGACTGAGATCCTAACCCAGTGCAGGTGGCTGACCTGGGACACACACATGCCCACTGCCCAGCCCTCCCAGAGACTCTCAAATGACCTCCACAGTGTGGGTAGGAATAAACTGGGTCCCTCAGCTCATAGCATGAAGAGCAGACTCAGTCCAGCAGTCACAAGGGACAGCTGCATGGCTGGGTGGGGGACCCTACACCTGCTCCCTGTTCACCTGTCTGGCCCTGGGCTGACCTGGAGACAGGATCCTGCCCCTCCCTCATCTTCAGAAAGGCCCCTCATTTTGACTTGTAGGTGGTGATTAAATCATTTTTGGGGGGGATCCTGTGAATTCATGTTCTTAATTTTGCATAATTAGCCATCGTTACTCTTGGGTTTGATTTCTTCTGAGAAAGCTTATCTGGAAGGGAGAATGTTATCAGAATGGGAAGCAGTACACCTCTGCATTAAGAGCTAGCAAGATAAAGCTATGGCTTCCTTGTATGTACCCCCTACTCCCATGGTTTTTGCTGCCCCAGCCCCAGGGATCCTGGACTGGCCCCCGTCACTCCAAGCTCCCCTGAGAGAGCTGGTCCTAGTCCAGGATCCAGCTCCAGCCTTGGAGCTGATGTCGCCACCCCGCCCTTTCCTACCAGACCTCTTGAACTACAAGCAAAGTGTCTTGCCTGCTCTAAATGCCCCCACCTGGATGCCCATGGCTCCCATTGCAGCCCCCTCACCCCTTGCAGGCTGAATTGATCTCCTTTCCCTCAAATATACCCTGGCTCCTGTGTTCTGTATTCCCATCAGTGCCCCCAGTGACCCTGGGAGACCACATTGACCTTCAAGTCTGCTACCCATACCACCAGGGCTGCTGGTCCCACACACGCCCCTAATCCATCTCCTCCCTCTATTACTGCTGCCCTTCCCCCGTTCCAGTATTGTGAGTACTGTGGTGACTGCACTGACTGACACACCCTGAGTGGTCTCTGCTTTCCCTGCCCCTCGTTCCTCCTCCATTCTGCTCCCAGAACTTTCCACCAAATGCAAATAGCATCATATTGTTCCTGTGCATGTGTGGGTGCATTTGTGTGTTTGTGTGCATGTGAGTATGCCTGTGTACACTTGTCTCTCTGTGCATATGTTTCTATTTGTATGCAGCATGTGTACACGTGCATATGTCTTTTGTGCCCACACATATTCATTTGTATGTGCGTAGACGCATGTGTGCATGTGTGTCTTCCGAGTGTGTGCATGTGCAGAGTTGTGTATGTGTCTCTGTTTGTGCATATTGTGCTGCATATGTGTCTGTGTGTGAGTGCATGTGTATGTGTGTGTGCCAGTGCATGGCAGGGGGAAGGCTCCAGAACATTCCCACTGCTACCAAGTTCTTGCTCCAAGTGGTGCGTGAATCCAACTTTACCAGACCCCATAACTTTCTGTGAACCCTCTTGCCCCAACCATGCTGCACCCCTGCTGGGGTGCATCATGCATATGGTAACCACAAAGCTCAGGGCTCTCTTTTTTGAGACGTCTTCCAGCTGCTCCTGAGGAGGGTCACCCATCCTGTTGTGTCCCCCTTTGATGGCTCCTCACACACCAATGACTCCATCCATGACTGCTGTAGGCAGGAAGGTATATTTGCATTCTGTGTGCACTGCCCCACCCAGAGGCCCTTGTAATTGTTCATGTCAGAGAGACTGATCCTCACTGATTCTCTAACAACACTGCATGCAATGCCCTTCCCATCTAGTCAAGGGCCAGAACCTCTGAGTATGTTAGGTTTCAAGGCAAAGAGACATGAAAGGGCTCATGGATTAAGGGGCTGGTCAGCTTACCTTGAGATGGGAGCCATCCTCGATTGTCCAGGTGGGCCCAGAGTAATCATATTTCTTACAAGTGGAAGAGGGAGGCAGGAGGGTCAGAGTAGAGAAGACGTGAGGACGGAGGCAGAGTCAGAGTTATGTGATGTGAGGAGGACTCTGCTGGACACTGCCGGCCTTGAAGTTGAAGGATGAGCCCAGGAGCTAAGGGATGCAGTGACCTCTAGAGGCTGGAAAAGGTGAGAAAATGGATCCTCCCCAGGGCCTCCAGAGGGAACCTGCATGAATTAGAAAAACAACACTGGTCTGTTGAAATTGGTGATTTGAGCAGCACCACTTCAGCTGAGTCAAGAAGGTGTCCCATTGTCCAGCAGACAAGGAGGCAGGGCTGGTTTGCACAGAAAAGGTACAGGAGGTGTGTCTATGTGAAGATACCTGGCCCAGCCTCTGCAGGACCACGGGCAGGAGTTGTTCTCCAGTCTTCAAGTGGGCGTTTTAATGGGTTGTGATTCAGCCTGAGGTAGAGAGCACTGCCCCTGTGCATGAGATTGGCCTGTGTGAGTGTGTGTGTGTAAGTTTCTTAGGACTGTTGTAACAAATCACCACAATGTTGGTGGTTTAAAATAACAGAAACATACTCTCACGGTTCTGAGACCAGGTGTCTGAAATCAAGGTGTTGTCAGGGAGCTGTGTTAACACAGCGCAGATCCCAATGAATGATACCTGTGGCCTCAGCCCCATGTCTGAAGGCCCAGGGTGGCCTACTAACTGGGCTCTTCCTAGGGTGGGGCTGGGGTGTCCCACTGCCCTCTGCTTCCTGCACATTCTCCAGGCCGATTGTCCAGATATTTGTGAATTCTTTGAACTACAGGATCATCTCCTTGTAGTTTATTTCTGCTTACATTAGCTAGAGTTTCCTCTGGTATTTGTAGTCAATTACCCTCATTAGTCCAGATGCTCATAAAGAAAAAATTCACCCGTGACCCTTGCACTTTGAGATCAATGGCAAAACTAGCTTTCCAGTGTCCTTGGACTGGGTCTGCCAGACAATAGGACAATGAAATGTACAGCTTGTGAAGGGAAATAGAAAACTCATGGAAAGTGCATTGAGAGCCTACAAAACTTGTGTGATCCAAAGAATTGCGACAGGGACTCAGACAAGTCCATGAATGAGCATGTACATTGCAGCGTTATTCACAATAGTCAAAGGGTGGGAACAACCCAACTGTCCACCAACGGAAGAATGGATAACCAAAGGTGGTCTCTCCATGCAATGGAATATCATTTAGCCATAAAGAGGAACAAAGTTCTGACACACACTTATAACATGGATGAACCTTGACAACATCATGCTAGGTATTTTCATATTGTAGGATTCCGTTTATAAGATATGTCCCGAGTCAGCAAATCATAGAGATAGGGAGTAGATTACTGTTTGTCAGGGGGTGGGGTAGGGAGGGAGGAGTGAGAAGTGACCGCTAATAGGCATGAGGAAGCTTTATAGGATGATGAAAGTATTCTGGATTAAGACAGTGGATGGAGGAGGTGTGGCCGGGGACTGCGCCTCTCAGAAGGGGCAGTGGAAGAGTTGAGTGGAGTTTCTGAACTTGATGTGGAGCAAAAGTGCAGTGATCAGCAACCTTAGCTGGCCTAGCGGCCTTTGCAACCCCCACCTATGGCTGGGACCCCTCAAGGTTGACCCCAGCAAGGTTAGGGTTGAGGTCAGTGAGCCTCCACAGGGCCAGCTTCTTGGCTGTGGGTCATTTCCTTCTGCTGAGTTGGATGGCAGGGCCTTTGAATTGCTGGGCAGACTCAAACTGAGTTCCTCTGGGAGGAGACCAGCGTGACTCCTGCTCCAGATGGTTCTTCCCAACACTTTCGTAACTAGACTTCAGTGGGCAGGCAGCTCGTATGTGCAGACCAGTTGCTTCTAGGCATAGTGACCATGAGTGGACATGCACCGCCCTCTTGACCAGCGTGTGAGCAGGAAGAAGTCTGGCATCACTCACCCGGGGAACGACTGAGATGAGGGGGTCTCAGGGTGAGTAGCATTGAGAAGGGACAGCTGAGGGGAGGCAGTGACAGTCAGACTGGCCCCAGGACCAGCTGCAGCAGGTCGGGGCTGTGGTTTGACCACTGACCTCCCTCTTCTGAGTGTCCCCTCAGGAGGGACATTTCCTGGACCCAGAGAATCTGCTCCCCAAAGGTGAGCAGGGGCATTTACCTGCACACATGACACGGCAGATGGGCTGTGTTGTCCTCACAGAGCACCGCTCAGAGCCTCTTCACAAGAGAGCTCGCCACTGAGCTGCAAGACCAGCAGCTGGCTGAAGGTCACCAGTGGCAGTGCCCCAGGAGGGAGCACATGGGGAGATTTGGGGAGCGGGCGCTGGGCTGGCCTTTCTACTCTGCAGGCTCCTCCAGGGGCAGCCATGCCTCCCACCTCCCTGCTGGGCCAGTGAGGCTCCTGGGAGGGTCTCCTGCCTCTTTGGGCTTCCTTCTACTTCATAGCAGGCATCAGCCCCCACACCCCTCTTGCTCTCCTACACAGCTCAGCAGCCACTTCCCAAAGGACCCAACTGAGTAAGAAACCAAAAAAAGGCGCCAGGAGTAGAAAGGGAGAAATAGAAATGCTGTGTCTGCAGGAAAGATGAACTCTACATGGTCAAACCCCTTGGGGTCCCAGTGTCTTCATGATGAGCTCTCTGGATGTCATGTGTGTTCCTGGAAAAAAGGCTTTGTTGTATTGCATGTGTAGGGAGTAGCTTGTTCTTGCAGACATAGCGTGAATATTCGAGTATGGGAATGAAGAGTGCGGCCAAATGGGGCGGCCACAGAGCCTTCGGCCCCAGCATTTCAAAAGGCAAGCATATGCTTTGGTTCATACTTTTTGAAGCTGAGGGCCAATTTGTCACTGCTAGAAAAAGTCCCACCCCAAACATAGAGAGTATGGGCGTTGACGCCAAGCAGGTCAAGAAAGAATCGGATGCCCATAGACAGCCCGGGCTAGCAGTGTGTCCTGTGCAGCCAGCAGGCTCAGAGCCCCACATCTTGGCATCTGGGTCCTCAGCCACTGGCAGCAAGTCTGGTATTTCTCAGGTCCACCACTCGATCAAGACCCTGCAAAGATGAGACCCTCAGACATGGAAACCCGTGAACACAATTGCTACAGGGTTATTTTGTCATGTTGTTTTAATAATGCGGCACGTTAGCACCAAAAGTCTGTCTTATTTAAGGACATTTGGGGACAAATATTCTAAAGACTCAATCCATTCCTGAGAACTCCACCCTCTACTTTCCCACGCCTCCTGAGTGTTGCCTGCGATGGGTCTAAAGTATTCCTTAGCATCCTTTTCATCATTGCCCCTCTGGCACCTGCCACAGGCAGACACTCCATAGATGCAGGTGCACTGAATCCAGCCCAGCGTCTCGTCTGGGGTGGGGAAAGACAACAGCAATCAGAAGAATAATAATAAGTGAGCATCGGCACATACTATGTCTCCCTGAGTCCCCCTATCCAGGAGGCACTTGGCCCATGGTCACATAGCTGGTCGGGCCCATCTGACTCTTAAGGCCCCAGCCTTGACCCCTGCTCCCTGGGACTTCAGAGAGCCCAGAGCTGAATGGGAGTGAATGGGGTCACAGGAAGTGTGCTCTGGTGTTGCTGACACTGGCTAACCCAGCAATAGCTGTCATGCATCTCCAACATCCCCTCTCATCTCAGGACTGCTTCACCATCCATTTGGTCTCAGTTGTAAAGATGAAATGTGTCTAGTCAGGAGCAATGAATGACAGATGGAAGATGTTATATTCCCCCCCAAAACATCCTCTGTTCTTTTGGAATCCCTGCAGTGCAACTTGGACCAACAGGTTTGGGGAGCAGGTAAGCACCCCACTGGTTGCTGGTCTCCTCTTCCATCAGGCCGAGTGGAGGTGTTGGGGATGGGCTGGACAAAACCTGGTGTGCGCCAGGGACTCTGACACCCAGTGGGGCCTAGGAGCACCCTCATTCACCATGCATCCACACAGACCAAGGCAAGGAACTGCCCTTGACGATGGTGTCCAAGTCTTCATGGCTGGTTTCTCCTAAATTTTAAATGGCTCCAGGGGCTCAAATCTTCCCCCGGTGGCCCTCCCATGCCAGGGTGCAGGGTTTTCCAGTCTGATGTCTACAGCCTGCAGGGCTGTGTTTGGGCTCTGGATGGTCACCTGGACGCCACAGCAGCAAGTAAATCCCAGAAGGATGCGAGGAGCTGTAAGAACCAAGGCTATTTTTGTTCTTACATGTTAATTTTGTAAACGTGGATGAGCTGTGCATTAGACACCAGCTTTTAGTCACCCTCATCTGATCTTTCCACGTTTTTCTCCCCTCCAGATAACTCTTGTGTTGTCAAGCTACCAGACCATAGTAGTGTGTTTCCTCCCTCCGGGAGAGGTTCCTCTGCTGTGGGGTCCCACCTTGCCTATGGGTTCAGAAGTCCAAAAGAGAGATTGTTTTTTGAGTGAGTTGTTAGTGTCTCTGCATTCTGCCTCTGTCTTCCCTGGGCGAGGTTGAGCTGAGGCATGTGGAGCATCCCTGGGGCTCAAAGTTCACAGAGACTGGTACCCGACACCTGTCCCAAGGTTCTAAAGGCAGAGACTGGCCAACTTCCAGGTCCTCAGGGCCACAGGGAGCTGTGTGAGGCTGTGCATGCTTCCCAAGCACCAGGCATGAATGCTGGGAGGAGGCCCAGGCTGAGCTGTCTTCAGGGGGACTCTGCCTACGATGAGAGAGGACCTCAGAGGCCAGGCCTGAAGGGCTGTCACAAGCTGTCAGCTCAGAGCACCATCACCTCTGTCCGGGGCTTGAGGACAGAGACCATCAGCTGGGGGGAGGTCTGAAGACCCACAAAAGCACTTCCTTAGAAATGGAGTAAGCATTTGGACCTCCACTGAGCCCAGTGGGCACCCAAAAGAAGAGTCAAGAAGGATTTTGCTTCTCTCTAGCCTTTCCTCTGTGGCCTGTGTTGGCCCCACAGGCTCATTTGGAAACCTGGTACACGTGGGTGAGGGACAAGTACAGCAGCTGCAGCAGCACTGGTCTTTCCTTCTGTCCTGCTCCCTGCCCAGCTCCTGCCCCTCTGGTAACAGGACTAATGGGGACAGACTGTTCTTCTGCTCCCTGGTGTGGGCATCGGCCTGGAATCATGTTTTAAACCTGTTACTTTCCCAGTAAATGACCAGGTTAAGTATCTGAAGAGGTTGGAAAGGACTAACGGCCAGACATAGTTGGGTATGAGCTTGGACTACTTCCTCTCTTCCTCCTGCAAAACTCACAGTGGTGGTCCCCAGGCTCACTGGCAGAGCCCAGGCAGGAGTCTCTGCAGGCTGGGGTGGGTGTCCATTACTCGCTCAAGGAGAAGGGTGGAAACCAGGTTGGCATCCAGGCAGGGGGAGCCACCAGCCACATAGCCACCATGGACAGGCTGCTTAGAGCTAATGCCCCAATGTACGTGATCATAGAGCAGGGCGCCCTTGAAGACTCCAGGGAGGCAAGGCCAGTGTACGCTTCTCGTTGAGCTTCAGGTGCTGAGAAAGACAGGTGGATGGCACCCACAGACGCAGATGTGGCAAGAAAAATGAAGAGTCGAGAGCCAGGCAGGGCAAGGCACACTCAGAACTGCAGGACAAATTCCCTTTGATGCTACTACATGCAAAAAAACATGTATCAGTTTCTCTGAGACCAAAACAAGCGAAATCAGATGTTCTGTGCTGTTGCGGCTCCAAAGACTCTCTGAGGCACCACATGTGAAATGTGGCCTACAAAAGGCTGCTGCTGGCCTTTTATAGGCCTCTCCAACCAAAAGTGAACTCGGGTCACCCATCATCGTAGCTCCCATCCTGGGTGCTTGAGCCCACCTGGGGGACTGTGGGGAGAAGGAGGCACCCCAGAAGACAAGGAGGAAAGAAGGAAATAAGTCCACCCTAAATCTTGCAGTTCTGCCCACAAACCAGTGCTGAAGTGACATTTCCCATGACCGGCTTGCACGTGCAGCCTCCACCGTCATGCCACACACACTCTGGGAAAATAGGGGGTGTGCAATAGGAAGATCCCTGCTACTTGTTCTAAAACTGATCAAATCTCTGAAAGCACTTAGTGAAGACTAACTAACTGCTCTAAGATTTCTGATGGATTTTTCTTTATACTTTCAATCTCTTTTGTGAAAAAATTCCTGATTTCATTGAATTGTCTGTTTTCTTATATTTCATTGAGCTTTTTTATGATAGCTATTTTGAATTCTTTGTCATTAAGGTTATACATTTCTGTGCTTTCAGCGTTGATTTCTGGGTGCTTGTCGTTTTCCTTTTGGTCTGGAGATTTAATATATTTCTTGGGAATATTTTCATGTCAGTACATGTGGATCTACCTTATTGTTTCTAATTGCTCTATAATATTCCACAGCATAGATTTACTATAATAGTTTTAGTGTAAAACTCATAGAAATACTGATATTTTTGAAATTTAATTTTTTATAATATTTTCTTTTTTTAATAACATTTGAGTGTGGTTTTTATTGTTTGTTTCCTTGAAGTTGGAATTTTCTTTTTCTTTCTGTGTTATGGTTGGTTTCAAGGAGGAACATGAAGCTTCTTTGGTCA
The DNA here is from genome assembly GCF_020826845.1 of Diceros bicornis minor. Lineage (NCBI taxonomy): Eukaryota > Metazoa > Chordata > Mammalia > Perissodactyla > Rhinocerotidae > Diceros > Diceros bicornis. Next base: position 2,686,567 of record NW_026690866.1, read on the forward strand.
TCTTCAGCCAGGTGTCTTCATTTATTTACTCGTATCTTTGCATAATCTAATTCCAAAGAAATTATGTTTTATTTGGCAGCATTTGGGAACTGTTTTATTGAAGAGATTATGAAATGTAGATTGATTTGTACTATTGTAAGCAGTCACTTGTATGACTGTTTTTGAAAAGTTTTTTTTGTTTTGCTTTGTTTTTTTGTGAGGATGATCAGCCGTGAGCTAACATCCATGCCAATCATCCTCTTTTTGCTGAGGAAGACTGGCCCTGAGCTAACATCCATGCCCATCTTCCTCCACTTTATGTGGGACACTGCCACAGCACGGCCTGAGAAGTGGTGCCTCAGTGTGCATCCGGGATCCGAACCCAGCAGCGGAGCGCACGCACTTAACCACTATGCTGCGGTGCCAGCCCTGGGATAGTCTTCACTGTACACATACTTGTGCATTGAGACTTTTGAACTTTAAAATTATACCACTTTTGATTGTTACAGTGTCTTTTCAAACAGAAACATCAATTTTAAGCAGTTTCTATAAGAAAGGAAGCAGATACCATCCCTACTGGGACTAAACACTGGTACGATTTGATTTCAGTTGCATGAGAAGTTGATGATTGTATCTAAAGTACCATTGTTGTTACTAATATTATTACTACTACACTTACAACTCTGATAACGATACTAGTAGTATAGTAACAAAAATATTTATGAAGTATTTATTGCCAAGCGCTTAGCATAGGGACATCTCCTATATCTAAATAGGCATTTTTACAATATCATCATTTACTTTCTCATTATTGATATTACACAATAATAGTCATGAATAGTCAAACCATGGTATAAGCAAAAGGTTAGAAACAAGCATTTGATTTACAAAAAGGAAGCTTTCCCATTCCTTTGGAGCTTCCTTAACCCTTCTTGAAGGAAGACAAATGCATCCTCTTGTGGGTATCACCAGTCCTGCTTCGACTGGTTGACATAATTAGCTGTGAGACTTTGGGATATTATTAAATGTCTTTCAGCCTGTTTCCTTACAGTAGAATGGAGACAATATTGCTTACCTTGTAGGAATGTTAGGGTGAAATGAGAAAATATACATAAAGTGCCTGAGAACTTTTAGGTATTTAAAGTGAGCAACTTGAATTTTACCCATGTATAGCAATGATTGTCAACTGGGTTGGAGGAGAGGACATGTTCTCCTATAGAAGCCTATCAGAATTTCTTTTAGTTTTTATTTTTTTGGTGAGGAAGACCGGCCATGAGCTAACATCCTTTGCCAACCTTCCTCTCTTTTTTTTGCTTGAGGAAAATTGGCCCTGAGCTAACATCTGTGCCCATCTTCCTCTATTTTGTATGTGGAATGCTGCTACAGCATGGCTTGATGAGTGGTGTGTGGGTCTGTGCCCGGGATCCGAACCTGCAAACCTGGGGCCCCTGCAGCAGAGCATGCAAATCACAACACCACTAGTCATCAGAATTTCTGAGTGAGGCCTTTTTAAAATCATATATGATCTCCCCCAAATGGACATTCTTTTCTCCTCTTTTTCTTTCCTCCGCCTCTCAACTCTTGAACTATGGCTATGTCAAACAACTTTTCCTGATGAAAGACTTTTATGTTGGGATAGAGTGGAAGAAAGCTTGAGAACTTTTGATAAAAGTAGTAGTTTCCAACTTCCCTGTATCAGATCACTTGGGGATCTTTATCTAAGCAGATTCCCTGGCTGAACTACCTAACAGAAGTTCTCAAACTCTAGTATGCATGCACAAGAAGTGCAACTTGCTTTGGATTGCTGATAGTGAAAGGAAGAATGGAGGGGGAGAGAGGAGAGAGAAGAGTTTTGTGTTTAAGAATGAAGAATCCAGTTGACTTTCTGTAAATTTTTAAGGGTCGCATTCTGCTTTACTATGTCTCCTTGTAACTAACTACTCGCATTTATTCATTGTGAAAGATTGGATCTGTGAAGAAAAAATCACAGGGACTGACGCCCTGTTAAGGGAAATGCTCCTGACTAATAATGCCAAAAACCACTCTCCTAAACAACTCCAAGAAGGTATAGTAGATTGATACTCCTTTTTCCCCTTTAGTAGTGCAAAGAGATGTTAGGCTCATTGAAATCTTAAAATCATGCAGAATTTCCCTGGGGATATAATAATGTTTTCGTGAATATAATTTTAATAATTCTCTTTGAGTTTAAGGAGTTTTACCCATTTATTTCTGATACACTTGTATCTGTTACCTCATAGGTCCTACGTTATATCACTGAACAGGTTGTGTGAAAGTTCGATAGAAACAAGTCAGAAATAAGTGCCATGGAATAGAGCAACGGACTTGCGGTTAGTGGATAGTGTTCTAGATCACCACTGTCAAATAGAAATAAGATGCAAGACACATATAATTTTAACATATAATTTGAAACTTTCTATAGCCACATTAAAGTAAAACGAAAGGCAAAATTAATTTTAATAATTATTTTATTTAACACAATATATCTAATATATTATTTCATCGGGTGCTCGATATAAAAAATGATTAATGAGATATTTTACTGTTGTTCCATACTAAGTCTTAGGAATCCAGTGTATATTTTATACTTACTGCACATCTCATTTTGGAGTAGCTACATTTCAAGTGCTCAACAGCCAGATGTGGTTAGTGTCTGTTCTATTGAAGAGCACAGGATTGATATTATTGAATAACAGCAATCTGCTGAGTGCTTATAACCTATAAAGGGGGCCACCCTTATAGGTATCAACAAATTCCAATCTTTCAAATGAATGTGACTACCAAAGGCAATACTTGGGTATATTTTCATATTTCAATCAATTTTTAAAATCTTTCTGAATCACCAAGGAAATGAACCTTGTCTTTGGGTCACTAATGTGATTTCTTAAATGAGATATGTTTTGTTCTTTGTGAAATAACTACACCTAAATGAATTTTTCTTAAGGACCTTATTTTAAGTATGGCCAAAACTATGGCTAGGATTGAAAGTTTTACGTTTAGAGCAACATTGTTTTCTTGATTTGTTTGGCCTGTAGTCTGATAGAGCAATGTTACTTCTTATTTGGTAAGCTGTATAGAATTTAGATTATGACTGCTAAGTTTCTCCTTTAGCATTTTCAGCTGTCCCAGTAAGACATATGGAAACGACTCAGATTCTAGAACGCTTGACTCTACTCTCTGCCAGTGAAATTATGCATATGGTAATATGCAGAAGTATTAACATCCAATATGAACCAGCTATTGAATTCAGAGGTTCTGTGGAGAATGCTTCAAACAGTCAATAAACTATGGATGGTTCTTAATACTGTGATGCCTAGAAGGTAATTTCAGTGTATTGTTACACATAATAGATAAGTGTATGGCAGTGATTATATACAATAACCTAAACTTAATGGTTGAAAAAATTGTTGAGTGTTTAACAATATAAATCCCCTCTGAAGACTACTAAAGTCATTATAAGTTTCAGAAAAAGCATAAATTTGATCTTAATAAACAGAGAGAAACTATAAAGTATTTCCAACTTGAGAAACTTCTTTAAAAGTGAGTTCTCCTCTATAGGCATCTGTCATTTGTGGCTAATTGTGATTTAGATCACTGTTGTGTCTTGCATCATTGTGGTGGCTCCAAATATTGCTGCACATTAAAATCACCTGGACAGCTGTTAAAACTCTTGATCTCCAATTGTAACCCATGCCAATTAAATCAGAATGTCTGCGGTTGGGAGTCAGGCATTTGTATTTTTTTTAAGATTCCCCAGTTGATTCCATTATGCAGCAATGTTTAGAGAACACTTGATTAATTATTTCTTCTTTAGTCAAATGGGTCTCTGCTGGTCCATGGATTGCATCAGAAACACCTGGTCAGCTCTGAAAAACAGGATACTGGGCTGGCCTTCCCTGAGATATCAGATGCTTAATGTTCAATCAAGTAATTTCGATGTGAAAAATAAAAGCATACACTTAAAAAATACTGTGAGAATTTTCATATTTTTAAACAAGGCAGTTTTGTAGTCTTCTAAGATTAAATACAGCAGTCCTGTGTTCTTTTGTTTTGTTTTATTTTAAACTGAGGCTTTGGAATATTTTATGTGAGTAGGAAACCTCTAGGATTTCAAAAAAGTTGAAATAAATGGTTTCTAACTAAATGCAGCGCACGTTCTTGGATCAGTTTTCAAAGGCTGGTCAAAACCTGCTGTGTTTATATAACAACATGCTGTTTTTCATCACATTCGTTGATGATGTAAACAAAATGTGTAACTATATTAGTAAATGTTAAGATTCATGTATTTTAAGTTAAGGTTACAAAATTTGTCACAATGTGATTTTTTTTATTCAAGTGAAAACAGATGTGTGCAGCTATGTTGAATATTGGTTTATAAACATTCATATTCTTTATCTAATGAACTTGTAGTTTTTTTGTGTTTTCTTTCACTACTCTTCACCTGAAAGGAACAGTTCAAGGGACTGGAATCCAGGACTCTCTGGCTCCAGAGCCTATGTGTATCCATTTCTGTTAAGGCCACACACGTCAAATGGCCATACAAGGCTAGAGTCGGTTGAGAGCCTTAGGAATTGAGAGGAGGAAAATCAAAAATAATAGTAGTTTCCCTGGAGCAGTTACTTAAACGATTTGATATTTAAAAAAATTGTAAAAGCAGAATAAAAATTTGAAGATATTTTTAAGCATTGATAAATTATCCTTCATTCCACTGTTTTAACAGTAAGTTACATTTTTTATACTTTCCCTCCATCTTTGCTTATGCATATATATTTTCACATAATGGAATTCATAATACCCTGTAGGGAGTCTGCTTTCTTTCATTTAACTTTATATGAAATTTTTTTTGCAAGTTTTTTACTTTTGATAATTATTTTATTGGCTTCCTAATGATCAAACTGATGTATCATAACCATATAAGGTGCTATTACTAGACCGGGAGGTTGATGACTTTTTTCAGGATTACAATAGGCAATGTTATCAATTTAGGTATTTTTACTTTTTCTTTCTTTTGGATTACTCTTTTAGGATAAATTTTTGAGCCTGAGATTACTAAATTAAAAGGTAGAATTTATTTTTAGCACTGTACATTTTGCAATTGGGGAAGATGCAGTAAAACTGAAAGGGAAGCAACGAAATCCACTCTCCTCCTACTGCTCCCCCTGCAGCAAACCTCTCCCCAAACTAGTTGCTCAAACTTGAGAAACTGTCTCACATTTTACTTTTCTGAGACACTAGTATCGGAGCCAAGCTTAGGCTATTCAGAAATTGACAAAACCACAATTTGGAGAGATCACGATTAACTACCTACCTTCAAGGAAGCTGAAGTGTACTTCGTGGCAAAGAATAACAACCCGGTGTTAGGAGGGACAGAAGGCGGATGAGCCTTGATGGAGCAGAAGTGACAGGGGCAGGAGCGCTCTAGAGCGTTGCTCTGGTTGAACTCGCTATCCGGGGAAGTCTGGAACATCCTGAGGTTCTGCGGCCACTTGTCAACCAGCCTTGTCGTCTGGCCGGGATCAGGCGTCTGGTAGTTACCGCCTCCGTCTTTGCCACACCCAGGCCGCCGTGAAGTTCGGAAACGTGAGCTGAGCGGCACTGACTGGCGCTCTGGGAAGAACCCGGCACGGCTTTCTTTTCGCATGGTCTACAGACCTGAAGAATGAGACTGCGAGTTTCCAAGGAAACAGATGCACGGGTTAAGTCGCCGGTTTCAATATCTCGAAACGGAGAAGACTTTTCCTTAAACCCTGTGGTCTGCTCGCGTCCCTCTCTCTTCAAGCGTTCGCCTCCGGGCCACGAAATACTTTGTGTTGGTTTTTATTGCGGAGGCTTCCCTGGGCCCAGGGTTCTCGCCCCCTAACCTCACGCCGGGATTGGTTGCTTGGTTTCTGCTCTGGCGTGTGATTGGGTGCTGGGAGTTGAGGGGGCGGGAGGCGGGAATTCATCCGGAAGAGCGCTTGCGCAAGGCATGGAGAGAGCGCAGGAGGAAGCGGGTGAGGCGCCGGAGTCCGCGCTAGGCCAGGGCGTGGCAGCCCGGTGAGGAGGCGAGAGGTTTGGGGCCTCTCCTCTCTGCCAGGCTCTGCAGTGTGTGCTGTCAGATACCATTTCCTTTTCTCCCGGGACTCGGAGCCCAGGCAGTGCTGCCTCTGTTTTCCTCAGAACAGGCCAGCCTGTCTCTCGTGGGGCGGTGCGCAGCCTGCCCGAAGGGAGACTTCTGCTCTCGTCTGGCCGCCATGCGGGCCGTCGGGGTGACCGCGTCCCCGGGCCTCGGGGATCTGAGCACGCGGAGGCCTTAGGGAGCCTGTCCCGACCCCCGGGGAGAGGGCCTGGGCCCCCTTGGGCCCCGCTGACTCGTGGCGGTGGGGACGATGGCAGGAGGTGGGTTGGGGCTCGTCCTTTATCCCCTGGGGGATTGCGGCGACTGCGGGCGGGATGGATTTCTAGGCTGTAACTGAGGAACTAGCCGGCGTTGCGTTATTGGCTGGGGTGAAGGGGTGACAGTCCACCAAATCTCTTCTCAAGAGTTGCACAGATAGAATCACAGAATATAAGAACAGGGAAATACCTTAGAATAGTGGTTCTTAGCTTTTTTGGAACACAGGCTAGGGGTCAGGGTATAATTGGCTTCATAAGTTGTTGAATTGCTCTTTTAACCATTCCTCCATCCCCAGGTCGAATTTGCCGTTTTTTTTTCACTATTGCAAGGAAGTCCTCAGTTGATAACAGTGCATATCAGTCTCCCATCTGTTTTCAGTTATTTTATTAGAATATAGTTCTGGGAATGAGAAATCCACGGACTTTCTCTTCAGAGAAACGCAGTCATGTACCAAGACTTCTGCACGCAATAGCAAGAGATCACAGTCTCTGACTTCCATCTCTGGATCCTAGATTAAGCATAGGTGGTTTAGAAGAGGTGGGGATTAAAGTAGATCACCTCCTCTGTGTCAAGTACTGGAGTTTAGGCACGTTCTATCCATTACGTTACTTAATTCTTAACTCAATGCCTGGCTAATTTTCGTCAAAACTCTATCAGGTGGATAATCTTACCTCCATCGCACAGATGAAGAAACAGACTGAGGTACAGTGATTCACACAGTGGGACTCACACTTAGGCTTGCTTTACTCCAAAGCACATCTTCTTTTCATTATACCCTTCTGACCTTTAAATCAGAATTATCAAGCATCTACTGTGTGCCAAGGCATTTTCTCCTTTACAACAGTTTTTCAATTAAGGATTATTACATATAAGGATCTTAGTCTAGAGAAGTGAAGACATGATCAAGGAAACACATCTGAGTTGTGAGAACCTGATCTAGAACTCGTACTTCTACCTCCTGGTCCACAGCTTTGGCAGAGTAGGGATACAAATCCGGATTTGTCAGATTCCGAGACATGTTCTCAACCACTGTGATGGTTAAGATTAGGAAATTCTTTTACTAGCATTTGTTTTGTTTATACATATAGGAATCCCCTTTTTCTTTCTAGACTTCTGTCCTAGTCTAGTTGGGTATCTGGTTTTCTTTGAATGGCATTTTTTCAGTCTTGATTTTCGTTTCTGCTGCAGTTAGGAATCTAAGTAAACAAGAAAGCATGACTCTTCAATATGGCCTGAATGTACCGTTGGTGGGGTGAAGATGAACTTTCCTTGTAAAGCTTGTCCATCGTAGCTTGCTATAATGAATTCTGCAAGTATTTTTCAGCAGTTAAGACTTCATTAAGATAAAGATGCTGATAATTCATGACATATACTGAATCTGTGACTACATTCATTTTCTCAGACAGTAAATGGATTGAAAATATTTGCTGGGTTCATGGAAGAACATGTAACCTTTCGAAAAATAATCCTGATAGCTATAAACTTTATATGGTTAGGAGGCAAAGGAGAATATTCTGAAAACTATTCTCAGCTCATTTGACACTTCTATTTACGGAATTACTACCTTCTACAAAGTATTTACTGTATTTTACACGGAATACTATATTTCTCACCATATTTTTGAGATGTTTCAATCATATAGAAAATTAATAGACAAATGAGTAAGCCAACTTTCCAGAGTTGTTCAATCTTAATATTTTGCCATATTTACTTTATACCTTCTTTGCAAGTAACATTACTAGTATTCTGCATTTATTCTTTTTCTTTCCTAGACGTGTTGTTATACTTTTGTTACATATGTATGTATCCATAAACAATATAGAGTATTAATTTACCTGCTTTTAAACTTTGTACAATGATATGATACTGTACCTATATTTGTTCAGAAGTGTTTTTAGTTGCTTAACATTATTTTTAAGAAGTAGCCTTATTGATTGTTCATCTATTTTAATTGCTGTGTAGTATTCCATTGTATGAATATACCAGAATATTTTTATACATTTTCCTTTTGACAGACATTTAAGTTGTTTACATTCTTTTGCAATTCTAAACAATGCTGCTATGAACATTCTTATGCATGTTTCCTTATTTTCCTGTGGGAAAGGTTTTGGATATATACATAGGACTGGACTTCCTGGTGTTGGGTATCTTCAACTTTGCTAGAAATTGTTAATTTCTGTCCAAAGTGGTGGTAGCGATTTACACTCCCCCTAGCAGTATCCTCCATTAAGTTTTCATCCAAGATATTAGTGTACTCTAGTTTTACAGAAATGACTGTGCTTGCATCATTAAGGCACATATTGTTTTGTTCATTTCTTTTATGCCTATATGCTTTTAAGTCCAACATAATTTTAGGGAGAAAGATAAAGGAATAAGGTCTAGATTGAACTAAATACTAATTCTCCCTGCAGCTATTGCTATGTTCCCTCAAGTACAACCTTACTTCTTGTTGTGTTTGTACTTGTGATGGAGACAGACCCTAATGAAGCAAATTGTTTACTGATTTTTTTTATTGTTTTTGTGTCAATAGATTGTCCGAGGATTAAAAAGTAAGCAGCATTGTTTGTTGGAGAGCCCTACAGAATTTGGGAAAATCTTCGTCTTACTTTGTGCTGCTCTAGCGTGGCAACAGTATGTTCTTCGTGGTAAGTATTTGGTTGTTATATTCAGATTGATTATTGGGACTTGAAAAAATATAATAAAATACATTTTATCCAGAATGATTCATTTAAAGAAATAGCAGTATCTAAGAATATACTTTTGGTCTTTCTTTTAATCCTCCCTGCTTGATATTTTAATAAGTCTCAATATAAACGAATACTCAAGTGGTTGTGCCTTTATTACATTATTAATCTTTGACTATTATCTTTTTGTAAGTTATGCATATTGATGATAACTTCTCTATAAATGTCTCTGACATCATAAGTGTTTCTCTCCTGTCCTAATTTGATGCTACAGATAGGGTGACCAACTTGTCCAGATTTGCCAGGTACTTTCCCAGGTTTAGCACTGAAAATCTTACAGCCTGGGAAACCTCCCAATCCTGTTCAAATTCGAGTGGTTGCTCACTTTAGCTGCAGAAGATGGTTAATGTTTGTTTAATTAGAAATATTATAAATAGAGGTTCTTTCACATTTAGGGAAGCCAGTGGATGAAAGCTTAAGTGAAAAAGCTGAAGTACCATTGTCACGTCGTTGTACGTGCCATTCAAAGAATTTTACAAACGATGGCGAGGACCGAGGAACTTCACGTCATTTCAGCAGTCCAAGTACACCACCTTCTGAAAGAAATGGCATTTCATCAACTTGTCAAAGTAGGTTATATTTTTGCCTGGGTCTGTAGGTATGTGTAATAGGAACCTACATTACTGTTGTTATGAGACCTAATTTGATAAATTTGATGAGCATAATTGGTTAGGTACCTCCATCTAATATCTCTGGAATTATTTTTAGATAACACAAGAGTGGTCAGAAATCCTTGGACTACTTTATTCTTGGCTTTTAATTGATTTGGACATTTTTCTAGCTTAAATCATTTTTTGAAGCAGGCAAGGCAAAATAAATGATATTCAGAAATTGATGTTATTTGTAGGCAGGATTGTTAATTATAGGTTAGAACTTTAGAAAACATTGATTTGTATTGTAAGACAAAATCTAGTTAGCCTCATTCATTCTTGATAAGTTTGCATTAACTTCTGAAGCCAGTATCCTGCATGAGGATGAGATATGTTTTAGGTATGATCCTTGACTAGTTCTAATTAGGTTTATTTAAGAGAAATATATTAAGAATAACATAAGACTATTCATTTTTAAAAAAATATTTCTCTGGCTTTGACTATATGGAAAAGATTGATCGTTATTTGCCTAAGCCAGAAACCTAGGAGACATCCTGTAGACGTTGCTTTACCTTATTTCTCCGTGCAAACCTCTATCTCCATTGACAACTCCCTGGTCCAAACTACCATCTCTTGTTTAGCGCATGCAATAACTTCTTTTCCTGCTTTCACTCATGCCATTCTTTAACTAATCACTGGCAGGGAGAAAAGAGGTGGCCATGACTGACTTAAGTCTCAACAGTATCCACTTCCTAAAATCAAGAATGGAGTCATCTTCCTCTAAAGCACATGACTATGTGTGGAGGAGGGTGGCTGCTGGAACCCAGGTGTGATTCTGTTAGGAGTGAGGAAGAGGAGATGGAATAGTTTCTGGAGAGGTGACCAATAGTGTTGTCTACACTGTTTTGACCCTTAGCCCTTTTGACTTTCTTTCCATTCCTTCAAAGGGTCATGCTTTCTTCTGCCTCAGAGCCTTTGCTTGTGTTAGTGTCTCTTCTGAGGAAAGTTACATCTTCAACTTGTTATCCTCCTCTTCCATTAGGTGTTGCTTAAATGTCGCTTCCTTGGGGGAGCCATACTGACCTTTCCGTTAGATCAGATTTGGTTTCCCTGTTATTTTGTGTCATCTCACTGTGTTTGTCTCCTTGACAGCACTTGTCTGTGAAGTTTTTATTATCCATGTGTCTGTGTGCATCTTTTATTAATCTCTGCTTCCCCTAGCAGACTGTGTTCTCCATGAGGTCAGGAACCATGTCAGTTTGCTTACCATTGTAACCCTGGAACCTAGCAGAGTGCTTGGCATATAGTAGGTGCTAGATAAATATTTGTTGTGTGAATGAATGCAGTTGATTTTGAGCTAATTATAAGAACTCTGGTTTACAATATTTATATACAACCTGTATTATTTTTAGAAAAGCTTTATTGAAATATACTTGAGAAAACAAACTGCATTTATTTAAATGGTATGCTTTGATAAGTTATGACTTCCACCATAAGGTGTACCTCCATGAAACTTTCACTCAGTGTCAAGATAGTGAACATATCCATTACCTTCCAAAGTTTTCTCATGCACCTTTGTTATCCCTCCTTCCCACCCCTCTGTGACTTACTCTCCCCAAAGAACCACTGATTTGCTTTCTATCACTATAGATTAGTTTGCATTTTCGAGAGTTTATATAAATGGAATCAGACAATTTGTACACTGATTTTGTCTAGCTTCTGTCACTTAACATAATTCTTTTGAAATTCACGCATGTTTTGTGTATCAATAGCTTGTTCCTTTGTGTTGCTGAGTAATGTTCTGTTCTGTGGATATACTACAAATTGTTTATCCATTCAGGTGTTGATGTATATGTGAGTTGTTTCTAGTTTTGGGCTATTACAATTAAAGCTGCTATGAACATTTGTATGTAAGTCTTTGTTATGGACATGTGCTTTCCTTTTTATGGGCAAATACGTAAGAGTGGAGTGAGTGGATCACTTATGTTTAACTCCTTAAGGAACTTCCAAACTGTTTCCCAAAGTGTTTATACATTATACCATTTTACATTCCCACCAGCAGTGTCCGAGAGTTCCCATTTCTCTACATCTTTGCTTACACTTGGTATGATCAGTCTTGTCAGCCATTCTAATAGGCATGTAGTGTTGTATCTCATAGTGGTTTTAATCAACGTTTCCCTGATAACTTATGATGTTGAGCTCTTTTCGTGTGCTTATTAGCCATCTGTATGTCTTCTCTGATAAAATGTCTGTTCGAATTTTTGCCTGTTTTTTTTTTCTTATTGTTAAGTTTTGAGAGTTCTTTACATATTTTGAATACAAGTGTTTTTCTATCAAATATACTTTTAGGTTTTACCGTTAAGTTTAAAATCCATTTCGAGTTATTTTTGGTATATGGTGTGAGGTATGGATCCAAGTTCATTTATTTTGCTTATGGATATCTCATTGTTCAGCACCATTTATTGAAAAGGCTATCCTTTATCCACTGAATTGTCTTTGTGCCTTGGTAAAAAATCAGTTGTCAATATATACACAACTTGCATTTTAGCATCATTGTGAGTTTGGGCTGTTTAGAATAGTCTCTTGAAGCATCAGATGCGATAAATCAGGGTTGTATTCTTTATAATTTTAAGCAAATTCTTTAGTAAGATATTAGCTAAATACAGAAAAGCATACAAATCCTAAGTGTATAGCTTGATGAATTTTCACAAAATAAACACACTCGTGTATCTACCACCTAGATAAAAATAAGACATTCCCAACACCCTACAGCCCCTTCTCATGCTCTTTTCTAGTCACTATCCTTTCTCTCCACAGGTACTGTCAAGCCTCCCTTCTATCACCATTGATGAGTTTTGCCTCTTTATAGAAATGGAGTGATATCTGTACTCTTGAGTCTGCGTACTTTTGCTTAACACTGTATTTTGGGGATTCATTTGTGTTGTTGCATATAGTAGTAGTTCTTGTTGTGGTATATTATTTCCTTCTATGAACATATCACAGTTTATTAATCCATTCTGCAGTTATTAGACATTTGGATGGTTTCTCCTTTAGGCATTTAATGCTTTTATTAACATTCTTGTTCATTCTTTTGCAAGTAGGTAAGTATTTTCTGTTGGATATATCACTAGCAATGACATTGCTGGTCATAGTGTATGGATATGTTCAGCTATAGTAGAGACTGCCAACATTTTCCAAAGTGGTTGAACCAGTTTATGCAACCTCTTCACTACATCCAGTAGTATATGAGAATTACGTTATTCAGCATTCTTGTTAACACTTGATATGTCCAGTTTTCTAAAATTTTAGCCATTCTGGTGCATGGATGGTCTTCTCGTGAGTTTGAATTGGTATTTCTCTGGTGACTAGTGAGGGTGAGAATCTTCATATATGTTTATTGGTCATTTGAATATTCCTTTTAGTGAATTGCCTATTCAGATTGCCCATATTTCTATTGGGTTGTTTCTTACTGATATCTATGAGTTTTTTTTTTTATATATATCTTCTGGCTATGTCTTGTTTCTTTATAACTTTGTATTTTAAAAACTTAACCCCTCCAATAAGCTTCCTGCAAATGTCCCTGCTATAGAGAACAGGAAGATAAAACTTTTGTTCTATGCAAATAATATGATTTATTTTTAATGAATTGGGGTAAATCTCATTTGGCACATGGCAGTTCAATTTTTCTAAAATTAAATTATTGTTTTTGGTAGACGTTCCCTGCCCTTTAATGGGCCCATGCAAATTTGCCCCTTGATTTATTTGGGACAAGGTTTCTCAAAAGTGACACTATTAAAATTTGAATGGGATAATTCTTTGTTCTGGCAGCTGTCCTGTGCACTGTGGGATGTTTAGCAGCATCTCCCAGGCCTCAACTCACTAGAGGCCAGCAGTACCTACCCCCCACTTTGTGACAACCAAAAATGTTTCCGGACGTTGCTGAATGTCCCTGGGGTGGGAGGTCTGGGTGTTAAAATTGTCCCAGTTGAGAAGCACTGATCTAGATTAGTTTTGTGGGTATTTTACCAGTTTGCCAGGAAATTACAGAGCTCAAAATTACATGTGATTTCTAAAATACATATGGAAATACAAAGGACTAAGAATAGCCAAGATATTTTTTAAGCAGCAGGTCAAGGTGAGAAGACTTGATCTATGAGATATCCTGATTTATTCTATATAAAGCTATAGTAACTAAAGCACTTTGGTATTAGCACAGTGTTAGACCAGTGGAAAGCAGTAGAGAACCCAAATCCAGTTCCACGTGTATCCAGAAACTTGATTTCTTTTAACAGAAGTGCTCTTACAGAGCAGCGGGCAAAGGAGGGGCGTTTCTATAAGTGGTCCTGGGACTATTAGATATCAGTATGGAAAAAATTCAAATTGGAACCCTACTTTACTCCATACACAAAAATCCATTCCAGGTAGATTAAAGACCTAGGCATGAAAGGCAAAAATATTAAGATGTTAGAATATAGTGGTTTTCAAACGATGTTATTAAGAGTCTTAGAAAAAACATGGCTTGTAGTGGGAAGGGGACAAATGATCAGGGAAGTTCTAGGTCTTGCGTGCTCTTTTGGAAATTTTAAACGCTATTTCTTAAAAAACTGTAGTCCTCCTCAGAAAAGGCTTGAAAACCCGTGCTGTGTGACATAAAAAGACTTCTGTGTTTGTGCAGACTCAAACTTATTTTTTTTGAAAATAGTATTGGACTTGCTTATAGGGCTTTCTCCCCTAGTAGTCTGTAAATCCTTCAAGGCCAGAGACTGGTTTTTTTTCATTGTTTTTCCATGGGGTCTGGAATTGTATGGAGTCAATAAAATAAATGCTTGTTAAATGAATTCAAGCACTGGGAGTGTAGGGAGCGTATAGAGAAGAGCAGAGAGGAAGGAAGGTACTTTGAAGAACACTCTCATTTACAGAAAGGGAGAAACCAATGTATGGGAATAGTTAAGAACCGTGTTACAGACATTAAGGAAAAAGCAAATGCATTTATTCTGTTGCAAGAATACAGAGTGTTATGTTTGGCTGTATACCTAGAGGTTTTGCTTATGGATTTTAGAATCAGACAGCAGGAGTCAGTCATATCTAGGCTCTGCCTCTTACTAGCTAAACAATATTGGGCATGAGCTTGACTTATTTAAAACCCAGTATTCGCACTTATAAAATGGGAATAATGTTATTTGGTGATTTAAGAGGTCATTGATGACCTTGAGACAGAGCTTTCCGGATTGTAGGATTAAAAGCTAAATCATAGGAGCTTGATTCTAATATATTGTTAAGCCTAAAGAACATTGAGAAGCTTAGTAGGAAACAAACATTGAGACACTGTAAAGAATGACTTTTATAGAAATGAAAGACATTTTCTTGAGAGAATCTTACGGTTATATTTTTTAAGCCACGTTATTGGGAGTGGTCTACAAAAGCATAAAGCTACAATTGGACTTTCCTGTTGAAAGTATATTTCTCAAAATGTTTGCTATATCTTTGTTAAGGTAAACTGAGTGGTAAAGTGCTTTTAAACATGTTGAGCATTTCATGTTTTAAAGTATGTTATGAAATTTTTAGAAATAAATCATACCGCTTGATTCCAATTTTTTTCTAGAAAAAGACAGATAATAAATTTGAATTGGCCCCTGAAGAATCAGTAGGATTTATAAAAGCACAAAGAATTAAAAAGTCATAAAAGCTCAAGTAAACTAGTTTTCCTAAAGAAGAAATTATGTTTTACTGAGTCATCAGAAAGAAGGCTCACAACAGAATGAGGTCAGCTCAGCAAGGACCATGAATGCCAGGGTGAGAAGTCTGACTGATTTTATAGGCAATGAGAGCCACTTAAGCATTCGATGTAAGGCTTCCCATGATCAATGTGGTACTTTAGGAAGATTGTTCTGGCATGGTGTGCGACTGAAGGATGAGAGGAAGATGCCACTAATCCACTCAGCCTCCCTATAGGGAGCTCTCATTTTTTTTTTACATATGCTCTGTGAACAGTTATCCTCCAACAACAGTTTCTGGATGAGCATCTCCAGGATGGTCATGGCTGCACGTATCTTGTTTAATTGGAAGAGACCACAGATAACTAAATCACAGGCTGACACATTTATGATGAGACTAAAGAAGACAAGTCTTTACTCAGCCTGTGTCCACTGGGAAAGCAGGAGTTGCCCTCCACTCTGCTCCCTCCTCTCCTACATCCAGACAAAACACCAGCATCTCCAGGCCACCTCCCTTTGTTCCAGTCAGGTTTATCTGATGCTGTTCCTTACCTTCTCCTTATATCTGACGTCACTGCTCATGCTATTAGGTCCTAAGACTTTGGGACTTCAGCTCCTTTGGCCTTGCCTTTCTTTGGCTATGACAGCAATGGTCATCTCTTTACAGCTGAGACAAAGACCAATTATTTGCATCCTTGGTCTCTCTTTTAGGGCTTCATCCTCTGGGGCAGATGCTACAGAAAGAAGAATGCTGAAATGCTTTTGCTATGTGATGACAATAAGTTATTTCTACTCTTCAAAGCCCTGTAGATCTATGAGCAGGTCTGTGCATTCCGTAGAACAATATCTTGAGAATGAAGCTCAAAATGCACTCACTCCCATTCTGTGCCAGGCATAAAATATACCCGCCAGCAGAAAATTAGGGGATTGCAACACCAACACTTCAGTCTCAGACTTATCTTTAGTTTATTAAACACTTTAAAGTATATAACAGTTAATGATGTATCTTCCTGCTCAAATATTATTAATATCTCCTAATATTTGCAAATAAAATCCTTTGGGAGGAAAGAAACTAATATTTGGGTGATGTCTTAGGTACTAGGCCCTCTTCTGAGCAGTTTTCATACATTATTTATTTCATCTTCTAAACAACACTTTTAGGTGGGTACTATCCCCGTTTTACTGATGAGGAAACTAATGTTGAAGAACGTTAAGTAACTTGGCCAAGGTAACACAGAATGTAAGGAGTGGATTCAACCTAGCCCCGTCTTCACTGTACCACCCGGCCCACTCTGCCTTCACATGGCATTCAAGCTCCGAAGAGTGTGGCCCCAAACAGCCTCTCCAATCTAGTACACATTTTCCCATCTTTTATTTTGTTATATATAAATCACAGTTGTTTGTCCAATCTAATTTCATGATTTCAAAACATAACATCATAGAAAACCAACCAGCAGCAGTTGCTAAGCTGAAATACACATACTTTACAACCTAGCAATTCTACTCCTAGGTAAATACCAAGAGAACCATGCACATATGCTCATCAAAGACAGGTACAGTACTCAGAGCAGCACTACTCACACGAGTCAAAAACAAAAACATGGGCATAACCCAAATATGTATCTACAACAGAAGGGACAAATATTTCTACAAGGAAAATATAAATAGCAATGAGAATAAACTGTAGCCATACACACTTATGAATCTCACAAACATAATGCTGTGTGAAAGAAGCCAGGCACGAAAAAGTATATGCTCTATGATTCCATTTATATGAAGTTCAGAAACAGGCAAAACTTATCTGTCCCAATGGAAGCTGGGACAGAGGTCATCTGCCCCCAGGTGGAGGGGAGCAGATATGACTGAAGAGAGATTACGCCTCAGCACCAATCAAGGGGGTGGCACCAAACTATATTAGAGTCATCATAGTCTTCACAGGCATGATATCACGCTGGAAAAAAAAAAGCCAGTTTTACTAAAGAACATTCTTCTTTTTTTGTGAGAAAGATCAGCCCTGGGCTAACATCCGTGCCCATCTTCCTCTACTTCATATGGGATGCTGTCACATCATGGCTGGACAAGCAGTGCATCGGTGCATGCCAGGATCCAAATTGGCGAACCCCGGGCCACCGCAGTGGAGCGCAGGCACTTAACTGCTTGCTCCTGGGGCTGGCCCCTAAAGAACGTTCTTGATGGAGCAGTAAATATTATTATATTTTAATTTTATTTATTTATTTACTTATTTTTCCCCCAAAGCCCCAGTAGCTAGTTGTATGTCATAGTTGCACATCCTTCTAGTTGCTGTATGTGGGACACGGCCTCAGCATGGCTGGAGAAGCAGTGCCTCAGTGCGCGCCCGGGATCCAAAGCCGGGCCGCCAGCAGTGGAGCACGCGCACTTAACCGCTATGCCACGTGGCCGGCCCATATGTTATTAACTTTATTAAATCTTGACCTTGAATATACCTCTTTTTAATATTTTGATATAATACCTAGTATGTGATGAAATGGGAAGTAGGCGGGAAGCACTTCTGTTACGCACTGAAGGACAATGGCTGTCTTGAGGGGAAGCACTTGTGTGACAGTCTGAGCTGACCTAGCCACTCTTGATAGAACGTCATTTTTACTTAGAAGAACGACTGACAAACTGGGGTTATTCAGTTTTGGGTATTTGGCACACATTTTCTCAAACATTACCTCCAAGAGCCTATCACTTCAAGGAAAACAACTGACGGTATTTGTTGACAATGACAAAATTCAAGCTCTCAGCCAAAATTATGGAAAACTTACACTTGATACAAAGAGCTTGACAGCTTTCCACTATGTAAGACTTTTCTGATAGGTCGGGGGTAGTGTTAAGCACTGTATGGTATTTTGTTTTGTTTTGTTTTCGTATAATGAAACGTGTCAACACTTGGAAGATCTGCAGAACTCAATGAGCAGAGGTCTAGAATAGTAAATCCTTAGAGACAGAACAGTGGTTGCTTGGGGCCGGGTCAAGAGATGGAGCAGGAATGGGGAGAGATGCTAATGTGCTCGGGGTTTGATTTTGCCGTGTTGAAAATGTTCTAAAATTAGACTGTAGTGATGGTTGTAAAACTGTAAATATAGTAAAAACTACTGCACTGTGTACTTTAAGTGGGTGAATCATATGGTATGTGACATATATCTCAAAAAAGTTATAAAATAAAACTCTACCACCGTAATAATATTGTAACATCTGGAGTTTATTTAAAACAAAAACAGGTTGTCAACACAAAGGCCATGGTTTGCTGACCCCTGTCTTATTGTACAATGTACCATCATCTTTGAGTTTATCATTATAGAACATCTCTGGTGTCCAGTATTTCAAAGTCTATCTTTAATCTACTATTTTTTTATTCTCCCAACATGCCCTCCTTTTATCTGTGCATCAAAAAAATGTTCTTTAAAGTGAGAATTGCCTCTATTAGTAAAACGAGCTTACTTCTAACCAACACTCCACAATCAACACACACAACAACAATAAAAGATATCAGCTGAGGCTACAGTCATCTGAAGACTTGATTGAGGCTGAAGGATCTGCTTCTAAAATCACTCATGTGGCTGTTGGCACGAGGCCTCCATTCTTCACCTCAAGGATTTCTCCATCTGTTGCCTGAGTTTCCTCATGACATGTCAGCTGACATCCTCCTGAGCAAGAAATCCAAGAGAAAGCAAGGAAGACACCTCAGTGCCTTTTCTGACTCAGTTTCTGAAATGTACAACATCACTTTCACTTTCTTCTATTTGTTAGGAGTGAGTATTCAAGTTTTGCCCACTCTCAAGGAGAGAGGAATTAGCCTCCACCATTTGAAGGGAAGAATATCAAAGAACTTGTGGACATACCTTAAAACCACCATAGCCACCTTGGCAGTATACAAACAGGCTCTCATCTCCTCGTGTGAAGACATAGAAACTGGGGACCAGGCCCAAGACTTAATGGTCAGAACAGCCAAACTCCAAAGATGGATAAATTCCCAACAAATGTAGGTCTGCTGTACCAAGGTCAGGGCCCGGTTGGGAAAAAGATGGATGGAGTTATCTAGATTGATGTCCCTGAAGATCCTGAATCTCCTGATTCCCCTGAACCCTCTGAGCCTCCAGAGGTAGCCCACTCCTTTCCATTATGCACTAACCTCCTGTCTCCCACTTGCTTGGAGATGATACAGATGCTGCTTCCCCACAAGACAATGTTCACCCACCCACCTCCATCTCAGTGGGGTGTGGATTCTCAGGATCTGCCCTTCCTGGCCACCAGGACTTTAATCCCTATGACTGTGATTTAATCTCAAAATTAGGATTAAGTCACAACATAACCCAGCTGCTGACACATTGAGGCTCACAAGGGAGCAAAGGGACTGTGCCCCAAGGAGCTACAAAACCTACCCAGCATGGACCAGCATAAGTCAGGATAGCGTGTGTGAGACTGGAGTCTAGGGTGCTTGATCAAGAGGACTGCAAGATAAGTTGAATAAGGGAGAGTTTATCCATTTGCAAGCTCTTTCCTAGGATCCAGGATTCAACATTACTCATCAAGAAAATGAATAGGCAAGCTACAGATTAGGGAAAATATTCTCAACACATGTATCTGACAAAAGACTTGTGTCAAGAATATATAAAGAACTTCTACAACTCAATAATAAACAGACAATCCAACTTTTTTAAAAGGACAAAAAACTTGAGTAGACAGTGAACAAAGAAGAAATGGCCAGTGAACACATGAAAAAGTTCTCAACATCATGAGTCATCAGTAAAATGCAAATTAACCCCATGAGATACTTCCACACACCCATTAGGATGGTTAAAATGAAAAAGACCGACAACACCAAGTGTTGGTGAAGATGAGAAACAACTGGAACTCTCATATTTTGGTGTGTAAAATGGTACAATCACTTTAAAAAACTGTTAGGCAGTTTCTTAACTGAAACCCAGCAATTCCACTCCTAGGTATACGTCCAAGAGCAACAAAAATTTACGTCCACAAAAAGCCTTGTACAAGAATGCTTGTAGGAGTTTCATTCACAATAGTGCCAAAATTGAAAACAGCTCAGGCGTCCATCAATAGAAGAGATAAACTGTGGTATGGTCGTATAACAGAAAACTACTTTGCAATGAAATGGATTGAATTATTAATACACACAACAATATAGATTAATCTCAGCAGTATTACGCTGAATGAGGAAAGCCGGACACAGACTAGTACACGCTGCCATTAGTACATACTTCCATTCAGAAATTCTAACAGACAAAAGTAATCTATAGGGATAGAAATCAGAGTAATGGTTGCTTTTGGAGGGGGAACTGACTGGGAAGGGGTACAGGGGAACTCTCTGGGGCTGATGGACATGCTCTATATTTTGATAGGACTGTGAGTTACAAGGGTATATGCATTTGCCAAAATTGATTGAATTGTACACTTAAGATCCATGCATTTCACTATATGCAAATTATACTCTGATTAGGATAAGGAATAAAACTCATCATTTTTCCTTCCAAACCTCTTCCTCTTACCATTTATCTTAGTTAACACATCACCACCTATTTAGTATTCTTCAAGCCCAATTCATCCTAGACTTCTCTCTCCCTCTTCCTGCCACTGTCTCTCCCTCTATCGCCAAACCCTTTGGAATCCTTCTCCTAGAGAACTCTCAATTCTGTCACCTCATTTCCATTACTAATGACCTGGGCTTAGTTCACACCCCTGGACTAAGGAAATAGACTTACAGCTGGACTTACCCTTTCCTAATTGACTCCCTACAATGCCAATAAATTGATCTTCCTAAAATTCCTAATTTATTATGTCATTCTCTCACTAAAAAATTCTTCAATAGATTTACACTACCTGTGAAAGACTATCTAAACTCCTGGCAGAACAACATGGCAACAGCTACCTAGTCTAGTCTGTGAGCATGCCCAACGGATTTCATGTCCGAAGTAGTCTGGTCCCCAAGTAGAGACCTGGCAGTCTCATATTCTGTCTGATGAACTATGTATTTATGTGTCAGGTTCAAGCATATAGCCTGGATTTCATAATCATCTCAGTTCAGTGACAAATGCTCATCCTCCTCCTTTAATGCCTCAGTGAAAGGATTCCAACTCCAGCCACCAAGACTCAAACCCTGGAGGCACCAGTTCTCCCCACCCCTCATAAGCCACACCAGATGTGACACAAAAGTCCTTCCCATTTAGCCTCAACAGCATCCATCGAGCTGACTGGCTGCCTTGTTCTAACGTCAGGACTGTAGCACCCCTCTTTAATTACGGCCGTTGCCTCTCAACTGGTTTTCTGCACTTTAAATGCAACTTAGAGGACTTACGCCCGACTCATTAACATCCTGCATGGTTCAGATTTCAGCACCCCAGAGATTCCCACTTTCCTTGGGTAGCACTATAACTGTTGCTTTACTTGGAGTTTTGTATTACAAATTTCAAAAAGATTAGCTTAAAAATGAGGACTCCCAGTGATCAAATCAACTCTCCATTTTTATGACTCACTTTATCTTAAAGTTAACGTCAGAGGCTGGTCTAACATCCCAGCAAAGGCTTACTTTCATGTCATTGAAAATGTCTCAGCAAAAATTGAACTGCCTTTGTTGGGGCTGCTATTTATAAAAGAAATGTCCAGAGCATGGCAGGGGAGAAGACATTACCTCTGAGATGCCTTCTAACACAGATGTTTTTCTAATATTCAAGGTGGCAGATTAAAGATGGCCATAAATTGACACTCCTCCCATTAGAGGTGGGGTCTATGTCGCCTCCCTTTAAATTTGGGCAGGTTCTATAACTGCTTTGACCAACAGCATACTTCAAGCGTGATGCTGTGCCAGCTTCCAGCCCCAGCCCTTAAGAGACAAGCAGCTTCCATTTCTTGTGTCTTGAAACAGTTGCTCTTGGAGCACTCAGCCGCCATGTAAAAATTCCAACTGTCCTAAGGCCGCCATGCTGGAGACACACGTAGGGAGGTCCTGAGACCACACGATAGAGAGAGATGCCCAGCCTGCCCCAGCTGAGGTCTCAGACATCATGGAGCATAAATGAATCTTCCTCACTGTCTTCTGTCTGAATTCGTGTCCTACAAAACTGCAAAGAATATTTATTTATCCAATGAATATTTACTGGATAGCTACTATGTGTCAGGTTCCACTCTGCATGCTAGAGTTACACTGATGAACAAAAGTAACAGTTCCTGTCCTCTGGGAGCTGACAATGAATGATAAAATATAAAAAGAGAAAAGCCAATAAGCCACAGTTGGGCTCAAGAATTAAAAAATGGTCTCAGTGCACAAGGTACACATGTACGCAGTGGTGGCAGGAGGGCAGCCCCACGGCTACTGGGACCTAGGCATGGAGCCCAGCACTGGCAGCCATAACTCAATTCCTATGGGGTAAAGGAGTCTTGCTCTCTGCAAGACAATAGTCTCAAGCCACACTTGAGGCTCGAGGCCCTTCTTCTTAAAAAGAAGCTGAAAAAGACAGCTGCCAACTGGGGCTAGGTGCCCTGACCTCACAGGAAGCCGTGGGCTTGGGGAGGTGAAGAACACAGAATCTGAACTAAACTGGGTCTGAGAATCCCAAATATGATCACAGAACAGAGCATCAAAATATCATAAGATCTGGTTCTGGGCTGGAGGCAGAGGACAACACGTGATGGCAACTATCAAACCATAAAACCGCTAGACAGGAGGGAAAGAGACAACTCATCCACAAAACTGTGCATCTGTTCCTGACAACATGTGAAACACACCCCACTGAAATTAAACACAGAGAGAACCTCTCAAGTCCACCTAAAAGGCTTTGCCTACACAGAAGAAAAGCTGTAGTACTATTTTGTAAGCAAAGTTTGTGTTTTGGTGTGTCATCTATGGAGAGCTTTTATTCTTGTTCCTATAGTGCTCGATATTGCTATGGTGGGGAAATAAATCTCAGCAGCCTGCCGAGCATCAAGAGAGTCTGACAGTCACGGCCACTTATGAGTCTACTTAGCTGGCTGGCAGCCACCGTGCAGCCCTGGAGAGGACTGTGGGCCAGCTCGCAGTGAAGACGGGTCTCCTCTTTAAGGGAGCCACTGTAATTCTAAGGAATGGACAAAAGCTACTATAAAACTGCAAGTATTCTCACACACAGATTTGACTACTTTAAGACAAAAATGAGATAGATGAGTGTTTTCAATAGTAAGTAAGTTTTTCATAACGTGATGGCAAGTAAAATAATTTCCTAACATATGTCTTTTAAATTCAGATATGAATGGAACACATCAGGTGACCCTGGGTGACTTTTGCCTCATCTATTAGTGAGGCAAATTAGTATCCAGGATCCACCCATTTTATTCTTTATGAAAAAAAAAAGGAATTGAAGTAAATAAATGTCTAACCACAGTTTGACAAGAACCTAGCCTGGAGGCAATATTGAACAGGCGAGAAGCGCAGAGTTCTGAAGCTGGAATGTTGAGTTTCCGACTTTGACTGCCCATAATAGGTGTAAAATCTTTGGGAGGCGACTTTGCTTCTCTGTGCCTGTTCCCTCATGTGCTCACACACTATATTGGCATTCATATATTACATTTTACAGGGGTCTTCAGAAATGAAACTGAGTAGTAGAACAATACATTGATAAGAATGTATTTTATTTTGTTTTGCTTCAAGAAAAAATACAAGAACATACCTTTACTGTGGCAATCTAATGGAGGTGCCCCTAAGAAGTCATTTCTAGATGGGACTGGGGACTTTGTTTTAACTTTAAAATAGGTAATCTTTCACAAGCTCGGGAAGCAACAACTGTATTTAAACGGAAAACTCTCCACCCGGGAAGAAGCAAACCACCCAGGGGCTCCATTGGTTTTGCAAGTGCCCTTGACGCCCGCGCAAGGATGCAGGAAGCACCTCCTGCGTCGTTGTCCCACTCCCGACGGGAATTGGGGGCTCAGTCCTAAGTGAGCGGAGGGACCCCATCCCACTCAGCACCAGCAACTCCCCGCTTTCCCTTCCTGCAAACAAGCCGGTGCAAATAACCTGGGGCCCCTGCGACCGCCTCGCCGCACTCACCTGCCGCTGCACAGCAGCTCGCAGCCCGGCCGCTTCGCCTCCCCCGGTTGGCCCCGATCAGGAGGCGGGGAGAGGGGCGTGGCTTAGGAAGGGGCATGGCTAGGGGCCTGGGCTCTTCCCCCGCCCACCTCACTGCGCCTGCGCCCAAGGGCGCGGGGCAGGGTGGGAGGTGGTGCCCCTGTGGTGGTCGGTGCTGATGTGGGTCTACCGGGTGTTTGCTGCCCCTCCTGTTCTGATCCTCTGAGCTTTCCAGCCGTCACAGCGCCCAACTCTGGTCACTCCTGCCGCCCCTCCGCCAGCCTGCGTCGGGTGCCAGCAACCAGCCAGAGTCTCCCCCGCGCGGTCAGCCTACCTCCACCTGCTCCTTAGGAGAACGCCGTGACGCCTCCTCGCCTGTGTCCCTGGCGCCTGGCTGGTTAGGTGTATCATGTGGTTTAATCACCTCTGCAGCTGAGACAGTGAAACCAAGAAGTGAAAGAACTTGCTTCAAGTCACAGACCCAAAATGCGCTCCAGCTTGAAGTTGATAGCAGGCTGCCTGCCGCTGCCCTTCCACCTCGCGTGGCGCGCCCAAGTTGAGTGCCTAACCAAGTGCCGTGGGCTTTACCTGAGTTTTCGCTGTTCCTTAAGCCCTGTGAGGGCGGTATTATCTCTACAGAGGAGTCTAAATGACTTGTCAGTCCAGCTTTGTCTCATGGCAAATCCTGGGCCATTTAAAACGCTGTATGTGCCCTCTCTGTTCCTCCATACCTTTTGTCTTAAATGGCTTTATTGAGGTGACTTACAAAAAGCCTGTACATATTTAAAGTGTACAATTTGATTTTTATGTATGTATGTATATGCCCCTGAAACCGTCACCACAATCAAGAGTGAACGTAGCCACCACCCCCAAAAGTTTCCTTCTGCCTACTTGCAATTCCTCCTCCCAGTCACAGACTGCCATGACCACTCCTCAGATAACCAGAGATCTTCTTTCCGTCACTATAGATTAGTTTGCATTTTATAGAGTTTTATTATGAATGTTTACTGTGTGCTTTTTTGGGAGG
This sequence comes from Diceros bicornis minor, assembly GCF_020826845.1. Taxonomy (NCBI): domain Eukaryota; kingdom Metazoa; phylum Chordata; class Mammalia; order Perissodactyla; family Rhinocerotidae; genus Diceros; species Diceros bicornis. The sequence goes on from NW_026690866.1 coordinate 2,712,094, forward strand.
AGGAGAGTCGGACTTAATTATTTTGAGATTCAGCAGTGTTGCTGAGTGTATCAATAGTTCATTTCCTTTTTATCACTGAGTAGTAGTCCATTACATGGATATACCACGGTTTGTTTATCCATTCACTCATTGTTGGACTTTTAGCTTGTTTCCAGTTTCTGGTTTTTTTTTTTTTTTACAAACAAAGCTGTCAACATGGTTCTTCATTTGCTTACTATTCAGTTTTGAAAGTTCTTTACATTATCGGGATATGTCTTTCCAGTTATGTGACTCAATATTTTCTTCCAGTCTGTGGCTTAAAAGTTGTTTCAGAAGCAGACTTTTTAAATACTTCAAAAGCAAACTTTTTAAATTTTGATAAAGTTTAATTTATTAATTTTTATTTATGGATTGTGCTGTTGGTTCCATATCTAAGAAATTTTTTCCTAACCCAAGGCCCCAAAGATTCTGTCCACTTTTTCTCAAGAAGTTTTATAGTTCTAAATTTTAAATTTATGTCTGCGATCTATGCTGTATTAATTTTCATATATAGTGTGAGATATGGGTAGAAGTTAATTTCTTTGCATGTAGATACCCACTTGTTTCAACCATTTGTTGAAAAGACTAGTTTTTCTCTACCAAATTGCCTTTGCTACGTTTTTGAAAATCAATTGATCATATAAATGTGAGTTTATTTATGGAATCTCTATTCTGTTCATTGATTTATTTATCTGTATTAGCATTGATATCACATGGTCTTGATTACCATAGCTTTATAATAAGTCTTGAAATCAGGTCATTTAAATCTTTCAATTTTGTTCTTTTTTCTCAAAGTTGGCTTGGCTATCCTATACCCTTTGCATTTCAAAGTGAATTTTAGAATCAGTTTGCCAGTTTTAACAAATAAATTGCACAGATTTTGATTGAGATTGCAATGAATCTATAGATAAACCTAGGGAAAATTGACACCTTAAAAATATTGAGTCTTCTGATCTGTGAAAATGGTATGTATCTGCATTTACTTATGTATTATGTAATTTCTCTCAGAAGTGTTTTGTAGTTTTCAGTTTCAGTGTACAGGCCTTGCACATCTTTTGTCAGATTTAACTCTAATTATTTCATACTTTTTATGCTATTGCAAATAGTATTACTCATAAATTTTTAATGGTTTATTGCTAATATATAGAAATACAATTGATTTTTGTATATTGATCTTACATCCTGAAAACTTGCTAAACTCGCTCATTAGTTTGAGTAGCTTTTTATACAATCTATAACATTTTGTTCATAGACAATCATGTCATCAGTGAATAAAGACCATTTTCTTCTTCCTTTTCGATCTGGACAGTTTATTTCTTTTTCTTACCTTAATTGTACTAGCTAGAACCTCCAGTACAATTCAGTGGGGGAATGGATGGTCTTTCCAATAAATGAGGCTGGGTCAATTGGATAGTCATACGAAAAAGCATGAACCTTGACCCCTGTCTCACACAATACACAAAAATTAATTTCAAAACCTTCATGGACCTGAATGTGGAAAATGAGACAATAATACTATTAAAGAAAACATAAGGCAATGTTAATTGTAAGGGCAGGCAAAGATTTCTTAAATGAGACACAAATAACAGTAGCTATAAAAGGTTAACAAATTAATTCAATTTAATTTATAAATTAAATAGGATTAACTTATACATTAATTAAATTAGTAGAACTTGTATTCATCAACACACCGTTAAGAAAGTAAAAGGTAAATGACAGGCCAGGAGAAGATATTTGCGAAATGTGTCTGACAAAGGACTCCTATAAATTGATAAGAAAACATCTGAATCAATTTTTTAGAGGAGAGGAGGGGCAGAAGGCTTGCAGTGACCTTTACAAAAGAGGATCGCCAAAGGGCAAGGCATGATGAGAAGTCATTCAGTATCATTAGTCATCAAGGACATGCAAAGTAAAACCAAAATTGAGATACCACTACAAACCAAGACTCTCAACCCCCACTGTATTTGCTACAGCTATACTTACATGTTCATCCTACGACCTAGCAGTGTCATTTCTGGGTATATACCCAACGTAAATGAGTGCTTATGTCCACCAAAAGACATGAATGAGAATGTTCATAGCAGTTTTATTCATAATGACCAAAAACTGAAAACAACTCCAATGTCCATCAGCATTAGAATGGATAACTATATTATGTTATATTCATATAATAGAATACTATTGTATGGAATGGAATACTACAACAAGGAAAAAGAACAACTACTGCTAAATGCACACACTTGGATGAATATCACAAATACAATGTTGATCAAAATAAGCCAACCACAAAAGGTTACATCTGTATGATTCTATTTGTATAAAGTTCATAAACAGGCAAAACCAACCCATGGTTACTTTTGATGGGGGGGGTGATAATGACTGGAAGAGAGCACAAGCAAACCTATTGGGGTACCAGAAATGATCTATACCTTGATCTGTGTGGTGGCTAAGCAGATGCATACACATGTAAAAATTCATTGCTCTGCACCTAAGATTTATGTGTTTTATGTATAGACGTTATGTCAACATAAAAGAAAACTGAAGTGTTTTTTTCTGAACATAATTATTCAGCTCTGCTGATACGTACACATATTTCTGAGCCAAAGCTGCACTTTTGATCACTATAACTTTCTAGGTTTGATATCTACAAAATAAGTTCAAGTCTTTTCTTCCAAAATTTTCTTGCACCTGTATGCTTCCAAGCTAAACTTTAGGATCAGTTTTTCAAATTCCTTAGAAAAATTCTACTGGGATTTTTGTTGGGATTATGCAATATTTGTAGTTTATTTGAAGAACACTTACATCTCTCCAGTATTGACTCTTTCCATCCAATCAACATGGTTCGTTTATTCAGGAATTTTCAATCAAGTTTTAAATTATTCTTTATGTAGGGCTAGAATATGTTTTGGTATATTATGTATATGATGTATATTAAGTCAGTATGGTTTCTGTTCCTATTATAGGAGAAATATTTGTCCCATTACTTCTCTAATCATTGCTGGTATATAAAAAGGCTCTTCTTCCCCCTATCTGGCCACCTTGCTGAACTCCTTCATTCATTTTAGGAGGTTTCCATTCGATTCTTTTAATTTCTAGGTTGTGAGTAATGTATTATAATCTTTTCTCCTTTATATGAGAATCTGACTTCTGATTAGTTTCCTAACTATGTTTTCCTGAAAACAGAAAGATGGTACGTGTAGACTATGTGACTAGGCAACTTTGCTTATAATAAAAATGAGTCCTGGTTTGTAACTTTTGTCTGGACTGGGAGTCACCATGGCCTGAGGTTCCTTTTCTAACCCGCAAGTCCCTTGTGGGGACCCTGGAAACCATGCTTATGGAGTTGTCACCAAAGATATTTTCGCGGGGGTCGGGGGCATGAGGTTTTTAAATCAGAGTGACTGCCTGGTGTAGCTCTTGTCTTCCTGCACCTGAGCTGTCTGCTGAGTGGACTGCAGTAAAGATTCCCACTGCTAGGAATAGCTACACTGCCTTGATAGCATGTGCGGTTCCTGCCCTATGGCCTTGAATAGGCCAGGATGCTATGTGGCCCACAGTGGTCTTGTGAATCTGAATTAGTTGAATCTAAGAAGACCCATGCCCACGGGCATTTCAGAGTGGTGGAGCAGTGGACTAGACTTTCGGACCCTCGATGCAGTTTGACCAATGGACTGTGAGATAGAGGTGTGGGGAAGGAAAGCTGACAAGGCATTAAATGTCTGAGAGGGAGAGTCCATCTGCCTGTTCTCTGAAGTTGAAAACTCTGCGGCATATGACAAGAGATTAGGGCAGAAGCGGGCTGGAGTAAAACCAGATTCATACCAAGAGGAGACACTGCTCACTGTTTATGAAGGGGACCTGAGCCGAAACCCACTGCAGCTGAGCTACCGGGATAGGTTAATGTCTCGCTGGGAGGGTTGGAGGGGGGTTGCGAAGACTAAAGAATGAACCTGAAGACCCCATGCTTGTGATGGGCCGCCACCTGATAAAGCAGGCGGAACTGCCAAGTTGACTGCAATTCCACTCAAACTTGAATCTACATGGAGAGAGGTTTGAGAGCACCCAAGCAGACAAAGGGCTGTGCGGTGGCCAGCAGGTCCAGGCAGAGCTACAATGACAGCAGTTTAATATGGTTTGGCGTCACCAATACAAGGTTAAAGAAAGCTCTCCATGTGTGGCAAAGGGTAACCCCAGGCCACCTAAACAGCATCCTACAGTCTGACAACAGCTTTGGACCGAGAATGCTTGAGTCAATTTAAGGCTGCACTGGAGCCTGAGCAGTGTCCTCTGCAGACATTGAGTGAAAATTCATGGGAATGCAAACATTTTCAGAAGCGACGCAGATTTTTAAAGCAATCATTGGTTATTGTAAAGGCCTAAGCTGTACTATTAGACTGGATAAAACTCTTGATTTGCACTTAGTGTATAGGGAAAAACTACACTTTTTCTAAAAAGGTTAAATAAATTTCATTGTAGTATATTTGATTTGCTGAAAACTATGGTGTAATATCATTTGATATAAAATGCCTAGAATTCCCAGAATAAAGGGGGTATTTTAGGCATTATAAAGACAGATGGCCATAGACTATTCCAGTTGCACAGGACATGGAGGGGACATCCTTACCCCACTGGTTAATACAAATCCCCGTGATCACAAAATGTGCTAACTTGTCCTTTTCTATGTTGAAAATGTCAGCCAAAGTCGTGGAGGTGGACTATGGGCAAAGGTTTAACAAACACTTCCGCATGAGAATCTAACCTTAGGTTATCTCCCTGAAAGTATGTGTCAACTCTTTAGCTAGGCAACATTGCTTACAGTAAAAATAATCATTAGTAAATTGCATCTGGACTGGCGAACCTCTAACTACCCGATGGGGAAACGATTGTTTTGAGCTTCCTGCGTGTGAAACTCTTGTAACTGGGCACAACCCGTGCCGAGACCCTGGAAGCTATGCCTGTGGAACTGTGAGATCCTCTCTGTGAGGCATGGGGCTTTATATCAAAGCAGCTCTCGTAAAGGCCCCAGTGTGTATCTCGACGCCTTACATCTGCTGAATGAAGTGCAGCAAGGACCTCGCTGCAAAGAACACCTGAGGCTGCTCTGTGATTGCTGCGGCTCCTGCCCTGTAGCCTTCTAGCTGCGCCAAGGAGGCCTGGGTCGTCTTGTGAGTCAGCAAAGCCTAAGAAGACCGCTGCGGGCCTTGCAGAGGTCATTACATCCACTGCCAAAATTGACTTTTTTTTTCTTTTTCCTTTCCATAACTATACTCATGTCCTTTTCATTTGTTATTTGTTATAGTTTGTTGAATGATAGTGAGCACAATGGTGGGAGGAGGGGTGCAGTGGGTGAGGAGGGGAGACTGAATACCTTGTCCCTATATTTTATTTTTCCACTTTTTATTTGGAAATAATTTTGAACTTATAGAAAAGTTGCAAGAATACAAAGACCTCCTAGAAAGACTTCACAGAGATTCACTGTTAACATTTTTCCACATTTGCTTTATTTTTATTTTCTCTCTCTACATGTATGCATTTTTATTATCATTATTTGAGAGTAAGTTGCAGCCATCATATCCCTTTATCCTTATTATTTTATTGTGTATTTCCTAAAAACAAGACATCTACTTACATTATCACAGCATAATTCTCAAATTGGGAATTAAAATGAATACAGTGCTATTACCTAATTAACAGACCTGTGAAAATTTTTCCAGTTATCCCAATATTGTTTTTTTTATAGCATATTTTTTCCCTGCTCCCAGATCCAGTCTTTTAGTCATCTCACTGTTTTTAGTTGTCATGTCCCTTTACTCTTCCTTAATCGAGAATAGTTCCTTAACCCTTTTTTGTCTTTCATGACATGGGCATTTTGAAGAGCACAGGCCTATTGTTTTAGCAGAATTTCCTTCAGTTTGGATTTGTCTGATGTTTCCTCAAGGTCAGATTCAGGTTGGGGTTTCCACCCTTTAGGGAACTCCACTCTGGCCTTCCTCTAGTCACATCTTTCAAGCCTGGAGCCAAGGAGGCAAGCCCATTGGAGCCTGCCCACTCCCACTTGGTCCAGAGAGTAAATATTTTAGGCTTTGCAGGCTATATGATCTCTGTCACAACTACTCAGCTCTGCTACTCTAGCAAGAAAGCTGCCATAGATAATGTGTAAATGAATGAGCATGGCTATATTCAAATAAAATTTTATTTATAAAAACAGGTGGAGGGTGCATATTTGGCCCATGAGTCAATTTGCTTGACCCCTCTTCTAATCCACGCCCCAGCTACCAAGAAGTACAGAATTCCACGCCCAAACAGCCTCAGCTCCGTTCCCAGAGTAGGCCTGTGATGGCCTCTCTTCCCCGGGTCTGCCATCGTGAGGCGTGGCATCTTGCCACTAAGGAGTGCGTTTCTCTAGGCTTGCGTGGGCCCAGGAGATGACAGTTTTGAGGAGTGTGGACAGATTTGAACCCAGAGGTGGGGCCTTCACAGTATCAGAAAGAGTTGAGAGTGAGAAGAGAAGGGGCAAAGAGCTAGCCGGGTCGGCTCCCCTCCTCTCACCATGTCTGGTGCAAGACTCCAAGGAGCCTAAGAATTACATTTGCATCTGGCCTTCCTGGTCAGTGTGAAGGGTTAGTTTATCCAGAGAAAAAGGAGTGACATATGTTATTCAACCATTTGTTGCTTGATTTATATGTATATATATTGTAACATTTAGTTATATGGTACGTGGTGTCTATTTGCACTTTGCCCCAGCCCCATAGTGCAAGGGCAGCCTGTGTGACTGCATGAACACTTCTCAGAACAGCCTCAGCGGGGCTGACTGGTCCCCACAGGAGTTCACCTGTGAAGGGAACCTGCAAACTGGCTCCTGGCTCCACTCTGCCCCGGGAGAATCAGGGGCGATCTGTGGCAAGGCCTCCCAGCCTTCTTTGCCTGCAGCCACTTGGGTTGACAAAAGACCCCACGTTCAGTGCTCAGCTTCTAAGCAACAGAACAAGGAAGATACTAACGGGCCAATTCCTCATTCTTCCCACTTTCTACTTCTAGACTGTCTTTTCTTTCTGGTTTATCTAACTGATTTCTTTGGACCTCTTGATATTTGAATAACCAATTCCACTGACAGACTTCAGACCCCTGGAGGTTTCTGTATCTCCCACTCTCATTCATGTAACACACCCCCACCACGACTGCCGCCACCCCTGCCATTGCCACGCTGCCGTAGCTGCCTCTGGTCAGCATGGGGCCTTAAGGCACCTGTCCCTTACCCAGAACATTCCAGAGCCAGGAGATGTTGTAGGGGTGCCATCTTACCAACACTAGTGCACACTCATGTCCAGACGCTTTGGAATTCCAACCAAGTAAATAACACCAATATGGTACCCGGATCTCGTAAGTAGTGAGGTGTATCTGGAAAGATAAGCAGTTTTTTAAAATGTTACCTCATGAAGTACCTCCAACTTGTAATATCTTTTAGAGGAAAGTAATGTATGAAAAGTATTAATCTAAATATCACTTCCAATAACATAATACTTTTGCTAAGGCATCCTATAACATCAAAATTTAAGAATTACGGCTATGCAATTTACATAATTCCTATAATATGGTAGCATATAATTTACTGTTATATAATTTACTATTATTTTGCTGAATTTTTTAACTTTTGTCCTAAAATTGTTTTCTATAAATATAAACTCTAAAAGTTGTTCCATTGTAATTTGTTTCTTTTTATAATGCTTTGAATCTCCAGAAAAAGGCCTTTTTAATGACAGTCTTTTGCAATAATATATTGATTAGTTACTCTATCATTTTAAAAAAATTTTTATTGAGGTCATAATGGTTTATAACATTGTGAGATTCCAGTTGTACATTATTATTTGTCGGTCACCATATAAATGTGCCCCTTCACCACTTGTGTCCACCCCCCAACTCCCTTCCCCCTGGTAACCACCAAACTGTTCTCTCAGTCCATGTATTAGTTGATATTCCACATATGAGTGAAGTCATATAGTGTTTGTCTTTCTTTGTCTGGCTTATTTCACTTAACATAATACGCTCCAGGCCCATCCATGTTGTTGCAAATGGGAGGATTTTGTCTTTTTTTATGGCTGAGTAGTATTCCATTGTATATATATATACCACATCTTCTTTATCCAGTCATCTGTCGACGGACACTTGGGTTGCTTCCACTTCTTAGCTATAGTGAATAATGCTGCAGTGAACATAGGGGTGCATAAGCCTCTTGGATTGTTGATTTGAGGTTTGTTGGGTAGATACTCAGTAGTGGGATAGCTGGATCATAAGATATTCCTATTTTTAATTTTGTGTGTGTGTGAGGAAGATCAGCCTTGAGCTAACATCCATGCCTATCTTCCTCCAATTTATGTGGGACGCCGCCACAACATGGCCTGACAAACAGTGTGTCAGTGCATGACCGGGATCCAGACCTGGGCCGCCAGCGGCAGAGTGAGTGCACTTAACTGCTACACCACGGGGCCAGCCCTGTTTATAATTTTTGAGGAATCTCCATACTGTTTTCCATAGAGGCTGCACCAGTTTGCATTCCCACCAGCAGTGGATTAGGGTTCCCATCTCTCCACAGCCCCTCCAACATTTGTTGCTTTTTGTCTTGGTGATTATAGCCGTTCTATCGGGTATAAGATGATACCTTGGTGTGGTTTTAATTTGCATTTCCATGATGATTAGTGATGTTGAGCATCCTTTCATGTGCCTGTTGGTCATCTGTATATCTTCTTTGGTGAAGTGTCTGTTCATTTCCTGTGCCCATTTTTTGATTGGGTTGTTTGTTTTTTTGTTATTCAGTTGTGTGTGTTCTTTATATATTATGGAGATTAATCCCTTGTCAGATTTATGGTTTGCAAGTATTTTTTCCCAGTTGATGGTTACCCTATTCATTTTGATCCTGGTTTCATTTGCCTTGTAGAAGCTCTTTAATCTGATGAAGTCCCACTTTTTTATTTTTTCTTTTGTTTCTCGTGACTGAGTAGTCATGAAATTCAAAAAGATCCCTTTATGGCTGATGAGAAGTAGTGTACTACCTATATTTTCCTCCAGGAGATTTATAGTTTCAGGTCTCACCCTCAGGTCTTTGATCCATTTTGAGTTAATTTTTGTGTATGGCAAAAGAATATAGTCTACTTTCATTCTTTTGCATGTGGCTGTCCAGTTTTTCCAGCACCATTTATTGAAGAGAATTTCCTTTCTCCACTGTATGTCCTTAGCTCCTTTGTCAAAGATTAGCTGCCTGTAGATATGAGGTTTTATTTTGGGACTTTCAATTCTGTTTCATTGATCTGTGTGTCTGTATTTGTACCAGTACCATGCTGTTTTAATTACTATCAATTTGTAGTATGTTTTGAAGTCAGGGATTGTGATGCCTCCAGCCTTGTTCTTCATTTTCAGGATTGCTTTAGCTATACGGGGTCTTTTGTTGCCCCATATGAATGCTAGTATTTTTTGTTCTATTTCTGTGAAGAATGTCCTTGGGATTCTGATTTGGATTGCATTGAATCTATAGATGACTTTAGGTAGTATGGACATTTTAACAATGTTTATTCTTCCAATCCAAGTGCATGGAATCTTTTTCCATTTCTTTATGTCATCATTGATTTCACTCAGTAAAGTCTTATAGTTTTCCTTGTATCGGTCTTTCACTTCCTTGGTTAAATTTACTCATAGATATTTTATTCTTTTTGTTGCAATTATAAATGGGATTGTCTTCTTGAGTTCACTTTCTGTTAGTTCGTTGTTGGTATATAGAAATGCAACCGAGTTCTGTAAGTTGATTTTATACCCTGCCACTTGGTTGTAGTTGTTGATTATTTCTAATAGTTTTCCAATGGATTCTTTAGGGTTTTCTATAAATAAGATAGTGTCATCTGCAAACAGTGAGAGTTTCACTTCTTCATTGCCTATTTGGATTCCTTTTATTCCTTTTTCTTGCCTAATTGCTCTGGCCAGAACCGCCAGTACTGTGTTGAATAAGAGTGGTAAGAGTGGGCACCCTTGCCTTGTCCCTGTTTTCAGAGGGATGGGTTTCAGTTTTTCCCCATTGAGTATGATGTTGGCTGTGGGTTTGTCATATATGGGCTTTATTATGTTAAGGTACTTTCCTTCTATACGCATTTTGTTGAGAGTTTTTATCATAAGTGCATGTTGGATCTTGTCAAAAGCCTTCTCTGCATCTATTGAGATGATCATATAGTTTTTATTCCTCGTTTTGTTAATGTGGTGTATCACATTGATTTGTGGATGTTGAACCATTCCTGTGTCCCTGGTATAAATCCCACTTGATCTCGGTGTATGATCTTTTTAACGTATTGCTGGATTCGGTTTGCCAATGTTTTGTTGAGGATTTTTGCATCTGTGTTCATCAGCGATGTTGGCCTGTAATTTTCCTTCTCTGTATTGTCCTTGCCTGGCTTTGGTATCAGGGTGATGTTGGCCTCGTAGAATGTGTTGGGAAGTATTCCATCTTCCTCTATTTTTTGGAATAGTTTGAGAAGGATAAGTTTTAAATCTTCTTTGAATGTTTGGTAAAATTCTCCAGAGAAGCCATCTGGTCCTAGATTTTTATTTTGTGGGAGGTTTTTGATTACTGTTTCAATCTCTTTACTTGTGATTTATCTATTCAGGTTCTTTATTTCTTCTTGATTCAGTTTTGGAAGGTTGTGTGAGTCTAGGAATTTATCCATTTCTTCTAGATTGTCCAATTTGTTGGCATATAGTTTTTCATAGTATTCTGTTATAATCTTTTGTATTTCTGTGGTATCTGTTGTAATTTCTCCTTTTTCATTTCTAATTGTATTCATTTGAGCCTTCTCTCTTTATTTCTTGGTGAGTCTGGCTAAGGGTTTGTCAATTTTGTTTATCTTCTCAAAGAACCAGCTCTTTGTGTCATTGATCCTTTCTACTGTTTTTTAAATTTCATTTTCATTTATTTATGTTCTGATATTTATTATTTCCCTCCTTCTGCTGATTTTAGGCTTCGTTTCTTCTTATTTTTCTAATTCTGTTAGGCAGAGTTTGGGGTTGCTTATCTGGGCTTTTCCTTGTTTGTTAAGGTGGTCCTGTATTGCTTTGAGTTTCCCTCTCAGGACTGCTTTTGCTGCGTCCCATATGAGTTGGTACGGTGTATTTTCATTTTCATTTGTCCCCAGCTATGCTTTGATTTCTCCTTTAATTTCATCAATGATCCATTGGTGGTTTAGTAGCATGTTGTTGAGTCTCCACAGCTTTGTCACTTTCCCAGTTTTTTCCTTGTAGATGATTTCTAACTTCATGGCATTATGGTCTGAAAAGATGCTTGTTATGATTTCAATCTTCTTAAATTTATATAAGCATGCCTTGTTTCCCAACATATAGTCTATTCTTGAGAATGTTCCATGCGCGCTTGAGGAGAATGTGTAATCTGCTGTGTTTGGATGGAGTGCTCTGTATATGTCTATTAAGTCCATCTCATTTAGATTTTGTTTAGGTCCATTATTTCCTTATTTACTTTCTGTCTGTGTTATCTGTCCATTGATGAGAGTGGGGTGTTAAGATCACCTGCTACTATTGTGTTGTTGTTAATATCTCCTTTTAGGTTTGTCAATAGTTGCTTTATGTACCTTGGTGTTCCTGTATTGGGCGCATATATATTTAAAAGTGATACGTCTTCTTGGTGGAGTGTCCCTTTTATCGTTATATATTGCCCCTCTTTGTCTCTCATTACCTGTTTTATCATGAAGTCAACTTCGTCTGATATGAGTATGGCAACTCCTGCTTTCTTTTGTTTGCCATTAGCTTGGAGTATTGTCTTCCATCCTTTCACTCTGAGCCTGTGTTTGCCTTTAGAGCAGAGATGTGTTTCCTGGAAGCAGCATATTATTGGGTCTTGTTTTTTAATCCATCCCACCACTTTGTGTCTTTTGATTGGAGAGTTCAGTCCATTTACATTTAGGGTACTTATTGATATATGGGGGCTTGTTGTTATTTTATCGCTCTTTTTCTGGTTCTTTTGCATTTCTTTTGTTTCTTGTCCCATGTGTTTCAGACTACCAATTTAGTTTGGTAGTTCTGTATGGCAGTTCCCTTAGTTTTCTCTTTCTCTATCATGTGTGATTCTGTTCTGATTATTTGATCAGTGGTTACCATGAGGTTCGTATAAAAAATATCTTGTATGTGATAGTCCATTTTTTGATGGACTCTTATTCCCTTAGACTAAGTTGATTCGATTCCTTTCCTCTTCCCCTTCTAAGTTATTGCTATCATATCTTATTCCTTCTTGTGTTGTGAGTTTGTGTTTAACATGATGAGGTTATATTTATGCTTGGTGCTTACCTTCCCTTGATCTTTTTTTTGTGTGTGTGAGGAAGATAGACCCTGAGCTAGCATCTGCCAATCTTCTTCATTTTTTTCTTTTTTTTGTTGAGGAAGACTGGCCCTGGGCTAACATCCATGCCCATCTTCCTCCACTTTACATGGGACGCCTGCCACAGGCCACATGGCCTGACAAGCGGTGTGTGGGTGTGCGCCTGGGATCCGAACTGGCAAGCCCCGAGTCACTGCAGTGGATCACGTGCATTTAACCACTTGCGCCACTGGGCCAGCCCCTGATCTTTGGTTTTATATTGAAGTGTTTGCTAATCTATTTTGATAGAGGACTGCAATTTTTCTGGTTTTGTTGACCTATTTTCCTCCTTGTTCAAAACTTTGAATCCCCTTTCTCTTTTTTTCCTCAGGTATGCGGGCCTTCTTGAACACTTCTTGTAGTGGGGGTCTTGTGACAATGAACTCCCTTAGCTTTTGTATATCTGGGATAGTTATTATTTCTCCATCATATCTGAAGGATATTTTTGATGGATAGAGTATTCTTGGCTGAAAGATTTTCTCCTTCAGAATTTTGAATATATGGTTCCACTCTCTCCTAGCCTGTAAAGTTTCTGTCAAGAAATCAGCTGAGATCCTGATAGGAAATCCTTTGTATGTTATTTTTATTTTTTTATTTTTTTTTGGTCAGGCTGCCCTTAATATTTTTTCTTTGTCATTGACTTTTGCCACCTTTACTACTATATGCCTCGGAGAGGGTATGTTTGTGTTGATATATTTAGGAGATCTATTGATTTCATTCACTGGTATTTCCAGCTCCTTCCCCAGGTTTGGGAAGTTCTCAGATGTTATTTCTTTGAACAAGTTCTCTGCTCCTTTTTCCATCTCTTCTCCCTTGGAATACCTATAATCCTTATGTTGGATTTCCTAGAGTTAGATATTTCTCGGAGTGTTTCTTCATTTCTTTTTAGTCTTAGTTCTCTTTCCTCCTCCATCTGGAGCATTTCTGCATTGCTGTCCTCAATATTGTTAATTCTTCCCTCTATATTGTCAGCTCTGATGCTTAAGGTTTCCAGATGTGTCTTTGTCTCCTCTATTGTATTTTTCATCTCTAAGATTTTTGATTGGATTTTTTTTTTATGGTTTCAATCTTCTTTGTGAAGAAACTCCTGATTTCATTGAATTGTCTGTGTTTTCTTGTATTTCATTAAGCTTTTTTATGATGGCTATTTTGAATTCTCTGCCATTAAGATTATAGATTTCTGGGGCCGGCCCCGTGGTTTGGCGGTTAAGTGCATGTGTTCTGCTGTTGGCGGCCCTGGTTCGGATCCTGGGTGAGCACCGATGCACCGCTTCTCAGGCCATACTGAGGCTGGGTCCCACATACAGCAACTAGAAGGATGTGCAGCTGTAACATACAACTATCTACTGGGGCTTTGGGGGAAAAATAAATAAATAAAATTATAAAACAAAGACGATACATTTCTGTGCTTTCTGGGTTGACTTCTGGGTGCTTGTCATTTTCCTTTTGGTCTGGAGATTTAATATATTTTTGCATGGTGCCTGTCAGTGTTGGCTTACTTTCCGTCATAGTGAAAATACATGGTCGCAGTTTCCTCTTGCTGCTGCTGGTTGGGAGTCAAGGGCCGTGTATTCTGGCCTGCCTCAATCTGCAGGCACTCTCGTCACCCCTGGCTGATCTGAGGCATGGCTGAGTGGAAGCTGCTGAGGGGGGTAAGTGTGGGAACAGCTGGAGCTGTAGTGTGGGAACAGCTGAGACTGGAGTGCAGGTAGGCTGAAGTAGCTGGGGCTTGGGTGCAGGTGGGTTGAAGCAGCTGCAGCTGAAGTGCCGCTTGGCCAAAGAAGCAGGGGTTGGGGTGCCACTGGGCCAAAGAAGCTGGAACTGGAGTGCTGTGGGCTGAAGTTGCTGGTGCCAAGTCAGCTGGAGTCTGAGCACAGGCCAAGCCACAGCCACTGGAGCCAGGGAATGGGGGGCGGTCCAGCCGAAGGAGCTGGAGCCGTGGCTTGGTCCAGCCAGAGCAGCTGGGGCTGTGGCCTGGTGGGGCCTGAGCTGCCACTGCCTCTGGTGCAGGGGCACAGGCTCGCCTTGCTGGTGCTTGGGCCCGGGCACCTGGGGACCACTGCCTGTGGGGGTGGGGCACGGTCACACTGCCCCTGCTGGTGGGGCCTGGGCTCCTGGGGGCTGCTGATTCTGGGGATGGGGCTGAGCTGAAGCATCACTGTGCTGAAGCACCAGTCGGGTGGGCCGGGTGGGGGAGGGGCGCTTACTTTCTCCTCCCCTATCTCAGAGGTTTCTCACCTCGCTGTCACTCTCTGCTCTCCTGAGGGGCTAGCTGGTTGAAACTACCCTCGCAACAGTTCAGCTCCCTCCGTAGGGGGGTCCCCTCAAGCCATGAGGGGTCTTGGAGAGCTCCGAGTTTTCACGCGGTGAGCCGCCCCTCCCCCTCCTCTGAGAGCTGCGTGGTCTCAGTCTCTGGGACGCAGTCCTTGGGGAAGGAAAGGAGCTCCTCTAACCTCCTTCCAATTCCTCTGGGGATTCCAGCACCTCCATCCTCGGGTGTATGGCTGCCTGAGTGCCTCAGATGTCGCCTGTGTTGTGTGAATAGCTTCTGTTTTAATATGAATGCCCTTTTTGTTGTGTCTTAGAGGGGGAGAGTTCAGTGGGGGAAGCTCACTCCACCATGATGCTGACATCACTCAGTTGTCTTTTCATTTTGATCCTCATTTCCTTTGCCTTGCAGAAGCCCTTTAGTCTGATGAAGTCCCACTTGTTTATTTTTTCTTTTGTTTCCCTTGTCTGAGTAGACATGGAATTTGAAAAGATCCCTCCAAAACCGATCTCAAAGAGTGTTCTGCCAATATTTTCTTCTAAGAGTTTTTATAGTTTCAGGTCTTACTTTTAAGTGTTTGATCCATTTTGAGTTAATTTTTGTGTATGGCAAAAGATAATGGTCTACTTTCATTCTTTGGCATGTGGCTGTCCAATTTTCCCAGCACCATTTGTTGCAGAGACTTTCCTTTCTCCATTCTATGTTCTTAGCTCCTTTGTTGATGATTAGCTGTCCATATATGTGTGTTTGTTTTTTCTGGACATTCAAATCTGTTCCATTGATCTGTACGTCTGTTTTTGTACCAGTATCATGCTGTTTTGATTATTATACCTTTGCTGTATATTTTGAAGTTAGGGATTGTGATGCTTCCTGCTTTGTTCTTTTTTCTCAGGATTGCTTTAGCTATTTGGGGTTTTTGTTGCCCCAATGAATTTTAATATTCTTTGTTCTATTTCTGTGAAGAATGTCATTGGAATTCTGATTGGAATTACATTGAATCTGTAGATGGCTTTAGCTAGTATGGACATTTTAACCATGTTTATTCTTCCAATCCATGTGTATGGGATATTTTTCCATTTCTTTATGTCATCATCGATTTCTTTCAACAATGTCTTATAGTTTTCATTGTATAGGTCTTTCACCTCCTTGGTTAATTTTATTCCTAGATATTTTATTCTTTTTGTTGCGATTGTAAATGAGATTGTATTCCTGAGTTCTCTGTCTGTCAGTTCGTTATTAGAGTATAGAAATGCAACTGATTTTTGTAAGCTGATTTTGTACCCTGCAAATTTGCTGTCGTTGTTGATTATTTCTAATAGTTTTCTGATGGATTCTTTAGGGTTTTCTATATATAAAATCATGCCATCTGCAAACAGCGAGAGTTTCACTTCTTCATTGCCTATTTGGATTCCTTTTATTCCTTTTTCTTGTCTAATTGCTCTGGCCAGATCCTCCAGTACTGTGTTGAATAAGAGTGGTGATAGTGGGCACCCTTGTCTTGTCCCTGTTCTCAGAAGGATGGCTTTCAGTTTTTCCCCATTGAGTATGATGTTGGCTGTGGATTTGTCATATATGGCCTTTATTATGTTGGGATACTTTCCTTCTATACCCATTTTGTTGAGACTTTTTATCATAAAGCGATTTTGGATCTTGTCAAAAACCTTCTCTGCATTTCTTGAGATGATCATATAGTTTTTATTCCTCATTTTGTTAACATGGTGTATCACGTTGATTGATTTGCGGATGTTGAACCATCCCTGTGCCCCTGGTATAAATCCCACTTGATCATGGTGTATGATCTTTTTAATGTATTGCTGGATTCTGTTTGCCAATGTTTTGTTGAGGATTTTTGCATCTGTGTTCCTCAATGATATTGGCCTGTAATTTTCCTTCTTTGTATTGTCCTTGCCTGGCTTTGGTATCAGAGTGATGTTGGCCTCATAGAATGAGTTAGGAAGTATTCCATCTGCCTCTATTTTTTGGAATAGTTTGAGAAGGATAGGTTTTAAATCTTCTTTGAATGTTTGGTAAAATTCTCCAGAAAAGCCATCTGGTCCTGGACTTTTATTTTTTGGGAGGTTTTTGATTACTGCTTCAATCTCTTCACATGTGATTGGTCTGTTCAGATTCTCTATCGTTTCTTGATTCCGTTTTGGAAGGTTGTATGAGTCTAAGAATTTATCTATTTGTTCTAGATGTCCAAATTGTTGGCATATGGTTTTTCATAGTATTCTTATAATCCTTTGTATTTTTGTGGTGTCCATTGTAATTTCTCCTCTTTCATTTCTAATTTTATTTATTTGAGCCTTGGCTCCTTTTTCCTTAGTACGTCTGGCTAAAGGTTTGTCAATTTTGTTTATCTTCTCAAAGAACCAGCTCTTTGTTTCATTGATCTTTTCTACTGTTTTTTAATGGTGACAAAGGGACCATACTAATGTAAGGTGCTAATCACAGGGAAAATTGGGTGTGAAGTACATGGGAACTCTGTATTATCATCACAATTTTCTGTAAATCTAAAACTATTCTAACATTAAAATTTTATTTAACAATTTTTTAATAATAAAGGCAGAGCTACCTGACATCAATGAGCCTCGTGAAAATGCATTCATTAATAATCAGAGCAAGCACCCCCCACAAGCTTGTACATGCGCGCACACACACACACACACACACACACACACACAACTCGGGCACAGGAAGGGAACCCAGGATCTGACTCTGACATCACAATGAACAGAATCCAAAAAACAATTATACTGCCAAGTATTATGCTAAAACAATTATTGAAATTGCTAGTCGAAAACAGTTAATGGAATAATTAAGACAGATTGACCTAATAGCTGATTTAAAATTAACCTGACGCATGCATGCTATCTAAATAATGACTCTCTCCTATGAGCTAGCCTCTCATTAAAATCAAATTCCACTGGGAGAAATTACACACTTGCACCGTGATTGGGAAGAACAGGCCGCGTTCATTCAACCACTGATGGAACTGGAGGGTCATCAGACGAGGAAAATGGAAATGAGTGTCCTGTCCTTCCAGGTGTGCTGCTATCTGTCTCAGTAACAAGCCACCTCCCTCCCATTTATCCCTTTGGAAATGATGGAAACTCATTAAAATTGCGTCATCTCAGGACCCAAACCACTAGATGCCTGAATGGGCACATCTGAAGCTTCCAAAGGGAAAGATCAGAAGGGAGGGGCCATGGGCTGGGGTCTCGTGGACGGACTGAGGGCAGGGAAGGGATCTGAGCAGCTCTGAAAATGAGGCCCCTCAAACACTCGAGGAAACTCGATGGCTTCCACCCCTCGTTTCTCTAAAGGTGAGAAAACCCACGCTTGTTGAAGACCAAACTCCAGGCGGGTGGCAGAGGCAGGAGCTCTTTTCAGCATAATGCTTTTCCCCGCCCAGCACCTTCTCTTTTCCACTGCCGTATCCAGTTGGAAAGAAGTCATGGTGAGGTTTGTGGGTCTACAGGCCTCGATCACACCTTGCTCCTGAGTTTAGCCCAGGGGTGTCCCAGTCTGTGTGAGCAGTTTTCGCTTGTCCCCATATCCCTAGCTGGTTGCCTGCCACTGGCCAAAATAGGATCCTGTGGTGTGTGCGCCGATGTGGGGGGACGCACCTGAAAAGGCCCACCCTGCTGGAGGAGGGTCATGGCCACCCCTCCCTCCAAGGGCCCTGGGTCCTGGCAAGAAGGTCTCAGCTGATGTCTGGAACACAGGGGTGTAGGCTCCTTGTTCCTTGTAAACCCCTGGAGTTACCTTGATAACATTTTTTTAAATTGATCCCCTGCTCAGCATTTTTATGAGATAAAGAATTTCCCCCATTAAAATTATTCAAGTTTAGTAATAACATATTATTGGGACAAGCAGGAAAACACAGGATGCTCCAAAACAATCCATTACTTGGAGGATTTTAAAATTCTAATGAGAAAAACCACTCTCTCTCATTGTTCATCCTCTTGGTCATCAGCAGGATTAGTCTGGGAGAAGGACAAGGCAGGAATTCGCTGCACTCCTTATTTATCCCTCTGATTTCTCCAGAGTTTTTCTTTTCTTCAAAGAGACATCTCTGGGCTCTGCAGGACTTGTCAGTGGTGAAGTCAGGCGACTCTGAGACTGTGCAGAGCAGGAGGATGAGAACATGGGAGGGAGAGGAGGAAGAGCTGGGATCATCACTTCCCATCACAGGCTGAGGCTGAGTTAATCTTCATCTAGGTCAGGATCCCAGGAATCGGATGTTATCAACCTTGTCACACCGTGGGGGTTGGGAACAGGGAACAGCCAAGGCGCCATGGCCACTTTCAGAGAAATAAACAAAGTAGGAGGGCACCACTGGGAGCCAGTTTGAAAATGGTCACTAATGTGAAATAATAAGACACATTTTTCAGAAAAGTGAAGACAATTCTTTTGGTTCTCAGACTCGCAAACACCGTGTGTTCTTCAGGAGCAGACTGAAGCTGTTGACCTTTAGGGTGATTGTGAAAGGAATCTGAGCTCCATCACTGTTTCTGAATAAGTCAGAACAGTCCAGCACTCACTCCTTGACAATGCTGAAGATGACCAGCGTCCAGGTGCTGTGGGGTCGAGACTTCTATCACTCAAGGCATCCTGCCAGGCAGAGGGGGCTAGCCTGGTGGCCACTAGACCTTTATCAGATGTGGGATTTGCAAATATTTTCTGCCATTTTGGATTGTGGATTATCTTTTTTTCCTTCTTAATATTCTCCTTTTATGCACAAAAGTTTTTCATTTTGAAGAAGTCCAATTTGTCTAATTTTTCTTTTGTTGCTTGTGCTTTTGGTGTTATATCTAAGAAATCATTGCCAAATTCAAGTCACAAAGATTTACTCATATGTTTTCTTCTATGAGTTTTATAATTTTGGCTCTTTTATGTAGGCCTTGGATCCATTTTGAACTCATTTTGTGGATGGTGTGAGGTAAGTGTCCAGCTTCACGCTTTTGCATGTGGGTGTCCAGTTGTTCCAGCACCTGTACTAACTGTTTGTGGGTTTCTTCGGATTTTTCCTCATGTATGATTCTATCTGCATAAAGAGGCATTTCTACTGCATTTCCAATTGTTGTGATTTTTATCTTTATTTTATTTCATACTGTCTGTGCCTTTATATTTAAAGTGCAATTTTTGTAGATAGTATACATTTGGGTCTTATTTTTATATCCATCCCAAGAATCTCGGCCTTTAACTGAACTCTTCGGTCCACTAATATGTAAAATGATGAGCAAACAAGATGGTGGGATAGGAGTTTCCAATACAGGTTGTTCAGCAACAGCCTTGAACAAAAAGAACAAATTTGGAGGCATCACACTTCCTGACTTCAAAATATGATACAAAGCTATGGGGGCCGGCCGAGTAGCATAGTGATTATGTTTGCCTGCTCCACTTCGGAGGCTCAGGGTACACAGGTTGAGATCCTGGGCGCAGACCTACACACTGCTCATCAAGCCATGCTGTGGTGGTGCCCCACATATCAAAAATAGAGGAATATGGGAACAGATGTTAGCTTAGGGCTAATCTTCCACACCAAAATATATATATATATACTACAAAGCCATAGTAATCAAAACAGCATGGAACTGGCATTAAAACAGACACACAGACCAATGGAACAGAAGAGAGAGCCCAGAAATAACTCCATGCATTTATGGTAAATTGATCTTTGACAAAGTTGTCAAGAATACACAATGGGGAAAGGATAGTCTCTTCAACAAATAGTGTTGGGAAAACTGGTTTTCCACACATGGAAGAACTGACCCCTTACCTCACTCCGTATGTAAAAATTAACTCAAAATGCATTAAAGACTTAAATTTAAGACCTGAGACCATAAAACTATTAGAAGAAAATATAGGAGAAAAACTTGAGATTGGTCTGGGCAATGCTTTTTTTGGACATGACCCCAAAAGCAGTGGCAAAAAAAGTGAAAGTAGACTGATGGGATGCATTCAAACTAAAAAGCTTCTGCACAGCAAAGAAAATCATCAACAGAGTGAAGAGACAACCTACAGAATGGGAGAAAATATTTGCAAACTGTAATCTGATGAGGGATTAATATCCAAAATATATAAAGAACTCATACAACTCAATAGCAAGAAACAAGTAACTCAGCTGAAAAATGAGCAAAGGATATGAATAAACATTTCTCAAAAAAAGACATACGAATGACCAACAGATACATGAAAAGGTGCTCAACATCACTAGTCATCAGGGAAATGCAAATCAAAACCACAATCTGATATCACCTCACACCTGTTAGAATGGCCATGATCGAAAAAAACAAAAAATAACATGTCTTGTTGAGGATGTGGAGAAAAGGGAACCCTTGTGCACCATTGGTGGAAATGTAAATTGGTGTGGCCACTGTGGAAACCAGTATGCAGGTTCCTCAAAAAATTAGCAATAGTATCAATAGAACACCTTGCTGTGATTGATAGAACCAATCATTGTACGTAAAACAGATCTGCACATATATGATAAATAAAAGAACGTAAGGGAAAAAATTAACAGTAGAACTACCACGTGATCCAACAATCCCACTCCTGGGATATATCCAAAGGAAATGCAATCAGTATTTCAAAGAGATATCTGCACCCCCATGTTCACTGCAGCATTAATCACAGTAGCCGAGATATGGAAACAACCCAAGTGTCCGTTGACAGATGAATGGATAAAGAAGAAGTGGTATATATACTTAACAGAATATTACTCAATCATGAGAAAGAAGGAAATCCTGCCATTTGTGACAACACGGAAGAGCCCGGGGGACATTATGCTGAACGAAACAAGCGAGACAGAGAAAGACAAATATGGTATAATCTCACTTATACGTGGAATCTAAAAAAACAAAAAAACACATGGAACTCATAGAAGCAGAGATTAGAACGGTTACCAGGGGCTGGGGTTGGGGGGGGAGATGGTGGTCAGTGGTACAAAGATGCAGTGACATGGGTTGAATAAGTCCAGAGATCTAACATACAGCACGATGACCACAGTTAATACTACTGTGCTGAATACTTGAGATCCGCTAAAAGAGTAGCTGGGTGCTCTCATCACACAAAAATCGTAACTGTGTGAGGAGATGAGGTGTCAATTAGCTTGACTGCAGTAATTATTTCACTAAGTATATGTACATCAAATCAGCATTGGATACTTTCAAATATATAATTTTTATTAAAAATATATAAAATTAAAAATAAATAGCTATTGACATAGTTTTGGGTCTGTAATTTTATTTCTTTTTTCTATTCGTTTCCTCCAGTTTTTTCCCCTTTATTTGTCCTTTTAAAACTTTCCTACTGGTTTTTTCAAAGGAAGTAATGGAGGCATGATTCACATGCCATAAAAGTCAAGTTTTTTTTATTTTACAGTACTATTTGTTATGAACACATACATTCATACACCACCACAGAAATCAAGACAGAAAACAGCTCTGCTGCTCCCAAAATTCCCCATCTGCCCCTTGTGGCAGCCCCTCCTCCCCACTAGCCAACACTGATCTGCTCCCTATCAGTAGTTCTGTTTCTTCCTGAATCTCACAGGGGTGGGATCACACACTGTGTAACAACTTCTTGAGATTTACCTTCTTTACTTAGCAGATTGTATTTGATATTCATCCATTTCGTCTCACATATAAAATGCTTATTCCTTTTCACTACTGAATAATATTCCATTGGATGGATGTGCCACTTATTTACTAGCTGAAGACCGTTTATATCCACAGATTGTCTGTTTGGGTTGTTTCCAGTTTTTGGAAATTGTGAATAAGTCTGCTATAAACATCAACATACAGATTTTTGTGTGAACGTAACTTTTTGATTCTCTTTGACATATATCCAAGAATATGATTACCGGATCAGAAAGATTACATGGTCAACATTTCTTTAAATTTACAAGCAACTCTCAAAATGTTTTCCAATATGGCTGAAACATTCTGCTTTCCCAGCAGGAGTGTACGAGCATTCTGGTTGCTCGGCATCCTTGCCAGTACTTGATATTGTTGCTAATTTTTTAAGCCATTCTGAAAGGTGCACACATGTATCTCATTGTGATTTTCACTTGAATTTCTCTGATGACTGATGATGTTGAGCATTTTTTCCTGTACTTTCATTCCATTTGTGTATCATTTTTGCTGAAGTGCCTCTTCAAATTTTTTGCCAATTTTTTACGAGGTTGTTTGTTTTGTTATTCAGATTTAAGAGTTCTTCATATACACCAAATAAAAAGCCTTCTCAGATATGTGTTTCAGAAATGGTTTCTCCCAGTTTTTGACTTGTTTTCCTTCTCTCAACAGTGTCTTTTGAAGAGAAGAAGTTCTTAGTTTTGATAAAGTTTAACTAAACAAAATTTGTTATGGGTGTGCTTTTGGTTTCACACCTGAGAAATCTTTGCCTAATCCAAGGTCATGAATATTTTCTCCTAGAAGATTTATAGTTTTAGATTTTACACTTACTGCTATGATTCACTTTGAGTTAATTTTTGTATGTGGTGTGAGACATGGGTCCAAGGATTTTGGGGTTTTGTTTTGTTTTGAGTTATATATTATGGTGGATATTTTTGCGTATGAATATTCAATTTTTCCAGTGCCACTTTTTGAAAATACCATTCTTTCTCCACTAAGTTATTTTTGCAACTTTGTCAAATATCAATTGCTCATACACGTATGGTTCTGTTTCTGGATTCTCTCTTCTGTTCCACTGATCTGTGTGTTTATTCGTTCACCAGCACACTATTGATTATCGTAATGTTATAATATGCCTGGAAAGCAGGTAGTTTAAGGCCTCCAACTTTGTTCTTCTTTTTCAAAATTGTTTTGGCTATTCTAATTACTTTGCCTACTCAAATAAATTGTAGAATCAACTTCATAGTTTCTACCAAAAATACGCTGGAATTGTAATTGGTATAGCTCAACTTAAGGAGAATTAATATTTAAAATACCGAGTCTTCCAATCCACGAACACAGTATATTTCTGCTGGGGTCTGAATGCTTATGTCCTCCCAAAATTCACATGTTGAAATCCTAACCCCCAAGGTTGAGAGTGTTAGAAGGTGGGGCCTCTGGGAGGTGCTTGTGTCATGTAGGTCGAGCCCTCATGAACAAGATTAGTGCCTTTATAACAAAAGAGGCTCCAGAGAGAGCCCTTGTCCCCTCCACCGTGTGAGGACACAGCAAGAAGGCACCGGCTATGAACCAGGAAGCGGGCTGTCACCAGAATGTGACCATGCTGGCGCCTTGATCTTGGACTCTCAGCCTCCAGAACTGTGGGAAATAAATGTCTGTTGTTTATAAGCTATCCAGTCTGTGGCTTTTGTTATAGCAGCCCGAATAGACTAAGACCATTTCCCTGCTTATTGAAGTTTTCTTTTACTTCTTCCATCAGTGTTTTGTAGTTTTCAGCATAGTGATTCTACAGGCATATTATAGGATTTATTCCTAAATATGTTATGATTTTTGTTGCTATTGTAAGTTGCACTTTAAAAATGTCAATTTCTGGGGACCGGCCTGGTGGCACAGTTGTTAAGCTCGCATACTTCACTTCCACGGCCCTGGGTCCTCGGGTTCGGATCCTGGGCATGGATCCACACACTGCTCATCGAGCCATGCTGTGACAGCATCCCATACAAAGTAGAAGAAGATTGGCACAGGTGTGAGCTCAGGGACCATCTTCCTCAAGCAAAAGAAAAAACATGTCAATTTCCAATCATTTATTGCCACTGTATAGAAATACAAATGATGTTCGTATGTTGACTTTGTATCCTATGACCTTGTTACACTCATTTATGAATTCCAGTAGCCTTTTTTTTTGTTATATTCTTAAGGATTTTTTACGCAGACAGTCATGTCATCTGTGAAAAAAGAAAGTTTTACTTCTTCCTTTCCAATCTGTATGCCTTTTATTTGATTTTCTTGCTATTTCACACCAACTAAGAATCCAGTGTTGTGTTGACTGGAGACAATGAGAGTGGATGTCTCTGCCTTGATCCTGACTTACAGGGGAAGCCTTTAGTCTTAATGTCTGTGATAACTGTAGGTTCTCATGGATGCCTTGTATCAAGTTAGAGAAGTTCCCTCTACTTGTACTTTCCTGGACTTTTATAAATGGATGTAGAATTTCTTCAAATGCATTTTCTGCATGTCACATGATTTTCTTCTTTGATCTGGTCATGTGGTGGATTACATTGTTTTAATTTTGTCCTATTGGCTATTTTATTTTCAGTCATTTATCCAGGGTTCACAATCTCCATCTCTAACTTTTCCTGTTCCACTTACAATGAACATTTTAGTACTTCAGGTAAAATATGGAAATATTGCAGCCATATTGGGCAACCCCGCCCATCCTTTATGCTGTAGTAACTGTATGTACTGCATCTACATATCTTATGAACCTCAGAAGAAAATATTATCATTTTTTAAAGACTTTATTTTTTTAGAGCAGTTTTTGTTTCACAACAAAATTGAGTGTTTGGTACATATATGTCCTGCTTCCATATGCACAGCCCCCCCCACTATCAACATTGCCCATCAGATGGTGTATTTGTTACAGATGACCAACCCGCACTGACATGTCATCATCACCCAAAGTCCACAGTTTACACCAGGTTCACTCTCTCTGTTGTGCATTCTGTGGGTTTGGACAGATGTCTAATGACATGTATCCACCATTATTATGTCATACAGAATAGTTTCACTGCCCTAAAATCCCTCTATGCTCACCTAGTCATCCTTCTACCCTCCCCATAATATTACAGTTTTTACTTTAAGTTGTGTGTATTATACAAAAATTAGAAGGAGAAAGCAGAAAAAATGAGTAGCCTTTGACATTTATCTAGATATTTACCATTTCTGAAGCTACTTATTCCATTCTCAGGATATGAGATTCCTTTTCTGGTATAATTTCCCTTCTCCTAAAGAATTTCCTTTAGCATCTTCTATTGTAGAGATTTGCTGGTAATAATTTCTTTTAGTTTTTCTAAATCTGAAAATGTTGTCTTTCAACAGTGATTTTCGAAGAATATCTTTGCTGGATATATGATTCTGGATTGACAGGTCTTTTTTTCTCTCTCTCAACACTTTAAATCTCTTTTCTCATTCTTTTCTGGTCCCCATAGTTTCTGATGAGAAGTCACCTATTAATCAAATCATTACTCCACTCTGTGTGAAGTGTCATTTTTCTCTGTTGCTTCCAACATTTGCTTTTCAGTCTTGGTATCCAGCTGCTAGATCTGATGTGTCTCTATGTGGGACTGTCTTCATTCTGCTTGGTGTTAGTTGAGCATCATATTTGCAAATGTCTATCTTCCATCACTTGGATAATTCCAGCCACTATTATTCAAGTATTTTTGTCTGCACATTCTCTCTCTCCATTCCTTCTTTGAAGCCGACCACATGTATATTAAAGTTTGATCTTACCTAAGAGTGACTGAGGCTCTGTTATTTTTCCACCCTTTTTTCATTTTATTTTCCATGTTAATTTCTATTGCTCTACTTAAATTCCATGTAAAGAATTTGTTATTTCTAATATTGTATTTTCCAATTCTAAAATTTTCTTTTTTAAATTTTTCTGCTGAGATTTCCTACTCTTTCACTTGTTGCAAACATATTTGTTTACCTTCATGGAGGATAGTTATGACAATCACGTTAAAATCTTTGTTTAATACTTATGCTTTCAGCCAAGGTGAAATAACAGGGAACAAATTTACCTTTGTTCCCACAACAACTGAAAATCTTGGGGAACATATATGAAACAGTAGTTTTCACACAGTGGGTCTCAGGCAGCAGAGTTCAGTGATCCCTGAGAGACCTGGAACCGACAAGGTGGGCCCTGTGATGACCCTGCTTCCTGGAGAGAGAATTCCAGGCTCCAGCACAGGGAAGGAGAACCCAGGTGGACCCCTGAGCTCTCTCTGAGTTGAAGAGATGGCACTGGGTGTCCTGGGAGGCTGAGGTGACTAGAGAACATACAGAAGACCACCCAAGAAGAGAGAACTGCAGCAAGAGAGAACATCACAGATTCTCAGTGGGCCCACTGCATCTTCCACTGAGTACTGACCAGTGCACCCATGTGAGGAAACTACCCAACACTACAGAATCAAACACCAAAAAATTAAAGGAAATAATTCTTGGAGCTCACACAGACAGGAATGGTTTGGGTTCAACCAGTCCACACATAGCTTAGGAAAGCCCCATAACTCACAGGAGATTGTGTCCAGTATTCAGAGTGGCCTCAGTGGTGGAACACAGTCAGCCTTGGACTAAAGTTTACTCAGATCCCACCTAACAAAGCTTAGAATCAGCCTGAATGTTTCAAATTGTTTCAAAGTAACACAACTCTGTCCCAGGAAACAGCTCAAGAATATTTTTAGGAGTACAAACTATCGAGGTTCCAACAAGGAAAAATACACAATGTCTACCAGCCAACCAAAAATTACCTGGTATGCAAAAAAGCAGGAAAACACATCATGTAATGAGGGGACAAGTCAGTCAATTGATATTGACCACAAATAGCACAGATGACGTAATTCATAGACAAAGATGAGATGTTATTACTGTCATATTCCACATGTTCAAGAAGTTAGAGAGAAGACTGACAATGTAGGGGGTTGGGAGTGGGTGAAATAGGTGAGGGGATAAGAGGTACAAACTTCCAGTCATAAAATGAATAAGTCATGGGGATGGAATTACATGATGGGGAACACAGTCAACAATATTGTCATAACTTTGTATGGTGACAGATGGAACTAGATTTATCATGGTGATGACTTTATAATGTATATAAATGTCAAACAACTATGTTGTGCACCTGAAACTATCATAATATTGTATGTCAATACTTCAGTAAAAAAAAGAAAAGGCTGATGATGTTAAGTAGAAATATGGAAGATATGAAAAAGACCCAAAAACTTTTAGAGATGAAATGTCTGTAACTAAACATCTGTATTGAAAAACTTACTAGATGAGATTAAGAGCAAATTAGTCAAAAGATTAATGAACTTGAAGACATATAATAGAAACCATTCAAAATAAAATACAGAGAGAAAACAGACCAAAGAAAATGAGCAGAAACTTAACTGCAGGACAACTTCAAATGACCTAAAATATCTGTAATCAGAAAGAGAAAGAGAAGAAAACAGAAAAAACCATTTGAGGAAATAATGACTGAAAATTTTCCATATTTTATTAAAAAAAATACTATAAACCCACACATCCAAGACACTTAATGAACCCCAAGTCTAAGAAGTATGAAGACGGCACATCATAATTAAATTGCTTAAATAGGGTGATAACAAGATAATCATGAAATCAGACAGGAGATAAAAAGCCCTGCTGAGTGCAGAGGAACAAAGGTTAGGATGAAGGCAGATCTCTTACTGGAACTGAGACCAGAGCAGAGTGGAGCAAGGTCTTCAGAGTATTGAGAGAAAAAGCTGCTAATTTATAATTCTATGCCTGGCAACAAAGGGTACAAATAAGATAAAATATCAACTTTCTCAGACACACAAGAGCTGAGATAATTCACGGTCACCAGCAGATCAGCGCTGAGAGATGCTGAAGGAAAATGACACAATATGGAAACCTTATGTGAAGAAAGGGATAGAGAGCACTTTCTGTGGGGTATGTAACACGTCAAATAAAACGTGTGACAACATGGACACGGAGGATGCAGTGGGGGTGGGAGAGCACTGTTGTGATGTTGTTCAGGCGTCATGAAGTGGTCTGATATTATTTGAAGATAAACTGTGATAAGTTAAAGATGTGTATTGTAAACCCTAATGCATGCACACACACGCACACACACAGCAAAGACTTATCCAGAATAAGCCAAAAAAGATGATTAAATGGAATCATAAAAAATACTTAAATTATCCAAAAAAAAAGCAGTCTAAGAGGAAAAAGGAAACAAAAAACAGATTGGTCAAATAAGAAACAAATCACAGGATATATTCAAATCTAACTATTATCAGCAGTAACATTAGATGACAGTGGTCTAAAAACCCCATTTAAAAGGCATAATTTGTCAGATTGAATAAGAAAGCAAACTCAACTATATGCTGCCTACCCCAAACCCACTTTAAATATAAAAACACAAATAAATTTAAAATAAAGAGATTGAAAAAACATGCCATGCTAACACTAGTTGAAAGAAAGCTGGAGAAGCTATACTAATACTAGATAAAGCAGATTTCAGGCACAGTGAATATGACCAGGAATAAAGGAGGTCGTTGTGAAATCCAAAAGTTTCCATTATCAAGAAGACATAATACAGATTGTTTATACACCTAATAATCGAGCTTCATGGCACATGAAGAAAAATCCTTATCTGCCAGTTCCAACACCTGGGTCATCTTGGGATCTATCTCAGTTGATCCTCTTTTCTCTTAATAATGTGTCCCATTTACTTGATTTTTGGATGTTGGGTGATTTTGCACTGTGTCCTGGAAATTATGAATGTGGTGTGGTGGAAATTCTGGATTCTGTTATTTTCCACCAATGACTGTGTCTCTTGCTTCAGCAGGTAGTGATCTCAGCTGGTCTTGAACCGCAAACTGGCTCCTAGCTGCAGCTCCAGCCTCAGTTCAGATCTTCTGTTGTTAGCGGGTGGCTTGCGCATGTGTGGTTCAGTCCATCAGAAAGGTGGGGGCAGAGTCTGAAGTTTCCCCTGCACATTTCTTCCCCTCCTGCAATCCCCCTCCCTCTTCAGTGACCATGTCCGGGACTAGGTGCCTGGAGAAACTCAAAGGTGGGTTTGGAAGCAATTAACTGTTTTTCCAAGCTGTTTCTTTTCCTTTTGTAGGTTAAGGAGATGTAACCACCAGCTATCCTGAAACTGACCAAGCCACACCACAAGAGCTATGCCCATGACCTTTGCTTTATTTTTAATTCAAAGATCTCTCCAGGAGGAGCTTAGGCCTCATTATGTGGAAGCATGTTCTCGAACTGAGCATGTGGAAGTCAATACCCACCGCTCCCTTTTGAATATTATTCCCCAACTGAAATAAAAGTTCCTGCTTCCCTTAGTTCTGGGACGCCATGACTTTGGAAATGATTCCTCATGGCCTCCTATTTGCTGCAAATACAGTTTACTTTGTGAGACAACTTCCACATGTATAGTCTTATTTAACTCATCAGTAGTTGAGCCCACTTGGTTTGGTAACAAGCCCACTTTGTTCGGTAACAACCACAGCCCCCCAGTTTCATTTCTCTCATTCTTGGGCTGTGAAGACTGCGGTTTTCCCAGAGCCACTGCCTCCCATGTCCTGGTCTGACTGCACATGGCCTCAGACTGGAAGCCACAGGAATTCACTTCAAACTACTCCCCCGGAATCTGTCTGCTGCTGTTCACTCCCCAATGCCGTCAAGCTGTTCCTGGGTGCATTATGTACAGATTTTCTAGTTGTTCTCTGTGGGGGAGGCAGTGTGGCGTGATCTTACAAAATCATTACAGGAAGAAGAACCACCAATTACCCGTCCACTTTTAGAACTGCCTTGTGCACGAACCTCACATCCTTTGAGTCCCAGTTGGAAAAAGCATATGTTTCATCTGTTTCAAAGGTCGAGATAGCTTCACTGCAGGGGACTTGAGGAACAGATTACCATCTTCCAGAGGACATGAGTGCTGCATAGTGAACGGAACCCCTGAATAGCCACGGGTGCACTAGACGAGGGTTGGGGCCGGCTACCACAAGAAGGAAGACGAGAGGACAGCTGGAGCCTATTCTGTTTTCAGAGTCCCCATCTCAGCACAGCTATCTGCTCCTGCCCAGAAGCCACCTCCCCTCCTTCTTTCTATGTCATTAGGGAAAAATAAAGCCAACCTCCTTTTCTCCCCCATCATCCCCACCAACTCGCCAGTCATTCAGTGTCAGCCTGACACCATGCCCACTGGTCAGAGTGGGCCCAGGATCCAAGGACACACCACTGAGCAGTCTGGTCTCTGCCTCACAGCTCAGCAGAGATAGTCGTGCTAACAGACGCCAGGTGAGAGGGAGATGGGTGAGGGTCAAGACAGAGGAGCTTACACCTGAGGGAAGTTGGGGTGCCCCCTTGTGCCACGGAAGGAGGGTGGTCCTCACTCTGCAGGCAGCAGGAGCTGGGGCACCAAGGAGTGTTGTGCCAGGAGCGTTGTGATCCGACTGCATTTCACTCAACATTAACAAGCTCCCATCCAGCCTCGGCCCCTGGCACGCCCAGTGCATCTCCAGAGAGGGGCAGACACGAGCCAGGAGGATCCCGGCAGCAGTATTTCCCTACCGAGTGCCAGAGGAAGGGCTGTGGTCTTGGGTTTGGAGCTGTGAGGAGGTGGAGAGCTCCAGCATGGGAGGGCAGGGGTAAGCAGGGAATTGACGGGGAGCCCAGACAGGGATATTACCAGGACAGGAAAGCGGGTGCAGCTCATGGTCCTGGGGGGCTCGGTGTTCAGGTGATGGTCTAAGGGCTGGAGCTCTCACTTGCACACTCAGTTCCTGTGGATTGGGTGGCAGGGCCCCAGAACCCTGACACACTGTTGTTAAGACAGTAAATCTTTTAACAGCAGCCACCGTGCATCGAGCGCACGCTCCTGCCATGCTTCACCTGCACCACCTCCCCTTCTGACCACCTCCCGGAAGTGGGGATTCCTCTCCGTTTTTCGTGCAGGGCAGCCATCAGGGTCCAGCTTGAGATGAACACATGGGGCCGACGGGAAGCCTAGATGCAGAGCCACCTCCGCCATCCCTGACCTCAGAGGGTCAGCTTCCCCATCTCCAACAAAGGGTTGACAGTACTGTGACCCTGTAGACCCTATGGGGTTGTCCGATGGTCCTGGTGAGCTGACAGGGTGACATGGTGGGAGGAGATGAGGGGGTTGCTGCTGGCTCTGCTGGCCACGCCACAGCCGGGACTCAGGGCCAGGACACGAGCTTCGTGGGGGCGCTTGCCCCCCATACAGATGCGACACCGTGACTGGAGCCGCTCACGAACTTGGTCCGGCCATGTGGCTCCTGAGTGGGGAGCAGCCAGACTGGCCACACTCCAGCGCTCCTGGAACATGCGTGCAGAGCCTCTGCTACAACTGTCTGCATCCTGGTCCCCTCGAGAGCAGCTATGGGACCCAAGTGCTTTCTCCTTCTTGAAGGTTGACTGCACTTGTCTGAAGCTGGCAGACACAGTCAAGGCGGTGGGAAATGCTGGGCATAGTGAGGGGGATGGGCCCACCCTCAGAATGAGCACGTGTGTGTGTTGTGTGCCACTGCTGGCTTAGGCATGCTTATAAGTGACATACATGTGCGCACATGCACACACACACACGCACGCAGACTCACAGCTCCCTTTCACCGGAAGTGTTCCCCAGGGAATGCCAGCCCAGCCCCGGCCTGTGTCCAGATCTCTGTCACCCAGGACATGCAGCTGGAGGGCGTGAGCTGAGACAAGGAGAGAGAAGAGGACAGAACCAGGAGAGGAGAAACTGCCTGTTCCAGGAGATGTCAAGGAGAACAGTGCCCAATCTCTGAGGCAGAAGATGGGGCACTCTTGTGTCCCCTGAGGGCTTGGCCAAGTCACTTTCTAACAGAGGACTTGGGGTCCCCACAGCCTGTCCAGGGCCCTCTTCCTGGCTCTACTGAGAAAATACAGACCACTCTGGATGGCACCCACGAGGACCACAGTGAGACATATCTGCGGGGCAGCGGCCTGGAGCAGGCCATGTTCAGAGGGGCCGGGAGACGTCACCAGGCTGGTAGGGGGGTGGTCTGGGAGGCTCAGAGCAGGATGTCAGAGGCGGTCCATGCCTCAAGTCCCGGAGGGAGAGGGATAGAGAGAGAGAGAGACAGAGACAGAGATAAAGACAGAGAAAGAGAGAAGGAAATAGAGAGAGAGATCCCTGACCTCTGAGTCGCTGCCTCCACCACTGGCTGGTGCCAACTCACACACCATCGCACTTCCACCCACAAACCCCACGCCCACCCCAGGGCCAGCCATACAACAGAGAGGGCGGTTCCTGGTCACCTCTGTTCCATCCCTTCCGGACCTGACCCCAGTGCTGGGGAAAGGTTCAGAGAAGCGTTTACATGTCCCTCTGCATGACTATAGACTTCCTCCCCTCTCCCATTTCACAGGCCCACCCACGACATACACCTTTGTCATTAGCTCGGGAGAGGATGCAAGATGAGAATCTCTGTTATTGTGTGGGGAGACTCAGTTTCCCGGGTTTCCCCCATGGACACATGTTCTTCAGCTGGGTCTGATTTTCTCCAGACAAACTGTCTTGTTAAGGATATGGCCAGCCATAAGAACCTGAAGTGAAAGGGCGGAGGGCCATTCTCTCTCTGCCCCCAACAGCCCCGAGCTGGGTCTGTCCCTCAGACCTGGCCAGAGGCAGCCCATCCCACGGCGCCCTCTCCCGGGGCATCCAAGGGCAGGCTCGGCACCAGACCCACCCCGCTAGCTACTGCCACGACCATCGTCCTCCCTGGGGAGGCCTGGGCAGGACAGGGACCGGGTTGTGAGAGGCCTCCAGATCTCAGGTCTGGCACACTGCTTTCCAGCCTGCTTCCTCCTCTGACGGGGGCCCAGCACACGCCCCAGGAGACTTGGCAGCTGTCCCCAGGGCTATATCCTCCAGAACTCGTCCCCTTGGAAGGGGCCTGGCC
Source organism: Diceros bicornis minor (assembly GCF_020826845.1). Lineage (NCBI taxonomy): Eukaryota > Metazoa > Chordata > Mammalia > Perissodactyla > Rhinocerotidae > Diceros > Diceros bicornis. Next base: position 2,745,424 of record NW_026690866.1, read on the forward strand.
CAGGTGTCAGGTTCGGCTGGTTGGCCAGCATACTTTGGAGAAAGCAGGCAAGCCAAGCCAGGCTTGCAGTGGCCCTGGCGAGACTCCTGCGACCTCAGGCAGAGGGCCTCCTGCGTGTCCTCCATGGCGGATTTCTCCCCAGAACCATGGCCTGGGCACTAGGAAGACCAGGCCTTCCTGACTCCAGGGAGGAGGCTTGGACCTGTGGCCGGAAGGGCTTGCCCAGTTAGGCCCTGGCCCCCAAGCCCTGCAGTGCCATCTGCCTGTCTCGGCACTTCTGACTCCACAGAGCCTTTCCTACACCTGGCCTGGCTGCAGTCGCAAAGTGCAGGCGTGGGGTAAGGCCATGGTTTTGTCTTTCCAGGAAGAAATGAGCCCTTGGACATAGCAGCTGGCCAAGGCAGAGCCTTGAGCTTGAAGCCCAGTATGCCTGTGGCCATCAGGGCCAGAGCAATGCTTCCAAGGCAGAGAAGCGGCCTTCAAGCTGAGTGGGAGTTGGGGAGGGGAGGGAGACAACAGCTGAAACCAAGTCAAGAAGGGCGGTGATGGAACAGCTTCAGCTGGGTTGCGCCAGCTGGTCAGATCCTGGAGGGAGTGCAGGGCCTTCACTGAGGACCTCCGAGGCCAGCCCTAGGCCCTGGCAGTCGCTCATGAGCACCTGGCTTGTGCAGGGGTGTGGGGGTTGAACCCAAGACCGCAGGGCTCCCGGAGCGACCAGAGAAAGAAGGGCCTATGGGAGAGGTAGGCGAGGTGGGCAGGTGGCGCCTCCTAACTCTCCTCAGGTCCCCGAGGGTGGGAAAGAGAAAGAGAGAGAGGGAGAGTGAGAGAGCCCTGACCTCTGAGTCTCTGGCTCCACCGCTGGCTGGTGCCAACTCACAAGCCATCCTACTTCCAGCCATCAGCCCCACGCCTGCCCTCGGGCCAGCCCCACCACAGAGATGTCGGTTCCTGGTCACCTCCATGCCTTCCCTTTCGGACCTGACACCAGTGCAGGGGAAACGGGTTGGACAAACTTTTATCTGTATCTCTGCATAATAATCATCTTCATCCCCTCTCCCATCACACAGGCCCACCCACGACATCCACATTTGTCATTATCTCAGGAGAGGATGCAAGATGAGAATCTCTGCTATTGGGTGGATTGACTCAGTTTCCATGGTTTCTCCCATGGAGACATGTTCCTCAGATGTGTCTGATTTTCTCCAGCCAACCTGTCTTGTTAAGGATTTGGCCAGCCCTAAGAACCTGCAGGGAAAGGGCGGATGGGGATTCTCTCTCCCCCTTTCCTCCCCCTCTCTCTCCCCCTCCCTTGATCAGATATTTTCTCACAGAGCAGACCTCTTTCTTATCTTCTTCCTTTCTCTCTCCTCACTCTCCAGGGCTCCTTGCTAATCCTTCATTTATTTATTTATTTTTAATTTTTGTTTATTGCAGTAACATTGGTTTACATCATTGTATAAATTTTTGGTGTATATCATTATGCTTCTATTTCTGCATAGATTACATCGTGTTCACCACACAAATACCAATTACAAACCATCACCACTCCTTTCTAACCATTGGTTTGATTTCCTGCTTGACCAAACAGTTATTCATGAGAGTCTTTATTGGCTTATAAATTGTCTGATTTGTTTAAGATATGTTGGCAGTTAATGAACATTTTTGCGTGCAAGTTGGTTAAGGAACTGGATTTCAAATCTGCCCCTTCCTCTGATGAGCTACTGAGTCAGAATTTCTGTGGTTGGCCATCTATCTCACTTCTGGCGGCTTCAGGAATTGATTGCTATGTCGAAATTTCTTGTTGGACAAGGATAAGACCTAATTTTATAATAATATGCTTTCTTTGCTTTGGAGTAGGAAATTTGATATTTATATGTGGGCACGTGTGTGTGTATGCTCCAAACATATTTAATGATAAATCAAGATTAACAATATATATGATTCCTATATTGACTTTTTTTGGGCAAATACTGAGAAGTTAATTGAATACTCTTAATTTGGTTGTAGTTAGGTTCAAGTTACTTCATATTTTTAAAATCCTTTTTTAAATATATGATACTATAATTGAACATATAAATTTTGACTGCTAACCACCTTTTAGTCCCTAAATATTTTGCCTTCAGATATGTGTACCATTATACACGTTCATAAATAAAAGTTTCATATTAGTTGTGGCTTTACTTTTGTGAGCACGTGTATGGAATATCACTGACAATCCCGTTTCTTTCAGCATGTATGTTCAGTGTTAGTTTACTATGTCTTCATGGAATGTAGAGTAACATTCAATATTGAAAAAGTGATTTAAGTAACTTCAGTATAGTATAACTGCTATATGTAGCATTATCTCTGTGGTTCTATTTTTAAATTTTGTACTTTGCTTTTTTTCTTTTTCCCTTGTTTTGCTCCATTTAAAGTAATTTTCCTTATTAAACTTTTCTCCACGATGTTGGATATATACATATTTTTCATATTCTATTTTAGAATTTTTTTTCTGTTGAGGAAAATTGGCCCTGGGCTAAGATCCATGACCATCTTCCTCTACTTTATATGGGACACCACCACAGTATGGCTTGATGAGCGGTGCAGAGGTCCGCACCCGGGATCCTAAGTCACGAACCCTAGACCACCAAAGCAGAGCATGCAAACTTAACCACTATGCCACCAGGCTGGCCCTTATTTTACAATATTTTTAATTTGAGAAATAAGAAGAACCCAGAATCTGAAGTCTTGCCTCACTGCCTCCTCAATGTTAGATGAAAAATTCATTAGTATTTACTTCTTTTCTTTTTCTCCAAATCCAGTGTCTCTTTTCTCCTAATCCAGTATAGATTAAGCTCTTGGTTCAAGATGGTTTTAAATTTTATGCACATTCTTTAAAGTAGTTTGTGTTTTGCATTTTTTAAAAATCGCATTAACACTAATTACTGAGACAATTGTTTTAATTTTTCAGTGTTCACTTCTTTGGTACGGTGCCTTTTTTGAAACCCGTCAACCTCAAACTTGATTATGGATCTGAATTATTTGGAAGGCTTGTTAAAACACAGAAGGTTTGCTGGACCCCACCCCAAATATTCTGATTCAGTAGGTCTCGGGTGCAGACTAGCATCTCCACATTGTGATTCAAAGCTCCTCTGCCTAACATTCCTTATTTTTTTCATTTCAGAGGCATTAAAATCCATATCTGAGTGTGCAGGCTGTCCCTGCCCAATCCTTTGATTTTTCACAGGTGTTATGCCACAATAATCTTCTTGTACTCCTAAATCCATCTCAGCATTTGGAGGCCCCAACTGACACAAAAACGTTCATTTTTCTTCTGAAAGGAGTGCTTTATTTTCAGAAATGTGACACAATCTGCAATAAGTTTAATGTGCATGCTGTTCTCTGCTCTTTAGACATTGCAATTTACTTATACAACACCTACAATTTACTTATACAACACCTGCACCATTCTTCCTTGTTCTCAGTATTTAATGCTCTAACATTGGAAACACATGGGGCTTCTGGACATTCTGGACACTCTCCCTTCTTCAAGTTTAATTGATCATATCACACCTGAACTAAGTTGAACTAAAGTTGGCAATATCATGGCTTGTCACATGACGATCAGGTATATGTGTAGTATGTGCGCACCACACAGAAACAGAATGTTCCTGGAGTGTGCATCTCAATGATTCTTCTCCTAAAATTTGATTAAATATGTTCTAAATAGAGGTTCTTAGTTTCAGTTAAATGTACCTTATCCATACATCCATTACTGTAAATTTTTCTATATCTTAAACTTATTTTGTTGAATAGCGTATAAATTATTTCTATACTCCCAAGCTCACACGTTTGATTTTAAAATTTATTTATTTTCTTTTCAAGTTAAAGAAAGAATTTTTATTAAAAGAAAGAAATGCAAAGAAGTATCCAAAAGAATGAAATACTAGGAGTATGGAGGACTAGATACCTCAAAGGGGTTTCCCTCCACATAACACTATCTTCCATAAAATATAATGTTATTGCATTCTTGAGTTCACATGATGTAAGCCAAGTCTCAAAGGACAGAAGAAGGACATTGTAACACTAGACAAATTTGGATTCACCCAGTGGTCAAAGGCCAGTATGATCCTCTAATGAAAGGATTTGTCTTTGAGTCACCAGTGACTTGAGGGAATGAATCTGGGAGTCACAGATTAGTTGTGAGTCACACAAAAAGGGCATTTAGCTTGGTGTCATCTCACATGACTGTGAGCAGAAACCAGTGGCATTCATCTCTGGAAGAAAGAATCTAAACTAAAGCCTTACATTCTGTACACATTAAAATCAGACAAAAATGAGCTCATAATCAAAGTTCTCCAAACAAACAAGGAATACATGCCATTGTCGATAAGAGTCATAAGACATAAGAAAATTAAAAATAAAACAATAGATTTAAACACTAAAACCTTCACTATTAGACTTACCAACGTCAAGATATAAAATAACTGTGTATAAAAAATGGAACAACAAAAAATGGAATAACAAAATCAAACAGGAGACATTAGAAATGATATGACATATTTGGCAGAGGACCTTATAGAACTTTAAGAGATTAAAAAAACATAAAAGTTGAGTTTTAAAACTTCATAGATGGATTCTACAACAGAAGAGAGAATAGAAAACCAAATTTGAATTCTGAAGGAAATAGAATGCAGCATAGAAAGACAAGGAACTAAAAAACATGAAAGATAATTTAGATATGGAGATTATGAGAGAGAGTAAAGCAAAAGGAGAAATAAAGTACTGTACAACAAAAACAAGTGAGTCATGAGGGTAAAACTGAAAGTGAAAGGGTCTATAAATTTCTCAGGAGATGAGAAACTATATCCACTTCAGGCAATGTGGGCTGGTGGTAAAATAGAAGTAGAGAATATAACTCTCACCCAAATAGAGGAGATACAATAGAATATGGAAAACAAGTATAAATCAATAAATTTTAAAGGGAAATAACATAATAAAACTTGTGGAAAAAATAGAAGGAAAACATATAGATAGTGGGAGCAAAAGAAGGACATAAATAATCACAACAAATGTAAATGGAATAAATTCTCGAGTTAAATATAGATTGTTAAATTTGATGCGACAATGATAAATTTAGCTGTATCTTGTTTACAAGACTTGTGAAAACTAAAATACATGGAAAACTAGAAATTCAAAACAGAATAGAAGATATAAAGATATGCTAGGAAAATATCAATCAAAAATCAACTCAGGGTAGCTATAATAATATGAGATAAAACAGATGAGGAAAAATCATCATTAGGAATTAAGTGGTTAATCCCCAATGGTATATAAGTTCAACTTAGCATGAAGATATAGTCGTTATACTACACACGATGTCTTGTGAAGATAATATAGCCTCAACTAGGAAAGGAAGGAGGAGAAGGAAGAGGACAAGAAGTTGAAGATAAGAAGAAAAAGTCAGAGGAAGAAGAGGAAGTACAGGAGAAGGAGGCAGAAGAAGAGGAGAGGTAGACATAATATATCATCATAGTGAAGAATTTCAACTTTCCTCTGAGACAAAGAATATCATATATCTAATAATAGAGTGTTTGAAAAACAAATTAGCAAGTTGGATTTAATGGATACACATCGAACCCTATACCCAACAAGTGAAGAACACCTATTCTTCACAGGGACACGGGGAGCATTAACAAGCAGTGAGCATGAACTAGGGTACTAATCAATCCTCAAATAATAAAACACTTGAAATAAGTACAAGTGACTGCTCTATTTTATTCTTGATGTTATTACAAATCCCAGGAAATAGAAATGCAGAGAAATTTCTTTGGCTTAAGTGTTATTTCTGTTTAGAAATTCTGTGGAAAACATGAAGACAATATGGGCTATCAGGAATAGGTACCGTTAAAGATGTTAATGATTAATTTTAATTTTATATTTTTAAAATAAGAAATGGATGAGAAGCTTCTTAAACTTTACAATGCTCTCTCTCTTAGATTCCTAAGTGTTTCTAGTCCCTTCAGTCCTTCTTGACTCTTTCAATTGTTCCTGCCTGTTGATGATTCCTCCTTCATTGGATCTCTGAAGTTCACCTTAGTTTCCTGGTTTTAATGGTGGCAGACGCACAGGTTTGAGGGGGCAGAGGTTAGGCAATTTGATTGACAGCCTTCTGTTGCACCATTCTCATCGTGCACATGTCATGCATCTATGCTTGTCATGTATCTTTCAGTTGCAATTATTCTTCCTCCCCAGGGCTTTCTCGAATCTCATGCTAATATTGTTGCTCTTCTAGGAAGCATTTAATGGTGTGCTCATATAAACAAGCATTTTGCATCCTGAAACAAAGAGCCATTTACAAGTCTACTCTGAATGTGATCTGTTTTTCCATTCATTGTACTTTCTTCTGTGTATTTAACCAGTTTCTTTCATGAGTGTGGAATTCAGTAAGGACGTTCCACAGCTGGAGTCATGTTATTTTCTTTAGTTATAAATTCTAAGGCTTCACGAGTGCCATCTGTTGCCACAGACATTCGAGTCAATAGCAAATTTATCTTAATAAAGTCATTGTATTGCATTTGAAGGAAATCATTTTGAGTATTTTCCCTAAGGATCCTTATCCCTCTATGCAGGTTTCAGTACAAGAACTACCAGTATGTTCTGGCCTTGGTTTTTGCCATTGAGGAAATCAACAGGAACCCTCATATCTTGCCCAACATGTCTCTGCGATTTGATCTCTATAATGCCCTGCGCAGTGAAAGGAGGACATTGGAGAGTTCCCTGATTTGGTTCTCAGGGTTGGACAAGGACATCCCTAATTACGACTGCAGGAGAGAGTGTAAGTCTCTAGCGGTCCTTACAGGAACCACCTGGGCAATTTCTGCCCAGATTGGAACAATGCTGGAACTGTACAAATTTCCACAGCTAAGACTGGGTGGGATGGGGAGAGATGAAACCACGTCTCCTTTGGTGCCATTCTCAGGGGCTTAAAAAGGAAGAGAGGAGGAGACTGGGTTTATGCATCTCTCAAAGTATATGATCTCAAAGCTTCCATCTACAGGACCTCGATGGAGTATGACATTTCCTTTATTTGGAGTAGAGAGAAGGTTGAAGGGGAAGGAGACAAAGCAGTTTCCTGGAACTCTGACTGATCTTATTTTATAGAAAGCTTTCAGGGAGTGCAAAATGATTAGAAAATGAAATGAGTAATTGTCCCCTTCTACCACTCCAGGTGTTGCTGAACAGCCTTCAGGACTGAGAGTGTGATTTTTGCCAATCCCCTTCCTCATATTGCTTCCAGTTGTCTTTTCCTTTTAGCTTACCTATGGTCTTTTTGATCTTACCCTGAATGATGATGAGCAGTTTCCAATCTCTCTATTAGATGGCCCCCAGGGAGACATCTCTAGCCATTGTCATGGACTCTTTGCTGTTTCATTTCAGTTGGATCTGGGTGGGGCTGGTCATCTCGGAAGACAAGAAAGGTGTTGAGTTTCTCTCAGACTTGAGAGGACAGATGGACCGGAATGGAATCTGTGCAGCCTTTGTGGAAATGATTCCTGTGACTGAAATGTTATATTGCTCAAGGACATGGTCATACGATTTGCAAGTATAGGAAACAGAAGGGAATGTGATTATCATTTATGGTGATGCAAACTCCCTCATAAGCTTGAGCTTTTCTACTTGGGAGTATTTAGTGATATGGAAAGTCTGGGTCACGACATCACAGTGGGATTTTATACACAGTGAGAGAGATTTCATCCTTGACTCATTGCATGGGACTCTCATTTTCTCACACCACCGTAGTGAGGTCCCTGGCTTTGAAAATTTTATCCAGACAGTTAACCCTTCCAAATATCCAGAAGACATTTACCTCACTATGTTGTGGTTTCCCTTTATTCCTTGCACGATTTCTGAGTCTTACTGTAAAACACTGGAGAATTGTCTACCTAATGCCTCCTTAGGATGGCTGCCTTGGCAGATTTTTGACACAAGCATGACTGAATGGAGTTACAGTATGAAAAATGCTGTGTATGCTGTGGCCTGGACCCTTCACAAGCTGTTTCTTCAACATGCAGAAATGCAGCCAATAAAAGTGGGGAAGGTCTGGTGTTTTGTCCCTGGCAGGTAAATATCTTCGACTTAACAGAATGTACACTCGTAAAATTTACTTTCTTATGGTTCCACAGGTGCTCAAACCAAGCAGTTAGGATTCTTTCTCCAAGAAAAGCACAAGAGCTTCTATACTTGTTTCACTCTCTAGGAGGTATATCTAGTCCTGGGTAGTAAGTCATCTACAAGAAGTTTCTAGTGACAACGAGGAAGTGAGCTATGAGTCAATATCAATACTTTGTGTTACAAAGGATCCCAATATCCTGCCTACCTAACGTTTCAATAGGGAATATCCTGTCTTCTCCGATGAAGCTCCTCAATGTCAAGAAGAAGAGAACTTGTCCTTTATGTTCCTATCTGGTGCTGAACATCATAGTGAATACTTTACATAAATGATCTCATTTAATTCTGCAACCACTTTAGGTATTGCTAACATCATTTTGCAGATTGATGGTCTGGGAAAATTCAGAGAGTGCATGAGGGTGGCTAGATTGGACTTTGTACTCGAGATTTGTCTGAATCCTATCACCACTTATCATCTTGATCTTCTTGTCTTTAGGCATTTTCTCTTGAAACTAACTGATATTTTAGAAACATTATGATATTGTAGTTCTCCATATGATTTTATTTGCTTCACTTCATTGGATACTTGTAATAAAGGTACATTATGAAGCAAGGATTACAGACAATGAAAGGTTGTCCCCAATTCAGGGTTTTTCTCTTTAACACCCGGGCCCACTTCACCACAGGTTGATGTGTCTCTTTTAGCTGCTCCCCTTTCTGAGGAACATAGAATTTAACAATCCTGCTGGTGACTCATTGAATTTGGTTGATGCAGGAAAATCAGATTCAGAGTAAACCATTCTCAACTTTTGGAATTTTCCAGAAAGTCTTGGACTTAAGGTGAAAGTAGGAGAATATTCCCAACATGCTCCACGTGGTCAAGAATTGTCTTTATCTGAGGAGGTGATTGAATGGGACACGGGAATTACTGAGGTGGGTTGAACCCAATCACAATTACTTACACCACACACGAATAACCAAAATCTTGTTGGAGTTTTGTGTCCCCTCATAGCTTCATAAATGGCCACATATGGGAATTTAACAATTCACTTCCAACTGAAGTAATTTTTTCATTTACCAACATTTACCAACAAACCAAGATGGAAGCAAGACCTTCATAATCAAAAGATTGCAATTTGCTGAAGGTTCAGAAAGTGGTTAGTAGTTTTCAGGAATAATTTTTTTTTAAAAAAATTGTTATGTACATGTTTTCTAGAGATAATTTTATTGCACACTTAGTACACTACAGTATAGTGTAAACATAACTTCTTTATGCACTAGGAAATCAAAAAATTGGTGTGACTCACTTTATTGCAATATTTGATTTATTGCTGTGCTCTGGAAACAAACCCACAGTATTTCTGAGGTGTACCAGTGTTTTATATCATACAATAAGCATGGCGTCCAACCAATGAATTGGATTTAGGTATTTCAAGATTAAGTTTGTTAAGGCCCAATACTCTAAAACACTCTAGTTACTTGAAAATTAGGTAAAAGTCACAGCTGTTACCAAGTGTTATCTGATTTTCTCCATACTCCACACTCTGCATGCAGTGAGAGTTGCAGTCCGGGATTCAGGAAGAGCCCTCAAGAAAGCAATGTTACCTGTTGTTTTGCTTGCATTCCCAGCCCAGAGAATGTGATTTCCAATTAGATAGGCGAGTACATGCCTTGCAGCGACATTCTCCACATCTATTTTTTTTTTGAAGGGAAATATTTGTCCAGAGCTAACTAACATCTGTTGCCAATCTTGTTCTTTTATTATTGTCCTCAAAACTGTAGTACATAGTTGTATATCCTAGTTGTAAATCATTCTAGTTCTTCTATGTGAGCCACCACCACAGCATGGCAATTCACAGAGACATGCTGTGGTTCCATGACCAGGAAACCAACATGGGCTACCGAAGTGGTGATCACTGAACTTTCACCACTAGGCTATCAGGGCTGGCTCTCCACCTCTCTCTTGTATGCACAGTTCTCCCAAAGAAACGGAAAGCTCTGATGAGGACTGCAGGGTCAAAATTTTGCCTTCCTCCATTTAGTAATTTAACTTTTATAGCCAATAATATTTCCTCCCAAAATGATACACTCTCTCTCTACCTTGAACTAGCTTGCTTGTCTCATTTTAGCATCTTTGCAAGCATTATGATCTCAAGGAAACCCTTTCTGACCACTCCACAATAACTAACTTAAATCTCTCTCATGGAATCTAACATATGGTTTTGTAAGTCCTTACTTTTCATCTTCTTTAAAGCTACATTTAGATCACATTGAACAAATCCTTATTTTTCCAGTGTCTGGTGCTGTTCTTGGCACAGAGCAGGAGATCAGAAAGGTTGTGTTTGATTTAAGAAGTAAGTATTTCCATGGTGTATAATGAGCTTATGGTACAGCTTGGTTTCTGATATCCTCGAGTTCACAGGTGAGTAGGGGAGACAACATGCAGTTATGTGAATTCAAGGTGGTGACATAGGGCTGCAATATAGGTATGCAGAGATCCATGGGATGAAATAAGTGATAGTATATATGTTTGTGGGGAGGGAAGTGTCATGGACTTCTTCAGAGAGGCAGTAGCATTAGTATTATATCAGACTAATGAAGGCGGATTAAATTCTTGGAGGAATTCTTAGAAATGGCAGAAACTGGCAAATTAGCCTTGCATTTAATATTCTAGGGTGCTGAGAAAAGGTTCAACATGACTAGAACACAGACAATGTAGGTTTGGGAGTTGGGTCATGAAGTAGAAGAGGGACAGAAAACCAATACTGAAGATTTTTCATACAATAATTAACATCTTGGAATTACTCAGATTTATGATATTAAACGGTGCAATGCTGGAATCCCCCCAATGGTGGCATTATCTAATTTTATTTTTGTGATTGATATGAGGCTTAATTTCCCAACATCTTTTGTATAATTTCGATTTTTTTGAAATGTACTGAGATTAATGATACAGTCTGGCACATCGTCAATTTGGATAAAGCTTCCACGTGCACATTTGGCATGTGGTAAGTTTGGGTGTATGTTCCATATGCACATCTAAAGAACACTACATCCACTAACTTCAATTCCTACATGCTTGGAGATTAATAAATACACTTGTAAACAATCAATGATTAATGAGTAAACTATGATGGAAATTAGAATGTATTTCCAATTAAAAATACTATTCATCAAATTTTATGGGGTGGAATTAAATCTATCCTTAAAGAGAAATGTATAATTCTAGATTATATATATTTATATATTATTGTGTATATTTAAATAAAGAAAGGTTGAATTTCTAAGTTCTAAACATTCATCACAAACTAGAAAAAGAGCAGAAAAGTAAACACAAGGAAAAGAGAAAACACAAAATGATAAATATTAGAGGAAGTGTTAACAAAATAAAAGACAGACATCAAAGGATAAATAAAACTAAATTAGATTCTAATAAATGACAAATATGCTCAATAAAATCCTAGTACTAGTGTTCAAAAAAAGAGAAAAATTGCAACAAAATAATACCAAGGCTGAAAAGGGAGTAATCTGTGCAGATCATATGGAAAATTTTTAACATGAAGAAAACATAAATATCATGTTGATACAATGAAAATTTAGAGGAAATTCACAAATTTCTAGGCAAATAAAAGTTACCAAACTGCCTCAAGAAAAAATGAAAAATCTGAATATTGCCATACCTATTACAGAAATTGAGAACATCCTTTAAAACATTTCTACAAAATTTTATTGTAAGCTATTTATGTGGTACAAAGTTGATGAATCTGCCCAAATATTCAAGAAAAAAATAATATACATCTACTCAAACTCTTCCAGAGAATAGGAAAAACTGAAAACTTTTTGACTCACTTTGAGAGACGAGATTAACATTGGTACTAAAATCTAACAAAATCATTGCAGGAAAGGAAATTACAGGCCACTCTCTTTCTTGGATTAAATTCATTTATACTAAAAAAAAATCAAATCAAATCAAGGTTCCAAATCTAGCCATATTTTATAAGAAGGACATATCATGACCAAATTAGGTTCATGCAATGTAATTCAGTACACTAATCTCTGAAGAAAGAGAAATAATAATCTCAATAACTGTAAGAAAAACTAGTAAAATTAAACACCTATTCATATTTTAAAACAAACAACAACAACAGAAACAACACTTACCAAATCAGAAACAGAAGGAAACTCTCTTACTCCCATACACAGTATTCACAGAATGGAAATTTATGGTGCACTGTTGAAAGCAAGGATAAGAGAAGAATGTTCAACATCACTGCCTCTATAAGCCATTAGGCTGGAGGTCTTGCCTGATACAATAGTGGCAGGAAAAGAAATAAAAGGAATAATTTACTTCAAAGGAAGTAGTAAAATTGATGCTGTCTTCAGATGATATTATGGTATAAATGTAAAATCCATATAAATTAAGGTATTAACTGAGTTTATCGGTGGCTGAATACAAGGTTAATATAGAAAGTTTTGCTTCCATCTAGCCGTCATAAGCATTCAAAATTTAAATTTTACAAAATGACATTTACAACATCTTAAAGTATGAAGTACCTAGAAATAACTTTAATGAGACTTTCAAAAGATTTCTGTCCATAAATTTATAGAACAGCATTTAGAAAAATGGAGGAAGACTGAAAGAAGTGGAGGGATAAATCAAATTTGTGACTAAACAGACTCAAAATTCTACAGATATCAAAACTGTCCAAATTAATCTACAGCTTCCACAAAATTGCAGCTAAAATGATGACCCATTCTGTGGAAATTACAATTGATAAAATTCTTATGGAAATGATAAAGGAAAAACTTAGCTAAGAAAATCTTGAAGACAATGAATAGAGTGGGAAGAAGTACTCTACCTGACAACAAGTATTATGGCATCACAATAGAGGAGGTTCATCAAGAGGATAAGCAAGAAAATCAACGGAACCAAATGGTAAGTTCAGATACAAACTGCTCATATAGGGATTCACGTATAGACGTCTGATTTACAAGGAAACACTGAGGAGGAGTGGGAAAATGAAAGACTTTTCAATACACCATGTTGGGTAAATTGGCTGTCTTCATGAAGAAGACAATGACTCGCCAACCCTAACTCACACCATCCACAGAAAACGTTATCAGGCAGATTGTAGTTCTAAATGTGAAAAGTGAGAGAATTCAGAGGGACATAAAGAGGAAGGAGCAATGCCCCTGTGGAAGGAAAAATCATGTATTGATACCTGCAGGGATGAGTGGGCACGGAAAAGTTTCAGAACCACATGAAGATTTGGGAATCTTAAAAATCAGAGCAGAGGTAGTAGAAGTAGGCAAGACCAAGGTTATACAGTCTTTTTGGTCTTCCTAAGAGGTTGTCGGATTTTTTAATGGATGATAAACATGATCCCACTTACATGTAGAAGTATCACTTGTGATGCAGGACAAGGGCAGGGAACCAGAATAAAAAGATCTTATGGTAACATAGGAGAGAAGTGACTAAAATCTTAACAGAAGTGGTGGAAGTGAAATCAAGATGAAATGTTTTGGAGATCATTTTAGATGGTAGAAATGGTCTTATTTTGAAACTCCCGAGGAGTGAGGTCTATGACTTGGTCATCTCTGTTTCCCTAGAATGTAGCATATTATCTGGCTCATGGAGGTTTACCAATAACTGCTTGCTCATTGAATGAGTAAATCTAGGCCATAGTTTACAGGGGTAACTCAGAGAGACAGGGAGGACATTTGGTTTTCTGCTGAGAAAAAAGTGCTTTCATGAATATGCAAGATAAATACTGAGAAGAATAGTAGCTTTGTTTACTTAACCATAAATAAGATAGGCAGTATTAACCGGGAATGGTTCTCTACAGAGCATTCTGTGATTTGGTGCCTGGAGCAACAAAGGAAGACAGTTGGCTAAACTTACCCAATGTCTTCTTTGGGGGCATGCGAATGAAAGAGAATGACTGAACCTGGGCTGAGGACACTTTGCATCTCTCCCCAGACATGTATCAGTGTGTGAAGTGTCCAGATCATCAGTATACCAACAGAGGGTGAGATTGCTGCCTCAAAAAAGCTGTGACCTTTCTGGCTTATGAGGACCCCTTAGGGATGGCCCTGGCCTGCACAGCTCTGTGCTTTTCTCTCCTCACAGCTGTGGTCCTGGGGGTCTTTCTGAATCACCAAGACACTCCCATAGTCAAGGCCAACATTCGGACTCTCAGCTACATCCTGCTCATCTCCCTCACCCTATGCTTCCTCTGCTCCTTACTCTTCATTGGTCGTCCCAAGACAGCCACCTGCAGTCTTCATCAAATCACATTTGGAGTTGTATTTACTGTGGCTGTTTCCAGTGTCTTGGCCAAAACTATGAGTGTGGCTGTGGCCTTCAAGGTCACTGCACCAGGGAGAAGGATGAGGCAGTGGTTGGTGGCAGAGGAACCTAACTTCATCATTCCCATCTGCTCCTTTATCCAGCTGAGTCTCTGTGGAATCTGGCTGGGAACATCTCCTCCCTTCATTGACACAGATGCACACTCTGAACACTGCCACATCTTCGTCGTGTGCAACAAGGGCTCGGTCACTGCTTTCTTCTGCGTCCTGGGATACCTGGGCTCCTTGGCCCTGGGCAGCTTCACTATGGCTTTCCTTGCCCGCTACCTGCCTAACACCTATAATGAAGCCAAGATCCTGACGTTCAGCATGCTGGTGGTCTGCAGTGTCTGGGTCACCTTCCTCCCCATCTACCACAGCACCAAGGGCAAGGTCATGGTGGCTGTGGATGTCTGCTCCATCTTGGCATCCAGTGTGGGGCTATTAGGCTGCATCATTGCTCCCAAGTACTACGTTATTTTCCTAAGGACAGAGAGAAACACATCAAATGTGTTAAGGAATAAAACACATTCAGCGAGAAAATAATCGAAATGTGAGTTATTTTCATAGGTCACAAGAACTTGCATACACTTGAAAAATAATCTACCACATTTTTGCAGATCCACTTTTAGTACCAACTAAACTTACCTTACATCTCCACTTAATTTTTTGCTTTACGTTCGATTTGGCTTTGTACAATTTTCCTCGGGCATTCAAATGAACAAATACAAAAACATTCATACTAATTCTCCTCTAAAATTATGTGTGAAAGATTGTGAAAATGGCCACACATTAGTCTTCTCCCACTGTTTGTTTGGTCGTAGCATCCCACGTTGACTCTGGGTAGACTTGGCCTTGTAACTTGCTTTGGCCAATGAGACATTAACAAATGACATAAGCAAAGGCATGAAAACCACTTGCTCATTGTTGGTACTTGTCCTTCTCTGTCCGCCCTTGGGAAGCCTGAGGCCATCAATATGTGAATGAGTCTAGATAGACTGCACATCTCCATCACTCCAGGTGACTTCAAGTCAACAATCAGATATGTGAGTAAGGCCATCCTAGACCAGCCAATCCCAGCTGAGCCACCAATAGGTCCAGATCAAAATAACTGCCCAGTTAGCCCAGAGAATCTTGAGAAAAAATAAACTATTCTTATTTGAAGCCACCACATTTTAGGGTGGTTTATTATACAGCAGAAGCTAACTGATACATTAGGCTACCATTTATATATGTCCTCTCATTTTTTTGTAATTATCACAGATTTCTATTTCTTTATCCAATATCATAGACTGGAATATTTTTCTATAGATTAAGTCTCTGAAAGAAAATCAGAGACCATATCATGTTCCATTTTACTTTTTCTCCTTCCTCTTTTCAACCAGACATCTTTAAGCATATATATTAAGAATATCTTCACTAATTTTAAGATTATGGATATTCTTCTATATTGTCATCCACCACTGTTATACGCGGGGGATTTTTACTTTTAATTTTAGCCCTATAATCCATTTGGAATGATTTACTTGTGAATAATGTTAGTTGATGGTCCAGTGTTTTATTTTACAAATGGATATCTTTTAGTCTATAAAACAAACACTACATCATTTTAAAAGTTGATTTGAAGCACATGGAATCTGAATAATGTTTGGAAAATTGATATCTTTGAAACGCTGTTTTCAATCACAAGTATAGTATATCTCTCTATTTAATCAGAGCTTTTACACGCTTTGTATCTCTTTATAATCTTTTTCATATAACTAATGTGTAGTTCCAATTATTTTAACTACTCATCTTAAATAATTCATTGCTCTTAGGAATGGAATAATTGTTTACATGTTTAAACTAATTCTTGCTCATGTAACAGTATTTTCGATGTTTCATATAGGAATCTAGCTTCCTTATACATTACTGCACTTATTTACCAGTTCTAAATTTTATAAGTTATGTCCCACTAAAATAATAGATTTTCTCTTCTTCTCTAATATTATTTACCTCTTATTCTTTTGATTCTCATTTTTTCCTGACTGTGCTATCCATTGCCACACTGAATCACAGGTGTTTGCCAGGAGCATTTTCCTCTTCTTAAGTTTAGCATAAACATGAGATAAATTCCTTGTCAGGGCAGAGCAGGCATCTAAGGGAGAAAAAGTAAAAACGTGAAGGGGAATCATTTCTGCCTGGAAATCAACAGACTTGCTTCTCTTGGCTGTTTGGAGCTGGAGATCTTATGACAATGTGGCCAGCTGAGAATCAGAGGATCTTTCTCTAGTCCCAGGAATTAGTCTTGGTCAAATCTCTCAACCTCTTTAGACCTCAGCTTCTTCACCTGTAACATGAAGAGTTGGACGAGTCTTTTTGAGTTCTGAAATCCAGTGACAACAAGATACCCTTCACCCACATGCACTTGACAAAGACCAGAGACAATTTTTAGATGTCTTCTTCTGCATCAACATTATTATCAATATCACCCCTTAAAGACATATCAAATGTCTACTTTCGCATGACACTGATAAAACAGGTTCCATTCCAAATCGCTGTTCATTGGGATAACAAATCTATAGTTAATTGTTTAGAGGTAAGTATAGAGATGGGCCCTGCTGGCAACAGCAATCAATGGGCCAAAAAGTCTTGCTTTATGTTACAGCAAGGCTGTGGAAACACTCCCTAATACACCAGAATGCTTAAGTACTTAAAAAGTATGAAATAAATGGGAGCCTTGTATCCATGGTTACGAGCTAATAAGGATATGATTTTTAAAATTTTGTTAATGATGCCATTTGCCTGCTATGGGGCTGTTCTCTGGTGAGTAAAGAGCAGATGTATTCAAGGCCACTTTCATTCCTTTAATAAATATTTACTCAGTGCCTTCCACTTGCTGCACGATAGCTGTGATCTACCCTAAGAGCATTTATATTCTACTAGGGTGACACAGACCATAAACAAAAAGAGAATCTTGAGGTGATCAATAAAGTTACATATACATCAAACTTTTTTCATTCTGAACTATTATTCACCCTTTCTCTTCTTTGACTGTTTACCAGAAGTCTAATCATGGACTTGAAAACCCAGAAAGCATGGGTCCCAAGTTTCTTCTCACAACATCCCTGTTTCAAAGACATAGTGTTTATCATCTTAGAGTATGTCTCTTTAAGACTAAGTTCCTAGGAATCAGCATTATTTCATCACTTTCTTGAGAGAACCAATGATATTATGAAAGTGAAAAAAATATCATATGGGATTTATACTTGAAATGGTGTTTCCACTCTAATTGTGTTATTTAATGTGGTGTGATTTGGGGGAAGTCAGTTACTCCTTCAGAGACAATGGTAATATTACCCTGAAAAGCATTCTATAGAGATTAAATGAAACAAAGTATAAGAAACTGCATTGTAAATTGCAAAGCAATCTATTTCAGCTTATTTTTCTAATAATATTTTCATTTATCCAATCCTTTTTGACTCTAACGAATCTGCCTAGACTTTTATCATTTATTCAACAATAATAATGGGTCAAAATGGTTAAATATTAGAAATTTCATATGGTTCAACTTAATTAATAGGCCATCATAATATTTCATTTGATTATAATTACAGTTAAATTTTTCATGATACCTTATCATGTGCCAGGCACTTTCTAGGCATCTCACATGTATTCACTCATTTAATCCTCACAACAATGCCATGGAGACAATACTATTAACCTCTATTGTATGGATGAGGAACATTAGAGGTTATATAATTGACCAAGGTCACACAGCTGGTACCCAGGCAGTCCACCTCCAAAATCTCTTTTAGGGATCCATTAGAAGTTGTGGGGCTTACATTGTAAAAGGATCACCTTGGTTCCTGGTTGGTGAATGGATCAGAAGGGACTAAGGAAGAAAGCACATGGCTACTGAAATGATCCAGGCAAGCAATTGTGAATACAGGATTTCCTTCCTTTTTAAGGCTGAATAATATTCCATTGTATAGATGCCTCAGATTTTCTTCATCCTTTCACCCACGGGTGCACAATTAGGTAGTTTCCATCTCTTGGTTATTTTGAATAATATTGCAGTGCATTTTGTCAAATGAATTCCTGGCACTTAGTGAGTTTGAAAAAATTCTTATACACATTAGTTACTGTAATCAATTACATTTCTAAATGTCTAAAGTTTAAATATTTGTCATTCTACAGAAATACCTTGCCTAATCATGATTTGTGTCATTATCAGTTCATGAATGATCTAAGATTTTTGTACAAAAATCGTTATAATGGCTTTTTTTGCATGTATTCAGGAACCTTGCATAATATGGGTATTCCCTGATTCTTGATTTTTAGTAGAGTTTTCTAGTAAGCCTTTGGGATACGAAGCATCTTCATAGATGTGAGGCAGACAGTAGAAAAATAATAAAGTGATTGTTATATTTAATTATATCAAAAGAAAACTGTGGTTTTGCTAAATTGTTTTTACACAGCCTTTGCTTATTTGTAAGAGTGACATATCATTTTATTAATGAAAAGAAAATTCAATAAACAATTTTAACATAAAACAATATCTATTGAGAACTTATATGAAAATTTTAGCAATATGCTGTCACCAATTTCCTCATCTGCAAAATGGAGATAGATAATACCATCTTCCTTATGGGTTGCTGTGAGAATACTCAAGAGTAATGTATGTAAAAGACTTATCAACATGTGGGTTGGAAAGTGATGCCCATTCATTTTTCCACCGGGATGGTGACAGCTTTTTTAATGCTTGAAGTCTGTAGTTTTCAAAATACGTTCTACTCTTGTAAAGTGAATCCTTTTTACAAATTCTTTGTAGAGTTAGATGATCCCTTTGGAATACAAATTCAGGCTTCCGTGTGTGTGCGTGTGTGTGTATGTATACGCATATCTCTCAAATAATACTCCAAGGCTTATAATGAAAAGCTACTTTCCCCACTCTTGAGTCTGCTTCCAAAAACAACTTCTTTAATTTTCTGGTTTAAAATCTATATTTCTAAATTAGCTACTCATACAGCTTTTTCATTTTTCAGCTTTTAACTATTTATAGTTTATTTCTTCTCTGAAAAAATCAGCACAAAGTGTTCTTACATATGTATGTTTTCTCTGTGACTGTGAAGGAAAAACTCTAAAGAATCCTCTGATTGTGATAACTCTTGGTCATAAAATACAAATAGATAACACTCAGTAAATGAAAATGAGAGAACAAAATGAGAAGGAAAGATCTCCTTTCTCTCTGCACCTGAAACCCAATCTCTCACTTCAGAAGGATCACTGTCTGTATCTTCTCTGTCATGCAAAGGAGTCAAAGAAAAGAAAATTATTGGTATATATTAAAGTTTCAAGAGCTCAAAGCAAGAAAACATCAGGACACTTGCGGAGGCATTAATATAGTGTGAGATCCATGTCATCTGTGCCGCCTTCTGTTTTCTTCATCGTGTTTGTCGGGATGTCCTTCTTGGCCCCTCACTCACCCTGCCTCGCTAGTGAGTGTGTCTGCATCAGTGCTACCGCCAGTCTGTCTCTTGCCGTCTTCACTTTCCCTTCCTGTTTCCTGATATCATCCTCAGTCACCAGAAGACGTTTGCAAAGGAGCTGTGGGATGTACAGACCAGGTCCTGGGATCATCTCTGCTGAATATAAAGACCAGGCAGGGGTGGGCATGGGACTGGAGTTCAGAACACCTGTGAGCTCACCTGGCAGGGATACACCTGTGCTACTAGGTGCAAGGTTTGGCAGGGCTTTGGCAAGGTCCAAAGCACTTAACAGTTCTCCTGCACTCTGCAGGCCTGGAGACCTTGCAGTCTTTTCTGCCAGCAGAGTTGTTGGGGTTTCTCCAAGGTTTCCTCCCTTTGCTGACATCTGACCTCATTGCCAGGAGAGGATGTGATTCTAGTAACTGGCCTCTTGAATATGTAACTGTACATTCTTAAAGGGATGGAGATGCTCAAACCAGGCTTTGGTTTAGATTGCTTTCCACAATCATTTCACTTCCTCTGTGATGATTGGACCATCATACTTCTTTTCCTCTTACCCTATAAAAATAAATTATGAAAGTGGATCAGAGTTGTAAATGAAGCCTGCCTTCCCAGGACAATTATGTCAGATGCCTTGTACTTCTACCCTCCCTCTCTCCCTGTGGGGATTAATCTGACCTTTGTCCTGGGACATCATCAAAGAGATTTGGGTCAAGAAAAGAAACCACGAGGTCAAAACTCAGGACTACGGCAGGTCATTTCTTCCCCCCCATGTTGTTAGACACTTATGTGTATGACTTTATTCTCTTTTTGTCTTTGTCGCTCTCAACAACAAAATCCTTGGAGCTCCCTGTCAGGACACACGGTCCCCAGTCTTTTACTAAATCTCAAATCATACCATTCTTCTATACTATATGACTATTCATTTGATTAACCCATTGACCAGTTCGTGTTCATAGCTCCATTAGAGCTTAAATCAGTAGTGAAATTATCATCCACCCCACTTCTAGTGACTCTTATTTGACAATTGTGAACATTAAATCTCAGTGCAGAGAATGTATGTCTGAAAAAACTCAACTTACAAATGGAGATTGTACTGTAAGTGGGAAGTACACACTAGATTTATGAAACTCAGGAAAAAAATGTAAACTCTCATTATTAAGTTTTGTATAGACTGCACCCACATTGATAATATCTTGGTTATAGTGGGTTAAAATATACTAATAAAATTAGTTTCACTTGTTTGTTTTCGTTTTTTAAAATGTGACTACTAAAAAATATTTAAATTCCATAATATAGAGTGCTTAATGTTACTATTGGACAGTGCTGCCGAAGCCATCAATGTAAAGAAAGTCCAGAGAAAGTGATTAGGGAAATTTTTTCCCTAGAAAAGGAGTCTACACTGGCCCACACTGCCAGATGCAGCAAAAAGTCTCATACACACATGCGCACAGACACACACTGACAGAATGAAACAAACCTTTTCTTAGAGTCCCACCACTTCTCACATGGTATGACGTTGCACTCTTACTTAGTCCTAAGTGGACTAATCTCAAGAAAGAAGGCAGAAGTGTAGGTAAATTACCAGTTAGGAAGATCTAAAACCAGAGACTAAAGCTCAAGATAAGTGGTGAATTTCCTGTCGTGGCTTCTGTTATTAATTCAATATGTTAGGGAGACTTTTCCAAGGAGGGTTGTTTTAAAACTCACTTTTTCTTTACTATGTAAAAATAGACAGACTATGTAAAGAATAATTACTCTAGCCAATCAATGAAAAGGAGATGATAGATCAGGAATACCCTTATTATAAGTCACTACTGCATTAGAGAGTCAGGGAACAGCTGACATTGGGTTAATTTTGCCTTAATTAGGCTGATTCTGATTTCATGACCGTCATATTGATTGTATTAAGCTAGAAGCTATGAAACTTCCCAGCCCCCTACTATTTAACCACCAAGGCCCACCAACCAGACCAGTCCTTGCTGACACATCCCCTGCCTCCATCCCTTCTGACAACACCTGGAGTATTTTCCCCAAATCCCACTCTGTCCCTGCGCTCTTCTACCTGCCCCAGGGCCAGGGAATCATTTTCTCCAAGGCTCAGGCTCTGTGTGTGCCCAGCTCTGGGCATGGCACTTCTCCCTCTAGTGAAGACAAGGATCAGAGCGCAGACCCTGTGAGCTGCAGCAATTGGACAAAGACTGGGGTTTGCTGACAGAAAAGAACCTTTAGTGGGCACGGTTACCAGAGTCCAAGAAACCCCAGTCATTCCTCCAGGGAGTGTGATGCAGGACAGAGCAGGAATGTCTGTGTGTGGTTCGGCTTGGGAATGCCTGTAGGGTGACATAGGTGACATTGGTAAAGCATTCGCCAATGTTGTTCACTCATTTATTCATCGTATGTCATGGAGTGCTTTCTACATACATCCAGGCAACAGTCTCACCCTCTGGGGCTCACAGGCAGTGTCAGAAGAATTTCTAAATTTTATTTCTAATATATAGGTACAGCACTGTTAATACACTAGGTGTTCCAAGCATTTTTCAAACATTAACTCCTTTAATACTATCCATAAACCTACAAAATAGGTATGCTGATCATTATTGCCAACTGAGAGATGAAGAAACTGAGGCACCAATCAGGTAAATAACTCGGTCAATACAAATATCTAATAAGGGATTGAGCTGGAATTTGGATGTGAGGAGTTTTCTCCATAGTCTGGGCTCTTAACCATGACATTTACTCTCTAAAGACTTCACATCATGAAAAAATTTAATCAGTTATTCAATTTCTTGGTGCACTGAGTAGCCACACTATTTTATCTCTGTCTGAAAAATAGAATACATGCATAGAAACTACTGCACATACACACTCAAATTACATCTACCTATGTCCCAAGTCCCTGAAAATTAATACAGAGAACATTTCAGAATGTTTCTTGCCCAGGTTGGGAGGACTCTGAGGAAATCTCAGTGTTACCATAAGAAGCTGAGGACAGGCTGGGAGTGGGTCTCAGGGGAAAGGTGTCCTCAGGAGGCACGATTGAATGACAACATTGATGGGAGTGTCTCAGCAGTGACTGAATTCAGGATCTGGTGGTGTTTTAACCGGGTGCTTATCTTCTGGCTGTGGGTTTATGGTGATGCAGCACAGGGAGAGGGAATGGTTCACTGTGTTCTTGGGGAAACCAGACCCATGAAAGAGAGGCGATGATGATTTCCTTAAACAATGGACTCGTGGTGAGAAAAATTCAGCCTGGAAGAGACAGTCGTGTGCCTGCTATAAACAGAAGGAGTTGCCTCTGCTTTAGCCAAAGCGGACAGCCCTTTCTCATGCACTCATTTTATCTCAATGGGAGGAAGGAGGAGGAAATCATGTAATGCTCTTCTGGATGTGAGATCTGTGATGGTAGAGACTGTGCTAGGAGCTTCTGAAAGGCCTGTCTGAGGCATTTCATACCTTTGTTGTGACCAGAATGACAAGTGTAAGCACCCCTGCGTATGTCTGGGAAGAGTCAGTGTGTTAAGGAGAAGGCTCCCTGGTGCAGAGACTCACAGGAAGAAGCGAGTTTGACTAGGGAAGGTCAGAAATGTGGCCAATGTGGCTGGAGGGAGCCTGAGAAGAGAGAGTGAGGGGAGAAAGGAGGGTGATCAGGCTGGATCCTGGGACACGGTAGACTGTTACTTTCTCTTCCTCTGTGACAACATTACTCCAAAAACTACCACCTATACAGTACAAATATATAACATCTCATAATTTCTGTGAGCCAAGCATCTGGCATGGCTTAGCTGGGTTCCTCTGCCTCAAAGTCTCTGTGAAGCAGGGTTGTGGTCTCAACAGGGCTCAAATGGGGGAAGATTCCCACCCAAGATCACTCACATGGGTTTTGTCAGGATCCATTTGTACTGAGAGTCTGAGTTCCTGTCTGTCTGTTGGCTGGACACTCCCTCAGTTCTCTCCTATGGAGTCTCTACATAGTGCAACTGAAAACATCAGCACTTGCTCTCCCTGTTCTGGTGATTTGATAGAGAGAGAGAGAGATGGAAACAGAAGAATGGAGGTGAGTAGGGAACTCAAGTAAGCCAGTAAGCAGAAAGTGACAGATGTTTTGTAATTAAAACTTTGAGGTGACATCCCATCACCTTGGCTGTGTTCTGTTGTTCAGAAGCCGGATACTGACCACTTAGTGGTGACACAAGGATGTGCACTCTAGGAGGCAGGGAGCATTGGGAACATTGTGGAGGCTCCCACCACATAGGCAAACATGAGCCTCTTGGGACTGATTCTGAGTAAAACAGGGGACCCTGGAAGGGTTAATGCCAGTGGATCACAATGTCTTAATTTCCTCTAATTTCAACCCCTTCAGGATGCAGACCTGAAAATGAGGCTCAGAGAGGCAGTGACTTACCAAAGTTCACACATCTGGGACTTAGAGAAGTTCTGACTGGTATTCTATGTGATGTCCTACTCCTCGTACTTCCTCCATCTCTAAGTGTGTGCATTAGACACATGTGA
The DNA here is from genome assembly GCF_020826845.1 of Diceros bicornis minor. NCBI lineage: Eukaryota > Metazoa > Chordata > Mammalia > Perissodactyla > Rhinocerotidae > Diceros > Diceros bicornis. The sequence continues at coordinate 2,769,906 of NW_026690866.1, forward strand.
CACCAGCCCACAGGTGTTGTATGTATTATTACATATACACCTGATGAGGTCCCTAGGAAGCTGTTTTTAGCACAATCCTCATTGTGCAGCTTGCGAGACTGGGGAGATCTTGAGAGGCACAGCAGCTTTTCCAGGACACATAACTGGTAGGAAAAAAGAGGTCTGACCTCAGCTCTGTCTCCTCAAACCTGGGGCCTGGATCCACTCCCTAGGAGCTGTGGGGAGGGTGGTGATGGGTATTTGTGTACAGTGATGGAGATGAAATGGGCAGGGAGGGAGAGCAGCCACAGCCTAGCAGGGGCTTTGAGTGGGTATGATTGAAGGATGGAGCCAAGTAATAGAACCTTGAAGAAGTGACCTCACTTCCTTGGTGACAGGACCCAACAGAACTTAGAACTCTGATTACCAGGCACCAACATTGTAATCACAGCCTCCTGTCCAGTTCATTTGAGTGGAGACACTCGACACAGCAGGATGTTCCCGTGTTGTCCCGTGACTTTCTGAGGCTCTGGCCCTCGGAAAGCCAAGGAAGAGAGCGTGTTAAGTCGCTTTAGACATTGGCTCAGCCCTCACTGAGAATGTCTGTGGCCTTTTGGCAGGAGGAACCATGAGGTAACAGTGTAGGCCAGGGCAGACTACTCTAGGTCAGACCAGAACTGTGATCCCAAAAGGACAGCCCCACACCCCTTGACCCTCTGTGTGTGTGTGTGGAGGGGGAGGTGGAGTTAGGGAAGCTGGGGATGAGGAGGACTCAGCCTGGGCAGGAGCAGGAAGCTAGATGGTGGGAGTCGGGCAATGTGTCATGTTCATACTCAAGATCTTGGCTGCAGAAGAGGAAGGTGAGTGCTGGGGACCAAGCTCCTCTCTCCGCATGTGAATGCCGGACCCTCAAGTTGTCCTCGCCTTCCTTCCTTGCTGGAATCTATGCAGATTCCCCTCTGTGCTTGATCTGTGGTGGAGTTTCCCACTGTGGCAAAGTCCAGGCAGGCCCCTGATCCCTCCTGGCCTGACTGCTGGGCACTGTCACTGCAGAGCTGCACCCAGGAGATGGTCGAGGAGCTGGTGTATGCTTTCCAGTTTGCCATCTCCCTGGAGTGGACACAGGTGCACCAGTCCATCAATGACCAGGGCTGCTCTGAGGTGAGTGTGGGGGCAGAGGTGTCTTCACACCCAGGACCCTGAGAAGATCAAGGCAGTAGTAGAATCCAGACTCAAATATGAGATTCCACTGGGAACCGCTGCCCCAGAATTTTCTCGCTACAGTGTTCCACAGTCCCACTCCCAAAGGAATCTGGACCTCCACTCCTCCCCAGAAGCTACACAGGAGGGTAGAGAGACATGTCATTCCTCCTGGTGGTTCACGATGATGTCACTGACTGTATGTTCCTCCTCCTCTCCCCCAGTTGTGAGGATGAGTCCACTGTGAATTTGAATGAGGCCTGCAGGATGCGTGGCCTCCAGGCAGGCATGATGGAGAAGCTGACAGAGTCCATTGCACCAGCTTTCCTGAGTAGGAACATCTCCAGCTTCACCACCTTCATGGTCAACTACTCGGCCTCACACACATGCCACCGGGTCCTGGACCTGCTGTTTACTAGGTGAGTAGCCACTCACCCCTCAGCACAGTGGTGACTCTGCCCACTGCCAGCTGTGTACCTTGGGCAAATCCCCACATCTCTTTGAGACTCAGTTTGCTCTTCTAAAAAGTTGGGGTGGAGAGGATAAATATCATGGTGATCTTGTAGGGACTAATGGGATCAGCCATGGCAGGTGCTTGCCTGGTGCTTGGATCTGCAGAGAGGGCTGTGGACATGCTGTGGTTGGCGCTCGGCAGCCCCGAGCTGGGTCGGTCCCTCAGACGTGGCCAGGGGCAGTCCATCCCTCGGTGCCTCTCCCGGAGCATCCAAGGGCTCGCTCGGCACCAACCCCACCCCACTCGCCACTGTCACGACCATCGTCCTCCCTCAGGAGGCCTGGGCAGGACAGGGCCCCAGGTGTGGGAGGCCGCTAGATCTCAGGTCTGGCACACCACTTGCCAGGCTGATTCTCCTCTGATGGGGGCCCAGCACACGCCCCAGGAGACTTGGCAGCCGTCCCAAGGGCTATCTCCTCTGGAACTCGTCCCCTTGGAAGGGGCCTGGCGCAGGTGCCATGTTCGGCTGGTTGGCCAGCCTCCTTGTGATAAAGCAGGCAAGCCGAGCCAGGCTTGCAGTGCCCTGGGCATGACACCTGTGACATCAGGCAGATTGCCTCCTGCGTGCCCTCTATGGCGGATTTTTCCCCGGAACCGTGGCCTGGGCACCAGCAAGGCCAGGCCTTCCCGACTCCAGGGAGGAGGCTGGGACCTGTCGCCAGAAGGGTTTGCCCAGTTTGGCCCTGGCTCTCTAGCCCTGTGGTGCCATCTGCCTGTCTTGGCACTTCTGACTCCACAGAGCCTTTCCTACACCTGGCCTGGCTGCAGTCGCAAAGTGCAGGCATGGGGTGAGGCCATGGCTTTGTCTTTCCAGGAAGAAATGAGCCCTTGGGTGAAGAAGCTGGACCAGGCAGAGCCTTGAGCTTGAAGCCCAATATGCCTGTGGCCATCAGGGCCAGAGCAATGCTTCCAAGGAAGGGAAGCGGTCTTCCAGGTCAGTGGGAGTGGGGGAGGGGAGGGAAACAACAGCTGAAGCCAAGTCCAGAATGGCGGCGATGGAACAGCTGCAGCAGGGTGGCGCCAGAGGTCCGCCCCCACTGGTCCGAGCCTGGAGGGAGGGCGGGGCCTTCATTGAGGACCCCCGCAGCCAGCTCTAGGCCCCGGCGGTCGTGCATGCACCCTTGACCTGTGCGGGGGTGTGGGGGGTTGAACCCAAGCCCGCAGGGCTCCCAGAGCGGCCAGAGAAAGAAGGGCTCATGGGGGAGGTAGGCGAGGTGGGCAGGACACGCCACCTTCCTCTCCTCAGGTTCCCGAGGGAGAGAGGGAGAGAGAGAGAGAGGGAGAGAGAGAGAGATCCATGACCTCTGAGTCGCTGCCTCCACTGCTGGCTGGTGCCAACTCACACGCCATCCCACTTACACCCACCACCCCCACGCCTGCCCTGGGGCCAGCCCCACCACAGAGAGGCCGGTTACTGGTCACCTCCATGCCTTCCCTTCCAGACCTGACCCCATTGCAGGGGAAACTCTTCAGACAAGACTTTATAGGTCCCTCTGCATGACAATCGTCTCCCTCCCTTCTCCCTTCCCACAAGCCCACCCACGACATCCACCTTTGTCATTAGCTCAGGAGAGGATGCAAGATGAGAGTCTCTGCCATTGTGTGGAGAGACTCAGTTTCCCGGGTTTCTCCCATGGACACATGTTCTTCAGCTGGGTCTGATTTGCACCATTGAACCTGTCTTGTTAATGATTTGGCCAGCCCTAAGAACCTGAAGGGAAATGGTGGAGGGGCATTCTCTCTCTGCCCCCAACAACCCCTATCTGGGTCAGTCCCTCAGACCTGGACAGGGGCAACCCATACCCCGGCGCCCTCTCCTGGGTCATCGAAGTGCAGGCTCAGCGCCCACCCCAGCACTCTCGCCACTGCCAAGTCCATCATCCTCCCTTGGGATTCTACCCAAACCCTAACCCTAACCCTAATCCAATCTGAAGCCTAAGCCTAACCTTACACCTAACAGTAATCATATGCAGAAACCTAATGTTAGCACAAACACTAATATTAACCATAACATTAAGACTAGACATTACCCACCCCTAAAATTACCCCAACTTTAACCCTAAACCTAACCCTAACTGTGACCTTATCCCTACCCCTACTCTTAACCCAAACACTTAGCCTACCCCTACCCATAAACCTAATCCTAATCCTACTCTAATGTTACCCGTAGCCTTAAAATAACGCTTAACCTAGACCTAATGATAGCCCTAACCCTAAACCTGGCTCTAGCCCAAGCCCTATACCTTACCTTAACCCTAAACCTAACACAAACCCTAGCCCTACCCTAGCCCAAACCTTAACCCTAGCCCTAAGCCAATACTTACCACTACCCCAGACACTAGTCATAGCCCTAATCCTAATCCAAACGCTAACACTTAGTCTAACCCAACCATAACTCTAACCCTAATCCTGGACAGACTCCTAACACAAACTCTTGCCCTAACCCTAAACCTATGTCTAACCCTAAGCCAAACCTAAACACTAAACATAATGGTAACCTGAACACTAAACCTACTCTTAAACCTAACCCTAACCCTAATATCAGCCCTAAGCCTAACCCAATTGCTAAGTCTAACACTAGACTTAAACAAAATGCTAGCACTACACATAACACTAACCCTAAAGCTAGCACTAACCATAACCCTAACCCTAGCACTAGACTTAACCCTACACCTAACCATAACACTGCACACAAGCCCTGACCCTAACACAAATCCAAGCCCCAGACCTGACCCTAAACTTAGCCCCAGAAGTGACCATATCCCTAACCCTAACCCTAGCTCTAGGCCAAATTCTAAACCTAACCATAACTATAGACCTAAGTTTAGCCCAAATGATAACCCTAGCCCTTTTCATAACCCTGGCCCTAACGCTAACTCTAACACTAGCACTATCCCTAAACTTAGTACTAACATTAAGGCTAACCTTAACCATAGCCCTAAACCCAACACTAGCCCTAGTCCTAACCCTAACACTAAGCCTAGACATAAGACTAGCCTTAACCCTAACCCTAGCCCTAAACCAAGCACTAAGCTTAACTATAACTCTAACGCAGCACTAACCTTAACCGTAGATCTAAAACTACCCTAACACAAACACTTCTACTAACCCACCCTAACCCTAGTCCTAAACCTATCCATAAATCTAGGCCTATTATCAGCACTAACCTGAACTCTAGCCCTAATGCTAACTCTAACACTAAACCTACCCCTAACTCTCACCATAACCCTAACCCTAACCCTGACCCTAACCCTAAGCCAAACACTAACCCAACACCTACCCCTACTACTACCCCACCCCAAAACTTAGCCCAATACTAACCCTAACCCTACCCCTAACCCTAACCAAACCTAACTCTAACTTTAACCCTAACCCTAACCTGAACTGGAATTCTCACCCTAACTATAGGCTTAACTTTATCTTTAACCCTAACCCTAATGCAACCCTAACCCTAACACTACCCCTACACCAATCCCTCCCCTAAACCTAAACCTAACCAAACACCTACCCTTACACCTAACAATATCCGTAACACCAAGCATAACCCAACCCTAATGCTAACTCTAACACTAATCTTAGCCCAAGTTCTAATCCTAACCCTAGCTTTTGTTCTAACACTAACCATAACACTAGTCATAACTCTAAATCTAGCCCTGTCTCTAGCCCTAACCTTAACCATTACACTAACCCTAACCCTAACCCCAAACCTAACCATAACCATAACCCTAATCCAACCTCACCCCTATCCTTACGCCTACCTCTAATCTTAAAACTTATGCTAACTGTAAGTGTACCTTTTACGTAACCCTAAACCTAACCCTACCGCTGTGACTAACCTTAAACAAATGCTTAGCTCTAAACCTAACCATAACCATAAACCTAAAACTAACACTAAACCTAGCCCTAACCCTCGCCATAGCCATAAACCTAACCCTAGCACTAACCCTAACAATAACCATAACCCTTACCCTAAACCTAAATCTACTTCTAACCATAACACTAACTCTAACCTTGACCCAAGTCTTGAACTAACCCTAGCCCTAAACCCAGCCAGAACCCTAATGCTAATCCCTGTCCTCACCTGACCCCTGACACTATCCCTTGCCTTAACACTAACCCTGATGTTATCCATAATCCTAAAATGAGCCCCAGCCCTAGACCTAACCTTAATTGTAACCCTAACCCTAAAACTGGGCCTAAAACTCAGCCCAACCCCGATCACTAACACTAACGCAGCCTTATGCCTAGTCCTAAATCTGACACTAAACCTAACAGTAAAACTGAACCTAACCCTAGTCTAAGCCCTAGACCAAGCCCTAGCCATAAACTTAACCCTGGACTTACCTCTAGCCCTGACCCTAATGTTAATCTTAATGCAATTCCCACAGCTAACCGTAACACTACCCCTAACCTTAACTCTAACCCTACCCCTATCCCTAAAACACTCTTTACCCAGACCCTAAGACTTAACGTAACACGAACCCTAACACTAACTCAACCCTAAACCCAAACCTAACTGTAACCCTAACCCTAACTTTAAGCTTAACAATAACCCAATCCCTAGTGATAACACTAACACTAATCTTAAGCATAATCATAGCCCTAAATTTAGCCCTACACCTAACCCTAACCCTATGCCTAACTTTAACCATAACCCTAAATCTTAGATAACCCCTACCGCTAAGTCTAACCCTAACCATAACTCTAACACTAACCCTAACACTAACCCTACGCCTACCCCTAATACTACCCTGAACTTTAACATTAACTCTTTAACCCAAACACAAAACTAACCCCAACACTAATCCTAGCATTAACCCTAACCCAAACCCTTTCCCTAATCCTAGCACTAACCCTAACCCTAGCCCTAGACCCAGCCTTAACCCTAACCCTAAACCTAAGACAAAACCAAACCCTAACCCTAATTGTACCCCAGACCTACCACTAACCATATACCTACCCTTAACCCTAACCATGGCTCTAGACCCTAATGCCAACTCTAACACTAGCCGTAAACCTAAATCTAACCCTAACCTTATAACTAACCCTAACCCAATCCCTACAACTACCACTGACCTTAACCCGAACACTAACCCTAAACCTACCCCTACACCTACTCCTCCCCTCACCAATAACCCTAATCGAAACCTTAGCTCCTCCATAACCATAGGCCAAACTCGAATGCAACCCTAACCCCAACCCTACCAATAACCATAAAACTAACCCTAACCCTAACCCAAACTTAACCACAACTCCATCCCTAATAATAACAGTATTCCTAACAATAGCCATAATCCTAACATTCGCCCCAGCCCTAATCCTAAACCTAGCCCTAGCCCTAAACTTACCCCTAACCCTAACACTAACATTAACCCTAACACTATCCCTACACGTACCGCTCTGCTAAACCTAACCTTAAGCCAAGCCTAACACTAACCTTAACCCCAGTCCTAGCACTAACACAAACCCTAACCATAAGCCTAACTCTATCCCTACACCTCCCCTAATCCTAATCCAAACCCTACTCCAACCCTAAGCTTAAACCTAACCCTAACGCAAGCTTAACCCCAAACATAACCCTAACGTTAACCATAAAACTAACATTAACTCTGTACCAAACCTAACCTTAACCCTAAATCTTACCCTAACTCTAATCCAAGTCCTGCACCTACACCTACTATTAACTCTAAACCTAACCCTAATCCAAACTCATCCCTAACCCCCTCACCTCTACACTTACCCCTAAACCTAACGCGAACTCTAACACAGCTCTACACATAATGCTACCCCTAACGTTAACCCTAACCCATTCGTACGCCAACATTAATCCTAGCCATAGCCCTAAACATAAAATCAACAACAGCCCTAGCCCTAAACCTGACCTAGCACTAACCCTAGCCCTAAACCTAACACTAAACCTAGCACTAACCATAGTCCTACCCTAACCATTGCACTAACACTCCATCGCCACCCTGAGCCCTAACTCTCACCTTAATCCAACCCCAACCCAAACTCTACCCTAAACCAAACCCTAACCCTAGCACTATCGCTCACAGTAACCATAACCCTAGCCGTAACCCTAACCCTAGCACTAACCCCATCTGTAAGGTTAACGTTAACCATTGACCTAGACATAACACTAACCCAGCCCTACACATGAAATTAACCATAGTCCTAGTCCTAACCATAAACCCAGGTCTAGCCCTAGCCCTAAATCTAGACCTATCCTTAACCCTAGCCATGGCCCTGACCTTAACTCTAACATAAACACTATCCATAACCCTAACACAAACACTAATACTAAATCTGAACCTAAACAAACAGTAAAAAGCCATCCCCATTCCCCACTAAAAACCCATCCCCATACCCCTAACACTAACCCTAACCTTAACCCTAAACATAGCCCTAACCGTGACCCTACACTACACCTAAGCCTAAAGCAAATCCTTACCCTACTATAACTCCTAATCTTACCTTAATTCTAGCCCTAGCCCTACCCTTACTCTAGTGCTAGACCTAACCCTAACCCTAACCCTAACATTAACCCTAACTCTAGCCCTAGCCCTAGCCCTACCTTTAAGACTAACACTAGTCCTAACCCTAACACAAACCCTGACACTATCTTATACCAAACTCTACCCTTACACCTGACTCTAACCCTAACCATATCTCTAACTGTAACCCTCAACGCTAGCCCTAACCCAACACAAATCCTAGCCCTAGATGTGACCTTAAACTTAGCCCTAACCCTAGCCATAACTCGAACCCTAACACTAACCCTACCTCTAACCCTAACCCTAATCATAAATCTAGACCTAGTCCTAGCACTAACGCTAACCCTAACCCTGTCCATAGCCCTGGTTCTAACTGTAACCCTAAAACTAGCCCTATCACTAACCCTAACCCTAAAACTACCCCTAAACCTAATCCTAAACCATCTCTAACCCCAACCTTACCCATTCCCCTAAGCCTAACATTAACCCTAACTCTAACTCAGCCCTAGGCTAACCTTGACCCTAACACTTACTCTAGTCTAAGCGACAGCCCTAACCTTAGTTTGATCACTAACACTACCCGTAACTCTGTCCCTAACAAAAACCGAGCCCCAGCAATTGCCCTAGCCCTGCCCTTAAACTAAACTTACCTCTAACAATAACTCTACCACTGAAAGTAAACCTAACCCTAGCTCTAGGAATAACCCTAAACATAAAATTATCCTAACTCTAAATCTAGCTCTAGGCCTAACACCAACATTAGCCTAGTGGTGACCCTAATGCTAACACTAACCATCACCCAACACTAATCATAACCTAACATTAACCTTAACCCTAATGTTAACTTTGTCCTAATCCTAGCCCTAACCCTAATGCCAACACTAGCCCAAGTCCAAACCCTAACCCTAACCCTAGTCCTAATCCTACTCCTAAAGATGATACTAACCCTAAACCTGACACTAACCCTAAGTCTATACATAACCCAAACCCTAACTCTAAATATAACCCTAACCTAACACTAAGCCTAGCTGTAGCCCTAAAATTGCCCCTACCCATAATGCTAACCATAACCCTAATCCTAGCCCTACTCTTAACCCTACTCCTAATGCTAGGCCCAATCCTAGCCCTCAGCATAATCCTAGCCCTAACCCTAACTCTAGCCCTAACGCTAACTCTCATGCTACCACCAGCCCTAACACTCATCGTAACGTTAACCCGAACCCAACCCTCACCCTATCCCTAAGCCTACCACTCCTCTAACTCTAACCCTAACCAAACTCCTACCACTATACTATCCCTAATCCTAACCTAAACCTTACCCTACACCTACCCCTACCTGTACCCTTAACTGAAAACCTAAACAATCTCTAACCATAACCATAACATTAATCCTAACCTTAGCCTTTATCCTAAGCATAGCCCTAGCCCTAACACTATCCCTAACTTAGTCGTAACCCTAATGATAGCCCTAGCTCTAGCTCTAGTCCTAACCCTAACCCAAAACTAACCCTAACCCTAAACCGAAGACCAGACCTAGCCCTAATCCTAACTGTAGCACTAAATCTAGACCTAACACTAACTGTAGCTATAAACTTAACCCAAACACTAAGCTTAAACCTAAGGCTAATCCAAGGCCTAAACCTAGTCCTAACACTAACCCTTGTCCTAATAGTAACCCTAACGCTAGAACTCCCTGTAAATCTAGCACTAAATCTAAACCTAACACAACCATAACCTTAACCATAACCATAGATCGAACCCTAACCTTAGCCATAACTCTAACCCTACCCTAAACCTAGCTGTAACTCTAACCCTTCCCCTAAACGTAAACCTAAACGTAGCTCTACTACTAACCCTAAACCTAACCCTGACCCTAAACCTAGTCATAGACCTAGGGTTAAGCCAAACCCTAGACAGAGACCTGAGCCTAACCCGAGACCTACCTGTAACCATAACCGTAACTGTAACCATAAAGCTAACCATAACACTAGCCATAGGCTTAACTTCTACCCTAGCCATAGACCTGACCCTAACGACAACCCTAACCCTAACTCTAACCCAACAGTAGCCCTAACCCTAATGCTAACCATGACCAAATCATAGCCCTAGCCCTAACCCCAACACAAGCCCTAGTCCTAACCCTAACCCTAACCACGGATATAAATCTAGCTCTAAACTTAAGCCTAACCCTAAACATAGCCTTAACCATAACCCTAAGCCTAGCCCTAACCCATACTGTAACCCTAACAGTAACCCTAGACCTAACCCTAGAACTAACACTAAACCTAGCCTTATCCCTAGACCTAGAGCTAACCTTAACCCTACCCTTAACCCTATGCCTAAAACTAGCCTTAACACTAATGCTAACCCTAACCCTAACCCTAACTCTAACTCTAGCCCTAACCATAGCCCTAACCCTAGCCCTAACCTTAACCTTAATGCTAACACTAATGTTAGCCCTAGCCCAAACCCTAACCCTACCCCAACCATAACCCTAACTCTAACCCAACTCTAACCTTACCCCTAACTCTATCACTACTCCTGCCCGTCACATTAACGCTTATCCTATTTTTTCCCCCAAAGCCACAGTAGATAGTTGTATGTTATAGCTGCACATCCTTCTAGTTGCTGTATGTGGGACGCGGCCTCAGCATGACCGGAAATGTGGTGTGTCGGTGTGCACCTGGTATACAAAGCTGGGCCACCAACAGCGGATCCTGTGCACTTAGCCGCTAAGCCATAGGGCTGGCCCCATGTTTACCCTAAATATAAACCTAACCTTACACATAAACCTAAAGTTAACCCTGACCCTACCCATAACCCAAACTCTAACGCACACAACATTAACCCTAACACTAACCCTAATCCAAGCCATAGCCATAAGCCTAAAGCCAGCCCCAGCCCTAGCCCTAACCAGCATCCTAGCACTAAACCTAATGCTAACGCTAACCATAGCCATAAACCTAACTGAACTCTAACCCTAAACCTAACTTTAGCTCTAACCCTAGACCTAAACCTAAGCCTTTCCCAAAACCTAATCCTAATGCTAACCATACACCTGACCATCATCCAAACACTAAACCTACCCCAAGCGTAACCCTAACCCTAACCCTAGCCCTAGCCCTAAGCCTAGCCCTAAGACTAACCAGAACTCTGTTCCTAACCCAACCCCAAGCCCTAACAGTAACCCTATCCCCAACCCCAACCAAAACCTCTACACAAATCCCAATCCTAAGCCTAAAACAACCCTAAGCCTAAACCTAGGCCTATGCCAAATCCTAACCTTAAGTGTAACATTAACCTTAACACTTGTCCTAGACCTAATTCTAACCCAGCCCTAAACCGGACCCTTACACTAGCCCTAACACTAACCATAACCACAGACCTATCCTTAGCCCTAAGTCTAACCCCAGTCCTAACCCAAACCCTGGCCCTAACCCTAACCTTATCCCTAACCGTAGCCACAACACTAATGCTAATCCTAACCCTAACCATGACCTTAAACCGATCTCTCTCATTCTCAACCACTAGCTCAACAATTAACCATAAACCTAACAGTACCCCTGCCACTAAGTCTAACACAAACCATGACCCTAAACTTAACCATGATCCTATCCATAACCCTAACCATAACGCTAGACCTAGACTGAACTCTAACCCTAAACCTAGCCCTAACCTGTACCATGGCACTAACCCTAATGCTCAATCTATCCCTAGCCATAACACTGACACTAAACCGAACTGTAGCCCAAAACCAACACCTAACACTATGTGTAACCCTAACCCTAAATGGAGTATTAATCCTAACGCTAACCCAAATCCTATCCATAAACCTAACCGTAAGCCTAGCCCTAGCGCTATCACTAACAACCTTAAAGCTAACACTAATCCTAAACCTAATCTGTAACTTAACCCTAACCATAGCACAGACTTAATCCTAATCCTAACTTTAACCATCACTCTAACCCTAAAACTGACCCTAACCCATAAGCCTAACCCGAAACCTCACCGGACCAGAACCCAAACACGAACCCAAACCCTTACCAGAACACAAACCTGAATCTGAACACTAACAAGAACCCTAACCTTGACACCAACACTAGGACTAAACCTAAACATAGACTTAACCTTAACCATAGCCCTCAACCTAACTCTAACCCTATCCCTAAAGTTAGCCCTAGACCTAGACCTAGACCAAGCCCTAACCATAACTGTAAACTTAAGGCTAGCCCTAGCCAGAACACTAGGCCTAGACTCAGCTCTAGACCTAACACTAGCCCTAGACTAGCCCTAACTCTAAGTCTAGAGCTAACAGTAGCCCTAGCCCTAAACCTAGCACTAAACCTAATCCTAATCCTAGTCCTGGACATAACCACAGCCATAACAATTACCCTAACCCTAACACTAACCCTAACCATAACAATAAACTTAGCCATAAGCCTAGCCCGAGCAGTAACCCTAACTCTAACCCTCACCCTCACCATAAACTTAGCCCTAACCTTAACACTAACCCTAGCCCTAAACCTAACACTAAACCTAACACTAAACCTAACCCTAATCATAACCCTAACACACACCCTAGACCTATCCATAACCCTGGCAATAACCCTAAACCTAGCCCTCACCCTAGCCTTAGCCCTAAACCCAAACATAGCCCTAGACCTAACCCTACCTGCAAACCTAACCCTAGCCATAACCCTAACCCTATCCCTAGCCATAAGCCTAATGATAAACCTAACCCTAGCTTTAGACCCAGCCCTAGCCCTAACCCTAACACTAGCCCTATCCCTAACCTTAACCCTAACCAAAACTCTAAACCTAATGCTAACACTAACCCTAACCCACAAACAATTGTTTTGATTTCAACACATGTGAAAGTTGTCACACACAATAGGTGTGATGTCATACATAAAAATGTGAATTATGTCACAAAAAAGGTGAATGGTGTCACACATATCATTGGGTATGTTTTCAATCACAAATGTGAGCCCTGTCCCAAGTACACCATTGGTGTGATGTCAGACACAAAATGTGTGTGAAGGCTCACACCAACCTCGCTATGTCACAGACAATGGGAGTGGTGTCTCTAAGGAAAATGAGTGAATATTCACACATAGCAATGAGAGTTACACAAAACACACCAGTGCGATATGTCAGAGTAAAATGTGAGAGATTTCACAGAAACCTGGAAGTGACGTCATACATAACACTGGGTGTCACATCACAGTTAAGAATATGACTGCCATCACACACAATGTGCGTGATATTACACAATTTGAGAGATGTGACCGTCTATCCTATTGTTAGCACACTCATGTTGTGTGATGTCCCAAAATGGAGGTGATGTCCCACATAACGATTGGAGTGATGTCAGACACAAAATGTGAAACACGTCACAATCCATTGGAACGATGTCAAACACTATGAGAGTGATGCCACACTCAATTGGTGTGATATCATACATAATACTGGGAGTGACACCACACATAATAATGGTTGATATATCATACGGGAATTAAGGTTAATGTCACACACAAATGTTGTGGTGTGACACACAATGAGGATGTTGTCACACAAACAACTGATGTGATGTCACCAAGAAGCATGTGGTCACGCCACGCAAAATAGTGGGAGTGATATCACATGCACACAATGGGAGTGATGTCACCCTTTAAAATGTGAATTATGTCACTAGGGACATGTCACTGATGTCACATATAGCGGATTAATGTCACACTATTGATGTGATGTCGCACATAATGAGACTGAGGTCACACATAAACGTGAGTAATATCACAAAGGACATGTGACTGATGTCATACATATGTGGGAGTGATGTCACACTATTGGTCTGATGTCATACAACACAACAAGTGTGATATCACATATAACAGAAAGATGTCACCCAAAATATATGAGTAACGTCACAGAAACACCATGGGAGTGATGTCACAACACTAGTAGAGTGATGTCCTCGAGAATTAATGTGAAATCACACAGAATATTGGGAGTGACATGACACTTAACTATAGCCATTTCATATGGTAAATTCAAGTGATGTCACACACAATCGGTGTGATGTCAACATATGTGAATGTTGTCACACACACGCAATAGGTGTGATATACATAAAAATGTGAATTATGTCACAAAAATGTGAATAGTGTCAGACATATCAATGTGTGTGTTTTCACACACAAATGTGAGCACTATCACACATACACCATTGGTGTGATGTCATACAGACATTGAGTGAGGTCAGACACACAAAGTGTGTGAAAGCACACACCAAGCTGGTGCTGTCATGGACATTTGGAGTGGTATCTCTAAGGAAAATGAGTGTGAATTGATACATAACAATGAGAGTTACATAAAACACACAATAGGGATATAAGTCAGAGTAAAATGTGAAAGACTTCACAGAAACCTGGGAATGATTTCATACAAACTGTGGATGTCATATCAAAGTTAACAATATGACTGCCCTCACACAAAGGGAGTGATATCACACAATTTGAGAGATGTGACAGGCTAACCTAGTTTTATCCTGCTCAAAGTGTGTGATGTCTCAAAATGTGTGTGATGTCACACATAACGATTGGAATGGTATCACACACAAAATGTGAGCGATGTCACACACTGTTGGAGTGATGTCAAACACATTATCAGAGTGATGTCACAATCAAGTGGTGTGATGTCATACATAATACTGGGAGTGACACCGCACATAATAATGGTTTGATATCATATGACAATTAAGGTTGACGTCACTCACAATTGATGGGATGTGACACGCAATGAGGATGTTGGCACACACAAAGGGCTGTGATGTCACCCATAAACAAGTGTGTCACATCACACATAACATTGGGTGTGATATCACATTCACACAATGCGAGTGATGTCACAATTTACATGTCACTGGTCTCAGAGAGCAGTGGGAGTGATGTCACTATTGATGTGATGTCACTCTTAACAATGGGTGTGATTTCACACATAAATATATGAGTAATCTCACAAAGGACACATGACTGATATCACACACAACCTGTTAGTAGTCTACACTCAGGTTTCTATCTAATGTATTGAAAGAGCATTTCTGCTGAACTCAGCTTGCCAGTAGCTCTAGGGAACATACTCTAATGAGACTTTTTATACTTTTCACTACAACTGGTACAGATTATCTGTAACATCCATTCAATGAAAGTACAGTGTGACGAAAAACTCCTTTTTTAAATCTGTTTATGATCGTCTTGAAAAGTCCCTATTCAAAGGTTGCAGTTGACGTCTTTCATTCAGGCTTTCTCTTACATGGAACGAAAGAATGTGCTCGTTAATTTCACTTTGCCACTAGCTGTTGGGAATATCTTCCTATGAGAGGGCTTAAACTTTTCACTACAAAAGGAAGAGAATATCTATAATATCGATTTATGAAAAGCACAGTGTGGAGAAAACTCTTGCTTGTACCTATTTAGCATTTGCACTGGAAAGTACTTTTTCAAACATTTCAGCTCACGACATTTACTCAGGCTCTCTCTCACAGTATAGGAGAGAATGTTCTTACTGAGCGAATGTTGCCCTTAGCTGTAAGTAATATCTTCCGAAGAGATCTTTTAAGCATTTCACTACTGCTTGGAGAAAATATCTATAACATTCATTGAAATAACATACACGGTGGAAAAACACTGATTTTAGTTGTTGAGGATCATCTTGATGAGTGAAATTTTCAATCATTGATTTTCTTGGCCTGCACTCAGGCTTTCCCTCAAATATAATGAAAGAACACCCGTTCTGAACCCAACAGGCCTGTAGCTGTAAGTCAGCTCTTCCTTGGAGGGCTTTTAAACTTATCACTACAGCTGGGAGAGAGTATCTGTAACATTCATAAAATGAAAGTCAAGTGTGCAGAAAATCTCTGCCTGGTATGTCTATAGCCTCCTGCAAACTGCCTTTTCCATCATTGTAGTTAACGACCGTCACTCAGGCTCTCTTTCCTATGTAAGGCAAGAAACTACTTGCTGAATTCAGCTGGCAAGGAGCTTTAAGCAGGATCCTCCTTTGAGAGCTTGTAAACTTGCACTGCAGCTGCAAGAGATTATCTGTAAAATGCATTCCATGTAAGTTATCTGTGGAGGAAAACACTTCCTTTTAGCTTTTTAGGATCATATTGTAAAGTGCCTTTCATCTTTGCAGTTGATTGCATGCACTCAGGCTTCCTTCCTGATATAAAAGAAAACACCCCTGCTAAACCTACTTTGCCAATGGCTGTTGGGAACACCTTCTTAGGATAGTTTGCACTTTTCACCACAGCTCGGAAAGAAGCTGTATCACATCCATTCAATGAAAGTATGCCATGAAGAAAACCTCCTCTTGTAAGCGTTTATGACCATGTTCTTAAGTGGCTTTAACTACACTGCAGTTCAATCTGTATTCAGGGTCTCACTAGCATATCATGATGACCATTATTGTTTATCACAGCTTGCCAGTATCTGATAGTAACATCTTCATATGAGAGGATTTAAAATTTCAGTAACCCTGGGAGAGTGTATCTATAACATCCATAAAACGAAAGTCCAGTATCTATAAAATTTCTTGCTTCTACCTGTATACGACTATCCTGATAATTGCCTTTATCAACATTGCAGTTAACTACCTTCAATCAGGAATTCTTCCCCATGTAAAGCAAGAAAGTTCTTGCTGACCTCTTCTTCCAAGTACTTTACAGGAGGATCTGCCTCTGAGAGCTTTTAGACTTTCCACTGCAGTGGGGCGAGTATTACTCTAACATCCATGCCATGAACCTACTCTGTGGTGAGAAACTCTTAAAGTTAACATTTTAGGATATATTAATGTGTCTTTACCTCTTTGTCGCTCATTGCCTGCACTGAGGCTCCCTTCCCAACCGAAAGACAACTCACCACTGCTCAAACAAGTTTGAAAGTAGCTGTTAGGAACAACGTCCTATGACAGCTTTCCAACTATCACTATAGGTGGTGCAGATGATCATTATCATTCATTCAATAAAAGTTGACTGTTCAGAGCAAGTCCTGCTTGTAGGTGTTTAGGATCATCTTGAGAAGAGTCTTTTAATTACTGCAGTTCAATCTGCATTCGGGGTCTGAGTAGCATATTATGATGAACACTATTGATTAACACAGGTGGCCAATATCATAGGTTACATCTTCATTTGAGAGGTTTTTCAGTTTCACTGCAGCTAGAGGAGAGTATCTCTAACATCCATAACATGAAATTCAAGTGTGGAGAAAATCTCATCCTTGTATCTATACAGAATCTTCTAGCAAATTTCCTTTTCCCTCTTGGCAGTTAACGACTTTCACTCAGACTCTCCCAAGACATGCAAGAAAATGTTTGCTGAACTCAGCAGGCACGGATCTCTGAGGAGGATTTTCCTCTGAGATCTATTAAACAATTCACTGCATCTGGGAAGGAATATCTCCAACATCCATTCCGTGAACATAATCTGTGCAGAAAAAGTCCTCCTTTTAGGTATTAGGATTATATGGTAAATTGCCTTTTCCTCTTTGCTGTTCATTGCCTGCAATGATGTTTCCTTCACTATATAGAGACAAAACACCACTGCTCAACCAATTTTGCCAGTAGCTGTAAGGAACCTCTTCGTATGAGAGATTTCAAAGTATTACTACAGGTTTTGCTGATTATATTTAACATCCATTCCATTCAAGT
This sequence comes from Diceros bicornis minor, assembly GCF_020826845.1. Taxonomy (NCBI): domain Eukaryota; kingdom Metazoa; phylum Chordata; class Mammalia; order Perissodactyla; family Rhinocerotidae; genus Diceros; species Diceros bicornis. The sequence goes on from NW_026690866.1 coordinate 2,787,798, forward strand.
TGAATCTTCAGAGACACTCCTGCTAGTAGCTGTTTAGGATCATCTGGAGAAAAGATATTTAGTACAATACAGTTCAATCCACTTTCAGGCTCTCATGAACATATCATGACAAACATTATAGCTTAACACATGTGGCCTATATCTGTAAGTGACATCTTCATCTGAGATGTTTTAAAATTTCGGTACAGCTGGGATAGGGTATCTATAACATCCATAAAATGAAAGTGGAATATGCAGAAAATCTGTGGCTTGTCTCTTTATGGGATCAGCCTACATATTGCCTTTAGATCACTGCAGTTAACGACCTTCGCTCAGGCTCTCTATCCCATGTAATGCAAGAAAGTGTTTCTTAACTCGCCTTGCAGGAATCTTTAAGGAAGATCTTCCTCTGAGAGCTTGTAAACTTTTCACTGCAGCTAGGAGAACCTGTTCATTACATCCATTCCATGTAAGTACTCTGTGGAGGAAAACACTTGCTTTTAGCTTCTTTGGATGATATTGTCAATTGCATTCTCATCTTTGAATTTGATTGCCTGCCCTCAGGCTTCCTTCCCGATGTAAAGAAAAAACACCACTGCTAAACCTACTCTGCCAGTAGCGATTAGGAACAACCTCCCATGAGAGTATACACTTTTCACCACAGCTCAGAAAAAAGCTCTATCACATCCATTTAATGAAAGTACACCGTGAAGATAACTTCTGCTTATAACTGTTTAGGGTCATCTTCATAAGTGGCTTCAAATACACTGCAATTCAATCTGCGTTCAGGGTCTCACTGGCATGTCATGACGAACACTATTGCTCAACACAGGTGACGAATATCTGTTAGTAACATCTTCATTGGACAGGTTTTAATATGTCAGTACAGCTGGGAGACAGTATATGTAACATCCATAAAATGAAATTTCACTTTGGAGACAATCTCTTGTTTATATCTCTATAAGATTATCCTGAAAATTGCCTTTTACATCATTGCTGTTAACGACCTACACATAGGAATTCTCTCCTTGTAATGCCAGAAAGTCCTTGCTGAACTTGCTTGCAAGTATCTTTAAGGAGCACCTTCTGAGAGCTTTTAAACTTTCCATTGCAGCTGGGAGAGAATATATATAACATCCATTCCATGAACATACTGTGTGGCGGAAAAGTCCTCCTTTTAGTTTTTCAGATCACATAGAAAAGTGCCTTTTCCTCTTTGTAGTTCATGTCCTGCACTGAGGCTTCCTTCCCACAGGAAAGACAAAATACCACTGCTCAACGATGTTGACCAGTAACTCTTTGAAACACTCCTAGGAGAGCTTTCAAACTATCACTATATGTGGTGCAGATTATCATTAGCCTACATTCAACGAAAGTGGACTCTTCAGAGAAATTCTGCTTACAGCTGTTTGGGAACATCTTGAGAAGAGACTTTGACTACAATGCAGTTCAGTCTGCCTTCAGGTTCTCAGTAACGTATCATGATGAACACTATTGCTTATCGCAGTTGACCAATATCTGTAAGTACCATCTTCATATGAGTGGATCTCAAATGTCAGTACAGCTGGCAAAGGGTTTCTATAACATCCATCAATTGAAATACAGGTGTGGAGAAAATCTTTTGCATGTATCTGTATAGGACTATTCTGAAAATTGCCTTTTCCAATTCCACGGTAAATAACCTTCATCCGTGCTCTTTCTCCCAAGTCAGGTAAAAAATGTTTGCCGAACTCAGCTTGGAAGTATCTTTAAGGAGGCTCTCCCTCTGAGAGCTTTTAAACTTTTCACTGCAACGGGGAGCGAATATCAATAACATCCATTTCAGGAATGTACCCTGTGGAGAAAAATTCTTCCTTTTAGCTTTTTAGGATCATATGGTAAAGTGCCTTTTCCTCTTTGTCGTTCATTGCCTGCACTGAGCCTCCCTTCCCAATGGAAACACAAAACACTCCTGCTCAATGACCTTTGCCAATAACCATCAGAGCATCTTCTTAGGAGAGCTTTCGAATGATCACTACAGGTGATGCAGATTATTGTTATGATCAACTCAAAGAAAGTTGACGCTTCAGAGAAACTCCAGCTTGTGGCTGTTAAGGGTCATCTTGAGAAGAGACTTTTAATAGACTGCAGTTCAAACTCTAGTCATGTTCCCACTAGCATCTCATGATGAATTATATTGCTTAAGACAGGTAACCAATAACTGAAAGCAACATCTTGATCTTAGGGGTTTTAAAATTTCAGTAGTGCTGGGAGACAGTATCTATAACATCCATAATATGAAAGACAAGTTTGGTGAAAATCTCGTTCATGTAACTGTGTACGTTCATCATGCAAATTGCCTTTTCCCTCATTGCATTTAATGACCTTCACTCAGCTCTCTCTCCCAAACAAGAAAGCGTTTGTTGAACTCAGCTTGCAGAGTCCTTTAAGAATGATCTTCTGAGAGTTTTTAAAATTCACTGCAGCTGGGTGAACTTCTCTATAATATCCATTCCATGTAAGTACCATGTGGAGAAAAACATTTGCTTTTAGCTTCTTCAGATCATATTGTCAATTGCATTTTCATCTTTGCATTTCATTGCCTGCACTCACGTTTCCTCCCTGATTTAAAGAGAAAACACTACTGCTAAACCTACTCTGCCAGTAGCTGTTAGGAACACCTTCCTATGAGAGTTTCAACATTTCAACACTCCTCGGAAAGAACCTTTACCAAATCCATTCAATGAAAGTATACCGTGAAGAAGACCTCTTCTTGTACCTGCTTAGGATTATGTTCATGAATGACTTTAAAGGCACTGCAGTTCAGTCTGCATTTAGGGTATCATTGGCATATCATAATGAACACTATTGCTTAATACAGTTTGCCAATATCTGTTAGTAACATCTTCATATGAGAGGTTTTAAATTTTCAGTACAGCTGGAGAGAGTATCTATAACATCCATGAAATGAGAGTTCAGTGTGGAAAAAATCTCTTGGTTGTATCTGTATAGTATTATCCTGAAAATTGCCTTTTCCACCATTGCAGTTAACAACCTGCACTTAGGAATTCGCTCCCAGGTAAGGCAAGAAAGATCTTGCTGAACTCAGATGGCAAGTGGCTTTCAGCAGATCTGCCTCTGCGAGCTTTTAAACTTTCCACAGCAGCTGGGACAGAATATCTATACCATACTTTCTACGTAAGTACTCTGTGGAGGAAAATACATCATTTTAGCTTTTTAAGATCATCTTGCAAAGTGCCTTTTCATCTCTACAGTTCACTGCCTGCACTCAGGCCTCCTCCCCAACGTCAAGACAAAACACCGCTGTAAACCTATTTTGCCAGTTGCTGCTAGGAGCACATTCTTATGAGATGTTAAAATTGTCACCACAACCGGGGAAGAAACTCTATCACATCCATTCAACGAAAGTACCGTGTGAAGAATATCTTTACATGTCGCTGTTTAGAATCATATTCATGAGTGACATTAAAAACATTGTAGTTCAGTCTACCTTCAGGGTCTCACTAGCATATCATTAGCAACACTATTGTTTAACAAAGGTTGCAAATATCTATTAGGAATACCTTCATATGAGAGGTTTTAAAGTTTCAGTACAGATGGGAGTATCTATAACATCTATAAAATAAAAGATCATTGTAGAGAAAATTTCTTGCTAATATCAGTATAGGACTATCCTGAAAATTTCCTTTGCATCCTTGCAAATGTTGTTCACAACATTCACTTAGTAATTCTCTCCCTATTAAATGAAAGAAAGACATTGCTGAACTCAGATTGCAAGTAGCTTTCCGCAGGTTATGCCTCTGAGAGCTTTTAAACTTTTCACCACAGCTGGGACACAATATCCATAACATCCAGTACATGAACGTACGCTGTGCAGAAAAACAGTTCCTTGTAGATTTTTGGATGCTGTGGTTCGGTACCTTTTCCTCTTTGCCATTCACTGCCTGCACTGAGGCTGTCTTTCCAAGGGAATGACAAAACACCACTAAGCAACCAAGTTTGCCAGTAGTTTTCAGGATCATCTTACTAGGAGAGCTATCACTACAGGTGGTGCAGATTATCCTTATCATCCATTCGATGACAGTTGACTCTTCAGAGAAACTCCTCCTTGTAGCTGTTTAGGATCATCTTGAGAATTTGAATACACTGCAGTTCAAACTACATTCAGGGTCTCACTAGCATATCATGACGAACATTTTTTTTAACACAGGTACCCAATAAGTGTAAGTAACATCTTCATATGAGAGGTTTGAAAATTTCAGTACACTTGGGAGATAGTATCTATAGCATCTGTAAAAGGAAAGGCCAGTCTGGAGCAAAATTCTTGCTTGCATCTGTAGAAGACTATCCTGAAAATTGCCTCTCCCAACATTGCTTTTAATGACTTCTACTTAAGAATTTTATCCCTGGGGCCTGCCTGGTGGCACAAATGGTTTCGTGTGCACACTCCACTTTGGTGTTCTGGGGTTTTCAGTTTCCCAACCTTGGGCATGCACCAACGCACAGCTTGCCAGGACATGCTGTGGTGGCGTCCCATATATAGTAGAGGAAGATGGGCACAGATGTTATCCCAGGGCCAAACTTCCTCGGCAAAAAAGAGGAGGATCAGCATTGGATGTTACCTCAGGGCTGATCTTCCTCGCAAAAAAAATAGAGAATTCTCTCCCATGTAATGCCAGCAAGTTCTTGCTTAACTCTGCTTGCAAGTATGTTTAAGGAGCATGTACCCCTGAGAGCTTTTAAACTTTAAACTGCAGCTGGGAGAGAATATCTATTGTATCCATCTAATGAACATAGTTTGTGGAGAGAAACATTTCCATTTAGTTTTTGAGGGTCATAATGGAAAGTGCCTTTTCTTCCTTTTGGTTCCTTGCCTGCACTGAGGCTGCCTTCTCAATGGAAAGACAAAATACCACTGCTCAGGCACTTTCGCCAGTAACAACTAAGGAAATAACTTCGTGCCCTGTCTCTCTTCCTTCCAGCAAATGAGGTCCACCTTCCTTACCCAGGTTGGGGACATATTGCCATTTCAGGCCTTGAGAAGGAATATCACATTCCTTTGAGAAGGCAATTTCTGATCCCGGGTTCTAAGTAGAGCTCTAGGAACAAGTTAGCAATTAAATTTCAATGATTACTGGAACTTAGCTGAACTATGTATAACACCCATTGTTGGAAATAACTTCATGCCCACGATCTCTTCCTTCCATCTCGTAAAGATCAGAAACCTAAAACAGGTATATAACAGAAAGCAGTTTCAGGCCTTGAGATTGAATCTCATATTCCTTTGAGAGGGCACTTTCTGAACCAGGCTTGTTACCAAATGTCTAGAAACGACTTTGTATATGAGTGGCAATCATCACTACAGCTGAGCTCATCTGTATAAAATACCCATCCCTGGAAGTATCTTTGTGCTCACTTGCTCTTCCTTTCAGCTAGTGAGAAACACCTTCCTAAACCAGGTTTAGAACATAATGCTATTTTGGTCGTTGAGAGCAAATCACACATTCCTCTGTGAAGACACTTACTGATAACTTCTTGTAAGTAGATGTCTAGGAACAAGTTTATATTGGAGCATCAATCAGTACTACAGCTGAGTAAAATGATTTATAATAACCATTCCATGAAATAGCTTCATGTAAAAACTCTCTTCCTTCTAGCACTAAGCATCACTAAACTAAACCAGTTTTGGACCATATTGCCTTGTTGGGCACTGAGAAGGATTCTCGCATTCCTTTGAGACTGCAATTTCTGATCCCAGAGTGGAAGTAGATGTCTAGAAACAAGTTTGTATATGAGTTGCAAGCATTACTACAGCTGAGCTAACCTCTGTATGATACCCATTCCTGAAAATAACTTTGTGCCTCATCTCTCTTCCTTCCAACTCATAAGGATCACAAAGCTGAACCAGGTTTGGAACATATTGTCATGTCACTCCTTGAGATGGAATCTCATATTTCTTTGAGAAGGCACATTCTGATCCTTTCCAGAATGTTGAAGTCTAGGAATAAGTATGTATATGAGTGTTAATCATTACTAGATCTGAGCTCAACTGTCTATAACAACCATTCCTGGTAATACTTTTTGACTCATCTCTCCTTCTTCAATCTCATAAGGATCACAAATATAAACCAAGTTTCATGCATCATGCCATGCCATTTCAGGCCTTGAGAATGAATCTCACATTACTTTGAAGGCACTTTCTGATCCCTGCTTCTAAGTAGATGTCCAGGACAAGATTCCATATACGTAGCAATCGTTACTACAACTGAACTATTCTTTAAATAACACCCAATCCTGAAAATAACTTCATGCCCGATCTATCTTCCTTCCAGCTCGTAATGAAGACCTTCTTCAACCAAGTTGGGAACATATTGCTATTTCAGACCTTGAGAAGAAATCTCACATTCCTTTGAGACAGCAGTTTCTGATCACAGCCTGCATGTAGACGTCTAGGATCAAGTTTGTATGTGAGTGGCAATCATTAATAGAGCTGTGCTTCTCTCTTCCTTCCATCTCGTAAGGATCACAAACTTAAATCAGCTTTCGAACATAATGCCATTTCAGGCCCTTGAGAACAAATCTCACACTCCTTTGAGAAAGCACTTTCTGATCCCGGCTTGTAAGTAAATGTCTAGTAACGAGTTTCTAAATGATTGGCAATCATTACTACAGCTGAGCTAAACTATGTATCAGAACCATTCCTCAAAATAACTTCCTACCCTATCTCTCTTCCTTCCAGCTCTAAAGGATTACATTCCTAAGCAAGGTTTTAAATGTAATACCATGTCGGGCCTTGAGAAGGAATCTCACGTTACCTTGAGAAGGAACTTTCTGATCCCAGCTTCTAAGTAGATCCCTAGAAACAAGTTTGTATATGAGTGGGAATCATTACTACAACTGAGCTGAACTATGAATAACACCTATTCCTGAAAATAACTTCGTGCCGGTCTCTCTTCCTTCCAGATCATAAGGCCCACCTTCCTCAACCACGTTTGGAACATATTGCCATTTCCGGCCTTGAGAAGGAATCTCATATTCCTTTAAGAAGGCACTTTCTGATCATTGCTTCTAAGTATATGTCCAGGAACAAGATTCTCTGTAAGTGGCAATCGTTAGTACAACTGAGTTATTCTATGAATAGCATCAATTCCTGGAAAAAACTTCATGCTCAATCTCTCTTACTTCCAGCTCGTAAGTACCACCTTCCTCGACCAAGTTTGGAACATATTGCTGTTTCAGAACTTCAGAAGGAATATCACATTTCTTTGAGAAGTTGCTTTCTGATCCTGGGGTTATGTAGATGTCTAGGAACAAGTTTGTATATGAGTGGCAATCATTACTACACCTGAATTAATCTATGTAGAAAACTCTTTCATGAAAATGTCATTGTGCCCAATCTCTCTTCCTTCCATCCAGTAAGGATCACAAACCTAAGCCAGGTTTGGGACATATTGCGATTTTGGGCCCTGAGAAGGAAAGTCACATTCCTTTGCGAAGGCCCTTTGTGTTCCTGACCTGTATGTAGGGAACTTGTTCTGTGAACAAGTTTGCATATGAGTGGCAATCATGACGACAGGAGCTAAAGTATGTATAACAGCCATTCCTGGAAATCACTTTGTGCCTAATCTCTCTTCCTTTATCTCATCAGGATCAGCTTGCTCAACCATTGTTGGACCATCATGGTATTTTGGGCTTTGAGAAGGAACCTCATAGGGTCCAGCCCCATGGCGTAGTGGTTAAGTGTGCACCCTCTGTTGCTGGTGGCCCACGTTCAGATACCGGGCAAACAGCGACACACAGTTTGTCAGGCCATGCTGTGGTGGCATACACATAAAGTGGAGGAAGATTGGGACGGATGTTAGTTCTGGACCAGACTTCCTCAGCAAATAGAGGAGGATTTGCATGGACGTTAGCTCAGGGCTGATCTTCCTCACAAAGTAAAAAGAGAAGGAACCTCATATTCCTTTCAGAAGGAACCTTCTTATCCCGCCTTCTAAGTAGAAGACTAGGAACAAGTATTGTTTGGCAATCATTACTACAGCTGAGCTAAACTGTGACTAACAGCCATTCCTGGAAATAACTTCATGTCTAAACTCTCTTCATTCTGGCTCATAAGGACCACGTTCGTCAACCAGGTTTGGAATATAGTGCCCTTCAGGCCTTTAGAAAGAATCTCACATTCTTTTGAGAACACACTCTCTGATACCAGCTTCTAAGTAGATATCTAGGAACAAGTTTGTATAGGTGTGACTGTCATTACTACAGCTGACAAATTTGGTATAACACCCATTCCTGGAAATCACTTTGTGCCTAGTCTCTCTTCTTTCCATCTTGCAAGGATCACAATCCTAAACCTGATTTGGACCATAATGCCATTTCATTCCTTAAGAAGGAGTCTCACAATGCTTTCAGAAGAAATGTTCTGATCCTGGCTTTTACGTAGATGTCTAGGAAAAAGTTTGTATATGATTGGCAATCATTACTACAGTTGAGGTGAACTTCACATAACACCCATTCCTGGAAGTAACTTTGTGCCTAATCTCTCTTCCTTCCATCTCATAAAGATCACAAACCTAAACCAGATTTCGAACATACTGTCCTTTTGCACCTGGACAACAAAACACACATTCCCTTGAGAAGGCTCTAAGTAGATGTCTAGGAAAACTTTGCTATATGAGTTTCAATCATTAGTAGAGGTTAGCTTTATTTTGTATAACACCTATTCCCGGAAATAACTTTGTGCCTTGTCTCGCTTCCTTCAATCACATAAGGATCACAACCCAAAACCAGGTTTGGTAAACAATGCCAATTCGGCCGTTGATAACGAATCTCACATTTCTTTGAGAAGGCAATTTCTGATCCTGGTTTGTAAGTAAATGTCTAGGAGCAAGTTTGAATATGAGTGGCAATCATTACTACAGCTGAGATGAAATATATATCACCTATTCTTGAAAATAACTTGGTGCCCAATCTCTCTTACTTCCAGCTCATAAGCATCACCAACCTAAATGTTTTGGAACATATTGGCATTGGGACCCTGAGAAGGTATCTCACATTCCTATGAGAAGGCACTTTCTAATCCCAGCCTATATGTAGATATGCAGGAACAAGTTTGTAAATGAGTGACAATCATTTTTAAAGCGGATTTAAAAGGTATATAACACCTAATCCCTGAAACAATTTTGTGCATAATCTCTCTTCCTCCCATGTTGTACGGATCACTTTGCTCACCCAGGAACATAATTTCTGGAATAATTCCGTTTCTGGACCTGAGAATTAATCTTACATTCCTTTGAGAAGGAAATTTCTGATGCAGTCTTGTAAGTAGAAGTCCGTGAGCAAGTTTGTATATGAGTGTCAATCTTCCTACAGCTTAGCAAAAGTATGTATAACGCTCATTCCTGGAAATAAATTTGTGCCTAACCTCTCTTCTTTCCATCTTGTAATGGTGAAAAACCTGAACCCGGTTTGGAGCATAATGCCATTTTGTGCCCTGAGAAGGAATCTCATACTCCTTTGATAAGGCACTTTCTGAACCACCTTGTAAGTAACAGTCTAGGAACGAGAAGCTATATGAGTGGTAATCGTTAGTACAACTGAGCTAACCTATGTATAACACCTGTTTCTGGACATGACTTCTTGCCCAATCTCCCTTCCTTCCAGCTGCTACTGATCTCCTTCCAAAAGCAGGCTTGTAAACAGGGCCATGTAGGGCCTTGAGGCAGGATCACTCTCAAATGCCTTGGAGAACACAATTTCTTTTCCGGATTTGAGTGTAGACGGTATGAAACACCTTGGTATCTGAGAGGCATTCATTACTACAGCTGAATTGAACTATGTGTTACAACCATTCCTGATAGTAACTTCATGCCCGATCTGTCTTCCTTCCAGCTCCCAAGGATCGCCATCCCAAAGCAGATTTTGCACAGGGCCATGTAGGGCCTTGAGAGAGAATCTCATGAACATGCCTTAGAGAAGGAACTTTCTTATCCCGGTTTGTAAGTAGATGGTAAGAGACATCTTTCTATCTGAGTGGCATAACTACTACAGCTGAGTTAAACTATGGGTAAAGCCAGTTCCTGGAACGAAGTTCAGGCCCAATATCCCTTCCTTCTGTTACATGAGGATTGCCTTCCTAAGGAAAGTATGGAACGAGGCCCATGTAGTGCCTTGAGACAATCTCACTCACAAGCCATAGAGACCACACTTAATGATAGCGGATTCTAAGTAGATGGTTAGGAACAAGTTTGTATCTGAGTGGGAAGAATTGCTACAGCTGAGCTAAAGTAAGTATAACACCCATTCCTGGAAATGACTTAGTGCCCAATCTCCCTTCCTTCCAGCTGCTAAGGATTGCCTTCTCAAAACAGGTTTGGAAACAGGACTGTGTATTGTCTTGCGACAGCATGTCACTCATAAGCCATTGAGAGTGCGTTTTCTCATACTGCATTCTAAGTAGATGGCTAGAAGCATGTTTGTATCTGAGTGGCAGGCATTACTACAGCTGAGCTAAACTAAGTATAACTCCCATTCCTGGAAATTACTATGTGCCCAATCTCCCTCCTTCCAGCTCCAAAGGATCACATTCCCAAAGCAGGTATGGAAACAGGGCCATGTAGGGCCTTGACACAGGATCACTCTCAAATGCCTTAGAGAACGGAATTTCTTATCCTGGGTTGGAAGTAGATGGCTAGAAACATCTTTGTTTGTGAGTGGCAATCATTACTACAGCTGAGTTAAACTGTGTATAAGACCCATTCCTGGAAACAACTTGGTGCCCAATCTCCCTTTCTCCCAGCTTCTAATGATCGCCATCCAAAACCAGGTTGTGCACAGGACCATGGAGGGCCTTGAGAGAGGATTTCACACACATGTCTTAGGGAAGGCACTTTCTTATCTTGGCTTGTAAGTAGACGGAAAGAAACATCTTCCTATCTGAGTGACAATCACTACTGAAGCTGAGTTAAACTATGTATAACACCCATTCCTGGAAAAAACATCTTGCCAGATCTCCCTTCCTTCCAGTGCAAAAGGATCGCCTTGCCAAAGCAGGTTTACACAGGCCCATGAAGGGCCTTGAGAGACAATCTCATCCACATGATTTAGAGAAAGCACTTTCTTATCCTGGTTTGTATTTAGATGGTAAGAGACATCTTTGTATCTGAGTGGCAATCACTATACAACTCAGATAAACTATGTATAGCACTCATTCCTGGAAGTAACTTCATGCCCCATCTCTTTTCCTTCCCACTCCTAAAGATCGCCTTACCAAAAAGGTTTTGCACAGGTCCACATAGGGCCTTCAGAGAGACTCTCACTCACTTGCCTTAGACAAGGCACTTTCTTATCCTGGACAGTAAGTAGATGTTATGAAACATCTTTCTATCTTTGTGGCAATCACTACTAGAGCTGAGTGAAACGATGGATACCAGCCATTCCCGGAAGTAACTTCATGCCCAGTCTCCTTTCCTTCCAGCTCCTAAGGATGGCCTTCCCAAAGAAAGTTGTTCACAGCACCATGTAGGGCCTTGAGACAGAATCTCAGTCAAATTCCTTAGAGAAGGCACTTTCTTATCCTGGCTTTGTGAGAAGATGGTAAGAAACATCTTGGTATCAGGGGCAATCACTACTACAGCTGAGTTAAACTATGGATAACATCAATTCCTGGAAGTACCTTCATGCCCCATCTCCCTTCCTTCCACCTGTTAATGATCACCATCCAAAAGGAGGTTTGGAAACAGGGCCGTGGAGTTCCTAGGGACAGGAACACTCAAATTCTTTAGAGAACACACTTTCTTCTCTCGGTTTGTAAGTTGACAGAAAGAAACATCTTTGTATCCAAGTATGAATCATTACTAGCTTTCGGGTTAAGGTTCGTGTTAGAGTTTGTGTTAGGGATCGGGTTAGGTTTAGGGTCAGGATTAGGGTTTGGGTTCGGGTTCGGGTTAGGGTTAAGGTTAGGCTTAGAGTTCAGGTTAGGGTTTGTGTACTGGTTTGGTTTAGGGTTGGGATTGGGGTTAGGGCTAGGGACAGGGTTAGGGTCAGGCTTAGGTTTAGGGTTAGCTTTCGGGTTCGGGTTAGGGTTAGGGTTAGGGTTAGGGTTATGGTTGGGTTCCTCTTAGGGTTCGGGTCAGGGTTCAGGTTAAAGTTCAGGCTGGTTTATGGCTAGGGCTACATTTAGTATTGGGGTTATGGTTAGGCTTAGGATTCTGGTTAGTGTTAGGGTCGGGTTAGGCTTTGGGTGAGTGTTAGAGTTAGGGTTCAGGATTGAGTTATGGTTAGGCTTAGGGTAAGTGTTACTGTTTGCTTAGAATTAGGGCTATCGTTGCCTTCCCATTAGGGTTAACGTTCGGGTTATTGTTAGGGTTAGGGTTAGGGTTTAGTTTAGGGTTAGTGTTAAGGTTAGGGTTGGGGTTAGGGTTAGGGTTAGGGTTCTGGTTAGGGTTGGAGTTAGGGTTCGTGTACTCTTTTGGTTTAGGTTTAGGGTTAGAGTTAGCCCTCAGGTCACTGGTCGGTTTAGCTTTAGTTTAAGTTTCGTGCTAGGGTTCAGCTTAGTGTTAGGGTTAGGTTTAGTGGTCTGTTTAGTGTTAGAGTTAGAGTTAGTCTTAGGGTTAGGGTTGGGGTTAGGATCGGGTCCGTCTTCAGTTTAGGGTTAGTGTTAGGGATCGGTTTGGGGTACGAGTTAGGGTTAGGGTTCGTGTTAGGATTAGGGTTAGGTTTAGGGCTATGGTTGGGTTCGTGTTCGGGTTAGGGATAGGGTTCGGGTTATGGTTAGGGGTCAGGTTCGGGTTCGGATTAGATTTAGCATTAGTGTTCACGTTAGGGCTAGGGTTCGGGTTCTGGTTATTGTTAGCATTAGGGTTAGGTCTCAGGTTAGGATTAGGGTTAGGCTTAGGGTTAATGTTAAGTTTACGCTTAGGTTTAGAATTATGGTTCGATTTCGGGTTAGAGTTAGAGTTAGGATTCATGTTAGGGTAAGGGCTATGGTTTGGGTTAGCATTAAGTTTAGTATTAGTGTTACTATTTGGACTAGGGTTATGGTTATGTTTCAGGTTTGGTTTAGGGTTAGCTTTAGCCTTAGAGTTCACGTTAGAGTTAGGATTACGGTTCCCTTCAGTTTAGGGTTGGAGTTGGGTTATGTATAGGGTTATGTTTAGTTTTCGAATTAATGTTACGATTAGCTTTCAGTTTCGGTTTAAGGTTAGCCTTAGCTTTAGGGTTCGGGTTAGTGTTAGGGTTGGATTCAGGTTAGGGTTAGGGTTAGAATTAGGGCTGGATTTAGGGTTATTGTTCGGTGTAGTGTTAGTTTTAAGGTTAGGTTAAGGGTTGGGGTTAGGGTTAGGATTGGGTTTAGTGTTAGAGTTAGTGTTCAGGTTAGTGTTAGGGTTAGGGTTCAGCTTCAAGATCATGTTAGGGTTAGGGTTAGTGTCGAGCTAGGACTCGGGTTAGGGTTAGGGTTACGGTTCAGGTTAGGGTTTCTGATAATGTTAGGGTTAATATTCGTGTTAGGATAATGGTTAGCTATAGGGTTAGGGTTGGGTTCATGTTAGGTTTAGATATGGGATTCAGATTAGATTTAGGTTTCAACTTCTTGTTCGGGTTAGTGTTAGTGTTACGTTCGGGTTATGTTTAGGGTTAGGATTAGGGTTACAGTTAGTGTCACATTTAGGGAGAGGTTAGTGTTCTGATTAGGGTTAAGGTTAGGGTTCGGGTTCCAGATTGTGTTAGGGTTTCGCTTATTGTCGGGTTCGGCTTCGTGTCAGGGTTAGGTTTTGAGTTCAGTTTAGCTAACGGTTAGGGTGAGGGTTAGGGTTAGACTTTGGTTTCGGGTTACTATTAGGTTTGGGGTTGGGGTTAGGATTAGGCTTTGCTTTAGTGCTAGGGTTAGGATTAGGGTTGGTTTGGGTTAGCGTTAGAGATTTTTAGGGTTAGGGGTAGGAATGGGTTAGGGTTAGTGTTCGAGTTTGGGTTAGGTTTAGGGTTAGTGTTAGAGTTTGGGTTAGGGTTAGGCTTTGGGTTTGCTCTAGGGTTAGGGTTAGGGTTGGGTTGGGTTACAGATAGCATTAGGGTTCAAGTTTAGGTTAGGGTTAGGGTTCGTTTAGGGTTATGGTTCGGGTTATTGTTAGGGTTGCTGTTAGAGTTCGAGTTAGGGTTAGGCTTAGGGTTAGGGCTAGGTTTACTCTTAGGCTTTTGTTGGGTTAGGGTTAGGGTTAGGGTTTGGGTTAGTGTTTGTGTCATGGTTAGTTTGGTTAGGCTTAGGGATAGCGATAGTGTTCAGGTTAGTGTTAGGGCTAGAGTTCGGTTTAGGTTTGGTTTCGGGTTTTAGGTTAGGGTTCGGATTAGGTTTATGTTTAGCGTTAAGTTTAGGTTTCGGGTGAGGATTAAGGTTAGGGTTAAGGTTAGTGTTAGGGTTAGGGTACAGGTTAGTTTTAGAGTCAGAGTAAGAGTTAGAGTAAGAGTTAGGGTTAGTTTTATGATTCAACTTCAGGTTAGGGTTTTGATTAGGTTTCGTGTTAGGGTAAGCCTTACAGTTTGGGTTAGCGTTAGGTATAAGGTTAAGTTTAGTTTTAGGGTTAGTGTTTGGATTAGCGTGAGGGTTCCATTTCTGGTTAGGGATTGTTTATGGTTAGGGTTAGGCTCGGGTTAGGCTTCAGGTTAGGATTAGGGTTAGGGTACATGTTAAGTTTAGGGCTAGGGTTAGTGTTCTGATACGAGTTAATGTTAGGGTTAGGCCTAGGGTTAATGGTAGAGTTGGGTGCAGGTTCGGGTTAGGGTTAGGGATATGGTTACTGTTAGGGTTAGGTTTATGGTTATGGTTGGGTTCCGGTTAGGTTTAGGGTTAGGGTTCAGGTTAGGGTTAGGGTTAGGATTACTGTTAGGTTTCAGGACTTGGTTATCGTTAGGGTTACGCTTAGGCTCTGTTTGGGTTACAGTTAGTTTTAAGGTTAGGGGTCAGGTTAGGGTTCGGGTTAGTGTTAGGGTTCAGGTTAGGGTCTGGGTTAGGGTTCAGGTTAGGGATTAGGTTTTGGGTTGTTGTAAAGCTAGGGTTAGGGGTCTGGTCAGTGTTAGGGTCATGGCCAGCATCGGTTTTCTTTAGGCTTAAAGTTAATCTTAGGGTTTAGAGTTAGGTTTATTATTAGTGTTACGGTTATTGTTGGGCTAGGGTTGGGGTTAGGCTTCGTTTTGGGGATCTAGGAAGTTTTAGGGTTAGGGTTGCCGTTCGGATTAATGATAGGGTTACTGCTATGGTTTGGGTTATGGTTAGGCTAAGGTTTATGGCTAGGTTTAGAGGTGGATTAGATTAGGGTTAGGGTTAGGGTTAGGGTTTGGGTTAGGGTTAGCGTTAGTTTTCAGGCTAGGGTTAGGGTTAGGTTTAGGGTTACTCTTAAGGTTAGGGTTAGTGCAAGGTTTAGGGTTCAGTTTTGTTTTAGGGTTATGTTTAGGTGTAAGATTAGAGTTAGTGGTCTGATTGGGGTTCTGGTTCCAGTTCGGGTTCGGGATTTGGGTTAGGGTTAGAGTTAGGGTAGGATTAGGCTTCGGGTTAGGGTTAGGGTTAGGGCTCGCGTTAGGATTAGGGTTAGTGTTAGGGTTAGAGTTCGGGTTCGGGTTTGGGTTACATTTAATGGTAGGATGGCGTCATGCTTTGGATTACAATTACCATTTGGTTCAGGCTAGGGTTTGAGTTAGGATTATGCTTAGGGTTAGAATTCTGGTTAGGTTTAGGGTTAGTGTTCGGGTTAGGGTTTAGTTGGGTTAGAGCTAGTGTTTGCTTTAGGTTTAGGGTTAGTTTTAGGGTTAGGCTAAGGGTGCAGTTTAGAGTTATGTTAGGGTTAGTGTTCGGATTCGCGTTAGTAATTGGGTTCAAATGTAGTTTAGGGTTAGGTTTTGGGTTAGGGTTTGGGTTAGATTTAGGGTACCGGTTAGGGTTAGGGTTATGGTGCAGGTTAGTGTTAGGGTTAGGGTTTGAGTTAGGGTTAGCTTTAGTGTTAGGGTTCAGGTGGGTTAGGGTTAGCATTCTTGTTAGGGTTATTGGTAGGTAGAGTTTTAGTGTTAGGTTTGGGGTTAGGGTTAGGGTTCATGTTAAGTATACTGTTAGGATTAGGGTTAGCTTTCATGTTAGGATTAAGGTTGAGTTAGATTAATGGTTAGGATTAGGGTTACGGTCTATGTTAGGTTCAGGGATAGGGTGAGTGTTAAAGTTAGGGTTCGGTTTCAGGTTACGTTTAGTGTTAGATTCAGGGTTTGGTTTCAGTTTAGGGTTAGGGTTGGGTTTACGTTAGGGTTCTGGTTAGGCTTATGGTTTTGCTTAGGTTTACATTTAGTGTTATAGTTAGTGTTCACATTTGGGATAGGGTTAGGGTTCGGGTTCGGGATCCGGTTAGGGTTAGGGTTAGGGTTAGGCTTCTTGTTAGCGTTAACACTAGGGTTCAAGTTAGTCTTAGCGTTATGATTAGGTTAAGGTTATGGTTAGGTTTATGCCTCGGGTTATGGATAGGTTAATGATTCATGTTAATGTTATGGTTAGTGTTAGGGTTAGGGTTAAGGTTGGGATTAATGTTAGGTTTATTGTTGGTGTTAGGTTTCTGGTTAGGGTTAGGATTCAGCTACATGTTAGGTTAGTGTTCAGATTCAGTTTAGGGTTAGTGTTATGATCAGGTTAGGGTTAAGGTTAGTGATCCTGTTGGGGTTAGAGTTAGCATTAGGGTTCTGTTTAGGGCGAGACGTTACTATTCTGGTTAGTGTTAGTGTTAGAGTTAGGATTCAGTTTACAGTTAGGATTGCATTTGGGTTAGGTATTAGGGACAGGCTTAGTGTTCGTGTTAGCTTTATGGTTTGGGTTAGGTTTCCGTTTCAGTTTAGAGTTGGCATTCAGGCTCTAGTTAAGGTTAGTGTTAGGTTTTCAGTACCGTTTAGACTTAGCATTCAGGCACGAGTTAGCATTATTGTCCTGTTTACGCTAAGGGTGAGGGTTCTGGTAAAGGTTAGGTTTATCGCTAGAGGTCGGTTCAGTTTGGGGTTACATGTAGGCCTGGTCAGTGTTAGCTTTAGGCTTTGTTTTGGGTTCTGCTTAGGGTTAGGGTTAGGTTTCAGCTTCAGTTTAGATTTAGGGTTTTTTTCAGTTAGTGTTGTATTTAGGGTTAGGGTTCAGTTTAGGCTTAATATCAGCATGTGGGTTAGTGTTAGTGTTAGGTTTAGAGTTAGGGTTAGGGTTTGAGTTATGGATAGGGTTTGGGTTCGGTGTTCGGTTAGGGTTAAGGTTAGAGTTAACCCTAACCTTGGGCACTTAGACAGCCCGGGCTTCACTACTCCAGAGAGGAGGCTGGGACCTGTCGCCTGAAGGGCACACCAAGGGTGGCCCCAGATCCTTAGGCCTCCGTCCTGCTGTGGCCAAACTCACTGCATTGTCATATGCCTGTATCCGCACTTGTGACTATACAGATGCTTTCCACTACCTGGCTGGAATTGAAAAGTGCGGGGGGTGGGTGATGACATGGTTTGTTCATTCCAGGAAGAAATGAGGCCCGGGACGAAGGAGCTGGCTGAGGCAGAGCCTTGACCTCGCACCCCAGTCCACCTTGGCAGCCAGGGCCAGACTACCACTTCCAAAGAAGGGAAGTGGCTGGCGAGCTGAGTGGGTGTGGGGTGATAAGAGGGAGACAACAGCTGAAGCCAAGTCAAGAAATACAGCGTTCCTTCTTCACCTGCATGTGGCAGGTGCGAGAGAGCACCCCAGTTGGTCAGAGACCAGCAGGCTAGTGAAGCGTTCAATGAGGACCCCCGAGGCCCGGTGGCCGTGCCTGCGCCATTGGCCTGACACATTTAACCCAAGCCTGCAGGGGTCCCTGAGCAGCCAGAGAAAGATGCTCCCATGAGAGAGGTAGGCAAGGTGGGTAGGTGGAGTCCACATCTCTCCTCAGGTCCCTGAGGGAGAAAGAGAGAGACACAGAGAAACAGAGAGAGAGAGAGATGTCTGAAGTATGAGTCACTGCCTCCACCACTGGTGCCAACTCACACACCATCCCACTTCCCCCCGCCACCCCTATGTCCGCCCCTGGGCCTGCCCCACCACAGAGAGGTTGGTTCCTTGTCATTTCCATGCTGTCTCTTCGGGAGCTGATGCCAGAGCAGGGGAAAACTTTCAGACAAAGGTTTCCATGTCCCTATCCATGGGAATGGTCTTCTTCCCCTCTCATATCTGAAAACCTCACCCCCAACATCCTCCTTTGTCTTGAACTGAAGATAGTATTGAAGAGGAGAACTCTGCCATTGTGTTGAGAGACTCAGTTTCCTTGTTTCTCCCATCTACCCATGTTATTAAGCTTGAGGTTATTTTCTCCAGCTAACCTGTCCTGTTAATGATTTGGCCAGCCAAAAGAAATTGAAGGGAAAGGGTGGAAGGGGGTTCTCTCTCTGCCACTGAGACCCCTCAGCTGGGTCCCTCCCTCAGACTTGGCCAGGGACAGCCCTTACCCAGAGGCCATCTCTTGGGGCATTCCAGAAAAGGCTCACCACCAGCCCCTACCCTCTCACCACTGTCAAGTCCATCGTCCTCCGTCGGGATGCCTGGGCAGTTCAGGGACCCGGGTGTGGGAGGCAGATAGATCCCAGGTCTGACACACTGGTTGCAAGGCAGCTTCCACCTCTGACAGTGTCCAGCACACACCCCAGAAAACTTGGCAGCAGGCCCCATGGCTCTTTTCTCCAGAACATGTCCCCTTGGAAGGGGCCTGGCCGAGAAGTATGGGCCGGCCGGCCAGCCGGCTGACTTAGGACAAAGCAGGCGAGCCGAGCCATCCTTCCAGTTGCCCTAGGCTTGGCACTGGCGACCTCAGGAAGATGGCCTCCCTGGTGCCCTTCATCGTGGATTCTCCCCAGAGCCATGTCCTGAGCACTAGGAAGGCCAGGCCCTCCAGACTCCAGAGAAGAGGCTGGGACCTGTTGCCAGAAGGGCTTTCGCATTGTGGCCTCAGCTCCCTGTGCCTGCAGCCTGCTGGGGCCACACTCACTGCTTTGCCATATGCCTATTTCAGTTCTTCTGACTCCACAGAGCCTCTCCTCCACCTGGCTGGAGTCGACAAGTGGGGGTGTGGGGTGAGGCCATGGTTTTGTTTTTCTAGGAAGAAATGAGGCCTGGCATGAAGCAGCTGGCCCAGGCAGAGCATTGACCTCGCACCCTAGTCCGCCTTTCACTAACAGGGCCAGAGCACCACTTCTAAATAAGGGAAGCATCCAGAGAGCTGAATGAAGGTGGTCAGATGGGAGGGAGACAACAGCTGAAGTCAAGTCAAGAATAGTGGTGTTCCTTCTTCCCCTTCACCTGGCTGGCACAAGAGAGTGCCCCACCTGGTCTGAGCCTCACGGGTGGGCGGGGCCTTCACTGTGGACCCCTAAGGCCCGGCGGCTGTGCATGCGTCCTTGGCCTGAGTGGTTGAACTCAAGCCGCAAGGCTCCCGGAGTGGCCAGACAAAGAATGGCCCACGGGAGAGGTAGGTGAGGTGGGCAGCGTGCGCCTCCCCCCCTCCTCAGGTCCTCGACAAAGGGAGACACAGAGAGAGCCAGAGAGATGGAAAGAGAGTGAGATCCCTGACCTCTCTAGATTTCAGGTTAGAGTTAGGGTTCACTTTAGCTTCGGGGTGTGATCAGGTTACTGTTAGGGTTAGTGTTACCTTTGGAGTTGGGGTTAGGTTTAGGGTTCTTGGTAGGGTTAGGGTTTGGGCTTGATACGGGTTTGTTTTACATGTAGGGTTAGGTTTAGAATTTAGGGTTACAATTAGGGTTAGGATTAGGGTCAGTGGCCGGGTTCTGTTTAGTATTAGAGTTATTATTAGGTGCCAAGTAGAGTTAGGGTTAGTGTTAGGTTTAGTGTTAGTGTTAATTTTCAGGTTAGCATCAGGGTTAGTGTTTGGTTTCGGTATCGGTTTAGGCTCAGGGTTATGGTCAGTTTAGGCTTCAGGTTAGGGTTCGGGTTAGGTTTATGTTTAGGGTTAGTATTTAGATTAGGTTTATGATTAGGTTTCGGGTTCGGGAAAGTCTTAGCCTAGCGTTAGGTTTCTTGTTAGGGTTAAGGCTAGGTTTAGGTTTAGTGTTCAAGTTGGGTTCAGATTTTGGTTAGATTTAGGGTTAGATTTTAGTTTCGGATTAGGGTTAGGGTTAACTTGAGGGTTCAATTCAGGGTTAGAGTGAGGGCTAGGGTTAGGGTTATGGTTGGGTTTGGATTAGGGTTCGGGTTAGGGTTAGTGTTAGCATTAGGGTTAGAATTATGATTAGAGTTTTGGTTAGGGTTAGGGTTAGCAATAGGGTTCAGGTTAGGGTAAGGTTTAGTTTTAGTGTTAGGGCTAGTGTTTGAATTAGTTTTAGGGTTAGGGTTAGATTCCTGCTAGGATTAGGGTTATAGTTAGGATTAAGTTTCGGGTTAGGCCTGCTGGTAGGGTTAGGTTTAATGTTCGTCTTATGTTTAGGGTTAGGTAACATCAGGGTTGTTTTTGTGTTAGTGTTAGGGCTGGGTTTCTGGTTTATGTTCCAGATAGAGTTAGGGTTATGTTTTGCTTTTTTGTCATGGTTAGGATTAGGGTTACTGTTAGGGTTATGTTAACGTTTAGGGTGAAGTTAGTGTTTGGCTTAGGGTTAGGGTCAGGGTTTGGTGTCTCAATGGGGTTAGCATTACGGTTGGATTAGGCTTTGGGTTTGTGTTAATTTTAGGGAAAGTGTTAAGGTTGGGTTTAGAGACAAGGTTAAGGTTGGGGTTCGGGTTCGGGTTAGGGTTATTGTTAGGGTTTGGGTTAGGTTTAAGCTTAGGTTTAGGGCTAGGTTTAGAGTTAGTTTTGGATTAGGGATAGGGTTGGATTCAGGTTGGATTTGAGTTTGAGTTAGGGTTAGGTTTAGGATTTGGGTTCGGGTTATGGTTAAGGTTAGTTTTCATGTTAGAGTTAGCATTATGGTTACAGTTAGGGTTCATTTTGGAGTTAACATTAGGGTTAGGGTTAGGTTTAGGCTTAGGGTTCAGGTTAGGGTTATGGTTAGAGTTAGTGTTCGGTTTAGGATCACAGTTAGATTGAGGGTTAGGGTTTGGTTCGGTTTAGAGTTAGCGTTAGCGTTATGTTTAGTGTTAGGGTTAGTGTTTGGTTTACGGTTATGCTTAGTGTTTGGTGTCAGTATCACGTTAAGTTTACTGTTAGGTTTCAGGTTAGCGTTAGAGTTAGGGTTAGGTTTCGGGTTTGGGTTATGGTTAGGGTTAGTGTTCACCTTAGGGTTAGTTTTAGTTTTAGGGGTAGGGTTGGGTTCTGGTTCGGTTTAGGTGCAAGGTTCGGTTTAGGGTTACGGTTCCAGTTCATGTTCATATAGGGTTAGGGTTAGGATTAGGGTTACTGTGAGGTTTAAGCTTAGGTTTACTGTGAGGTTTGTCTTCGGATTAAGGTTAGCTTAAGGTTTTGGGTCAGAATAAGATTAGGTTTAAGGTTAGCATCAAATTAGGCTTTGGGTTAGGATTACTTTTGGGGTTCGGGTTAGGGTTTGGGTTAGGGTTAGGCTTATGCTTAGGGCTAGGGTTGTGTTGAGTTAGGGTTACTGTTAGGGTTTATGTTAGGGTTAGGGTTATGTTTAGTCTTAGAGTTAGTGTTCAGATTAAGGTTAGAGTTAGCTTTCAGGTTCGCATTAAGGTTAAGATTATTGGTAGGGTTCTGGTTAGGGTTAGGACTAGGGTTCAGGGTAGAGTTGGTTTCAGGTTAGGGTTAGGGTTAGGGTTCGGGTGAAGATTAGGGTTAGTGTTAGTGTTAGGGTTAAAGTTGATTTTATGGTTAGGATTAGGGTCAGGATATGGTACGGATTCAAGATTGGATTAAAGTTAGGTTTAGGGTCGGGTTAATTTTAGAATTAGGGTTTGGGTTATGGATTGGTTTAGGGGTAGTATTAAGGTTAGGGTTATCATTAAGGTTTGGGTTAGGGTTAGGATTGGTTGGCTTATGATTAGGGTTAGGCTTCATGTTAGCGTTAGTGTTAGGTTTAGGTTTAGGTTTAGAATTAGTGTTCAGATTAGGGTTAGGGTTAGGGTTAGGTTTCGGGTTCAGGTTAGGGTCGGATTAGTGGTAGGGGTCGTGTTAGGGTAATGGCTAGGTTTCATGTTAGGGTTGGGTTTGGGTTAGGCTTAGGGTTCGGTTGAGCGTTATGGTTAGGGTTAAGGTTAGGGTTAGGGTTAGGGTTGTGATTATGCTTAGGATTAGGTTTAGGATTCGGGTTAGTCCTAGGGTTAGGGTTCAGCTTAGGTTTAAGCTTAGAGTGTGGCTTAGTGTTAGTGCTAGTGTTCTGGTTAGGTTTAGGTTTAGGATTATGGTGAGGGTTCAGGTACAGTTGGTGGTTAACGTTAGGTTTCATGTTAGTGTAAAGTTTAGGGTTAGAATTAGAGTTAGGGCTAAGGTTAGTGTTAGGTTTGGGTTCGCTTAGGGTTAGCATTAGGGTTAGGGTTAGGTTTAGGGTTAAGTTTTGGGTTCGAGTACGGGTTAGGCTGAGGGTTACTGCTAGGGTTTGGGTTATGGTTAGGCTTAGAGTTAAGGCTAGGTTTAGTTTTAGGGTTGTGTTGGGTTAGGGTAAGGGTTAAGGTTCTGGTTAGGTTTATGGTTAGTATTAGTGTTAGGTTTCAGGATAGTGTTAGGCTGAGGGTTACTGTTAGGGTTAGGGTTAGGCTTATGTTTGGATTCCAGTTAGGTCTAAGGTTTGTGTTCGGGTTAGGGTTTGTTTGAGGGTTAGTGTTAGGGTTAGATTTCAGGTTACAGTTATGTTTAGGTTTCAGGTTAGCGTTATGGTTGGGGTTGGGGTTAGGGTTATGGTTATGGGTATGGTTAATGTTAGGGTTAGGGTACGGGCACCGGTTTTATTTAGGGTTAGTGTTAGTGTTAGTGTTTATGGTTAGGGTAGGATTAGGGTTAGTGCTAAGGTTATGCTTATGGTTAGGGTTCAGGTTACATTTAGCGTTAGGGTGGGGTTATGCTTTCGGTTATGGTTACGATTTGGTTTGAGTTAGGGTTAGGCTTAGGGATAGGGTTAATGTTAGGGTTAGGTCTAGTGGTCGGCTTAGGGGTTGGTTGGGTTAGGTCTAGGGTTTGGTTTAGGTTTAGGCTTAGTTCTAGGGTTAGATTAAGTGTTCGGCTTAGGGTTAGATTAGGATTAGAGTTCTGGTTAGGGTTAGTATTTGGGTTTAGGTTCAGTTTAGGGTTAGCATTCAGGTTAGTGATTGGGTTAGGGTTAGGGTATGTGTTAGGCTTAGGGTTATGATGTGGGTTAGTGTTGTGGTTCGTGTTAGTGTTAGGGTTCATGTTCAAGTTTGAGTTATGGTTCGTGTTTGCATCAGGGATACAGTTCTGGTTAGGGTTTGGGTTAGGTTTAGTGTTTGGTTTTGGGTTGGGTTTAGGGTGCGGGTTACTGTTAGTTTTAGCACTTGTGTTAGGGTTAGGGATAGATTTAGTGTTATGTTTAGGTTTAGGGCCATTGCTAATGTTAGTGCTAAGGCTAGGGTTAGTTCTAGAGCTTGGTGAATGTTTACGGTTCGCTCTAGAGCCAGGGTTAGGGTCATGTCTAGGACTGGTTTAGTGTTAGGTCCAGATCAAGGAGTAGACTTGGTGTTACAATTAGGGTTAGGGTTATTGTTGGTTAGGGCTAAGGTTAGGGTTAGGGTAAATGTTAGGTTTATGGCCATTGCTAGGGTTAGTGCTAAGGTAAGTGTTAGATCTAGGGCTTGGTGAAGTTTCATGCTTCCTTCTAGAGCCAGTGTTAGGGTCAGGTCTAGCACTGGTTTAGGGTTAGGTCCAGGGCAAAGAGTAGGCTTGGTGTTACAATTAGGGTTAGGCTTATTGTTGGTTACGGCTAAAGTTAATGTTAGGTTTAGTGTAAGGGTTAGGGTCATTGCTAGGCTTAATGTTAAGTTTAGGCTTATGTCTAAGGCTTGGTCAAGCATTAAAGTGTGTGCTAGGGCTAACCTTAGCGTCAGGTCTAAGACAATATGAGGGTTAGGATTAGAGTTAAGGTTATGTTTAGGGTGAGGTTTACCGTTTGGGTTAGGGTTAGTGTTGCTTAGGGCTAGGGTATGTTTACTCTTAGGGCTAGGGCTGGGTTATGATTAGCTAGGGATGGGTTTTGATTACATAGAGATAGGATTAGTGTTATGGTTATTATTAGTGTTAGGGGAGGTTGTTTGTGTCAGGGATGGGGCTGGTTTTGAGGTTATGGCTAGTGGTAGGATTAGTATTAGGTCTGACGTTAGTGTTGGGGGTGCCTTAGAGTTGGGACAATGGAAAGTGTAGTAGTAGGCATAGGGCTTTGGTTTGGATTAGGAGGAGGGTTAGAGTTAGTGTTATGCTAGTGTTAGGGTTACTGTTAGTGCTAGGGCTAGGAGTAGGTTTAAATTTAGGGTTAGAGTTGGCTTAGGGTTACAGTTACACTGAGTGTTAGGGGTAGGCATACTATTAGGGTTAGTACTAGAGCTAGTGTTAGGGTTTGCGATAAGCTTAGGCTTAGAGCTAAAGTTAGGTTCATCCTAGCTAAAGTTGGGTTTATCCTAACCCTAAAAATAAATCTAGCCATAAACTTAAAGAGAAACCTAACCTTAAATATAATAATGAAACCTAGCCTTAATCCCAGCCCTAACGATAACTCTTACCATAACACTAACCCTAACACTACCCCCACACCTAAACTTCACCCTAACCTTACACGTAACCCAAGCGTAACCCTAACCCTAACCCTAACCATTGCTGTAGCCCTAAACCAGTCTTAACGCAAAACCTAGCCCTATTTCTAATCCTATACCTACCGTTAAACCTAACATTAACCGAAACTCAAACCACCTCCCCTATCACTAATCATAACCATAACACTAATCCTAGCCCTATCTAATCATAACCCAGCATTAGCTAATCATAACCCAGCCCTAGCCTTAAGAGTAACCCTACCCTAGCCCTAAGCAACACTAACCCTGACCCAAATGGTAAACCTCACCCTAAACCTAACCTTAACCCTAAACTTAACCCTCACATTGTACTAGACCTGATGCTAATGCTAGCACTAGCCCACACCTTAATGCTTGACCAAGCCTTAAACTTAACCCTCACCTTAACATTAAACCTAGCAATGGCCCTAACCCTTACACAAACCCTAACACTAACTTTAGCCGTAACCAACAATAAGCCTAACCCGAATTGTAACACCAAGCCTACTCCTTGCCCTGGACCTAACCCTAAACCAGTCCTAGACCTGACCCTAAACCTGGATCTAGAAGGAAACGTAAACCTTCACCAAGCCCTAGATCTAACCCTTACCTTAGCATTAACACTAGCAATGGCCATAATTCAAACATTTACCCTAACCCTAACCTTAGCCCTAACCAACAATAACCCTAACCCTGATAGTAACACCAAGCCTACTGCTTGTCCTGGACATAACCCAAAATCAGTCCTAGACCTGACCCTAACCCTGGCTCTAGAATGAACCATAAAAATTCACCAAGCCCTAGAACTAATCCTAACCTTAGCACTAACACTAGCAATGGCCCTAACCCTAAACATCACACTAAGTCTGTCCCTAACCCTAACACAAACCCTAAAACTAACATTAACAAGCACCCTAAGCCTAACACAAAATCTAATTCTAAACCTAACCCAAACCCTAACCAGAAATGCATCCCTGACCCGACCATGAACCTTAACTTTAACCCAAACATGAACCCTAACCCTAACCCGAACCACAACACTAACCGACACTATAACCCTAAGCCTAACATGTACCCTAACCCTAACCCGAAGACTAACTTGAATGCTAACCCTAAACTGAACCCAAAACCAACACTAACATTAAGCCGGACTCTAATCCTAATCTAACCCTAACCCGAACACTTACTCTAACCCTAGAGCTAACCCTAAACCTAAACCAAACCCTATCCCTAACCCAACCAATCCCTAACCCGAGCACTAGCCCTAACCCTAACAGAAACCTTCACCCTAACACTATCCTGAAGCCTAACACTAATCCTAACCATAAGCTTAACCAGAACCCTAACTCTTACCCTAACCCAACCCCCCCGTAACCCTAAACCTAGCCTTAACTCTAAGACTAATCATAAACCAAACCCTAGCAGTAACCCTAACCCTAACCAGAACCCAAACTCTAACTAACTCTAAACCTAACCCGAACCGTAAACCTAACTCAAAACCTAACCCTAACCCTAATCCAACCCACTCTTAATGGTAACCTTAGCCCTAACCCTAATTCTAACCCTAAACTGTACACTAACATGAAACCTATCATTAACCATAACACGTAACCTGAACCCTAACCATGATACTAACATTAAACTAACTAGAACACTAGGCGTAACACTAAGCCGCACTCTAAACTTAACCTTGAGCTGAACCCTAACCCTAACTCTAACCCTAAGCCTAACCCTAACCCGAATCCAGAATCTAATCCTAAGCATAATCCCAATCCTAACCATAACCCTAACACTAATCCTAACCATAAGCCTAACCAAAACCCTAACCCTTACCCTAACCCAAGCGAATTGTAACACTAAACCTGGCCTTAACTCTAAGCCTAACCATAACCCAAACACTAGCAGTAACCCTAACCCTAACCCGAACCAGAACCCTAAATCTAAACCTAACCCGAACCCTAAACCTAACCCTAACCCTAATGCTAACACTAATCCAACCAAATCCTAACCCTAACCTTAGCCCTAACCCTAATTCTAGCCCTAAACTGTGCAGTAACATGAAACCTAACGTTATCTGTAACCCGTATCTGAACCGTACCCATGATATTAACCTAAACTAACTAGAACCCTAGCCTTAACACTAAGCCGCACTCTAAACTTAACTCTAAGCTGAACCCTAACCCTAGCCCTAACCCAAAGCCGAACCCTAACCAGAATCCTAAACCTAATCCTAAACATAATCCCAACACTAACCCTAACTCTAACACTAACCCTAACACTCAAACGAATCCTAACCCTAACCCAACCACAACCCTAACTTGAAACCTAGCCATTACCTTAACACGAACCCTACCACTAATCCTAACCCTAACCTGAACCCGAAAACTAACCCTGACCCTAATATGAACAATAATTCTAAACCTAAACCTAACCCTAACACTAAGGTTAACATGAACCCTAACCCTAACCATAAACCAACCTAATCCTAATCCTAACCCTAACCCAAAACTTAACAATAACCATAACCCTAACTCAAAACTGAACCCTAAAACTAACACTACCACTAAACCTAAGCTTAACCCAAACCATAACCCTAAAATTAACCCGACCCTAACTCTAACTTTAATTCATGTTTGAACCCGAAACCATACCCTAACCCTAATACTAACCATAACCTCAACCCTAACCCTATCCTTAACACTAAACATAACCTAAAACCGACACTAACCTGAACCCAGGTCCTAACTCTAACCCAAACGCTACGGCTAATCCTAACCCTAACCCGAACCTAAAAGCTAACCCTAACCCTAATGTGAACACTAACTATAAGACTAAACATAACCCTAAGGCTAACATGAACCCTAACAGTAACCCTAACCCAACCCAACCCTAACCCTAAACCTAGCCCTAAGCATAAGCCTAACCCTAACCCAAACCTTAAACCGAACCTCAAAAGTAACTCTATCCCGAAGCCTAATCCGACACTAAGCTTAAACCTAATCTTATCCCGACCCAAAACCGAAACCTAACCCTAATCCGAAGGCAAACCTCACAATAAACATAAGCCTAAACCTCAGAGTAATCCTAATCCTAACCCTAATTCTAACAAGAACATGAACCGGAAAGCTAACCCTAAACCGAACCCTAGCCCAAAGCCGAACCAAAACCCAACCCTTCCCCTAAAACTAACCCTAACTCTAAGGTGAACACTAACCTTAAACCTAATCCTAACTATAACCCTAAACTTGACTCTAACCCCACCCTTAACCCTTTCCCTAAAACTAACACAAACCCAAAGTCTAATGTGACCATAACCCTAAATCCATCGAGAATCCAAACCCTAAACCTAACCCTAAACCAAACACTAATCTCACCCTAAACGTTAACATAACCCTGACAGTAACCCTAATCCTAACCATGACAAAAAAAACAAAACATATCCCTAACCCTATCTGGAACATGAACCCGAAACCTAGGCCTAACTCTAACCCAAAACCAACCCTAACTTTACCTAACTCTAAACATAGCAGGAAAATTAACACTAACCTTACCAGCAGCCCTAACCCGAACCGTAACCCTAAATATAACCCTAATCCTAGACTCTAACCCTAACTCTCACCTGATCCTGAAACCGAACCCTAACCCTAACTCGAACACTAGCCCTAACACTAAAAATAACATTAACCTAACCTGAACCCTATTGCTAACTCTAACCCGAACACTAACCATAATTCTAACCCTAATGTTAACACTAACCCTAACCGAAACACTAATCCAAACTCAACCATAACCCTAACTCTAACTCTAACCATAAATTGAACCCTAATGTTAACCTTAAACCTAATCTGAAACTAAAACCTAACACTAACCCTAACCATAATCTGAACTCAACCTTAACCCTAAACGTAAACCTAGCCCTAACTCTAAAACTAACCCTAACAAGAAACCTAATGCTAAAGCTAAGACTTTCCCGAACCCGAAACCTAATCATAACCCTAATACTAATACTAACCCTAAACTTAAACCTAACCCGAACCCTAACCTGAATCCTAACCGTAACAAGAACCCTAACACTAACCTGAAGCCTAACCCGACCATAACCCTGAGCCTAAACCGAAACCGAAACCAAACAATAACCCTGACCCTAGCCCGAAAACTAACACTAACCCTAACTCTAACTCGAAAACTAATACTAACTCTAACACTAAACTGAACCCGACCACTGACCATAATCCTAACCCTAACAGTAACCCTAAATTCTAAACCAAACCCTACATGTAAAACAAACCCGTACCAAGCCCAAAACCTAACCCTACCCAGAACCCTAACCCTAACCCTAACCCCAACGGTAATACTAACCCTAACAATAACTTGATCATACCCCAAAGCTAAATGGAACCATAACTCTAATCTGAAATCTAGAGAGGTTAGGGATCTCTCTCTCTCTCCATCTCTCTGGCTGTCACTGTGTCTCCCTCTCTCAGGGCCCTCAGGCGAGGAGGGGAGGCGCACCCTGCCCACCTCGCCTACCTCTCCCGTGGGCCATTCTTTGGCCTCTCCTGGAGCACTGCGGCTTGAGTTCAACCACTCAGGCCAAGGGCGCATGCACAGCAGTTGGGCCTCAGGCGTCTGTAGTGAAGGCCCTGTCCGCCAGTGAGGCTCAGACCAGGTGGGGCACTCTCTTGTGCCAGCCAGTTGAAGGTGAAGAAGGGACACCACCCTTCTTGACTTGACTTCAGCTGTTGTCTCCCTCCCATCTGACCACTTTCACTCAGCTCGCCGGATGCTTCCCTTTTTTGGAAGTGGTGTTCTGGCCCTGGTAGCCAAAGGCAGACTGGGGTGCGAGGTCAATGCTCTGCCTGGGCCAGCTGCTTCATGCTGGGCCTTATTTCTTCCTGGAAAGACAAAACCATGGCCTCACTGCACGCCTGCACTTGTCGACTCCAACCAAGTGGAGGAGAGGCTCTGTGGAGTCAGAAGGAGCGATACAGGCATATGGCAAAGCAGTGAGTGTGGCCCCAGCAGGCTGCAGGCCCAGGGAGCTGGGGCCACACTGGGAAAGCCCTTCTGGCAACAGGTCCCAGGCTCTTCTCTGGAGTCAGGAGGGCCTGGCCTTCCTAGTGCCCAGGCCATGGCTCTGGGGAGAAATCCACCATGAAGGGCAACAGTGAGGTCCTCTCCTTGAGGTGGCCAGTGCCAAGCCCAGGGCAACTGGAAGGATGGCTCGGCTCACCTGCTTTGTCCCAAGTCGACCGGCTGTCTGGTCAGCCCATACTCCTCGGCCAGGCCCCTTCCAAAGTAACAAGTTCTGGAGGAAAGAGCCCTGGGGCCTGTTGCCAAGTTTTCTGGGGTGTGTGCTAGACACTGTCAGAGATAGAAACGGCCTTGCTACTGGTGTGCAAGACCTGGGAATTGGCTGCCTCCCACACCCGGGTCCCTGAACTGCTTGGGCCTCCCAAGGGAGGATGATGGACTTGGCAGTGGCGAGAGGGTGAGGGCTGGCAGTAAGCATTTCCTGGGATGCTCTGGGAGATGGCCTCTGGGTAAGGGCTGTCCCTGGTCAGGTCTGAGGGAGGGACCAGCTCTGGGCTCTCAGTGGCAGAGAGAGAACTTCCTTCTGCCCTTTCCGTTATATTTCTTATGGTTGGCCAAATCATTAACAGGACAGGTTAGCTGGAGAAAATAACCTCAAGCTTAATAACATGTGTAGATGGGAGAAACAAAGGAAACTGAGTCTCTCAACACAATGGCAGAGATTCTCCTCTTCAATATTATCTTCAGTTCAAGACAAAGGAGGATGTTGGGGGTGAGGTTTTCAGATTTGAGAGGGGAAGAAGACCATTCTCATGGATAGGGACATGGAAACCTTTGAAAGTTTTCCCCTGCTCTGGCATCAGGTCCCGAAGGGAGAGCATGGAAGTGACAAGGAACCAACTTCTCTGTGGTGGGGCTGGCCCAGGGGCGGACATGGGGGTGGCGGGGGAAAGTGGGATGGTGTGTCAGTTGGCACCAGTGGTGGAGGCAGTGACTCATACTTCAGAGATCTCTCTCTCTCTCTGTTTCTCTGTGTCTCTCTCTTTCTCCATGAGGGACCTGAGGAGAGATGTGGACTCAACCTGCCCATCTTGCCTATCTCTCTCATGGGCCCATCTTTCTCTGGCCGCTCAGGGACCCCTGTGGGCTTGGGTTCAATGTGTCAGGCCAATGGCGCAGGCACGGCCACCGGGCCTCGCGGGTCCTCATTGAACGCTTCACCAGCCTGCTGGTCTCTGACAAACTGGGGCGCTCTCTCGCACCTGTCATGTGCAGGTAAAGAAGGAACGCAGTCTTTCTTGACTTGGCTTCAGCTGTTGTCTCCCTCCTATCACCCCACACCCACTCAGCTCACCAGCCACTTCCCTTCTTTGAAAGGGGTAGTCCTGCCCTGGCTGCCAAGGCGGACTTGGGTGCGAGGTCAAGGCTTTGCCTCAGCCAACTTCTTCGTCTTGGGCCTCATTTCTTCCTGGAATGACCAAACTAATGGCCTCACCCCACGCCTGTACTTTTCAACTCCAGCCAGGTAGAGGAAAGCCAATGTAGAGTCACAAGTGCGGAGACAGGCATATGGCAAGGCAGTGAGTTTGGCCACAGCAGGACGGAGGCCTAAGGATCTGGGTCCACTCTTGGAGAGCCCTTCAGGCGACAGATCCCAGCTTCTTCTCTGGAGTAGTGAAGCCCCGGTCCTCCAAGTGCCCAAGGTTGGCTTAACCCTAACTTTAACATTAACTGAACCCCGAACCCAAATCCTATCCATAACTCAAACCTTAACCCTAACTCTAAACCTAACACTAACACTAACCCGCATGCTAATACTAAGCCTAAACTGAACCCTAACCCTAACTACAACCCTAACTGAAACAAAACCTTAAATCTAAACTGAACCTGAAACCTAACCCTAACACTAAAGAAAGCCCAAACCATAGCCTAAACCTAAGACTGACCCGAACTACCCATAACTCCAAACTTAACCGAACTCTAATGATAACCCTAACCCTTACCAGAACCCCCACCATTAGCGTAAACAGAACAGTAACACTAACCCATGCCTGCATGCTAATTCTAAACGGTACCGAAAACCTAACCCTAACCATAACTAGAGCCTGAATGCTAACTCTAAACTGAAACAGAACCCTAACCCAAACCATAAAGCTAATCTGAACAATAAGCCTGTCCCTAATACCTAACCCGAATGCAATCCTAACTGCAAACTGAAATTGAATCCTAAC
The DNA here is from genome assembly GCF_020826845.1 of Diceros bicornis minor. Lineage (NCBI taxonomy): Eukaryota > Metazoa > Chordata > Mammalia > Perissodactyla > Rhinocerotidae > Diceros > Diceros bicornis. The sequence goes on from NW_026690866.1 coordinate 2,819,736, forward strand.
CCTAACACTAACATTAACACGAATACTATGCCTTGACCTAAACAGAACCCTAATGCTAACTCTAATCCAAACAGTAACACTAGCCCTAACCCTAACCTGATCATATCACTAAACTTAAACTGAATCCGAACACTAACCTAAAATGTAGCTGAATCCTAACCCTAACCCTAACCAGAACCCTGACACCAACAATAAACCTAACCTTAATTCCAATCCTAACCCTAACACTAACCCTAACCCTAACCATAACATTAACGAGAATCATTAACCTATTCATAACCTGAGCTGTAAACCTAACCATAAGTCTAACCCTAAACCTGACTATAATGCTAAACCTAACCTGAATCCTAGTGCTAACCCTAACAAGAAGCCTAACACTAACCCAAAACCTAACGAGATCCCGAACCCGAACCATAAGCCTAACCCTAACCCTAACCCTCATCTGAAAACTAACTATAGCACTAAACCTGTACCTAACCCAAACCATAAGCTTAACCAGAACACTAACACAAACCCAACCCTAGCCCTAACCCTGAACCCAAACCCAGAATCTAACACTAAACGTAACCTGAGACCGAACCCTAATCTTAGCCCTAACCCTATCCTTAAACCTAACCTAAACCACAACAGGAATGGTAACCCTAACCCACCTGAACACTAACAATAAAGATAACCCTAACCCAAACACTAAACGGAACCCTAACCCTAACACTAACCTGCACCATAAACCTAACCATAACCGGTAACCTAAATCTAACCCACACCCTAACGCAACCTAACCCTAAACTGCATTCGAGCACAATTACTAACCAGAACCCGAACCCTAACCCTAACATAACTCTAACCTGAACCCTGGCTTAACCCTAAACCTAACCTAAAACATAAAGCAAACACTAGCTCTGACCCAAATAACTCTACCCGAACACTAACCCTAATCTAACCACCACACTAACCCTAAGAATAATGCTAACCCAAACCCTAACCTGAACCAAATGATAACCTTAACCCAAAGCATGACTCCATCCTACTGTTAAATGTAACCCAAACACGAACCCGAACTCTAATCCTAACACTAATCCTAATCATAACGCAAACCCTAACCCTAACCCTAACCCAAAGCCTAATCCTACCCTAACTCTAACCCTAACCTGAATCACGAGCCCGAACTGGAACCAGAACTGCAATCAGACCACTAACTCTAACCCTACACCTAACCATAACCCTAACTAAAACCGAACCCTAACCCTTGCACTAACCCTAACCTTAAGAGTAACCCTAAAACTAACCCTAACCATAACCCTAGCCTGAAAACTAACACTAACCCTAACCCGAACCATAACCCTAACCCTAAACCTTAGCCTAACCATAACCCAAACCATAGCAGTAACCCTATCACTAATTCGAACCCCAACCCTAACTCTAAAACTTCCTAGATCCCCAAAACGAAGCCTAAACCCAACCCTAGCTGAAGCACTAACCCTAACACTAATCATAAACCTAACCCTAAACCCTAAGACTAACTTTAAGCCTAAAGAAAACTGGTGCTGGACCTAACCCTAACACTGACCAGAACCCTAACCCTAGCTTTAACCACAACCACAACCCTAAACCCTAAGCTGAACCCTAACCTGAAACTTAACCCAGACCCTAACCTGAACCCTAACACTAACACTAACCCGAACCCTAAACTGAACCCTTACCTTAAAACTAACTGTAACCCAAACAGAGCCTAGGAGTAACCCTAACAGTAACCCTAACCCTAATCCTGTCCTGAAACCTAACACTAATCCTAACCCTAAACCTAACCCTAACCCTAACCTGAACCCTAACCCTAAACCTAACCGGAAACCAACCATAATCATAAACCTAACCCTAAGAGTAACCATATCCCTATCCCTAACCCGAACCCGCAGCCAACTCTAACACTAACCCTAGGCCTAACCCTAACACTAACTCATACCGGAACACTAACCCTAACCCTAAACTTAACCCGTACCCTAACCCTAATCCTAACCTGAAACCTAACCCTAACCATAACCAATCCCTAACCTGAAACCTAACCCTCACGCTAATCCAAACTCTAACCCTAAAACTAAACTTAAGCTTATACTTAACCCTAACCCAAACTGTAACGCTTACCCTAACATGAAACCTAATCCAAACCCTAACCTGAAGTTGAATCATAAAACTAACCCTAACTCTTACTCTAACTCTTACTCTAACTCTAAACCTAACCTGTACCCTAACCCTAACACAAACCCTAACTGTAACCTTAACCCTAACCTTAATCCTCACTTGAAACCTAAACTTAGAGGTAAACATAAACCTAATCCGAACGCTAACCCTAACCCAAAACCAAACCTAAACCGAACTCTAGCCCTAACACTAACCTGAATACTATGGCTACCCCTAACCCTAACCAGAAACTGAAACCTAACCATGACACAAACACTAACCCAAACCCTAACCCTAACCATAACCCAACCAAAGACTAAGAGTAAATCTAACCTAACCCTAAGCCTAACCCTAACTCGAACTCTAACAGCAACCTGAACACTAACCCAAACCATAACCCTAACATGAACCCTAAGCCTAACCTAAACTTGAACCCTAATGCTATCCATAACCCAACCCAACCCTAACCCTAACCCTAGCGTTAACCCGAAGCCTAACCCTAACACAAACCCTAACACTAACCCTAATCCAAACTCAAACCTGAACCATAACCCTAACCCGGTCCTACCCCTAAACCTAACAAACTCTAAGCCTAACCCAAGCCAACCCTAACCCTAACCCTAGCACTAAACCGAAGCCTAATCCTAACTCCAACCCCAATAGTAACCTGAAACCAAACTCTAACCCTAACCCTCACCCTAACCGTTAACTAAACCGAACCCAAAACCTAACCCTGACACGAAGCCGAACCCGACAATAACTGAAACCCTAACACAATCCAGAACCTGAACCCTAACCCTAACCCTAATCCGAACACTAACCTCTCCCTAAATGTAACACTACAATAACTGTAACCCTAATCCTAACACTAAACATAATCCGAAACGTAGCACTAACACTAACCCGAACAAGAACTTGAACCTGATGGTGCTCAGGGCAAGCTGCCCCAGGAAGCACCACTCTGGTATGCGGATTATTTCGAGCTGAAGACAATAAGGACTCAGAGAGCTCAGGAAAAATATTTGAGTTTCCCCTCCCAAACTGCCTAAAGAATTTAAAACCAAAAAATCTGTTTTAGGAAGGGGTTATTATCATGACTGCTATAAAATATAATTTAGGATAGAGGTTACAATAGAAAAGGCACCAACAAGCCCATCTTATCGGGAGTCCTGTCTCTCTGGCCACATTCTTTGGATGGCCCTGCGAGGAGTTGTCAGACAATCATTTACAAGGGAAGTCTCCATTTGTAAAGGTATCTCCCTCTCTGTATTGAGAAAAAGGGGGGGTAAGCTCATTTCTAGTAACTTATCAATGTGGAAGATGAGGCCTTGGGGCTGTATAATAAACCTTACTCTTGTTTACTGTGCTTTAGTGGTAATCTCCTGTAACTGACTCCCCCACCCCCAAAATCCTCCTTTGTCATTGGCTGAAAATGATATTTAAGACGAGAATTTCTGCTATTGTGTTGAGAAACGCAGTGTCCCTGCTTTCTCCCATGTATACATGTTATTAAACTTGGTATTATTTTCTCTTGCTAACCTGTCTTGTTGATTATTTGGCCAGCCAGAAGAACCTTAAGGGAAAGGGCAGAGGGAGATTCTCCCTCTTCCCCTGACAAACCCTAAACCTAACCTGAACGACAGATGTAACCCTAACCAGAACCCAACCTTAACCCTAGAGATAACCATTATCCTAACAGGAATATTAACCCTAACACTATCAGAAACCCTAACCTGAACCGTAACCCTAACACTAAATCAACTCCTAGCCCGACACTAACCCAATTCTAAGATGAACTTGAAGCTGAACCCTAACCCTAACACTAACCTGAACACTAACTCTAACACTAAACACAATCCTAACCCTTAACCTAACCTTAAACCTAACACTACACCAAACCATAACCCTAAATCCAATCCTAACCCTAACCTAACCCGAACCCTAAAGCTAAGGCTAACCCTAAACCGAAAGTGAAACCTAATTGTAACATTAATCCGAACACTAAACATAACACTATACATAACCCAACTCCTAACCCTAAAGTGAAATGAACCGTAATCCTAACCCTAACATGAACCCTAAGGCTAAAGCTAACCCTAAACTAAACCTGAAACCTAACCATAACCCTAATCCAAATACTAACACTAAAACTAAACTTAATGCTAACCCAAACTGTAGCCCTTACCGTAACATGAATCCTAACCCTAACTCTAACCCGAAATCGAACCATAATGCTAACCTTAATCCTTAAATTAACATTAACCCTAACCCTAACCCTAATCCTAACCTGAAACCTAACCCTAATGCTTACACTAACCCCAACCCGAACACTAGCCCTAACGTGAACACTAATGCTAAATCTAATCCGAACATGAACCAGACCCCAACCATATCCCGAACCCTATTGCTAACCGAAACACAAACCCAACCATACCCCCAAAAGTAACTCGAACCCTAACCCTAACTCGTAAAGTAAACAGATCCCTAAGCCTAACCCTAACCTGAAGACCGACCCGACCCTAACCCTAACCCTAATGCTAACTGTAACTCTAACACTAACCAGACCACTAAACCTAACCTTAACCTGAACCATAACACGAAGCTTAAACTAAAGCTAACCCAACCACTGAACTGAAGGCTAACTCTAACCCTAAACCTAAACCAAAACAATAGACGAACCCTAACTCCAACATAACCAGAACCTTAACCCTAATCCTAACACCAACCCTAACCCTAACACTAACCCTAAACTATACCCTAACCTGAACCCTAACCCTAACCCTAACCTGAACCCTAACAATAACCCGAAAGTTAACCCTAATGGGAAGGCAACGATAACCCTAATTCTTAGCAACAAGTAACACTTGCCATAAGCCTAACCATAACTCAATCCTGAACACTAACTCTAACCCTCACCCAAAGCCTAACCCGACCAGAAAACTAACCAGAATCACAAGCTTAACCTTAATGCCAATCATAAGTGTAACCCTAACCATGAAGCAGCCTGAATTCTAACCCGCAACCTGACCCTAACCGTAAGTGGAACTAAGCCATAACCCTATCACTAACCCTAACAGTAACCCTAACCCTAACCCGAACTCGAAAGCTAACCCTAAACCTAAGCCTGACCCTAACCCTAACCCTAACCCTAAACATAAATCTCTAATTCATGTGAGTGAGATTGTCTCTCAAGACCCTTCATGGGCCTGTGTAAACCTGTTTTGGCAAGGCGATCCTTATGCGCTGGAAGGAAGGGAGATCTGGCAAGAAGTTTTTTCCAGGAATGGGTGTTATATATAGTTTAACTCAGCTTCAGTAGTGATTGCCACTCAGATAGAAAGATGTTTCTATCCATCTACTTACAAGCCGAGATAAGAAAGTCTCTTCCCTAAGACATGTGTGTGAAATCCTCTCTCAAGGCCCTCCGTGGCCCTGTGCACAACCTGGTTTTGGATGGCGATCTTTAGGAGCTGGGAGAAAGGGAGATTGGGCACAAAGATTTTTTCCAGGAATGGGTCTTATACACAGTTTAACTCAGCTGTAGTAATGATTGCCACTCACAAACAAAGATGTTTCTAGCCATCTACTTCCAACCCAGGATAAGAAATTCCATTCTCTAAGGCATTTGAAAGTGATCCTGTGTCAAGGCCCTACACGGCCCTGTTTCCATACCTGCTTTGGGAAAGTGATCCTTTGGAGCTGGAAGGAGGGAGATCGGGCAAATAGTAATTTCCAGGAATGGGAGTTATACTTAGTTTAGCTCAGCTGTAGTAATGCCTGCCACTCAGATACAAACATGCTTCTAGCCATCTACTTAGAATGTAGTATGAGAAAACACGCTCTCAATGGCTTATGAGTGAGATGCTGTCACAAGACAATACAAAGTCCTGTTTCCAAACCTGCTTTGAGAAGGCGATCCTTAGGAGCTGGAAGGAAGGGAGATTGGGTACTAATTCATTTCCAGAAATGGGTGTTATACTTAGTTTAGCTCAGCTGTAGCAATTCTTGCCACTCAGATACAAACATGTTCCTAACCATCTACCTAGAATCTGCTATCATTAAGTGTGGTCTCTATGGCTTGTGAGTGAGATTGTCTCAAGGCACTACATGGTCCTCGTTCCATACCTTCATTGGGAAGGCGATCCTCACGTACTGGAAGGAAGGGATATTGGGCCTGAACTTCGTTCCAGGAACTGGCATTATCCATAGTTTAACTCAGCTGTAGTAGTGATGCCACTCAGATAGAAAGATGTTTCTCACCATCTACTTACAAACCGGGATAAGAAAGTTCCTTCTCTAAGGCATGTGTGAGATTCTCTCTCAAGACCTTACATGGCCCTGTGCAAAACCTGCTTTGGGATGGCGATCCTTGGGAGCTGGAAGGAAGACAGATTGGGCATGAAGTTACTATCAGGAATGGTTGTAATACATAGTTCAATTCAGCTGTAGTAATGAATGCCTCTCAGATACCAAGGTGTTTCATACCGTCTACATTCAAACCCGGAAAAGAAATTGTGTTCTCCAAGGCATTTGAGAGTGATCCTGCCTCAAGGCCCTACATGGCCCTGTTTACAAGCCTGCTTTTGGAAGGAGATCTGTAGCAGCTGGAAGGAAGGGAGATTGGGCACCAAGTTATTTTCAAGAATAGGTGATATATATTTCATCTCTGCTGTAGTAATGATTGCCACTCACATTCAAACTTGCTCCTAGACATTTACTTACAAGCCCGGATCAGAAATTGCCTACTCAAAGAAATGTGAGATTCGTTCTCAATGGCCAAATTGGCATTATTTACCAAACCTCGTTTTGGGTTGTGATCCTTACGTGATTGAAGGAAGCGAGATAAGGCACAAAGTTATTAACAGGAATGGGTGTTATACAAAATAAAACTCACCTCTACTAATGATTGAAACTCATACAGCAACGTTTTCTTAGACATCTACTTAGAAGCCATGATTAGAAAGAGGCTTCTCAAGGGAAGGTCAGTTTTGTTGTCCAGGTGAGAAATGACAGTATCTTCGAAATCTGGTTTAGGTTTGTGATCTTTACGACATGGAAGGAAGAGAGATTAGGCAGAAAGTTACTTCCAGGAATGGGTGTTATGTGAAGTTCACCTCAACTCTAGTAATGATTGCCGATCATATACAAACTTGTTCCTAGACATCTACGTATAAGCCAGGATCAGAACATTCCTTCTGAAAGCAATGTGAGACTCCTTCTTAAGGAATGAAATGGCATTATGGTCCAAATCAGGTTTAGGTTTGTGATCCTTACGAGATGGATGGAAGAGAAATTAGGCACAAAGTGATTTCCAGGAATGGGCGTTATACCAAGTTTGTCAGCTGTAGTAATGACAGTCATGCCTATACAAACTTGTTCCTAGATGTCTGCTTAGAAGCTGGTATCAGAGAGTGTGTTCTCAAAAGAATGTGAGATTCCTTCTAAAGGCCTGAGAGGGCACTATGTTCCAAACCTGGTTGATGAAGGTGGTCCTTACGAGCCGGAATGAAGAGAGTTTGGGCATGAGGTTATTTCCGGGAATGGCTGTTATACATACTTCAGCTCCTGTCATCATGATTGCCACTCATATGCAAACTTGTTCATAGAAATCTACATACAGGTCGGGAACACAAAGGTCCTTCACAAAAGAATGTGACATTCCTCCTCAGGGCCCCAAAGCGCAATATGTCCCCAACCTGCTTAGGTTTGTGATCCTTACTGGAAAGAAGGAAGAGAGATTGGGCACAATGACATTTCCATGAATGAGTTTTCTACATAGATTAACTCAGGTGTAGTAATAATTGTCACTCATATACAAACTTGTTCCTAGACATCTACATCACCCCAGGATCAGAAAGTGACCTCTCAAAGGAATGTGATATTCCTTCTGAAGGCCTGAAGCAATATGTTCCAAACTTGGCGAGGAAGGTGGTACTTACGAGCTGGAAGTAAGAGAGATTGAGCATGAAGTTTTTTTCCAGGATTTGATGTTATTCATAGAATAGCTCACTTGTAATAACGATTGCCACTTATATAGAAGCTTGTTCCTGGACCTACACTTAGAAGCAGTGATCAGAAAGTGCCTTCTTAAAGGAATATGAGATTCCTTCTCAAGGCCGGAAATGGCAATATGTTCCAAACGTCGTTGAGGAAGGTGGGCCTTATGATCTGGAAGGAAGAGAGACCAGCACAAAGTTAATTTCAGGCATAGGTGTTATTCATAGTTCAGCTCAGTTGTAGTAATGATTCCACTCATATACAAATTTGTTTCTAGGGATCTACTTAGAAGTTGGGATCAGACAGTTCCTTCTCAAGGTAACGTGAGATTCCTTCTCAAGGTCCGGCATGGTATTACATTTAAAACCTTGCTTAGGAACGTAATCCTTTAGAGCTGGAAGGAAGAGAGATGGGGTAGGAAGTTATTTTGAGGAATGGTTCTGATACATAGTTTAGCTCAGCTGTAGTAATGATCGCCACGCATTTAGAAACCTGTTACTAGACTTTTACTTACAAGCCGGGATCAGAAAGTGCTTTCTCAAAGAAGTGTGAGATTTGTTCTCAAGGGCCTGAAATGGCATTATGTTCGAAAGCTGATTTAGGTTTGTGATCCTTACGAGATGGAAGGAAGAGAGAAGCACAGCTCTATTAGTGATTGCCACTCACATACATACTTGATCCTAGATGTCTACGTGCAGGCTGCGATCAGAAACTGCTGTCTCAAAGGAATGTGAGATTTCTTCTCAAGGTCTGAAATGGCAATATGTTCCCAACTTGGTTGAGGAAGGTCTTCATTACGAGCTGGAAGGAAGATAGATCGGGCATGAAGTTATTTTCAGGATTGGGTGTTATTCAAAGAATAGTTCAGTTGTAGTAACGATTGCCACTTATATAGAATCTTGTCCTGGACATCTACTTAGAAGCAGGGATCAGAAAGTGCCTTCAAAGTAGTGTGAGATTCATTCTCAAGGCCTGAAATGGCATGATGCATGAAACTTGGTTTATATTTGTGATCCTTATGAGATTGAAGAAGGAGAGATGAGTCAAAAAGTATTACCAGGAATGGTTGTTATAGACAGTTGAGCTCAGATCTAGTAATGATTAACACTCATATACATACTTATTCCTATACTTCAACATTCTGGACAGGATCAGAATGTGCCTTCTCAAAGAAATATGAGATTCCATCTCAAGGAGTGACATGGCAATATGTTCCAAACCTGGTTCAGCTTTGTGATCCTTATGAATTGGAAGGAAGAGAGATGAGGCACAAAGTTATTTTCAGGAATGGGTATCATACACAGGTTAGCTCAGCTGTAGTAATGCTTGCCACTCATATACAAACTTGTTCCTAGACATCTACTTCCACTCTGGGATCAGAAATTGCAGTCTCAAAGGAATGCGAGAATCCTTCTCAGTGCCCAAAAAGGCAATATGGTCCAAAACTGGTTTAGTTTAGTGATGCTTAGTGCTAGAAGGAAGAGAGTTTTTACATGAAGCTATTTCATGGAATGGTTATTATAAATCATTTTACTCAGTTGTAGTACTGATTGATGCTCCAATATAAACTTGTTCCTAGACATCTACTTACAAGAAGTTATCAGTAAGTGTCTTCACAGAGGAATGTGAGATTTGCTCTCAACGACCAAAATAGCATTATGTTCTAAACCTGGTTTAGGAAGGTGATTCTCACGAGCTGAAAGGAAGAGTGAGTGAGCACAAAGATACTTCCAGGGATGGGTATTTTATACAGATGAGCTCAGCTGTAGTGATGATTGCAACTCATATACTAACTTGTTCATGGACATCTACTTACATGCTGGGACGAGAAATTGCCTTCGCAAAGGAATGTGATATTCCCTCCTAAGTCTCGAAACAGCAATATATTCAAAACCTGTTTTAAGAATGTAAACCTTCAGAGCTGGAAGGAACAGAGATTGGGCATGAAGATATTTCCAGAAATGGGTGTTAGCCATAGATTAGCCAAGCTGTATTAATGATTGCTGCTCATATACAAAGTCGTTTCTAGACATTTGCATACAAGCCTGGGTCAGAAAGTGCCCTCTCAAAGGAATATGACATTCGATCTCAAGGCCTGAAACTGCATTCTGTTATATACCTATTTTAGCTTTCTGATCTTTATGAGATGGAAGGAAGAGATAGTGGGCATGAAGTTATTTCCAACAATGGGTGTTATACATAGTTCAGCTAAGTTCCAGTAATCATTAAAATTTAATTACTAACTTGTTCCTAGAGCTCAACTTAGAACCTGGGATCAGAAATTGCCTTCTCAAAGGAATGTGATATTCCTTCTCAAGGCCTGAAATGACAATATGTCCCCAACCTGGTTAAGAAAGGCGGATCTCATTTGCTGGAAGGAAGAGAGACAGGGCACGATGTTATTTCCTTAGTTGTCACTGGCAAAAGTGCCTGAGCAGTGGTATTTTGTCTTTCCATTGAGAAGGCAGCCTCAGTGCAGGCAACAAACCAAAAGGAAGAAAAGACACTTTCCATTATGACCCTCAAAAACTAAATGGAAATGTTTTTCTCCACAGAGTATGTTCATTAGATGGATACTATACATATTCTCTCCCAGCTGCAGTGGAAAGTTTAAAATTACTCAGGGGTAGATGCTCCTTAAATGTACTTGCAAGCAGAATTAAGCAAGAACTTGCTGGCATAACATGGGAGAGAATTCTTTTTTTTTTTTTTTGTGAGGAAGATCAGCCCTGAGGTAATATCCGATGCTGATTCTCCTTTTTTTTGCTGAGAAAGTTTGGCCTTGAGCTAACATCTGTGCCCATCTTCCTCTACTTTATATGGGACTCCATCACAGCATGTCCTGGCAAGCAGTGTGTTGGTGTGTGCCCAGGATTGGGAAACTGAAAACCCCAGGACACCAAAGTGGAGTGTGCACACGAAACCGTTTGTGCCACCGGGCAGGCCCCAGGGAGAAAATTCTTAAGTAAATGTCGTTAACAACAATGTTGGGAGAGGCAATTTTCAGGATAGCCCTCTACAGATGCAAGCAAGAATTTTTCTCCAGACTGACCTTTCCTTTTACAGATGCTATAGATACTATCTCCCAAGTGTACTGAAATTTTAAAACCTCTCATATGAAGATGTTACTTACACTTATTGGGTACTTGTGTTAAACAAAAGTGTTTGTTATGATACGCTAGTGAGACCCTGAATGTAGTTTGAACTGCAGTGTATTCAAATTCTCAAGATGATCCTAAACAGCAACAAGAAGGAGTTTCTCTGAAGAGTCAACTGTCATCGAATGGATGGTAAGGATAATCTGCACCACCTGTAGTGATAGCTCTCCTAGTAAGATGATCCTGAAAACTACTGGCAAACTTGGTTGCTTAGTGGTGTTTTGTCATTCCATTGGGAAGACAGCCTCAGTGCAGGCAATGAATGGCAAAGAGGATAAGTTACTGAACCACATCGTCCAAAAATCTAGAGGGAAGAGCTTTTTTGCACAGCGTACATTCATTTACTGGATGTTATAGATATTGTGTCCCAGCTGCGGTGGAAAGTTTAAAAGTTCTCAGAGGCAGATCCGGCGGAAAGCTATTTGCAATCTGAGTTCAGCAAGGTCTTTCTTTCATTTAATAGGGAGAGAATTACTAAGTGAATGTAGTTCACTGCAAGGATGCAAAGGAAATTTTCAGGATAGTCCTATACAGATATTAGCAAGAAATTTTCTCTACAATGAACAGTCATTTTATGGATGTTATAGATACTCCCATCTGCACTGAAACTTTAAAACCTCTCATATGAAGGTATTCTTAACAGATATTTGCAACCTGTGTTAAACAGTAGTGTTGATAATGATATGCTAGTGAGACCCTGAAGGTAGACTGAACTACAATGTTTTTAATGTCACTCATGAATATGATTCTAAACAGCGACAAGTAAAGATATTCTTCACACAGTACTTTCGTTGAATGGATGTGATAGAGTTTCTTGCCCGGTTGTGGTGACAGTTTTAACATCTCATAGGAATGTGCTCCTAGCAGCAACTGGCAAAACAGGTTTACAGTGGTGTTTTGTCTTTACGTTGGGGAGGAGGCCTGAGTGCAGGCAGTGAACTGCAGAGATGAAAAGGCACTTTGCAAGATGATCTTAAAAAGCTAAAATGATGTATGTTCCTCCACAGAGTACTTACGTAGAATGTATGATATAGATATTCTGTCCCAGCTGCAGTGGAAAGTTTAAAAGCTCGCAGAGGCAGATTTGCTGAAAGCCACTTGCCATATGAGTTCAGCAAGATCTTTCTTGCCTTACCTGGGAGAGAATTCCTAAGTGCAGGTCGTTAACTGCAATGGTGGAAAAGGCAATTTTCAGGATAATACTATACAGATACAACCAAGAGATTTTCTCCACACTGAACTCTCATTTCATGGATGTTATAGATACTCTCTCCAACTGTACTGAAAATTTAAAACCTCTCATATGAAGATGTTACTAACAGATATTGGCAACCTGTGTTAAGCAATAGTGTTCATTATGATATGCTAATGATATGCTAAATGCAGACTGAACTGCAGTGCCTTTAAAGTCATTCATGAACATAATCCTAAGTAGGTACAAGAAGAGGTCTTCTTCACGGTATACTTTCATTGAATGGATTTGGTAAAGCTTCTTTCCGAGGTGTGTTGATAAGTTGAAACTCTCATAGGAAGGTGTTCCTAACAGCTACTGGCAGAGTAGGTTTAGCAGTAGTGTTTTCTCTTTAAATCAGGGAGGAAACGTGAGTGCAGGCAATGAAATGCAAAGATGAAAATGCAATTGACAATATGATCTGATGAAGCTAAAAGCGTTTTCCTCCACATGGTACTTACATGGAATGGATATTATAGATAAGTTCTCCCAGCTGCAGTGGAAATTTTAAAAGCTCTCAGAGGAAGATCATTCTTCAAGGACTCTGCAAGCTGAGTTCAACAAACGCTTTCTTGCTTTACTTGGGAGAGAGAGCTGAGTGAAGGCCATTAAATGCAATGAGAGAAAAGGCAATTTGCATGATGAACCTACACATACACGAATGAGATTTTTACCAAACTTGTCTTTCATATTATGGATGTTATAGATACTCTATTTCAGAAGTACTGAAATTTTAAAACCTCTAAGATAAAGATGTTACTTTCATATTTTGGCCACCTGTCTTAAACAATATAGTTCATCATGATATGCTAGTGGGACCCTGACTAGAGTTTGAACTGCAGTCTATTAAAAGTCTCTTCTGAATATGACCCTTAACAGCCACAAGCTGTAGTTTCTCTGAAGCGTCAACTTTCTTTGAGTTGATCATAACAATAATCTGCACCACCTGTAGTGATTGTTCAAACGCTCTCCTAAGAAAATGCTCTGATGGCTACTGGCAAAGGTCATTGAGCAGGAGTGTTTTGTATTTCCATCAGGAAGGGAGGCTCAGTGCAGGCAATGAACGACAAAGAGGAAAAGGCACTTTACCATATGATCCTAAAAAGCTAAAAGGAAGAATTTTTCTCCACAGGGTACATTCCTGAAATGGATGTTATTGATATTCGCTCCCCACTGCAGTGAAAAGTTGAAAAGCTCTCAGAGGGAGAGCATCCTTAAAGATACTTCCAGGCTGAGTTCAGCAAACATTTTTTACCTGACTTGGGAGAAAGAGCACGGATGAAGATTATTTACTGCAATGTTGGAAAAGGCAATTTTAAGAATAGTCCTATACAGATACACGCAAAAGATTTTCTCCACACCTGAATTTCAATTGACGGATGCTATAGAGACACTTTGCCAGCTGTACTGACATTTGAAAACCACTCATATGAAGATGTTACTTACAGATATTGGCCAACTGTGATAAGCAATAGTGTTCATCATGATACGTTACTGAGAACCTGAAGGCAGACTGAACTGCAGTGTAGTCCAAGTCTCTTCTCAAGATGATCCCAAACAGCTGTAAGCAGAGTTTCTCTGAAGAGTCCGCTTTCATTGAACGTAGGATAATGATAATCTGCACCACACGTAGTGATAGTTTGAAAGCTCTCCTAGGAGTGTTTCAAAGAGTTACTGGTCAACTTCGTTGAGCAGTGGTATTTTGTCTTTCCTGTGGGAAGGAAGCCTCAGTGCAGGACATGAACTACAAAGAGGAAAAGGCACTTTACTATGTGATCCAAAAAACTAAAAGGAAGACTTTTCCACCACACAGTATGTTCCTGGAATGGATGTTATAGATATTCTCTCCCAGCTACAATGGAAAGTTTAAAAGCTCTTAGAGGAAGGTGCTCTTTAAAGATACTTGCAAGCAAGTTCAGCAAGGACTTTCTGGCATTACAAGGAGAGAATTCCTATGTGTAGGTCGTTAACAGCAATGATGTAAAAGGCAATTTTCAGGATAATCTTACACAGATATAAACAAGAGATTGTCTCCAAAGTGGAATTTCATTTTATGGATGTTACATATACTGTCTCCCAGCCGTACTGAAATTTTAAAACCTCTCCAATGAGGATGTTACTAACAGATATTCGTCACCTGTGTTGAACAATAGTGTTCGTCATGACATACTAGTGAGACCCTGAACGCAGATTGAACTGCAGTGTATTTGAAGTCACTTATGAAGATGACCCTAAACAGTTATAAGCAGAAGTTATCTTCATGGTGTATTTTCATTAAATGGATGTGATAGAGCTTTTTTCTGAGCTGTGGTGAAAAGTGTATACTTTCATGGGAAGGTATTCCTAATCGCTACTGGCAGAGTAGGTTTAGCAGTGGTGTTTTTTCTTTACATCGGGGAGGAAGCCTGAGGGCAAGCAATGAAATTCAAAGATGAGAATGCAATTGACAATATGATCCAAAGAAGCTAAAAGCAAGTGTTTTCCTCCACAGAGTACTTCCATGGAATGGATGTAATGAATAGGTTCTCCTAGCTGCAGTGAAAAGTTTACAAGCTCTCAGAGGAAGATCGTCCTTAAGGATTCCTGCAAGGCGAGTTAAGAAACACTTTCTTGCATTACATGGGATAGAGAGCTTGAGCGAAGGTCGTTAACTGCAGTGATTTAAAGGCAATATGCAGGCTGATCCCATAAAGAGACAAGCCACAGATTTTCTGCATATTTCACTTTCATTTTATGGATGTTATAGATACCCTATCCCAGCTGTACCGAAATTTTAAAACATCTCAGATGAAGATGTTACTTACAGATATAGGCCACATGTGTTATGCTATAATGTTTGTCATGATATATTCATGAGAGCCTGAAAGTGGATTGAACTCTAGTGTATTAAATATCTCTTCTCAAGATGATCCTAAACAGCTACTATCAGAAGTTTCTCTGAAGATTCAACTTGAATGGAATGGATGTTAAATATAATCAGCAAAACCTGTAGTAATACTTTGAAATCTCTCATACGAAGAGGTTCCTTACAGCTACTGACAAAATTGGTTGAGCAGTGGTGTTTTGTCTCTATATAGTGAAGGAAACATCATTGCAGGCAATGAACAGCAAAGAGGAAAAGACAATTTACCATATGATCATACTACCTAAAAGGATGACTTTTTCTGCACAGAGTATGTTCACGGAATGGATGTTGGAGATATTCTCTCCCAGATGCAGTGAAATGTTTAATAGATCTCAGAGGAAAATCCTCCTCAGAGATACTTGTATGGTGAGTTCAGCAAATATTTTCTTGCATGCCTTGGGAGAGAGAGCCTGAGTGAAGGTCGTTAACTGCAAAAAGAGGAAAGGCAATTTGCAAGAAGATTATATATAGATGCAAGGATGAGATTTTCTCCACACGTGACTTTCATTTTATGGATGTTATAGATACTGTCCTCTAGCTGCAGTGAAACTGAAAAACCCCTCATATGAAGATGTAACCTATGATATTGGCCACCTCTGTTAATCAATAGTGTTCATCATAATATGCTACTCAGACCCCGAATGCAGATTGAACTGCAGTAATTAAAAGACTCTTCTCAAGATGATCCTGAACACCTACAAGCAGGACTTGCTCTGAACAGTCAACTTTTATTGAATGAATGATAATGATCATCTGCACCACCTATAGTGATAGTTGGAAAGCTGTCATAGGACGTTGTTCCTAACAGCTACTTTCAAACTTGTTTGAGCAGTGGTGAGTTGTCTTTTAGTTGGGAAGAGCCTCAGTGCAGGCAATGAGCGACAAAGAGGTAAAGACACTTTAATATATCCTAAAATGTTAACTTTAAGAGTTTCTCACCACAGAGTAGGTTCATAGAATGGATGTTAGAGTAATACTCGCCCCACTGCAGTGGAAAGTCTAAAAGCTCTCAGAGGCAGATCCTCCTGTAAAGTACTTGGAAGAAGAGGTCAGCAAGAACTTTCTTGCTTTACATGGGGAAGAATTCCTGATTGAAGGTGGTTAACTGCAATGTTGATAAAGGCAATTATCAGGATAGTCGTATACAGATAGAAGCAAGAAATTTTATAGATACTGGACTTTCGTTTTATGGATGTTATAGATACACTCTCCCAGGGTTACTGAAATTTTAAATCCTCTCATATGAAGATGTTACTATCAGATACTGGAAGCTGTGATAAGCAATAATGGTCATCATGATATGCTAGCGAGACCCTGAATACAGATTGAACTGCAGTGTAGTTAAAGCCACTTAAGAACATGAGCATAAACATTTACTAGAGGAGGTTTTCTTCATGGTGTACTTTCATTGAATGGATGTGATACAGCTTATTTCCGAGCTGTGGTGTAAAGTTTAAACTATCCTAGGAAGGTGTTCCCAACAGCCATTGGCAAAGTAGGTTTAGCAGGGGTGTTTTCTTTTATATCAGGAAGGAAGCCTGAGTGCATGCAATCAACTGCAAAGATGAAAGGCACTTTACAATATGATCCTAAAAAGCTAAAAGGAAGTGTTTTCCTCCACAGATAACTTACATGAAATGTATGTTACAGATACTTTCTTGCAGCTGCAGTGCAAGTTTACAAGCTCTCAGAGGAGGATCCTGCTTAAAGCTCCTTGCCAGCTGAGTTCAGCAAGTAGTTTCTTGCATTACATAGGAGAGAGAGCCAGAGTGACGGTCGTTAACTACAATGATGGAAAAGGCAATTTGCAGGAGGATCCTATAGACATACCAGCCAGAGATTTTCTGCACACTTGACTTTCATTTTATGGATGTTACAGATACTTTCTCCCAGGTTTAGTGACAAGTTTAAAAGCCCTCCAAGGAAGGGCTGACTTACAGCTACAGGGCTGTTGGGTTCAGAACGGGTGTTCTTTCATTATATTTGAGGGAAAGCCTGATTGCAGGCCATGAAGATCAATGATTGAAAAGTTCACTCATCAAGATGATCCTCAACAACTAAAATGAGTGTTTTTCCACCGTGTATGTTATTTCAATGGATGTTATAGGTACTTTCTCCCAGCAGTAGTGAAATGGATCAAAGCTGTCATGGGAAGATCTTACTTACAGCTAATGGCAACCTTGCTCAGTAAGAACAATCTCTCCTATATTGTGAGAGAGAGCCTGAGTAAATGTCGTGAGCTGCAATGTTTGAAAAAGTACTTTTCAGTGCAGATGCTAAACAGGTACAAGCAAGAGTTTTTCTCCACACTGTGCTTTTCACAAATGGATATTGGAGATATTCTCTTCCTTGTGTAGTGGAAAGTTTAAGCCCTTTCATAGGAAGATGCTCCCTAACAGCTACTGGCAAACCAAGCTCAACAAGCACATTCTTTCGTTCCATGTAAGAGAAAGCCTGAATGAAACATGCACACTGCAACCTTTGAAAAGGGACTTTTCAAGACGATCATAAAGAGATAAAAAAAGGAGTTTTTCTTCACACTGTACTTTCATTGAATGGATGTTACAGATAAACTGTACCAGTTGTAGTGAAAAGTATAAAATGTCGCATTAGAGTATGTTCCCTACAGCTATTGGCAAGCTGAGTTCAGCAGAAGTGCTCTTTCAATACATTGGATAGAAAACTGAGTGTAGACTATTAACAGCATATTTGTGATATCAGTCATGTGTCCTTAGTAAGATTACTCATATATTTATGTGTGACACCACTCCCACTGCTATCTGTGACATCAGTGACATGTAACTTGTAACATCACACCCATTGTGTTCATGTGATATCGCACCCGATGTTATGCGTCATGTGACACACTTGTTTATGGGTGACATCATACCCCTTGTATGTGTGACAACATCCTCCTTGCGTGTCACATCTCATCAATGGTAAGTGACATCAACCTTGTCATATGATATCAAACCATTAGTATGTGTGGTGTCACTCCCAGTATTATGTATGACATCACACCAATTGAGTGTGGCATCACTCTGATAGTGTTTGACATCACTCCAACGGTGTGTTACATGGCTAACATTTTGTGTCTGACATCACTCCTATCGTTATGTGTGACATCACACCCATTTTGGGACATCACACACTTTGAGTAGGATAAAACTAGGTTAGCCTGTCACATCTCTCAAATTGTGTGATATCACTGCCGTTGTGTGAGGGCAGTCATATTGTTAACTTTGATATGATATCCACAATTTTGTATGAAATCACTCCCAGATTTCTGTGAAGTCTCGCACATTTTACTCTGACTTACATCCCTATTGTGTGTTTTATGTAACTGTCATTGTTATGTATGAATTCACACTCATTTTCCTTATAAATACCACTCCAAATGTCCATGACAGCACCAGCTTGGTGTGTGCTTTCACACACTTTGTGTGTCTGACCTCACTCAATATCTGTATGACATCAATCCAATGGTGTATGTGTGATAGTGCTCACATTTGTGTGTGAAAACACACACATTGATATGTCTGACAACATTCACATTTTTGTTACATAATTCACATTTTTATGTATGACATCACACCGATTGTGTGTGACATCACTCGAATTTACTATATGAAATGGCTATTGTTTAGTGTCATGTCACTCCCAATATTTTGTGTGATGTCACATTAATTCTCGAGGACATCACTCTACTAGTGTTGTGACATCACTCCCATGGTGTTTCTGTGACTTCACACATATATTTTGGGTGACATCTTTCTGTTATGTGTGATATCACATTTGTTGTGTTGTATGACATCAGACCAATAGTGTGACATCACTCCCACATATGTGTGACATCAGTCACATGTCCTTTGTGATATTACTCACATGTTTATGTGTGACCTCAGTCTCATTATGTGTGACATCACATCAATAATGTGACATTACATCCGCTATATGTGACATCAGTGACATGTCCCTAGTGACATAATTCACATTTTAAAGGGTCACATCACTCCCATTGTGTGCATGTGATATCACTCCCACTATTTTGCGTGGCGTGACCACATGCTTCTTGGTGACATCACATCAATTGTTTGAGTGTGACAACATCCTCATTGTGTGTCACACCACAACATTTGTGTGTGACATTAACCTTAATTCCCGTATATCAACCATTATTATGTGTGGTGTCACTCCCAGTATTATGAATGACATCACAACAATTGAGTGTGGCATCACTCTGATAGTGTTGATATCATTCCAAGTGAGTGTGACGTGGTTCACATTTTGTGTCTGACATCATTCCAATTGTTATATGGGACATCACACCCATTTTGGGACATCACACAACATGAGTGTGCTAACAATAGGATAGACGGTCACATCTCTCAAATTGCGTAATATCACTCCCATTGTGTGTGATGACATTCATATTCTTAACTGTGATGTGACACCCCCTGTTATGTATGAGGTCACTTCCAGGATTCTGTGAAATCTCACATTTTACTCTGACATATTGCACTGGTGTGTTTTGTTTAACTCTCATTGTTATGTGTGAATATTCACTCATTTTCCTTGACACACCACTCCCGTTGTCTGTGACATCACCAGGTCGGTGTGAGCCTTCACACACATTTTGTGTCTGACATCACACCAATGGTGTACTTGTGACAGGGCTCACATTTGTGATTGAAAACATACCCAATGTTATGTTTGACACCATTCACTTTTTTGTGACATAAGACAACACACTTTTTTATGTATGATATCACACCTATTATGAGCGTGACAACATTCTCAGATGTTGACATCACACCAATTGTGTGTGACATGAATGCAATTTGGCATATGAAATCGCTACTGTTACGTGTGATGTTACTCCTAATATTCTGTGTGACGTCACACTAATTCTTGAGGACATCACTCTACTACTGTTGTGCCATCACTCTCATGGTGTTTCTGTGACTTCACTCATATATTTGGAGTGAAATCTCTCTGTTATTTGAGACAACATTCTTGTTGTTTTTATGACATCACACCAATAGTGTGACATCATTGACACACGTGTGACGTCAATCACGAGTCCTCTGCTGTATTACTCACCTGTTTCTGTGTGACATCACTCACATTATGTGTGACATCATATGAATTGTGTGACAACACTCTCACTGCTATGTGTGACATTGTCGTGTCCCTTTCGACACAACTCACCTTTTATAGTGTGACATCAATCCCACTGTGTGCATGGGATACCACTCCCATTGTTATGCGTGACATGACACACGGTTATGTGTGACACCACACCACTTTTTGTGTGTGACAACATCCTCATCTTGTGTCACATCACATCAATTGTGTGTGACACCAACCTTAATTAGGATATGATATCCCAACTGTTGTTATGTTGTTGTCACTCCCAGTATTATGTATGACATCACACCAATTGAGTGTGGCATCACTCTGATAGTGTGTTTGACATCACTCCAACGTTGTGCTTGCAACATCATTCACATTTTGTGTGCGACATCACTGCAATTGTTATGTGTGACATCACTCCCTTTTTTGGACATCACAAACCTTAATTGTGGTAACACTAGGATAGCCAGTCACATCTCACAAATTGTGTGATAACACTCCCATTGCATGTGACGGCAGTCATATTGTTCAGTGTGATGTGACATCTACTCTTATGTACGAAATACAACCTAGGTGTCTGTGAAATCTCTCACATTTTACTCTGACTTAAATCCCACATGTGTGTATTGTGTAACTCTCATTATATGTGAATTCACACTCATTTTCCTGAGAGGCACCACCCTTATTGTCTGTGACTTCACCAGGTTGGTGTGTGTCTTCACACACATTGTGTGTCTGACATCACTCAATGTGTGTGTGACATCACACCAATGGTGTATGTGTGACAAGACTCACATTTGTGTGTGAAAACACACCCATTGATATGTGTGACACCATTCACCTTTTTTGTGACATAATTCACATTTTTATGTATGACATCACACCTATTGTGTGTGACAACTTTCACATATGTTGAAATCAAACCAATTGTGTGTGGGTTAGGGTTAGTGTTAGCATTAGCTTTAGAGTTTTGGTTAGGGTTAAGGTTAGGGATAGGGCTAGGGTTAGGGTTAGGGCTAGGGCTGGGTCTAAGGATAGGGTTAGGTTTAGCACTAGGCTTATTAACCCTAGGGATAGGGTTAGGGTTATGGCTAAGGTTATGCTTGCAGGTAGGGTTAGGTCTAGGGTTATGTTTAGGTTTAGGGTTAAGGCTAGGGTGAGGGCTAGGTTTAGGGTTATTGCCAGGGTTATGGATAGGTCTAGGGTGTGGGTTAGGGCTATGATTAGGGTTAGGTTTAGTGTTAGGTTTAGGGCTAGGGTTAGTGTTAGGGTTAGGGTTAGGGTGAGGGTGAGGGTTAGAGTTAGGGTTAGTACTAGGGCTAGGCTTATGGTTAAGTTTAGTGTTATGGTTAGGGTTAGGGTAAGGGTTATGGCTGGGGTTATGTCCAGGGCTAGGATTAGGATTAGGTTTAGTGCTAGGTTTAGGGCTAGGGCTACTGTTAGCTCTAGACTTAGAGTTAGGGCTAGTCTAGGGCTAGTGTTAGGTCTAGAGCTAAGGCTAGGCCTAGTGTTCTGGCTAGGGTTAGCCTTAGCTTTACAGTTATGGTTAGGGCTTGGTCTAGGTCTAGGTATAGGGCTAGAATTAGGGCTAGGGTTAGAGTTAGGTTGAGGGCTATGGTTAAGGTTAAGTTTATGTTTAGGGTTAGTCTTAGTGTTGGGGTCAAGGTTAGGGTTCTTGTTAGTGTTCAGATTCAGGTTTGTGTTCGGATAAGGGTTTGGGTTTGTGTTTGGGTTCTGATTCGGTGAGGTTTAGGGTTAGGCTTATGGGTTAGGGTCAGTTTTAGGGTTAGAGTGAAAGTTAAAGTCAGGATTAGGATTAAGTCTGCGCTATGCTTAGAGTTAGGTTACAGATTAGGGTTAGGATTAGTGTTAGCTTTAAGGTTATGTTAGTGATAGCGCTAGGGCTAGGCTTAGGGTTAGGTTTATGGATAGGATTTGGGTTAGCATTAGGATTAATACTTTGTTTAGGGTTAGGGTTATACAGAGTGGTAGGTGTTGGTTTTGTGCTACAGTTCGGTTTAGTGTCAGTGTTATGGCTAGGGCTAGATTGAGCATTAGGGTTAGTGCCATGGTTCAGGTTAGGTCTAGGGTTAGGGTTAGAGTTATGTCTAGGTCTAGCGTTATGGTTAGGGCTATGGCTAGGATCACGGTTCGTTTTAGGGTCAGGGTTTGTGTTAGACTTAGTGGCAGGGGTACTGTTAGGTTTAGGCTTAACGGTTGGGCTATTAGTTGGGAATGGGAGAGATCGGTTTAGGGTCATGGTTAGGGTTAGGATTAGCATTAGTATTGTGGCTACGGTTAGGTATAAGGTTAGGGGTAGGGCCAGGGCTCGGGTTAGGACTGGGGTTAGACTTAGGGCTAGTGATAGTCTGTGGTTAGGGTTAGTCTTAGGGCTAGTGTAAGGGTCCGGTATAGGGCTGGGTTAGAATTAGGTCTAGGACAAGTGTTAAGGTTAACGTTACACTTAAGGTTAGGATTTGGCATAGGCCTAGGTTTAGGCTTAGGGTTGTTTTAGGCTTAGGTTTGGGATATGGGTAGCGGATTTGGTTGGGGTTGGGGATAGGGTTACTGTTAAGGCTTGGGGTTGGGTTAGGAACAGAGTTCTGGTTTGTCTTAGGGCTAGGCTTAGGGCTAGGGCTAGGGTTAGGGTTAGGGTTATGCTTGGGATAGGTTTAGTGTTTGGGTGAGGGTCAGGTGTATGGTTAGCATTAGGATTAAGTTTTAGGAAAGGCTTAGGTTTAGGTCTAGGGTTAGAGCTAAGTTTAGGTTTAGGGTTAGAGTTCAGTTAGGTTTATGGCTATGGTTAGGGTTAGGGCTAGGTTTAGTGCTAGGATGCTGGTTAGGGCTAGGGCTGGGGCTGGTTTTAGGCTTATGGCTATGGCTAGGATTAGGGTTAGTGTTAGGTTTAAAGTTGCGTGCGTTAGAGTTTGGGTTATGGGTAGGGTTAGGGTTAACTTTAGGTTTATGTGTAAGGTTAGTTTTATATTTAGGGTAATCGTGAGTCCGGCCCCATGGCTTAGCAGTTAAGTGCACAGGATCCGCTGTTGGCGACCCAGCTTTGTATCCCAGTTGCACAATGACATACCGCATTTCTGGCCATGCTGAGGCCGCATCCCATATACAGCAACTAGAAGGATGTGCAGCTATAACATCCAACTATCTACTGTGGTTTTGGGGGAAAAATAAGGTAAGTGTTAAGGTGACAGGTAGGAGTAGTGATAGAGTTAGGGGTAAGGTTAGAGTTGGGTTAGAGTTAGGGTTATGGTTGTGGTAGGGTTAGGGTTTGGGTTAGGGCTACTGTTAGTATTAGCATTAAGGTTAAGGCTAGGGCTAGGGTTATGGCTAGATTTAGGCTTAGGGTTAGGGTTAGCATTAGTGTTAAGGTTAGTGTTAGGCATAGGGTTAAGGTTAGCACTAGGTCTAGGGATAAGGCTAGGATTAGTGTTAGTTCTAGGGCTAGGTCTAGGGTTACTGTTAGGGTTAGAGTATGGGTTAATGTTAGGCTTAGGGTTAGGGTAAGGGTTAGGGTTAAGGCTATGTTTAGGGTTAGGCTTAGGTTTAGAGCTAGATTTATATCTGTGGTTAGGGTTAGGGTTAGGACTAGGGCTTGTGTTGGGGTTAGGGCTAGGGCTATGATTAGGTCATGGTTAGCATTAGGGTTAGGGCTACTGTTGGGTTAGAGTTAGGGTTAGAGTTGTGGTTAGGGTCAGGTCTACGGCTAGGGTAGAAGTTAAGCCTATGGCTAGGGTTATGGTTAGTTTTATGGTTATAATTACGGTTTTGGTTAGAGGTAGGTCTTGGATTAGGCTCAGGTCTCTGTCTAGGGTTTGGGTTAGCCTTAGGTCTATGGCTAGGTTTAGGGTCAGGGTTAGGTTTAGGGTTAGTACTAGAGCTACTTATAGGTTTATGTTTAGGGGAAGGGTTAGAGTTACAGCTAGGTTTAGGGTATGGTTAAGGTTAGGGCTAGGGTTAGGGTTCGATCTATGGTTATGGTTAAGGTTATGGATGTGTTAGGTTTAGATTTAGTGCTAGATTTACGGGGAGGTCTAGCGTTAAGGTTACTCTTAAGACAAGGGTTAGGGTAAGGGCTAGGTTTAGGCCTTGGATTAGCCTTAGGTTTAAGCTTAAGGTTTGGGTTAGGTTTATAGCTGCAGTTAGGATTAGGTCTAGAGTTAGTGCTACAGTTAGGATTAGGACTAGGGCTGGAAATCGGTTTAGGGTTAGGGTTAGGGCTAGGGTTCGTATTACTGTAGGGTTTGGGTTAGTTTGGGGCTAGGGTTAGGACTAGAGCTAGAGCTAGGGCTATCATTAGGGTTACGACTAAGTTAGGGATAGTGTTAGGGTTAGGGCTATGCTTAGGATAAAGGCCAGGGTTAGGATTAATGTTGTGGTTATGGTTAGGGATTGTTTCGGTTTTCAGTTAAGGGTAGGGGTAAGAGTAGGGTAAGGGTTAGGTTAGGATTAGGGCTAGTAGAGTGGTAAGAGTTGGGTTAGGGTTAGAGTTAGAGGAGTGGTAGGCTTAGGGGTAGGGTGACGGTTGGGTTCGGGTTAACGTTACGATGAGTGTTAAGGCTGGTTGTAGCTGAGAGTTACCATTAGGACTAGAGTTAGGCTTAGGGCTAGGATTATGCTGAGGGCTAGGGTTGGGCCTAGCATTAAGAGTAGGGTTAAGTATAGAGCTAGGATTAGGGTTATGCTTAGCATTATGGGTAGGGGCAATTTTAGGGCTACAGCTAAGGTTAGTGGTAGGTTAGGGTTAATTTTGTGTTAGAGTTTGGGTTATGTATAGACTTAGGGTTAGTGTCAGGTTTAGGGCTAGTATCATGGTTAGGAGTAGGATTAGGACTAGGGTTAGGGTTAGGGTTTGGACTTGGGCTAGTGTTGGCATTAGGGTTAGGGCTAGGATTAGGGCAGAGTTAACATTAGGGTTAGGGTTAGTGTTGGGTTATGATTAGTGTTGGGTGATGGTTAGTGTTAGCGTTAGGGTCACCTCTAGGCTAGGGTTAGGGTTAGGCCTAGAGCTAGAATTAGAGTTAGGATAAGTTTTAGGTTTAGAGTTAGTCCTAGAGCTAGGGTTAAGTTTACTTTTAACGGTAGAGTTATTGTTAGAGGTAAGTTTAGTTTAGGGGCAGGGCTAGGGCAATTGCTGGGGCTCGGTTTTTGTTAGGGACAGAGTTACAGGTAGTGTTAGTGATGAAACTAAGGTTAGGGCTGTGGCTTAGTCTAGGATAAGTGTTAGGGTCAAGGTTAGCCTAGAGCTGAGTTAGAGTTAGGGTTAATGTTAGGCTTAGGGGAATGGGTAGGATTGGGGTTAGAGATGGTTTAGGATTAGGTTTAGGAGTAGTTTTAGGGTTAGGGTTAGTGATAGGGCTAGTGTTAGGGTTACTGTTAGAGCCAGGGCTATGTACAGGGTTAGGGTTAGCGTTAGTGCTAGAACTAGGTCTAGATATATGATTAGGGTTAGTGTTTGGGTTAGAGCTAGGGTTAGTGTTAGGGTTCGAGTTATGGCTAGGGTTAGGGCTAAGTTTAGGGTCACATCTAGAGCTAGGATTTGTGTTGGGTTAGGGCTAGCGTTGAGGGTTAGGGTTAGGGATATGGTTAGGGTTATAGTCAGGTGTAAGGGTAGAGTTTGACATAGGGTAGTGTTAGGGTTTGTGTTAGGGTTAGGACTAGTTTTAGTCTTAAAGGTAGGGCTAGGGCTAGGGATAGAGTTAAGGTTAGTGTTAGGGTTAGTGTTAGGACTAGCACTAGCGTGAGGGTAGGGCTAGCGCTAGAATTAAGGTAAGATTTGGAGTTATAGTAGGGTAAGGATTTGGTTTATGGTTAGGTGTAGTGCAGCGTCACCGTTAGGGCTAGTTTTAGGGTTAAGGGTAAGGTTAGTGTTAGGGCTATGGTGATGGGTTTATAATGGGGAATTGAGATGGCTTTTTACTGTTTGGTTAGGTTCAGGGTTAGCATTAGTGTTTGTGCTAGGGTTATAGATAGTGTTAATGTTAGGGTTAAGGTTAGGGCCATGGCTAGAGTTAAGGATAGGTCTAGATTGAGGGCTAAGGCTAGGCCTGTGTTTAGGTTTAGGACTAGGACTATGGTTAATTTCATGTGTAGGGCTGGTTTAGTGTTATGTCTAGGGCAATGGTTAACGTTAACATTACAGATGGGGTTAGAGCTTGGGTTAGGGTTATGGCTAGGGTTATGGTTACTGTGAGCGATAGTGTTAGGGTTAGGGTTAGGTTTAGGGTTAGGCTTGGGTTAGGGTTGGGTTAGTGTGAGAGAGCTCAGGGTGGCGATGGAGTGTTAGTGCAATGGTTAAGGTAGGACTATGGTTAGTGCTAGGTTTAGTGTTAGGTTTAGGGCTAGGGTTAGTGCTAGGTCAGGTTTAGGGCTAGGGCTGTTGTTAGTTTTATGTTTAGGGCTATGGCTAGGATTAAGGAATGGGTACGAATGGGTTAGGGTTAACGTTAGGGGTAGCGTTAGGGGTAGAGCTGAGTTAGAGTTCGCATTAGGTTTAGGGGTAAGGGTAGGGGTGGCGTGGTTAGCGGTCGGTTTGAATTAGGGTTAGGTTTAGACTTAGTAGGTGTAGGTGCAGGACTTGGATTAGTGTTAGGGTAAGGTTTAGGGTTAAGGTTAGGTTTGGTACAGAGTTAATGTTAGTTTTATGGTTAACGTTAGGGTCATGTTTGGGGTTAAGCTTGCGTTAGGGTTAGGTTTAAGCTTAGGGTTTGGATTAGGATTAGGGGAGGTGTAAGTGTATGGGTAGAGATAGGCTTAGGGTTAGGGTTTGTGTTAGTGCTGAGACTGGGGTTAAGGTTAGTGTTAGTCTTGGCTTAAGGTTAGGTTTAGCAGAGCGGTACTTGTAGGGATAGTGGTAGGGCTAATGTTAGTGTTAGGGTTAGGGGTAAGTTTAGGGCTAGGGCTAGGTTTAGGGTTAGGGCTGGGGCCAAGGATAGGATTATAGCTAGTGTTAGGAATAGTGTTATTATTAGGGATGGAGTTGGGGTTACGTTTGGTTTAGGGTTAGGGTTAGTTTTATGGTTATTGGTAGGGTTGGGGTTAGGGTTGCATTCGAGTTTGGCCTATGGTTATGGAGGGGCTAGGGTTTCGATTAAGGTTATGGTTAGGGGAGGAGTAGGTGTAGGGATAGGTTTAGGGTTAGTGTTCGGGTTAAGGTCAGTGGTAGTTGTAGGCATTGGGTTATGGTTACTTTTAGGGTTAGGGTTAGATTTAGGTTTACGGCTAGTGTTAGTGTTGGCACTAGGGTCTAGAGCCACAGTTAGGGTTAAGTGTAGGTTTATGGTTAGGGGTAGGTCTGGGCTAAAATTATGGTTAGGGTTTGGGTTTGTCTTAGGTTTAGGGTTAGGGTTAAGGCTGGGTCTATGGCTGGCTTTAGGGTTAGGGCTAGGGTTAGGGTTAGGGTTAGTGCTAGGTTTAGAGCAAGGGTTTGGGTTAGGGTTAATGCTAGGATTAGTTTTGGGATTAGATTTGTGGTTGGATTAAAGAGTTAATGTTAAGGTTCAGGGTAGTATCAGGTGTAGCCGTAGGGGTAGTGTTAGGGTTAGCGTTAGAGTTAGGGTGAGGGTTAGACTTAGGGGTAGGAGTTAGCTAAGATTTAGGGTTATGGTTACAGTTAGGCATAGGGTTACGGTTAGGTGTAGGTGTAGGTTTAGGGTTATGATTATGCTTAAGATTAGTGTTAGTGTTATCACTAGGGATTGGGTTATTGTTAGGCTTAAGTTAGGGTTAGGGTTACAGTTAGGTTTGGGTTTAGGGTTGAGTTAGTGTTAGGGTTGGTGTTACCTTAAGTCTTAGGGTCTGAATAAAAAGTGTTTTAGGGATAGGGTTAGGGTTACAGTTAAGGTTGGGGTAGTGATACAGTTAGCTGTGGGAATTACATTAAGATTAACATTAGGGCTAGGGCTAGAGTTAGGGCTGTGGTTAAGTTTATGGCTAAGGCTTGGTCTAGGGCTTAGACTAGGGTTAGCTTCAGTTTTACTGTTAAGTTTAGTGTCAGATTTAGGACAAGGCATAGGGCTGCATTAGTGTTAGTGATCGGGGTTGGGCTAAGTTTTAGGCCCAGTTTTAGGGTTAGGGTTACAGTTAAAGTTCGGTCTAGGGCTGGGGCTCCTTTTAGGATTATGGATAACATTAGGGTTAGTGTTAAGGCTAGGGACAGTGTTAGGGGTCAGGTGAGGACAAGGATTAGGGTTAGGGTTGGGGTTGGGTTTAAGGCTAGGGTTAGTTCAAGACTTGAGTCAAGGTTAGAGTTAGCGTTATGGTTAGAAGTAGATTTAGGTTTAGGGTAAGGGTTATGGTTAGGGTTAGGGTTAGTGTTAGGGTTAGGTTTATGGCTATGGCGAGGGTTAGGGCTAGGTTTAGTGTTAGTTTTAGGTTTATGGCTATGGTTAGGTTTAGAGCTACGCATTTGTTTAGGGTTCGTCACAGCGGTAAGGTTAGGGTTAGGTTTAGGGTTACATAAAATGGTACAGTTACAGTTAGCATAAGTTTTAAGATTAGAGGTAGGCGTAAGGATAGGGGTGAGGTTGGATTAGGGTTATGGTTATGGTTAGGTTTTGGGTTAGGGTTAGGGTTCGTGTAATGTTTAATGTTAGGGCTAGGGACAGGGTTAGGTTTAGAGTTATGACTAGTGTTATATTTAGTGTTAGAACTAGGGCCATGGATAGGATTAGAACTTGGGGTAAGATTAGTGTTAGAGTTAGCATTAGAGTTGGGTTATGCTTGGTGTTACGGATATTGTTGGGGTAGTGGTAGGTGTTTGGTTAGGTTTAGGTTTAGGGAAGGGATTGGTGTAGGGGAAGGGTTAGGGTTAAAGATAAGGTTAGGCCTAGAGCTAGGGTGAGAATTAAAGTTCACATTAGGGTTAGGGTTCAAGTTAGAGTTAGGTTTGGTTAAGTTTAGGGGTAGGGTTAGGGTTAGTGTTGGGTTAGGTTTAGGGGTGGGGTAGTAGTAAGTGTAGGTGTTAGGTTAGTGTTTGGCTTAGGGTTAGGGTCAGGGTTAGGGTTAGGGTTATGGTGAGAGTTAGGGGTAGGTTTAGTGTTAGAGTTAGCATTAGGGCTAGAGTTCAGGTTAGGGCAAGGCTAGGTTAGGGCTGATAATAGGCCTAGATTTATGGATAGGTTTAGGACTAGGGTTAGGGTGGGTTAGTAGAAGGGTTTGGGTTAGGGGTTGTTTTTGATCTATGGTTAAGGTTAGTGTTGCGTTAGAGTTATAGTTAAGCTTAGTGTTTTGTTTAGGGCTAGGGTTTGTGTTAAGGCTAGTCTTATGTCTATGCTTAGTGTTAGGGTTAGGACTAGGGCTATTGTTGTGTTTAGGGTTATGGTTATGGTTAGCCTTAGTGTTAATACTAAGTTTAGGGATAGTGATAGTGTTAGAGTTAACGTTAGGGCCAGGGTTATGGAAAGGGCTAGGGTTATCATTAGGGCTAAACCTAGGTCTATAGTTATGGTTAGGTTTAGAATTTGGCCTAGAGCTAGAGTTAGAGTTATGGATATGGTCATGTCTGGGGCTAAGTTTAGGGTCAAGTCTGGGGCTTGGATTTGTGTTAGGGTTAGGGCTTGTGTGCAGTGCTACGGTTAGGTGTAGGGTTAAATCTAGTGCTAGGTTTAGGTTTATGGTTAGTGCTAGCTTTAGGGTTAGTGTTATGTGTAGTGCTAGCATTTTGGTTAAACCTAGTGTTAGACTTAGCAATTTGGTTAGGCTTAGGGCTGATATTAGGGTTAGGGTTAGGTTTAAGAGTAGGTTTAGTGTTAAGGTTACCATTATGTTTAGTGTTTAGGTTTGGCTTAGGGTTAGGAATAGGCTTAGGGTTAAGGAAAGAGTTTGTGTTAGGAGTCTGTCCAAGATTACGGTTAGAGTTACGGTTGGGTTAGACTAAGTGTTAGTGTTAGGGTCAGGTTTAGGGCTATGACTAGGGTCTGGGGTAGTGGTAAGTGTTGGCTTAGGGATATGGTTATGGTAGGGCTAGGGTTTGTGTTAGGTTTAGGGTTAAAGTTAGGGATAGGGTTTGGGCTAGAGCCAGGTTTAGGGTTAGGGCTAACATTAGGTCTATGTTAAGTGTTATTTTAAGGCTATGGGTAACATTACAGTAGGATTAGGGTTAGGGCTTTGGGTAGGCATAGGCTAAGTGTTTGGGTTAAGAGTAGGGGTAGGGATAAGGTCACAGTTAGGGTTAGGTTTAGGGTTAAAGTTAGGGGTAATGTTAGGTGTGGGTGATGTCTAGTCTTAGTGTTATGGTTAATATTAGTGTTTGTGTTAGCGTTAGGGTTCTGCATATGATTAGTGTTAGGGGTAGGGTTAGGCTTAGGCTTCGGATTGGATTAGGGTTAGGGTTAGGGTTTGTGTAGGGTTAGAGTTTGTTTATGGAGAGAAGGAGGGGTAGGGTTGGGGTTAAGGCTACGTTCAGTTTAGGGTTAGGATTAGGGTTCAGGTTAAGGTTAGGGTTAGGGTTAAGGTTAGGCTTAGGGTTCAGATTAGGGTTTGTGTACTGTTTTGGTTTAGGATTCCAAACAGCAATCTGTGCCAAATGTATTTTAGGTATTATGTGATCCTTACTAGCTGGAGGGAATGGAGATGGGGTATGAGTTTATTTCCAGGAATGGGTGTTAGACATGATTTGGCTCAGCTCTACTCTGGATTCTCTGTCCTATACAAACCTGTTCCCACGTTTAAGGATAGGGTTAGGGTTAGGTTTTGGTTATGGTTAGAGTTAGTTTTATAGAGAGAAGGAGGGGTAGGGTTGGGGTTAGGGTTGCGTTAGGCTTGGATTTCAGGTTAGGGATAAGGATAATGTTTGGGTTAGAGTTACGGTGAGGGTTAGGTTTAGGGTTAGGGCTAGGGTTGTATTAGTGTTAGGGTTATTGTTAGGATTAAATTTAAGTTTAGTGTTAGCCTTAATGTTTAGAGTTAGTGTACTAGAGTTAGCATAATGTTAAAGTTAGGGTTAAGATTTGGGCAAAGGCTACATTTAGACATAGAGTTAGGGTTATGGCTAGTGTAAGGTCTAGGATTTAGGGCTAGGGCTAGGATTAGTTTCAGCTATAGGTTGGGTTAGCGCTAGATCTAGGGCAAGGGTTAGGATTAGGGTTACAGTTTGGACTAGGTTTAGGGCTAAGGCTAGTGCCAGGGTTAGGGTTAAGTCTAGGACTAGGGTTAGTGTTAGGGATAGGGATAGGCTTAGGCTTAGTGCTAATTCTTGAATTATTGTTATTGTTAATGTTAGTGTTTGGGTTGGAGTTGTGTTGTTGTAAGTGTCAGGTATAGGGTTAGTGGTAACTGTAGGTTTAGTGTAAAAGTAATTGTAGGTTTAGATTTAGGGTTAGGGTTAGGGATAAGGTTATGTCTAAGGTTATGGTTATGGTTATGGTTATGGTTAGGGTTAGGGTTAGGGCTATGGTGAGAATTAGGCTTCACATTCGGATTAATGTTAACATTAGTTTTAGGGCTAGGGTTGGGGTTTGTATCATGAACCCTAACCCAACTTTTGCTCTAACCCTAAACCTACCCCAAGCACTAAAACTCCCCCTAGCCCTAACCTTAATCATATACACACCAACTGTAACTGTAAACCTAAGCCAACTCTAACCGTAACTTAAAACCTAGTCCTAGCTCTAGCCCTAACAGTAACCCTAACACTAGCATAACCCTAACTCTAACCCTAGTGTTAACCCAAACAAAAACCCTACGCCTATTCCTACACTTTCCATTGTCCCCACCCTAAGGCACACACGACACTAACGTCAGACCTAACTCTAATCATACACCTAGCCCTAACATCAAAACCTGCCCCATCCCAAACCGTAAAAATGAATCTAGTTATAAACCTAAAGAGAAACCTAACTCTAAATGTAATAACTAAACTTAGCCTTAAACCTAGCCCTAATGAAAACTCTTGCCATAACACTAACACTATCACTACACCTACTCCTAGTTCTCACCACAACCCTACATGTAATCCAACACTAACCCTATCCGTAGGCCTTGCTGTAGCCCTAAACCTGTCCTAACACAAACACCAGCCCATTCCTAATCATATCCTTACTGCTAAACCTAACCTTAACTGAAACACAAACCACCTCATCTAACTCTAAGAATGACCATAACATTAATCCTAGCCCTAGCCCTAAACATAACCCAGATCTAACCCTAACCTTAACCCTAACCCTAACCCTAACCCTAACCCTATCCCTACCACTAATCCTAACCCTAATCTAAACACTAACTCTAAGACTAAACATAACCCTAACCCTAACATGAACACTAACAGTAAACATAACCCAACCTAACCCTAACCTTTTAGCTACCCTAAGCATAAGCCGAATCCTAAACAAAACTCTAAACAGGGCTCCAAATTTAACCCTAACCGGAAGCCTAATCCAACGCTAAACATAAACCTAATCTTATCCTGACCCGAAACCTAAACCTTACCCTAATCAGAAGGCAAACCTCAAAATAAAGCTAAGCCTAAACCTCACAATAACCCTAATCCTAACCCTAACATGAACACGAATTGGAACCCTACCCCTAAACAGAACCCTAGACCTAAACCGAACCAGAACCCAACCCTACCAATAAAACTAACCCTAACACTAAGGTGAACACTAACCCTAAACCTAACACGAATCCAAACCCTAACACTAACTCAAACGCTAACCTGAACCCTAACAATAAACCTAACCTGATACTGACACCAAACACTAACTATAACCCTAAAGCAAACACTAACCCTAACACTAAAACTAACGCTAACCCTAACCTGAACCAAAACATAACCCTAACTTGAACTCTAACCCAAAATCTAACCCTAACCCGAACACTAACCGTAACCATAACGCTAAGTCTAACATGAAAAATAACCCTAACCGTAACTCGAATCTGAATCCTAAACCTAACCCTAACTCGAACCCAAACCCAACTGAACCAAGCCCTATCCTTTATCCAAAACTAACCCCAACCCCAGCCCTAACCCTAAGCCTAAAGCTAACCTGAACTCTAACAATAACCTGAACCCCAATCTTAACCCAGACTCTAACCCGAACCTTAACCCTATCCCTGAAACTAACGCAAACACAAAGCCGAATCCGACCCTGACACTAACACCATCAAAAACCCAAACCTTAACTCTAATCCTAATCCAAACACTAACTTCACCCTAAACCTTAACATAACCTTAACAGTAACCCTAACCCTAACCGTCCCAACAAAGCAAAATATAACTCTAACACTAACCAGAAAATGAACTCGAACCCTAACCATAACCCTAACCCCAAAACAACCCTGACCTTAAACATAACCCTAAACACAACATGAAAATTAACCGTAACCATATCAGCAATCCTAGCCTGAACTGTAACCCTAAGCCTAAACCTAATCTTAGCCCGACTCTAACCCTAACCCTAACCAGAACACGAACCTGAACCCTAAGCCTAACCCTGACTCGAACACTAGCCCTAACACTAAAACTAAATATTACCCTAACCCGAAACCTATTGCTAAGCCTAACCATAACCTGAACTCTAAACGTATTTCTAACCCTAATTCTAACCCTAACCCTAATCCAAACCCAATGCTAACCCTAACTCTAACCCTAACCCTAGACCTAAATCAAACCCTAACGCTAACCATAACCCTAATCGGAAACCAAAACGTAAACCTAACCCTAACCCAAACCAAACCCTAACCCTAACCCTAACCCTAACCCTAACAAGAAACCTAAAGCTAAAGCTCAGCATTTTTCGAACCTGAAAACTAATAAGAACCCTAATCCGAATATTAACCCTAACCTCAGCCTAACCCAAATCCTAACACTAAACTGAACGCTAACCTGAATCCTAACCCTAACAAGAACCTGAAAACGAACCCGAACCCTAACCCAACCACAACCCTAAGCCTAAACTGATATCAAAACCAAGCCCTGACCCTGAAATTAACCCGAAAACTAACACTAACACTACACCTAACCATAACCCTAAATCTAACTAGAACCCTAACACTAAACCCAACGCTAAACTGAACCTGACCACTGATCTTAACTCTAAGCCTAACCCTAAACTCTAAAGCTAACCCTACACGTAAAACAAATCTGTACCAAACCCAAACCCTAACACTAAACAGAACCATAACCCTAATGCTAACCATAACCCTAACCCCAATAGTAACAGAAACCCTAACACTTACACTAACCAGATGATAACCCTATGCTAACTGAACCCTAACCCTAACCTGAAATCTAACCCAAACCTGGCAATCAACCATAACACTAACCTCAACCCTAACCCTAACACTAACCTAAACTCAAACATACCATTAACGCGAATCATGACCCTATCCCTAACCAGAACCATAAACCTAACCCTAACCAGAAACATATACCTAAATATAAACCTAACACTAACCCGAAAACTAAACCAAACCCTAAAACTGACAGTAACCGGAAACCAAACATAACACTAATGTAACACTAAGAGTACCCCAGGAAATGGCTCTGGGGAGAAAAGCAGGAAGAAGGACATGTGTGACGCCTTCTGTTTGAGTGCAGAGGTGCCAGGCAGAGGGCGACAGGATGGCTGGATCGGCTCACCTGCTTTCTCCAAAGGAGGCGGGACAACCAGCCAAACATCCTACCTGGGCCAGGCCACTTCCAGAGGGGACAAGGTCAAGAGGACATAGCCCTGGGGATGGCTTCCAAGTCTCCTGGGGCATGTGCTGGGCCCCGTCAGAGGAGAAATCAGCCTGGCAACGGGTGTGTCAGAGGTGAGATCAGGAGACCCCTCACACCTGGGTCCCTGTCCTGCCCAGGCCTCACGAGGGAGGACGATGGTCGTGGCAGTGGCGAGTGGGGTGGGGCTGCCAGCTAGCCTGCCTCGGGATGTCCCGGGAGAGGGCGCCTGGGGATGGGCTGCCACTGGAGAGGCCTGAGGGACCGACCCAGCTCGAGGCAGTTGGTGGTAGAGAGAGAATCCCACTCCGCCCTTTCCCTTAAGTTTCTTATGCCTTGCCAAACCGTTTACAAGACAGGTTCACAAAAGAAAATCATACCGAACTGAAGAATATGAGTGCATGGGAGAAACCCGGGAAAATGAGTCTCTCCACACAAAGGCAGAGATTCTCATCTTGCATCCTCTCCTGGGCTTATGAGAAAGGAGGATATTGGGGGTGGGCATGTGGAAGTCAAGACTGGAAGAAGACAATTGTCATGCAGAGGGACACGTAATGTCTTGTCAGAACCGTTTCCCCTGCACCGGGGTCAGGTCCAGAAGGGACAACACAGAGGTGACCAGCAACCCGCCTCTCTGTGGTGGCGCTGGCCCCGGGCGGGCGTGGGGGTGGTAGGTGGAAGTGGGATGGCGTGTGAGTTGGTACCAGCGGTGGAGGCAGCGATTCAGAGGTCAGTGATCTCTCTTTCTCTCTCTCTCAATCTCTCTGTGTCTCTCTCTCTCTTCTCTCCCTCGGAGACCTGAGGAGAGAAAGATGGTGCGCCCTACCCACCTCGCCTACCTCTCCCATGGTCCCTTCTTTCTCTGGCAGCTCTCGGAACCATGCAGGATTGGATTCAAGACCCTCAGGCCAAGGGTGCATGCTCGGCCACCCGAGACTAGGGCTGGCCTCAGGGGTCCTCAGTGAAGGCCCCATCCTCCAGCCAGGATCTGACAGGCTGGGGTGTCCCTCGGCGACTACCAGCTGCAGCTGAAGGAACCCTGCCCTTCTTGACTTGGCTGCAGCTGCAGTCTCCCTCACCTCCCCCAATTCCTCAGAGATCGCAGGCCGCATCACTTCCTTGGAAGGGTGGGTCTGCCCAGGGTGGCCACAGTCAGACTGGGCTTCGAGCTCAAGGTTCTTCCTAGGCCAGTTGCTTTGTCCCAGGGCTCATTTCATTCTGGAAAGACAAAGCCGTGGCCTCACCCCACGCCTAGACTTGGCGACTGCAGCCAGGTTGAGGAAAGTCTCTGTGGAGACAAAAGGGCCGAGACAGGCATATGGCAAAGCAGGAAGTGCGGCGCCAGCAGCCCATAGGCCTTTGGGAGCCTATGTCACACTGGGCAAGCCCTTCCAGGGACAGTTCCTAGCCTCTTCTCTGGCGTCGGGAAGGCCTGGCCTTCCTAGGGCCCAGGCCATGGTTCTGGGAAGAAATCCGATATGGAGGACACCCATGATGTCCTCTGCCTGAGGTCTCATGTGTCATGCCCAGGGTCACTGCATGTCTGGCTCAGCTTGCTTGCTTTCTCCAAAGCAGTCTGGTCAAACAGCCGAACCTGGCACCTGGGCCAGGCCCCTTCCGAGGGAACACGTTCCGTAGGATATAGCCCTGGGGACGTCTGCCAAGTTTCCTGGGGCATGTGCTGGGCCCCGTGAGAGGAGGAAGCAGCCTGGTAAGCGGTGTGCCAGACCAGCGATCAGGTGGCCTTGCACACCCAGGCCCCTGTTCTGGCCAGGAATCCAAAGGGAGGACGATGGTGTTGGCAGTGGTGAGAGGGGTGGGGCGGGCACTGAGCCTGCACTTGGATGCCCCGGGAGAGGGCACCGGGGGATGGGCTGCCCCTGGCTAGCTCTGAGAGACCGACCCAGAGAGGGGCTGTTGGGGGCAGAGAGAGAATCCCCCTCTGCCATTTCCCTTCAGGTTCTCATGGCTGGCCAAATCATTAACAAGACAGGTTCGCTGGCGCAAATCAGACCTAGCTGAAGAACATGTGTCCATGGGAGAAACGCAGGAAACTGTGTCTCTCCACACAATGGCAGAGATTCTCATCTTGCATCCTCTCCTGAGCTAATGACAAAGGTGGATGTCGTGGGTGGGCCTGTGGGATGGGACAGGGGAGGGAGACGATTGTCATGGAGAGGGATATGTAATGGCTTGTCTGAAGAGTTTCCCCTGCACTGGGGTCAGGAACGGAAGGGAAGGTATGGAGGTGTCCAGCAACCGGCCTCTCTGTGGTGGGGATGGCCCCTGGGCAGGCGTGGGGGTGGTGGGTGCAATGGGATGGCTTGTAAGTAGGCACCAGCCAGCTGTGGAGGCAGCGACTCAGAGGTCATGGATCTCTCACTCTCTCCCTCTCTCTCCCCCCCTCGGGGACCTGAGGAAAGGAAGGTCGCGTGCCCTGCCCACCTCAACTATCTCCCCCGTGGGCCCTTCTTTCTCTGGCAGCTCTGGGACCCCTGAGAGCTCGGGTTCAGGCCCCCACACCCCCGCACAGGACAAGGGCGCATGCACGACTGGTGGGGCCTAGGGCTTGCCGCATGGTTCCTCAGTGAAGGCACCACCCTGCAGCCAGGCTCTGACTGACAGGGGCAGACCTCTGGTGCCACACTGCTGCAACTGCTCCATCGCCGCTCTTCTGTACTTGGCTTCAGCTGTTGTTTCCCTCCCTTCCCCCACTCCCACTCCCACTCACATGGAAGACCGCTTCCCTTCCTTGGCAGCATTGCTCTGGGCCTCATGGCCACAGGCATACTGGGCTTCAAGCTCAAGGCTCTGCCTGGGCCAGCTGCTTCGTCCAGGGGTTCATTTCTTCCTGGAAATACAAAGCCATGGCCTCATCTCATGCCTGCGCTTTGCGACTGCTGCCAGGCCAGGTGTAGGAAAGGCTCTGTGGAGTCAGAAGTGCTGAGATAGGCAGATGGCACTGCAGGGCTAGGGATCCAGGGCCAAACTGGGCGAGCCCTTCCGGCGACATGTCCCAGCCTCCTCCCTGGAGTCAGGAAGGCCTGGCCTTCCTGGTGTCCAGGCCACAGCTCAGAGGAGAAATCCGCAATGGAGGGCACACATGATGTCCTCTGCCTGAGGTCTCAGGTGTCACGTCCAAAGCCACTCCAAGCCTGGCTCGGCTTGCCTGCTTTCTCCCAAGGAGGCTGGCCCACCAGCCGAATCTGGCACCTGGACCAGACCCCTTCCAAGGTGACGAGTTCCGGAGGACATAGCCCTGGGGACGGCTGCCAAGTCTCCTGGGGCGTGTGCTGGGCCCCAGACAGAGGAAGAAGCTGCCTGGCAAACGGTGTGGCTGACCTGAGTTCTGGCGGCCTCCCACACCTGGGACCCTGTCCTGCCCAGGCCTCCTGAGGGAGGACGATGGTCGTGGCAGTGGAGAGAGGGGTGGCGCTGGCGCCAAGCCTGCCCTTGGATGCTCCAGGAGAGGGCGCCGGGGGGTGGGCTGCCCCTGGCCAGGTCTGAGGGACCGGCCCAGCTCGGGGCTGCCGGGGCAGAGAGAGAATCCCCCTCCACCCTTTCCCTGCAGGTTCTTACGGCTGGTCAAATCCTTAACAAGACAGGTTGGCTGGAGAAAATCAGACCCAGGTGAAGAACATGTTTCCATGGGAGAGAACAGGGAAATTGAGTCTCTCGCCACAATGGCAGAGTTTCTCATCTTGCATCCTCTCCTGCGCTAATGACAAAGGTGAAAGTCGTGGGTGGGCCTGTGGGATGGGAGAGGAGATCAAGACGATTGTCATGCACAGAGACGTGTAAAGTCTTGTCCGGCCCATTTCCCATGTACTGGGGTCAGGTCCAGAAGAAAAGGCACGAAGGTGACCAGGAACCGGCCTCTCTGTTGTGGGGCTGGCCCTGGGGCGGGCGTGGGGGTGGTGGGTGCAAGTGGGATGGCGGGTGAGTTGGCACCAGCCAGCGGTGGAGGCAGCGACTCAGACGTCATGGATCTCTCTCTCTCTCTCTCTCTCTTTCTCTCTGTCTCTTCCTTTCTCTCTCTCTCTCTCCCTCTCTCTTTCTCCCTCTGGGATCTGAGAGGAGGAAGGTGGCACACCATGACCACCTCGCCCTACCTCCCCCACGGAACTTTCTTTCTCTGGCCGTTCTGGTAGACCTGTGGGCTTGGGTTCAACCCCCCACACCTCCGCACAGGCCATGTGTGCATGCGCGACCCCCGGGCCTAGGGCTGGCCTCGGGGGTCCTCAAGGAAGACCCTGCCCTCCCGCCAAGCTCTGACCGCTCCCTCCCCTCCCCCACTCCCACTCAGCTTGAAGCCCTCTTCCCTTCTTTGGAAGCATTGCTCTGGCCCTGATGGCCACAGGCGTACTGGGCTTCAACCTCAAGGCTCTGCCTGGAACAGCACCTTTTCCAGGGTCTCATTTCTTCCTGGAAAGACAAAGCCATGTCCTCACCCCACACCTGCACTTTGCGACTGCAGCCAGACCAGGTGTAGGAAAGTCTCTGTGGAGTCAGAAGGGCCAAGACAGGCAGATGGCACCACAGGGGAATGTAGACAGGGCCAAACTGGGCAAACCCTTCCGGCGACAGGTCCCAGCCCACTCCCTGGAGTCTGGAAGGCCTGGCCTTCCTGGTGCCCAGACCATGGCTCCAGGGTGAAATCAGCCATGGAGGGCACACGTGGGGCCCTCTGCCTGAGGCCGCAGGTGTCACGCCCATGGCCAATGCAAGCCTGGCTCGGCTTGCCTGCTTTCTCCAAAGGATGCTGGCCAACCAGCCGAAACTGGCACCTGGGCCAGGCCCATTCCAAGGGGACGACCTCTGGAGGACATAGCCCTGGGGACGGCTGCCAAGTCTCCTGGCGTGTCTGCTGGGCCCCCGTCAGAGGAGGAAGCAACCTGGCAAGCGCTGTGTCAGACGTGAGATCTGGCGAACTCCCACACCCGGGTCCCTGTCCTGCCCAGGCCTCCCGAGGGAGGACGATGGTCGTTGCAGTGGATAGTAGGGTGGGGCTGGTGCCGAGCCTGCCCTTGGATGCTCCGAGAGAGAGTGCCAGGGGATGAGCTGCCCCTAGCCAGGTCTGAGGGACCAAACAAGCTCAGGGCTGCTGGGGACCAACCACAGCATGTCCACAGCCCTCTCTGCAGATACAGGCACCAGGTGAGCACCTACCATGGCTGATCCCATTAGTCCCTACAAATCACCATGAAATTTATCCCCCCCCACATTTCAGAAGAGAAAACTGAGGCTCAGAGAGATGTGGGGATTTGCCCAAGGTACACAGCTGGCAGAGGACAGAGTCACCACTGTGCTGAGGAGGGAGTGGCTACTCACCTAGTAAACAGCTGGTCCAGGACCCGGTGGGATGTGTCTGAGGCCGAGTAGTTGATCATGAAGGTGGTGAAACTCTAGATGTTCCTACTCAGGAAAGCTGGTGCAATGGAATCTGTCAGCCTCTCCATCATGCCTGCCTGGACGCCACGCATCATGCAGGCCTCATTTAAATTCACAGTGGACTCATCCTGACACGGGGGGAGAGGAGGAGGAACATACAGTCAGTGACATCATTGTGAACCGCCAGGAGGACTGAGGTGACTTTCTACCCTCCTGTGTAGCTTGTGGGGAGGAGTGGAGGTCCAGATTCCTTTGGGAGTGGGACTTCGGGGCACTGTAGTGAGAAAATTCTGGGGCAGCGGGTACCAGGGGAATCTCATATTTGAGTCTGGATTCTAATACTGCCTTGATCATCTCAGGGTCCTGGGTGTGAAGACCCGTCTGCACCCACACTCACCTCAGAGCAGCCCTGGTCATTGATGGAC
Source organism: Diceros bicornis minor (assembly GCF_020826845.1). Taxonomy (NCBI): domain Eukaryota; kingdom Metazoa; phylum Chordata; class Mammalia; order Perissodactyla; family Rhinocerotidae; genus Diceros; species Diceros bicornis. The sequence goes on from NW_026690866.1 coordinate 2,860,822, forward strand.
TGGTGCACCTGTGTCTACTCCAGGGAGATGGCAAACTGGAAAGCATCCACCAGCTCCTCGACCATCTCCTGGGTGCAGCTCTGCAGTGACAGTGCCCAGCAGTCAGGCCAGGAGGGATCAGGGGCCTGCCTGGACTTTGCCACAGTGGGAAACCCCACGACAGATCAGGCACAGAGGGGCATCTGCATACACTCCACCAGGGAAGGAATGCGAGGACACTTTGAGGGCCCAGCATTCGCATGCGGATAGAGGAGCTCCAGCACTCACCTTCCTCTCCTGCAGCCAAGATCTTGAGCATGAACATGACACACTGCCCGACTCCCACCATCTGGCTTCCTGCTCCTGCTCAGGTTGGATCCACCTTATCCCCAGCTTCACTAACTCCACCTCCCACACACATACAATGAGGGTCAAGGGGTGTGGGGCTGTCCTTTTGGGATCACAGTTCTGGCCTGACCTAGAGTGGTCTGCCCTGGCCTACACTGTTACCTCATGGTTCGTCCTGCCAAAAGGCCACACATATTCGAGGTGAGGGTTGAGCCAATGTCTAAAGCGACTTAACACGCTCTCATTCTGGGCTTTCCGGGGGCCAGAGCCCCGGAAAGTCACGGGACAACACGAGAACATCCTGCCGTGTCGAGTGCCTCCACTCAAATGAACTGGACAAGAGGCTGTGATTAAAATGTGGGTGCCTGGTAACCAAAGTTCTAAGTTCTGTTGTGGGCTGTCACCAAGGAACTGAGGTCACTTCTTCAAGGTTCTATGACTTAGCCCCTTCCTTCAATGAGACCCATCCAAATCCCCCTCTAGGCTGTTGGCTGCTCTCCCTCCTTGCCCGTGTCATCTCCATCACTGTACACAAATACCCATCACCACCCTCCCCACAGCTCCTTGGGAGTGGATCCAGGCCCCAGGTTTGAGGAGACAGAGCTGAGGTCAGACCTCTTTTTTCCTACCAGTTCTGTGTCCTGGAAAAGCTGCTGTGCCTCTCAAGATCTCCCCAGTCTCCCAAGCTGCACAATGAGGGTTGGGCTAAAAACAGCTTCCTAGAGACCTCTTCAGGTGTATATGTAATAATATGTACAACACCTGTGAGCTGGTGTCACATGTGTCTAATGAACACACTTAGAGATGGAGGAAGTACAAAGAGTAGGACATCACATAGAATACCATTCAGAACCTCTCTGGGTCCCAGATGTGTGATCTTTGGTAAGTCACTGCCGCTCTGAGCCTCATTTTCAGGTCTATAGACTGAAGGGGTGGAAATTAGAGGAAATTCAGACATTGTGATCCACTGGCATTAAGCCTTCCACAGTCCCCTGTTTTACTCAGAATCAGTCCCAAGAGCCTCATGTTGGCCTATGTGGTGGGATCCTCCACAATGTTCCCATTGAAGGTGTCTCCTTGAGTGCACATCCTTATGTCAGCACTAAGTGGTCAGTATCTGGCTTCTGAACAACAGAACACAGCCAAGGTGATGGGATGTCACTTCCAAGTTTTAATTACAAAACCTCTGTCACTTCCAAATTACTGGTTTACTTAGGTTCCCTACTTACCTCCCTCCTTCTGTTTCCATCTCTCTCTCTCTATCTCTCGCTCACTCGCTCTTACTCTCGCTCTTGCTCTCTATCAAATCACCAGAACTGGGAGAGCAAGTGCTGATGTTTTCAGTTGCACTATGTAGAGGTTCCATAGGAGAGAACTGAGGGTGTCCAGCCAACAGACAGACAGGAGCTCAGACTCTCAGTCCAAATGGATCCTGACAAAACCCATGTGAGTGATCTTGGGTGGGAATGTTCCCCCATTGGAGCCCTGTGGAGACCACAGCCCCTGCTTCACAGAGACTTTGAGGCAGAGGCACCCAGCTAAGCCATGCCTGATGCTTGGCTCGCAGAAATTGTGAGATGTTAAATATTTGTACTTTATAGGTGGCAGGTTTTGGAGTAAAGTTGTCACAGAGGAACAGAAAGTAACAGTCTACCGTGTCCCAGGATCCAGCCTGATCACCCTCCTCTCTCCACTCCTCTCTCTTCTCAGGCTCCCTCCAGCCACACTGGCCATATTTCTGACCTTCGCTGTTCAAACTCACTTCTTCCTGTGAGTCTCTGCACCAGGGAGCCATCTCCTTGACACACTGACTCTTCCCAGACATACGCAGGGGTGCTTACACTTGTCATTCTGGTCACAGCAAGTCTGAAATGCCTCAGGGCAGCCTTTCAGAACCTCCTAGTACAGTCTCTACCATCAGAGATCTCACATCCAGACGAACATTACATGATTTCCTCCACCTTCCTCTCATTGAGATAAAATGAGTGCATGAGGAAGGGCTGTCTGCCTTGGCTGAAGCAGAGGCAACTTCTTCTGGTTATATCAGGGACACGACTGTCTCTTTCAGGCCAAATTTTTCCCACCACGAGTCCATTGTTTAAGGAAACCATCATTCACTCTCTTTCATGGGTCTGGTTTCCCCAAGAACACAGTGAACCATCCCCTCTCCCTGTGCTGCATCACCATAAACCCACAGACAGAAGATAAGCACCAGGTTAAAACACCACCAAATCCTGAATTCAGTCATTGCTGAGACTTACCCATCAATGTTGTCATTCAATGGTGACTCCTGAGGACACCTTTCCCCTTAGACCCACTCCCAGCCTGTCGTCAGCTTCTTATAGCAAGACTGAGATTTCCTCAGAGTCCTCCCAACCTGGGCAAGAAACATTCTGAAATGTTCTCTGTATTAATTTTCAGGGACGGGGGACATAGGTAGATGTAACTTGAGCGTGTATGTGCAGTAGTTTCTACGCATGTATTCTATTTTTCAGACACAGATAAAATAGTGTGGTTACTCATTGCACCAAGCAAATGGATAACTGATCAAATTTTTTCATGATGTGAAGTCTTTGGAGAGTAAATGTCATGGTAAGAACACAGAGTATGGAGCTAACTCCTCACGTCCAAATTACAGCTCAATCCCTTATTAGATATTTGTATTGACTGAGTTATTTACCTGATTTGTGCCTCAGTTCCTTCATATCTCAGTTGACAATAATGATCAGCATACATACTTTGTAGGTTTATGGAGAGTATAAAGGAGTTAATGTTTGAAAAATGCTTGGAACACTTAGTGTATTACCAGTGCTGTACCTATATATTAGAAATAAAATTTAGAAATTCTTCTGACACTGCCTGTGAGCCCCAGAGTGTGAGACTGTTGCCTGGACGTATGTAGAAAGCACTCCATGACATACGATGAGTAAATGAGTGAACAACATTGGCGAATGCATTACCAATGTCACCTATATCACCCTACAGACATTCCTAAGCTGAACCACGGCAGACATTCCTGCTCTGTCCTGCATCACATTCCCTGGAGGAATCACTGGGGCTTCTTGGACCCTGGCAACCGTGCCCACTAAAGGTTCTTCTCTGTCAGCAAATCCCAGTCTTTGTCCAATTGCTGCAGCTCACAGGGTCTGCGCTGTGATGTTTGTCTTCATTAGAGCGAGAAGTGCCATCCACAGAGCTGGGCACACACAGAGCCTGAGCCTTGGAGAAAATGATTGCCTGGCCCTGGGGCAGGTAGAAGAGCACAGGGACAGAGTTGGAATTGGGGAAATCCTCTAGGTGTTGTCAGAAGGGATGGAGGCAGGGGATGTGTCAGCAAGGACTGGTCTGGTTGGTGGGCCTTGGTGGTTAAATAGTAGGGGGGCTGGGAAGTTTCTTAGGTTCTAGCATAATACTATCAATATGATGATCATGAAATCAGAATCAGCCTAATTAAGGCCAAATTAACCCAATGTCAGCTGTTCCCTAACTCTCTAATCCAGTAGTGACTTACAATAAGGGTATTCGTGTTCTATCATCTCCTTTTCATTGGTTGGCTAGAGTAACTATTCTTTACATAGCCTGTCTATTTTTACATAGTAAAGAAAAAGTGAGTTTTAAAACAACCCTCCTTGGAAAAGTCTCCCTAACGTATTGAATTAATAACAGAAGCCACGACAGGAAATTCACCACACATCTTGAGCTTTAGTTTCTGGTTTTAGATCTTCCTAACTGGTAATTTACCTACACTTCTGTCTTCTTTCTTGAGATTAGTCCACTTAGGATTAAGTAAGAATGCAACCGCATACCATGTGAGAAGTGGTGGAACTCTAGGCAGAGGTTTGATTCATTCTGTCAGTGTGTGTGTGTGCGCGTGTGTGGGGGGGGTGTATGAGACACTTTGCTGCATCTGGCAGTGTGGGCCACTGTAGACTCCTTTTCTAGGGAAAAAATTTCCCTAATCACTTTCTCTGGACTTTGTTTTCACTGATGGCTTTGCCAGCACTGTCCAATAGTAACATTAAGCACTCTATATTATGGAATTTAAATATTTTTTAGTAGCCAGATTTTAAAAAATGAAAACAAACAGGAGAAACTAACTTTAATAGTATATTTTAACCCACTATAACCAAGATATTATCAATGTGGGTGCAGTCTATACAAAACTTAATCATGAGAGAGTTTAAATTTTTTTTCTGTGTTTCATAAATCCAGTGTGTACTTCCCACTTACAGTACAATCTCCATTTGTAAATCAAGATTTTTCAGACATACATTCCCTGCACTGAGATTTAATGTTCACAATTGTCAAATAAGAGTCACTAGGAGTGGGGTGGATGATAATTTCACTACTGATTTAAGCTCTAAGGGAGCTATGAACACCAACTGGTAAATGGGTTAATCAAATGAATAGTCATATAGTATAGAAGTATGGTATGATTTGGGATTTAGAAAAAGACTGGGGACCGTGTGTCCTGACAGGGAACACCAAGGATTTTGTTGTTGAGAGAGACAAGGACAAAAAGAGAATAAAGTCATACACATAAGTGTCTAACAACATGGGGGAGAAAAAATGACCTGCCGTAGTCCTGAGTTTTGACCTCGTGGTTTCTTTTCTTGACCCAAATCTCTTTGATGATGTCCCAAGACACAGGTCAGATTAATCCCCACAGGGAGAGAGGGAGGGTAGACGTACAAGGCATCTGACATAATTGTCCTGGGAAGGCAGGCTTCATTTATAACTCTGATCCACTTTCAAAATTTATTTTTATAGGATAAGAGGAGAAGAAGTATGTTTGCCAGATCATCACAGAGGAAGTGAAATGATGTGGAAAACAATCTAAATCAAAGCCTGGTTTGAGCATCTCCATCCCTTTGAGGATGTCCAGTTACATATTCAAGAGGCCAGTTACTAGAATCACATCCTATCCTGGCAATGAGGTCAGATGCCAGCAAAGGGAGGAAACCTTGGAGCAGCCCCAACAACTCTGCTGGCAGAAGAGTCTGCAAGTTCTCCAGGCCTGCAGAGTGCAGGAGAACTGTTAAGTGCTTTGGACCTGGCCAAAGCCCTGCTGAATCTTGCACCTAATTGCACAGGTGTATCCCTGCCAGGTGAGCTCGCAGGTGTTCTGAACTCCAGTCCCATCCCCACCCCTGCCTGGTCTTCAGATTCGGCAGAGATGATCCCAGGACCTGGTCTGTACATCCCACAGCTCCTTTGCAAACGTCTTCTGGTGACTGAGGATGATAACAGGAAACAGGAAGGGAAAGTGAAGACGGCAAGAGACAGACTGGTGGTAGCACTGATGCAGACACACTCGCTAGCGAGGCAGGGAGAGTGAGGGGCCAAAAAGCACATCCCGACAAACACGATGAAGAAAAGACAAACAGTGCAGATGACATGGAGCTCACACTACATTAATGCCTATGCAGGGGTCCTGATGATTTCTTGCTTTGAGCTCTTGAAACTTTAACATATACTAATAATTTTCTTTTCTTTGACTCTTTTGCATGACAGAGAAGATACAGACAGTGATCCTTCTGAGGTGAGAGATTGGGTTTCATGTGAAGAGAGAAAGGAGATCTTTCTTTCTCATTTTGTTCTCTCATTTTCCTTTACTGAGTGTTATCTATTTGTATTTTAAGACCAAGAGTTATCACAGTCAGGGGATTCTTTAGAGTTTTGTCCTCACAGTCACAGAGAAAACATACCTAGTCAAAATGGATTGTCCTTTTTGTGTAATACTCCAATAGATTCCAACATAATATTTCACTAAAGAGCTGTTATATCTGTCTTCTCAAAAAAGACACCTAATTCTGGGTCTCTATTTTTCTGGTATTTGTTGCATGTTGAATCACAGTTGCATATAATGAAATACTGGATTGTCCCTTTTTTTAGATTTATATCTGTTGGAAATTTGATTCATGAAAATTGATATGCCATTGTGGTATCATGTTGTCAGGAGAACGACTGTTTTCAGCATCACAAGTCTCACAAAAAGCCAGTGTGTTGGGATTTGTCTATTTGCCTGATCGAGTATGTTGCACTCTTCAAATCCTCTTTATCATTACTTACTTTTGTCCCACAGATTTATCAGTTACTGAGAGCAATGTGTTAAACAATAATAGAGTATCTTAGTATGTATATCTTCCCTAAAAAATGAGTTATTTTTTAGCTAAATCTTCTCTCTTCTATTCTTCCATGTGGTAATCATCTGGAATTGTGGTTTGAATGTGTTTTCATTGTCTTGTTTTAAAACTAATACTAAATTAGACAGACGTTTTTTCCTTTCCTCGTGACTCCTGTTATGTTTTCCTGGGTTCACATTTCTTCTTCCTGATGTACATTCTTTACCGCTTCTTTCACTGCGGGCCTGTGGGAAGTCAACATTGAGTATGGTTGTAGGTCAGATAACGTCTTTCTTTCTTTGACACATAGTTTGAATAGGTGTTTAATTTAGCTTTGTAGTAATTTTTTTCCTTCTTTGTCAAGTTATTTAATATTTCCGAGCCTCCACATCTTTAGCTTAAAATGGGAATAAATCTCTAAAATTGTGACTGTAACTGAGATAATACACACAGAGCTTTCCAGTCATGTTGCTTAGAAGAAATTAGTCAATAATGATAACTATTATCAATCATTATAATGATATTATAATTATTATATAATAATATTTTAATGTATAATAATGATTATACATTTATTTATAATTATAATGTACAGTATATAATGTCTAATATATGCAATGTATAATAATATTATATTAATATTATTAATCATTAGAATCTTCATAGTGTCCATTCTCGGAGAATCACTGCCTCAGATTGAGAATGTGAAGCTCATACACAAAAAGTCTGAGACAGTGCCATGACTGTGACTTTAATTCTCAGCCCTTGAGTATATTCAGCTGTGGTCATCTGTACAGTGTGTACAGATAAGGTAATATGTTCTAACAGACCCACTGCAGAACAGTGCAGCCTGCCTCATGTCTGGGATGCGCTGGGCTTCTTGTTGGGGAGCCTCTGTTGTGAGGCTAGTTGGATTCTGTACAGAGAAAGATGAAAAAAGACTCTTTCTTTTCCCTCAGATTTCTCAGCCGAGTATTATTCACTTTTACATCCAGAGCAGACACTCTCTTCCCAGAGCCTTGGTGTTTCTCTGGGATTCAGGCTTCCCAGACACCTAGTCATTTCAGCTCCCAAGGCCCAAGGGGACTGTAGAATCATGTCTCACCCACTCCTCCCATCTTGACCTGTTTCCCGTCATGGAGGACACATGAGTGGGGAGAGGAGCCATCAAGAGATATTGATCTGGAAGTCCTGGTGAATCTGAGCTTCAGAGAATGAAGCAGAAAAGGGGAACTTGAGACTGCCAGGGCTTCAGTGGGGGAGGAATATGGAGGAACCGAGTGGGGTGTGATGGCTGCACAGAGTCCAGTGGAGGGATGTTCCAAATTTTCCTAAGAAGGGAAATCTTGCACTGAAGTGGAGATTCGATTTTACACGATGGCAACGTCTGTGCTGGTTTTACCAATTCTGGTGTCCCTGAGGGATGAACTGGTGTGACACCACAGGACAGAAGTTGCTGTGATGTAAGGAAGGTGAAACCTTTCAGCTTCCTTAAGGAAGGTGAAACCTTTCAGCTTAGTCCCCTGTGAGCCAGTCAGGAGCCAAGTCTAGAAAGGCTCAGAACCTGCATCCATCCAATGTGGTTTCGTTCTGTTCCAGTCAAGCTCTTCTGGACCCCAGCTGGGCAAGAGGGACCTCAGATCTAGTCAGATCTAGTCATCACAGCTTCCGTAGGTCGCCATGAGGCAGGTAATAGCCCAGGCGTCGTCACTGGACCTCATAGTTGCTCTCCTTCTTCCACCAGCAGACAGTGACTTGTGAGGTGAGGAGAGCGCATCAGAATGGTCCAGTCAGCTGCCCAGTATGGGAGACTCCAGGGGAAGGAGATGCCAAAGCCACAGAGACCCGATGCCTCCTGTGTCTCCCTCTTCCTTTTTCCGACTTAATTTTCACCCTCATTCCTTCTTTTCCTTCCCTTTTCCCTCGTTCGGCTCTCTCTCTCTTTCCCCTACATGTTCTAGCTTAATTGAGGTATTCACGACATACAGAAAACTGCATATATTTAAAGTGAACAATTTGATACATTTTGATTATAACTTATTGAACCATCACCACAATCAAGAAAAGGAACGCTAGCTTCCCCAAATTTCCTAATGCTCATTTTAATTCCTCCTTCCCTGCCGTTTGCAAACACATTCTCATTCCCATGCAACGAGTGATCTAGTATATGTCCCAATAGATTTTCCTGTATTTTAAAAAATATTTATAAATGGGATCATATACTATGTACTCATTTCTTACTGGCTTCTGTCACTCAGCATAATTATTTTGACATTTATGCTTGTCATTGCATGTACTATGAATTCATTCCTATCCCCAACCCTTCCCTGACAGCACTGTGCACACGCCCGAGCACTTCCCATGTTGGTGTGAGAGCAAATAGTAATGCTGCATCCCCAAAAGTAGGAATGCGCCTTGGTGCAACTCTGGGAGGGGTTGGCGGAAGCCCTGGACTGGCACATGAGTGCTTTCCTGGATGGTTGGAAAGCACACCATGCCACTGCAATCCCAATGATTGGCCAATGCTCAGAACCCATGAAGAAGCCCCACCCACCAAACACAGAGGCTGGCATGAGCATAAGAAAAGGCAGCAGCAGACATATGCGCACATGCAAATGCTTTCCCAGATGGCACAAATGCCCATAGTTGTGCTGCGGTCTCACAACTGTGTACGTGCCTCAATGTGGCGGCAGCTCTGAGCCAAGTGGGAATGCTTTCCCAGTGAGTGGAACACCCACTGTACCCACGCAACTTCCAGCATATCTGGCGGGATCAGAAACACAGCTCATGCTTTCCCCATAGCGGTAGCAGGTGGAAACTGCGAGCTGATACTACCACAAATACACAGGCAAAAGTTTAGTTCATCAAACAGTATAAGAAACTACAGTAACAATTCAGAGCAGAAGGAAATGACAAATCTCCAGAAATGAACCTTGAAGTCACAGAAATTTACAATCTAAATGACATAGTTCAAAATAACTGTCATAAAGAAACTCACCAAATTCTAAGAGTGTTCAGACAGTTCAATGAACTCAGGAATAAAATTAATGAGGAAAAGGAATACTTCATCAAAGATAATGAAAGTATTAAAAAAAAGCAGAAATTCTGGATATGAAGAACATAATTAAAAAGATAAGAAAGAATCTAGAATCCTTAAAAAATAGAGCTGAAATTATGGATGAAAGAATTAGTGATTTAGAGTATCGAAATATAGAAATGCTTCCAGTGGACGAGGAGAGAGAACTCTGATTTTTAAAAAAGGAAGGAATTCTTGTAGAAATATATGACTCAATTATAAAAGCAACATAAGAATTATATGTATTCCAGAGGGAGAAAAGAGGGAGAAAGGAGCAGAGAGCTTGTTCAAAGAAATAATAGCTGAGAACTTCCCAAACCTGGGGAAGAACTAGACTTACAAGTACATGAAGCCAAGAGAATGCCTAATAACATCAATGTTAAAAGACCTTCTCCAAGGCATATAATAGTAAAATTGGTAAAAGCCAATGAAAAAGAAAAAATATTAAGGGAAGCAAGACAGAAGAAAATAAGCTACAAAGGAACCCCTATCAGGCTTTCAGCATATATCTTGGCAGAAACTTTACAGGCAAGGAAAGAATGGAATGCTATATTACAAATACTGAAAGGCAAAAACTTTCAGCAAAGAATACGCTATCCAAAGAAATGATCCTTATGATACAATGTAGAAATAAAAGTTTTCCCAGATAAACAAAGGCTGAGGGAGTTCAACGTCACTAGATCTCCCATACAAGCAATGATCAAGAACGTCCTCATACCAGAAATAAAAAGATGGCAAATGTCTGCAAAGCTTTGAGCAAAGAGATAAATAGACAGACAAAATCAGAAAGCTACAGCTTTGTTTCACAACAGGGTAGCAAATACTTAATTATAACTTAAAAGAAGGGAAGGAAAGCATCAAAAGTAACTACAAAAAATTCAACTTAATCACAAACGCACGACACAAAAATGAATAACTTGTGACAACAATAACTCAGAAGGAGAAGAGGAAAGGGATGGAACCTGCTTAGACTAATGGACATAAGAGGCTATCAGAAAATGGACTATCTCATCTATGAGATCTTCATACAAACCTCACAGTAACCAGCAAAGAAAAAGTCAGAACACAGCCATAGATCATAAAAAAGAGAAAACCTCCACAGAAAACACCCAAAATGAAATGGTAGTCAGAAACACAAAGGAAGAGAAACAATGGAAATATAGATTAGGTGGGATTAAGCCCTCATGTATCAGTAATCACTCTAAATGTTAATCGATTGAATTCTCCAATCAACAGACACAGAGTGGTGGGGTGGATTAGAAAACAAGACCCAACAATATGCTGTCTCCAGGAAACATATCTCAGCTCTAAAAACAAACACGGTCAGAATGAAGGGATGGGAGACAATACTTCAAGGAAATGGCAAAATAAAAGAAAATAGGTGTTGCCATACTTATATCGGACAAAGCAGACTTCAAGATAAAAAGGAATATGAGAGACAAAGAGGGGCGGTATATAATGATAAGGGGGATTTTCCACCAAGAGGACATAACACTTATGAAGATGTATGCACCTAACACAGCAGCACAAAAGAATATAAAGCAACTATAAATAGACCCACAGGGATAAATTAACAGCAACACAATAATAGCAGGGGACCTGAACACCCCGCTTACATCCATGGATAGATCATGCAGAGAAAGGCAACAAGTCAATAGTGGAATTAAATGAAACATATGATCAGATGAACTTAATCGATATACATAGAGCATACCCTCCCAAAACAGCAGAATACACATTCTTCTTAAGAGCACATGGAACATTCTCAAAGATAGACCATATGTTGTGAAACAAGGTAAGACTGAATAAATTTAAGATTGAAATCATATCAACCTTTTTTTCTGACCACAATTCTATGACACTTGAAATCAACTACAAGAAAAAAGATGGGGAAGTCACAAATATGTGGAGACTAAAGTACACAACTGAAGAACCATTGGATCAATGAACAAATCAAAGGAGAAATCAAAAAATACCTGAAGACAAACGAAAATGAAAAGACAACAAAACAACTCTTATGGGATGCAGCAAAAGCAATTCTAAAAAGGAAATTCATAGCAATACAAGCACAGCTAAACAAACAAGAAAAATACCAAATAAGTAACCTTAAACTACACATAATAGAACCAGAAAATGAAGAACAAATGAAGCCCAAAGTCAGCAGAATGAGGGAAATAATAAAAATTAGAGCAGAAATAATTGAAGTAGAGACTAAAAAAACTGTAGAAAGGATCAATGAAATAAAGAGCAGTTTCTTTGAGAAGACTGAAACAAAATTGACAGACCCTTAGCCAGACTCATTAAGAAAAAAAGAGAGAAGGCTCAAAGACATAAAATTAGAAATGAAAGAGGAGAAATTACAACAGATACCACAGAAATCCAAAGGACAATAAGAGAATACACTGAACAACTTACATACCACCAAAGTGGATAACCTAAAAGAAATAGATAAATTATTAGATTCACACAACCTCCCAAAACTGAATCAAGAAGAAATAGAGAAAATGAACAGACCAATCACATGTAAAGAGAACGAAATGGTCATCAAAAACCTCCCTAATAACAAAAGTCCAGGACCAGATGTCTTCTCTGGAGAATTCTACCAAATATTCAAACAAGATTTAATACCTATGCTTCTGAAACTATTCCAAACAGTTGAAGAAGATGGAACACTTCCTAATTCATTCTATGAGGCCAACATCACCCTGACAGCAAAAGCAGGCTAGGACAGCACAAAAAAGGAATATTACAGGCCAATATCGCTGATGAACACAGATGCAAAAATCCTCAACTAAATATCAGCAAATCGAACACAGCAATATATTGACAGGATCGTATACTATGATCCAGTGGAATTTATACCAGGGATGCAGGGATGGTTCAACATCCGCAAATCAATCAATGTGATACACCACATTAACAAAATGAGGAATAAAAATCACATGATCCTCTCCACAGATACAGAGAAAGGATTTGACAAGATCCAACATCCATTTATGATAAAAACTCTCAATAAAATGGGTATAGAAGGAACGTACCTCAACACAATAAAGGCCATATATCACAAACCCACAGACAACATCATACTTAATGGTGAAAAACTTAAAGCCATTCCTCTGAGAACAGGAAGAAGACAAAGGTGCCCACTCTCACCACTCCCATTCAACATAGTACTGGAGGTTTTGGCCAGAGCAATTAGGCTGGAAAAAGAAATAAAAGGAATCCAAATTGGAAAGGAAGAAATGAAACTCTTGCTCTTTGCTGATGACATGATTGTAAATATAGAAAACCCTAAAGAATCCATCAGAAACCTATTAGAAATAATCAACCACTACAGCTAAGTTGCAGTGTACAAAATCAACTTACAAAAATCAGTTACATTTCTATACTCTAATAATGAACTAACAGAAAGAGAACTCAAGAATACAATCCCATTTACAATTGCAACAAAAACAAAAAAGTGTCTAGGGATAAATTTAACCAAAGAGGTTAAAGATCTATACAATGAAAACTATAAGACATTATTGAAAGAAATCAATGATGACCTGAAGTAATGGGAAGATATTCCATGCACATGGATTAGAAGAATAAACACAGTTAAAATGTCCATATTACCTAAAGTAATCTACAGATTCAATGCAATCCCAATCAGAATCCCAATGACATTCTTCATAGAAATAGAACACAGAATACTAAAATGTATATGGAATAACAAAAGACCTTGAACAGGCAAAGCAATCCTGAGAAGAAAGAACAAAGCAGGAGGCATCACAATCCTAACTTGAAAATATATTACATAGCTATAGTAATCAAAATGGCATGGTGTTGGCACAAAAGCAGACTCATAGATCAATGGAACAGAACTGAAAGCCCAGAAAGAAAACCACACATCTGTGGTCAGTAAATCTCTGACAAAGGAGCCAAGATCATACAATGGAGAAAGGAATGTCTCTTCAATAAATGCTGTTGGGAAAACTGGACAGCTACATGTAAAAGAATGAAAGTAGATCACTATCTTCCACTATACACAAAAATTAACTTGAAATGGATAAAAGACTTGACTCTAACACTTGAAACCATAAAACTCCTAGAAGAAAATATACACAGTACAGTTTTAACATTGGTCTTAGTAGCATCATTTACAATACCATGTCTACTCAGGCAAGGGAAAGAAAAGAAAAAATATACAAATGGGAATACATGAGACGAAAAAGCCTTCTGCAAGGAAAAGGAAATGATGAACAAAACAAAAAGCCAGTGCCGGCCCCTTGGCTTCGTGGTTTAGTGCACACGAACCACTACGGCGGCCCAGGTTTGGATCCCAGACGTGCACAGACGCACCGCTTGTTTGGCCATGCTGAGGCCGCATCCCACATACAGCAACTAGAAGGATGTGCAACTATGACATACAACTATCAACTGGGACATTGGGGGAAAAAAAAAAGAGGAGGATTGGCAATAGATGTTAGCTCAGAGCCGGTCTTCCTCAGAAAAAAAGAGGAGCATTAGCACAGATGTTAGCTCAGGGCTGATCTTCCTCACAAAAAAAAAAAAAAAAAACGAAAAGACAGCCCACTAACTGGGAGAAAATATTTGCAAATCATATATCTGACAAGGGGTTAATCTCCAAAATATATAAACAACTCATACAACCCAACAACAAAAAAACAGATAATCCAATCTAAAAATGGGCAGAGGATATGAACAGACATTTTTTCAAAGAAGATATATAGAAGGCCAACAGACACATGAAAAGATGTATATCATCACTAATTATTAGGGATATTCAAATCAAAACTACAATGAGAGATCACCTTACACCTGTCAGAATGGCTATAAATCCCAAGACAAAAAATAACAAATGTTGGAGAGGATAAGGAGAAAAGGTCACCCTCACACACTGCTGGTGGGAATGCAAACTGGTGCAGCCACCAGGGAAAACAGTGTGGAGATTTCTCAAAAAATTAAAAATAGAAATACCGTACCTTCCAGCTATCCCACTACTGGGTATTTATCCAAAGAAATTGAAATCAACAATTCAAAGAGATTTATGCACCCCTGTGTTCACTGCGGCATTATTCACAATAGCCAAGACATCTAAGCAATCCAAGTGCCCTGCTACAGACGAACAGATAAAGAAAATGTGGTATGTATTATATACAATGGAATACTACTCAGCCAGAAAAAAAGACAAGATCTTCCTGTTTGCAACAACCTGGATGGACCCTGAGGGTATGATGATAAACGAAATAATGCAGACAAAGACACTTAACATTATTTCACTCATATGTAGAAGATAAACATACACAGGGATAAAGAGAACAGATTAGTGGTTTCCAGAGGGGAAAGGGGCTGGGTGTTGAGTGAAAGAGTTAAAGGTGCACATATGCATGGTGATGGATAAAAGTTAGACTACTGCTGGTAAGCATGATTCAGTCTATACAGAAATTCACAAATAATAATTAACACCCGAAATTACACCATGTTAAAACCCTTTATAATTTCAATAGAATAATTAAAAAAGAAACAAAATAATTCATTCCTCTTTATGGTTGAATAGTATCCCACTGTGGGGATAAACCACACTTTGTGTATCTGTTCACCAGTAGATGGACATTTGGGTTGTTTTCCATTTTTATGTACTGTAAATAGGTTGTTATCAACATGTGTGTACAAGTCTGTGTATAGACATATGTGTTTATTTCCCTTGGATGGATTACTAGGAGAGGAATGGCTGGGTAGATGTATGTAATTTTTAAAGACGCACCCAAGCTATTGTTCACCAGCACTCGATGAGAGTTTCAGTGACTTGACATCTTCAACAACACTTGCTATATTCAGTTTTTTTAATTTTAGACATTCTCAAGTGTGGTGGAATCTCATGATGACTGTCACTTACATTTCCCCAATGACTCATGTGGTGAAGGAGAAGGCAAGCCACGCACAGATTGGGAGAAAACATCTGTAAAACTTATCCCTAGAAAAGGACATGTATTTATAATATATAAAGAGCTCTTACAACCCAATAGTAAGAAGAAAAGCAACACGTCATGGCTTATCAGGACACAGCAGATCAGGTCTGTGATGAGCACCAGGAGTCCCGCCAAGCAGATGAGGATGAGGGCCCAGAAGGGGAGGTCTGGGGAGACATGTGGTGGGATGAGCCACGTCCTGTCATCGCCCCAGGGCTCCTGGTGACCTCACTGTGCCTCAACCGTCCTTGACAAGGGTTGGCCAACTTTACTCATCATCCAAGACCCTGTGCGCAAGGCTCTCTTCAATGAGGCACAGCATCAAGATACTCGCCTCCTACCCTGGGCTGGGGCTTCCTGCAGGCTTACCAGGCTTCACAATCAAGGTGTCATCTCTGTTGGGAGAATATTCTGGAAGTGAATAAAATGGAGAATGCATGTGAGTGTGTTTCTCTCTTTTTAATATAACTTTTTAGACACACAGAAAAATAAACGGAACAGTCTCATAAACATCCATCATCTAGATTTACCAATATATAGTCCATCCAATTAAAACAATATTTCATCAATGTATAAATTTTTAACACTTGCCACACTTGATTCATCCCACTTATTCAATGAAATATTAAAGTCAAGTAGACATCATGATGTTTCACCCCATTTTAGTTCCATCTCTAAAAAGTGAGAACACTTTGTTGCAAAATCCAAGGCCATTATCACAGAACAAAAGTTTAATAATTTAAACTAAATTCATACCTCTGGGCACAGATGAGTGAATTTGAATGGACTTTCTTACGACGGCCGGGGGGAGAATGGGTCATCACAGTTGGCAAGCCTATGGGATCTCTCTAAATTTGTAAATTCACAATGAAAAGTGTTCTTCCATGCCTAGAAACACATCATCCCCTTCTCCTTTATCTATTTGCTTAATATTCATTTTCTAGGATTAACCTACAATGTAATTTCCTGCAGGAAGTCTTTTCTGATTTCCGCCTCCAATAGGAGTTTGTTCACATCAAATAATTGATAAGTTTCAATTCTCTACTCTTGTTATTGCCAGCTACAACATAAACTCCAGGAGGGGAGGACACACAGTACCCAGTGGGCATGGGGGCAGGGGTGCAGGTCCCCCTAAGTGTACCTCTATCCAGACAACCACTTAGAGGTGTTTTGTCTGATATGCAGCAGCAACAAGTCTCTTTTTGAATTAAAATTAACTTTAGTTAAATAAAATAAAAATTCTAGTACCTCAGTAACATTAAAAGTCAGTAACAATAAAGACGAGTCACAATATCATCCTTCGAGCACTCAACAGCCACATGCGGCTATGCACTGGACAGCACAGATATAGAACATTCCACCGCTGCAGAAAGTTCTAGAGCATTGGTGCTCATATGGAGTGGGACTTGGGAAACTACAGCCTGTGGATCAGGAACCACATAAACCTCCAAACCTGTAAGTCTGCTTCACACACAGCTGGAGGCCCTCACTGACCATCTGGCCCAGTGGCTTTCAGTGCAGAGATAAGGAAACAAATGTCCAGAGTGGGGCGGTGACTAGTTTGAGGTCACAGAGCTGTCTAGGAGAAGGTGAGGGCCACCTACATTACACTGGTGTCCTTTTCTCTCTCTCAATGGTGGGGAAAGACTGGGGGACTGTGCCACCACCTGCCAGCCTGAGAAAGTTCAATGCTCTCTCAGCCCCAGGCATCCAGAGTCCCCAGAAAGGCCTCATTTCCTTTCCCAATGACCAGGGAGCCTTACCATCCCCAAGGACACTCTTCCTGTCCAGAGTCAAGTTCTGCAGCTGGGTACGATTCTGGATCAGCCACAGGAATTCCTCATAGATGGCAACTCTGTCCAGTCTCTGTGCCAAGGTGGCAAGGTACACAGGGAGTCCACTCCAGTGTGGTTACTGTGGGGGACAGACCTGGAAGGGCACAAAGGATGAACAAGAGTATCTGGAATTCTACCCTGATTCTAGATTCCCTCCTTCAGGGTACTGACCAAGAGAACTTTCAGCAATAATGTAAACATTTGTCTGCACTACCAAATACACTCATTATTAGCCCCATGTTTTTATCAAGCACTTAAAATGTGGCTAGTGTGTGTAAGTCAGGAACTTAATTTCTCATATAATTTCATTTAAAGTAATTAATTTATAAATAAATAACCACAGGGAGAACATTTCTGAAACTTTGGAGTAAGGACTTCTGCAAATGAATAAAAACAATGAGAACACTGGTAAAAATGGTCAAAATCAACTTTTCAGAAGTCTAGAAATTAATCAACGGCTTGTAAGATTCTGAGGAGGGTTTAGTGAAGAAACATGGTGGAATCTTGATAAAGGGAGCCAAGTTTGTGGCATTATAACTTGAACTATTCCCATCCTGCTCTCACAATATCCTCTATAACTTTGAAAACCATCATTCTCAGAACTATAGCGGCTGAGACATCCAGCAGCCCAGCAGCCATAATGGGTTTGGAGCACTCAAAAGAGCAATCCCTACCGAACTGTCACTAGCTGACCTGCCTGACAGCTTCCTGAAAAAACCCCATGTTCAGGGCTTGTCGTTACTTAACTCAGAGCTTCCCCAGGGAGGAAAGTCTGTCCCCAGGGCACTTGCTAAAAATATTCAGGGCTAATTGTTTTCTATTGTAGTTGCCTGAGGGAGTGATACCAGCTGAGGCAGGCAAGAGGTGAGCCAAAAACTTAGAAGAAATATTGAGGGAATGTGATGTCCACAGGGGCCTTTGAAAAGCTGCAGTGTATTAGCGGGCATCTAGAAGGCCACAAGGGCTCAGGGCTATGTCACGCCCAGGAAAGACTTGAGAACATCTTAATATCTCACCTCTAGTTGGACGGTTGGCTTAATATCTGAAAACTTGATTATGTAATACACCATATTAATAGAATAAGGGC
The DNA here is from genome assembly GCF_020826845.1 of Diceros bicornis minor. NCBI lineage: Eukaryota > Metazoa > Chordata > Mammalia > Perissodactyla > Rhinocerotidae > Diceros > Diceros bicornis. The sequence goes on from NW_026690866.1 coordinate 2,879,244, forward strand.
CAATACCACGCAATCTCAACCACATATACAAAAAAGAATTTGACAAAATACAATGCCCTTCATATCTAAAAAAGAAAACACTCAACAAATTAGGAATAGAAAAAAACTTTCTCAACCTATAAATAGCATCAATGAAAAACCCACAGCTAACACCATATTCAATGGTGAAAGACTGAAAATTTCCCCCTAAGACCAGGGACAAGACAATGATGTCTTCCCTTATCACGTTAATCACAGGTACTAGAAGTTCTAATGAGGGCAATTAGGCAAGAAAAAGGAATAAAAGAAACCCAGATTGGAAGGGAAGTGGTCAAACTATTTGTTTTGCAGAGGAGAAGATATTGTATATAGAAAAACCTAAAAAATACACTCCTCCCCACACACAATATATGAACCGTATCTCAATAGGTGTATAAAAAATTTAAATTGCCCCATGTGCTTAATGGCTCCACTACTGGAGAGCACAGACTGCTGATATTTGTTGAAAGTCTCCAGAAGAGGAGGAGGAGGAGGATGCTGTAGGTTAGTGGCCCCAAATGTTAATGCTTTTCTCATCTCCTGAAAACCTATGGAAGGAGATGGTAGGATTAGCTAACAGGGATGTGGGGCAGAATGGGCACCATGTCAGTGACATTCAGATCAAGGATGTGTCACTTGAGCTCAGAGTCATCAGCCACTAGCTCAGCCAATGCTTCCAATCTCCTCAACCTACATCAAGTCGGTGACCAGGCAGGAGTGGAATATGTCTCACAGTTGGCTGCCTCTGTAGAGCTTGGTGACCTAGAACAAACGCGAGGGAGAGTGGATGAGATGGAGTTCTCCTGGGCATGCAGGGGGCCACTGAAGCCAGTGAAACATCTCAGACCTTTGGGCAAGGGAGGCCTGAATTCAAATCCTGGCTCTGCCCCTAACACACTGTGTGACCTTAGGCACAATACTCCCATTTATGAGCTTCAGTTTACCCATGTGAGAAATGGGCAAGGCAGCTAGGACATCACCTCTGGACACTGAGAGAACCCAGACACGCAGGGAAAATGAAGGGTTGAAACAATCACATAACAGATGTAAGTCAGGCGGAGGAATGACGCTGCCCTCAGAGCAAGGAGAGACGGGAGAGGGGAGACCCCACCTGGTCCTGGGTGTCTCTCGGCAGGGCGGTGTACTCCGAGGATATGGGCTCCAGGTTGCTGAGGTTCCCGATGATGATGCAGAAAGGTAGCTGGTGCTCTCTCTGGCTGGATAAACTCTGGGCTGCAGAGCCTGAAGCCACTGAGAGGAAGAGCAGACAGGTGGAGACTCTCCGCTCCCAGAACAGAGGCATGGTGGCCCACGGGATCAGTGTGGTGCATGCAGATGGCGTCACACAGGTGGCTGCCCATCCTTCTCAGGCCTGGGGAGAGAGGGATGTGGAGACTCTAGAGAGAGGTCCTGAAACCTCTTGGGGTGGGGTCCCGTACTGGAAGGAGGAAATGGGAGGACAGTGGGGAGACAAGGAGGGGTGGTCACAAAAGTGGCTATAAGGGGCAAATGCTCATGGGAGGGTCTCACCAGAGGGAGACCAGTCTGCAACTCGAGTAGAATGGTCCCAGGGTGCTCTTCTTCAAAAAGGATCCAGCTTGGGAGGAAGGAGGAGGAGGAGGAGCAGGAGGGACAGGGGTTGGGGGAGGGGCTGGGTTGGATTTAACCTACCAGGAGCTGCTGGGACCAGGGTCTCACCAGGTTCTGCAGGACCCTCTCAGTGAAGTTGAACGTGGCTGAGCTGTTGCTCCTGTCTGATGAATACCGGAGGGCGGAGATGGTGACATTGACTGTGAGGGTCTTCACGTTGTGCCCCAAAGCTGCAAGATGAGAGGGAGAGCGATGGCCATCTCTGAAAGCTGGCCTGAGCCAACACCAGAGTCCTGCACTCATTATAATCTGTCGTCTTCTGTCCCACTGACACCACCATCCACTAATGTGGTCACCCAATTCAGAACCAGCATATCTGCTCAGCTCCTCCTTCCTTCCAGTAACAACAATTCCAGTTGCACACTGGTCCTCACATACACTCCATCCCTGTCACAGCTCAGGTCTTAACTTCCTTCAGCCGGACCAACACCCCAGCAGGCTCACTGGATGATCTATGTAAAGGATGTTCTACATGGACCACTAGAAGAATCTTTCTGAAATGAATACCTCACTAAGGACACCACTGCTCTAGTACCACCCATGGTTCCCTATGGCTTTCAGTGTTTAGATCAACATTCTTGACCTGGCACTCAAGGTTCTACTCAATCTGGCTCCTGCTGACCTTTCAGTCTCATTTTATCCATCTACTGCGGATTAAAGTTCATGCTTCACGCAACCCAAATTTGTTTCAATTCTCCCCTTACGGCATGCTGTTTCTGGCTGGAGCCTTTGCTCATGGAAGCCACTCTGCCAGGAAAACCGTTCACCCTCTATTTGCCAGGGTCCCTCCTACACATTCTTAAAGACTCCATTCTGGTGAAACTTTCTCTAGCAAGCTCTTCCCCTCCAAATTATGCCAGGTGCCTCTCCCTGAAACATCCCACATTGTATTATAGTGGTGTGTTAATGTCACAAGACTAGGGGTTCTCTGAGGGCTGGCCTTAGACTGAATCGTTGGTATAATCTTTGTGATCAGAATGATTGCCCTAAAACCAGAATTTCATACCCTGGCTTCCCAGCTCCTGGATCACAACTGGCTGGTGGAGGAGTGGGGCCAGAGAGCTTCTCTTGGGAAGGAAAATGGACCCCAAGATACCTATGGTGGCTTGTCGTGGCACAGGTGATGATCAAGTATGCAGGGACGTGGTGGCTGGCTCAGGAGTTGTGGCGAGGGCTGTCTTCAGGGAGGGCTAGAGTGGGGGGAGCCCCCAGGCTCACCTGGGCTCTAGCAGTGGCTGTCCCAGGACCACCATTCACAGATGAAGCATAAATGAGAGTGAGGGGACGGGTGACTGTGTGAGTAGAGAGATGAGAAAGCCTGTGGATGAGATGAGCCCAAGAGAGAGAGATAGGTGAACAAGAGAGACTGAACTCATAGGAGAGACAGATGGATGGGCAGAAAACTGGACAGACGGATGGGATACGTGGAAAAGGAGGACCAAGGGTGGCACTTTAGCAGAATTAAAGTGAAAATCACATGGGGTCAGAATGTGGTGGAGAACATGTCTCTGTCTAAGGCTTTCTCACCCTGGGCTGGGACTCTCCACCAGAACCCGGGAGGGAGAGAAGGGATGAATTAGGGCCCTTCCAGGTCCTTCCCTCACCAAGGACAGCAGGTGTAGGAGAACATGTGCTCCTCAACCCCAAATGCGGACGGGTCCCAGGAGATCAGGGCCAGGAATACTCACTGGTTGTAGTCGGGCCCACGGCTCCATAGGTGTAACCTGTGGCGAGAAGGCGAGAGGAGCTGAGCAAGAGTTGGGGTGATCATAAAGGATTAAGGAGAGGGAGGATGTAGGGACCTTTGTGGGAAAAGCAGATGGGAAAGCAGAGGGGAAGAGGGGAGGGGTGTTCAGGGGGGAGGCAACGAGATGGAAGGTGGCTGGGCCCAGTGATCACACAGTGATGAGAAGACTGAACCCGGACAGAGAGGAGAGAGAGATGGATCATAGCTCACTTTAGAGCAAAGGATGCAACACAGAACTCCAACTGGGAGAGACAGCATGGCTGTATCACAGCCCCTCACCACTGACGTAGAGGCTGTCCCTGGTCAGGGTGAAGGAACCCAGGTGGGAGACGCCCTGGGTCTCATGGCTCAACTCCCAGTAGAGTCACTCTCTGTCCAGCCCCGGACCTGCGCGTGTCAGAGTGGAAGGTGCAGATGATGTCCACCCCAGTGGCTGCCCCACCCTTCTCAAGCCTTGGGGAGTAAGACCATGGGGATGTGGAATACTGAGCAGGGGTCCTTCTGGGTGTGGAAGGCGAGAGAGGGGAACGGAGGAGGCTGAGGGAGATGCTGAAGGGGCTGCTCTGATGTCTGCAGGGGCTCTCCAAGGTGTCTCCTTTGTGAGACAACCCCCTCACAAGTAAGGCCTGACTTCTTTTAGGATGTGGAGGGGGGCATGTGAGTGGCAAAGAGGGGTGAACACACAGACCTGGGTGAGGGGACACCTGCAGGTCTGCACGGACAGCAGCAGGGAGCACAGTCAGTGCCCTGTGCCATCTGACACATGCAGGCAAGAAAGTACCTTTACATTCTCTCGGTTCTACACTCCAAGGTCTTTTCTTTCTATTTCTTTCCTACTCCACAGCCATCAGCCAGGCATAGGGAACAATCATCTTATTCCTAATCTTATTCCCAGCACCTCCCATCTTGCCTCTTAAGTCTTCATTCTTAAACATGAAGTCCATTTTATCCCCCGTGCTTAGACCAAACCCTAATTACATCATCCTTCTACTCGCATCTCTCCAGAGTCTTCCCACTGGTCTTGGAACAGAGTCCCAAGTCACCCCTGATCTGGTCCAGCCTGTTTGCCCCTCGCCGGTGTGGCTCACACCACTCCCCCTCTGTTGACTCAGCTGAGCCATCCCTCTTCTCAGTTCGTGGAAACACCAAGCTCTCTGCCTCAGGGGTTTCCTCATGCGGGTCCCTCTGCTTGAAACGCTCTCTTGAACACACTTCCACACCCTCATCCAGTCTAACTCTCCAACTAGCTAAATCCAGTCCCAACTCTAGCTCTCAAGCTAAATATCAGTACTTCTCAAGAGGACTTCCCTGGCCCCTCAGGTTGATTCCCCTTTTGCCAAACTCCCACATCACTCTCATCACTAACTGTCTAAAATCCAAATTCCCAAATACAATATAAATTCCATGGAGGTGGAACAAGGTCTCTCTGGTTCTCCAGGTCCCCATGCATGTGGCCCAGGGCCTGGCTCATGAGATGAGGAACCATCCGGTTTGTCTAGGACTGCCCTGGTTTGAACACTAAACTTCCTGTGTCCTGGAAAACCCCTTTGTCCTGAATAAACGAGGATGTTTGGTCACCATAAATTATACACTCAGAGACTATCTATTGCATCCAAGCACACATTCCCCTCAAGAATGTCACAAGAAAGTTAGAATGAAAAAGACACACACACACACAATTAGTAGAGGCCAACAACTAAATACAAAATTACTTAACAAGATTCTCTGCAACGTGAATCACCAGACCGTTATTTTAGAAAAGTTTCAAGAAACAAAGTTAATTCCCTTTAGAAGGCAAGGTGGTGAGGCGAGTCTTTTTGGAGACTATTGCCCTTCCCTTCAATATACAGTGTTGCTTAGTATTCCTCTAAATGATTTGAAATGTCATAAAGAAAAAAATGCTCAATATATATCTGGCAACTGGCAAATTCACTTTTAAATTTATTATTAATATAAAGAAGTTCAAATCATCTTTTTCCCTGAATGCTCCTCTATTTCAAATTTTTGTGGAGGATTTATAGGACTTTAGAAGTCAAATTGAATGGTTCTAAGGAATGTTGCTGAGTATCCCTGGTAATATTTAATGGAATGTCTTCTAATACTACATACACATGCAAAACCTTTCTATATTTATAATATATATAAATCCTGACTTTTGAGTATTATGCAATGCAAGTAATTCTATATTTTCTACTATAATCCACATTTGCAGTTATTTACGTTTCTTTCATATGTTCTTATTTGCATATAACTGTACTTACTGAAATATTTACCACACAGAACCACACACAGCTTACCATCTTTCCCTTGACTATAATCCATCAAACAATAATAATTTTTATCAAGATACCCTCACTCTCAGTGAGTCCATGTGGTGACAACCCGAGCCCAGGATACTCCAGTGACAGGTCTTCCACAGAGCGGAGGCTGCCGGAACCTCTTGGTACCAAGTCCACAGGGTACTCACCTGGTCACACAGAAATCCATGGATCAGCGAGGACAGGTGGTCCTTGAGACTGGTTTCACCTCAAAATTGAGCTCCACGGATGCTTTTCGTGTCTGAGGGTGGAAAAAAAGCGCAAACAAGGTTTTGAGGCCTTTTATAGGGTGTTGGATGGAAAGGCCACCCCATTCACTCTTCTTTTTTTTTTGTATTTACTGATTTAAATGTAACTGTTGGCTGTGACTGGACTTTCCCGATTCCTATCCAGCCACCTGCTCCCCGAGATGGGAGAAAGCAGCTTCCTGCTGTGTGCACTCGAATCGCTCAACTCACTTGGCTGGACAGAGACTTTTTGGTGACTCTGGACCCTTTAAACAAGCTTGTCATTTAGGGACCCTGTTAGTGACTCGCTGACTTGTCAACAATTTCCACACTTCATTCAGCGCTCAGGAGATTTTCAACCTCAGCACCACTGACATTTGGGGCTGGGTAAATCTCTGTGGGGCTGTCCTGGGCCCTGGATTATGCTGGGCAGCATTCCTGCCTCCCCCTCTAGACGCCAGGAGCGCCCCCATTTGTAACAACCCAAACACCGCCTGCAGACGTGGATAAGCCCCCTGGGGACAAAATCACACGGAGGATGGTGACGGGGACTCTGAGGAGAGGACGGCGGCGCCCGGAGCCTGGAGGAACAGCAGCCTCGGGGGCCCTCAGAGAACAGCCCGGGGGAAACGTGGCTGTGAGGGGACGGAGGGACGTCGGGCCCTGACGGGGCTGCCTGCAGCCCAGGCCCCTCCCTGGACCCATACCCGAGCTGGGACTGCCCGCTGCTCACCGAGGCCTGCCCCTGAGACCGAACGTCCACGAGATCCCGATCGGCGACTAGAAGATGGAACACAGCGTGAAGCCCCCCCGCTCGATCGACGGTGCCGCGCTTCCGCTTCAGGTCTCAGGCGGGCATTCGGGGAGGACGGAAGTTCGGGGATGACGGACGTTTGGGGGCTCCGGGTTGAGGCGGCGTGCGGGGCGGGGCCACGCACCCCAGACTCGGGGGACGTGTCTAGTTTCTAGAGTGAGTGAGAGGTCAGGTCGCGGGCTGGGTCAGCACCAGGGACAGGGACCAGGTCTAGGGGCAGGGCTGTGGGTGGAAACCAGCTCTAGTGGCGGGGCTGTGGGTGGGGACAAGGGTGTGGGCGGAGACCAGGTTGTGGGCGGAGCCAGGCCCGAACGTTGTGGGCGCGGAGACCAGTTACAGGGGCGAGAAGAGGCGGGGGTGGGGCTGGAATAAGTCAGGCCGACATCACAGGGGGAGGAAATGAGCTCCAGGGGCAGGGCTTGAGGCGCGGCTTTCCCTGAACCCCTAGACTGTGCAGGTAGGTGGATGTTGAACAGCTTTTCTTCATTCCTTTCCCCACCTTTACACAGACTCATAGAACGATGTGCCCATATTTAAAATTATAAATTTTTTGTGCGGGTTTGCTTTTCTTAATTTCGTTTAAAAATTGGATCATATATTCACATTTCTCTACAACTTGCTGTTCCAAGCCAGTAGATCAGGATATAACGCTATTTTAATTTTAAAAATCTGGGGGGATGGAGGCCACTACATCGTAGATACACGTATAGGAAAACATCAAAGAGTGGTGCAAAGTCAGTAAAATATTCTCACTCTACCCCTGTCTCCCAGTCCTTTTACACAGAGATAAACATCCTTTTCTCCTCTATCCTTCCAGACATACTGTGTATATGTGGGCCTGTGTATATGTTGAAGCTCAAGAGGGATGTCCCCAAGCAAAACCTGAAGCCCATGAATTGTCTCATGCGTCAAAAGTTACTGGAAAGAGATTTAAATTTCCGGTGGAAGGAGATGAACCAGTGATGAATCCACAGGAAGACAACAAAGAAACAAGAGAATTTTCCCATTTAAAAGGTCAAAGGAAAAAGTGAGAAAGAAAACGTATTCATAATATCTGACGTAGCACATCTCTGGATAAGATTCATATGCTATAAAATGGTAAACACTTATAAAACAGTAGACATTGAATTTTGATTTATCCTAATTCATTAAATAGTTATATTGGGCAAGGGGAATTATGTTTTTCACATATGTAAGAACCCTTCATGCTGATTGTTTCAGAGAAGAAAGAAAGTATAAATAGTCAAAAGCTGACAAATGAAAATGCTGTATGAGTAGATAATTTAGAAATATAGCTTTTCAACCAGAAAATTAAAGAAGTTGTTTTTGGAACCAGAGTCAAGAGTGGGGAAGGTAGCTTTTCATTATAAGGCTTGAAGTATTATTTGAGAGATGTGCGTATAGACACACATACACACACACACACGGGAGCCTGAATTTGTATTCCAAAGGGATCATCTAACTCTACAAAGAGTTTGTAAAAAGGATTCACTTTACAACAATAGAACATATTTTGAAAACTACAGACTTCAAGCGTAAAAAAAGCTGTCATCATCCCGGTGGAAAAATGAATGGGGCATCACTTTCCCACCGACATGGTGATAAGCATTTTACATACATTATTCTTGAGTATTTTCACAGCAACGCATAAGGAAGATGGTATTATCTATCTCCATTTTGCAGATGAGGAAATTGGTGACAGCATATTGCTAAAATTTTCATATAAGTTCTCAATAGATATTGTTTTATGTTAAAATTGTTTATTGAATTTTCTTTTCATTAATAAAATGATATGTGCCATTCTTACAAACAAGCAAAGGGTGTGTACAAACAATTTAGCAAAGTGACAGTTTTATATCCTTTTGATATTATTAAATATAACTATCATTTTTATTATTTTTCTGCTCTCTGCCTCACATCTAGGAAGATACTTTCTATCCTAAAGGCTTACTAGAAAACTTTACTAAAAATCAAGAATCAAGGAATACTCATATTATGCCAGCCTCCTGAATACATGAAAAAAAAAGCCATTATAACAAATTTTGTACAAAAATCTTAGATCATTCATGAACTGATAACAACACAAATCATGATTAGGCAAGGTATTTCTGTAGAATGACAAATATTTAAACTTTAGACATTTAGAAAGGTAATTCATTACAGTAACTAATGTGTATAAGAAGAATGTTTTCAAACTCCCTAAGTGCCAGGAAATCATTCGACAAAATGCACTGCAATATTATTCACAATAGCCAAGAGATGGAAACTACCTAATTGTGAATCCGTGGGTGAAAGGATGAAGAAACTCTTGGGCATCTATACAATGGAATATTATTCAGCCTTAAAAAGGAAGGAAATCCTGTATTCAGAATTGCTTGCCTGGATCATTTCAGTAGCCATGTGCTTTCTTGCTTAGTCCCCTCTGGTCTATTGGCGAAAGATATACCAGGGTGAACCTTTTATGATGTAGGCGCCTCGACCTCTAGTGGATCTCTAAATGAGATTTTGGAGGTGGACTGCCTGGGTACCAGCTGTGTGACCTTGGACAATTATATAACCTCTAATATTCCTCATCCATACAATGAAAGTTAATAGTATTGTCGTCATAGCTTTGATGTGAGGATTAAATGAGTGAATACATGTCAGATGCCTAGAATGTGCCTGGCACATGGTAAGGCAACATGAAAAATTTAACTGTAATTATAACCAAATTAAATATTGTGATGCCCGATTAATTAAGTTGAACCGCATGTAATTTCTAATATTCAACCATTTTGACATATTATTATTGTTGAATAAATGATAAAACTCAGTCTAGGCAGGTTGTGTAGAGTCAAAAAGGATTGGATAAATGAAAATATTGGTAGAAAAAATAAGCTTAAATAGATTGCTTTGCAATTTACAATGCAGTTTCTCATAATTTGTTTCATTTAATATCTATAGAATGCTTTTCATGCTTTTCAGGGTATTATTACCACTGTCTCTGAAGGAGTTACTGACTTGCCCCAAATCACACCACATTATATAAAACAATTAGAGTGGACACATCATTTGTTGTATAAATTCAATATGATATTTTGTTTTCCCTTCATAATATCATCCGCCCTCTCAAGAAAGTGATGAAATAATGCTGATTCCTAGGAACTTAGTCTTAAAGAGACATACTCTCAGATGATAAACACTACGTCTTTGAAACAAGGGTGTTGCAAGAAGAAACTTGGGACCAATGCTTTCTGGGTTTTCAAGTCCATGCTTAGAGTTATGGGAAACAGTCAAAGAAGGGAAAGGGTGAAAAATAGTCCAGAATGAAAAAAGTTTGACGTATATGTAACTTTATTGATCACCTCAAGATTCTCTTTTTATTTACGGTCTGTGTCAACCTACTAGAATATAAATGGTATTAGGGTAGATCACTGCTATCTTGCAGCAAGTGGTTGGCGCTGAGTAAATATTTATTAAAGGAATGAAAGTGGCCTTGAATACAACTGCACTTTACTCACCAGAGAACAGCCCCATAGCAGGCAAATGGCATCATTAACAAAATTTTAAAAATCATATCCTTATTAGCTCGTAACCATGGATTCAAGGCTCTCATTTATTTCATACTTTCTAAGTACAGAATAATTCTGGTGTATTAGGGAATGTTTCCACAGCCTCACTGTAAAATATAGCAAGCTTTTTTTTGGCCCATTGATTGCTGGTTCCAGCAGGGCCCATCTCTATACTTACCTCTAAACAATTAACTTTAGATTTGTTATCCCAATGAACAGCTATTTGGTATGGAACCTGTTTTATCAGTGTCATGCAAAAGTAGACATTTGATATGTCTTTAAGTGATGATATGGATAATAATGTTGATGCGGAAGAAAACTAAAAACTCTCTCTGGTCATTGTCAAGTGCATGTGGGTGAAGGGTATCTTGTTGTCACTGGATTTCAGAACTCAAAAAGACTCATCCAACTCTTCATGTTACATGTGACGAAAATGAGGTCTAAAGTGGTTGAGAGATTTGACCAAGACTAATTACTGAGACTAGAGAGATATCCTCTGATTCTCAGCTGGCCACATTGTCATAAGATCTCCAGCTCCAAACAGCCAAGAGAAGCAAGTCTGTTGATATCCAGCTAGAAATGATTCAACTTCACTTCTATACTTTCTCTCTGTTAGATGCCTGATCTGCCCTGACAAGGAAATTATCTGAGGTTTACACTACACTTAAGATGATAAAATGCTCCTGGCAAACACTAGTGTGATTCATTGTGGCACTGGAGAGCACAGTCATGAAAAAATGAGAATCAAAAGAATAAGAGGTAAATAATATTAGAGAAGAAGAGAAAATCTATTATTTTAGTGGGACATAACTTATAAAGTTTAGAACTAGTAAATAAGTGGAGTAATGTGAAAGGAAGCTAGATTCCTATATGAAACATCAAAAATACTGTTATATGAGCAAGAATTAGTTTGAACATGTAAATAATTATTCCACTCAAAAGAGCAATGAATTTTTTAAGATAAGTAGTTAAAATAATTGGAACTACACATTAGTTATATGAAGAAAATTATAAAGAGATACAAAGCATGTAAAAGCTCTGATTAAATGGAGAGATATACTATACTTGTGACTGAAAACAGTGTTTCAAAGATATCAGTTTTCCAATCATTATTCAGATTCCATATACTTCAAATCAACTTTTAAAATGATGCAGTGTTTTTTTTAATAAACTAAATGATATTCATTTGTAAAATAAAACACTGGAACATCAACTAACATTATTCACAAGTAAATCATTCCAAATGGATTATAGGGCTAAAATTAAAAGTAAACCCCCACGTATAACAGTGCTGGATGAGAATATAGAAGAATATCCATAGTCTTAAAATTAGTGAAGATAATCTTAATATATATGCTTAAAGATGTCTGGTTGAAAAGAGGAAGGAGAAAAAGTAAAATGGAACATGATATGGTCTCTGATTTACTTTCAGAGACTTAATCTAGAGAAGAATATTCCAGTCTACGATATTGGATAAAGAAATAGAAATCTGTGATAATTACACAAATAATGAGAGGACATATTTAAATGGTATCATAATGTATCAGTTAGCTTCTGATGTGTAACAAACCATCCTAAAATTTGGTGACTTCAAATAAGAACAGTTTATTTTTTCTCAAGATTCAGTGGGTTAACTGGGCAGTTATTTTGATGTGGACCTATTGGTGGCTCAGCTGGGATTGGATGGTCTAGGTTGGCTTTACTCACATACCTGATTGTTGACTTGAAGCCACCTGGAGTGATGCAGATGTGCAGTCTATTTAGACTCATTCACATATTGATGGCCTCAGGCTTCCCACGGGCAGCCAAAGAAGGACAAGTACCAATAATGAGCAAGTGTTTTTCAAGCCTTTTCTCATGTCATTGGCTAATGTCCCATTGGCCAAAGCAAGTTACAAGGCCAAGTCTACCCAGAGTCAACGCGGGATGCTATGACCAAACAGACAGAGGGAGAGGACTAATGTGTGGCCACTTTCGCAATCTCTCCCACATCATTTTAGAGGAAAATTAGCATGAATGTTGGTGTATTTGTTCATTTGAATGCCCGAGGAAAATTGTACAAAGCCAAAAGAAACGTAAAGCAAATAGTTAACTGGAGATGTAAGGTAAGTTAATTGGTACTTAAATTGGGTCTGGAAAATGTGATAGTTTATTTTTCAAGTGTATGCAAGTTCTTGTGACCTATGGAAATAACTTACATTTCGATTATTTTCTCCCTGAATGCGTTTTATTCCTTAACACTTTTGATGTGTTTCTCTCTGGCTTTAGGAAAATAACGTAGCACTTGGGAGCAAAGATGCAGCCTAATAGACCCACATTGGAGGCCAAGATGGAGCAGACCTCCACGGTCACCATCACCTTGCCCTTGGTACTGTGGTAGATGGGCAGGAAGGTGACCCAGAAACTGCAGAACACCAGCATGCTGAACGTCAGGAACTTGGCTTCATTAAAGGTGCCAGGCAGGTTCTGGGCCAGGAAAGCCACAGTGAAGCTGCCTAGGGCCAAGGAACCCAGGTATCCCAGGACACAGTAGAAGGTAGTGACCTAGCCTTTGTTGCACAGGATGATGATGTGGCCGTGTTCAGAGTGTGCATCTGTGTCAATGAAGGGAGGAGAGGTTCCCAGCCAGATCCCATAGAGACTCAGCTGGATAAAGGAGCAGCTGTGAATGATGAAGTTAGGTGCACCTGACACCAACCACTGCCACATCCTTCTCCCTGGTGTGCTGACCTGGAAGGCCACAACCAGAGTAATAGTTTTGGCCAAGACTGTGGAAACAGCCACAGTAAAAACAACTCCAAACTTGATCTGCTGAAGAAGGCAGGTGGCTGTGTTGGCACCACCGATGAAGAGAAGGAGCATAAGGTGAGGGAGATGAGCAGGATGTAGCTGAGAGTCCGATTATTGGTCTTGATTATGGGACTTTCTTGGTGCTTCACACAGACACCCAGGACCACAGCTGTTATGACAGAAAAGCACAGAGCAGTGCAGGCCAGGGCCATCCCCAAGGGGTCCTCATAAGCCAGAAAGGTCACAGCTTTTTGGAGGCAGCGATCTCGGTCTCTGTTGGCGTTCTGATGATCTGGACACTTCACACACTGATCCATGTCTGGGGAGAGAGGCAAAGTGTCCTCAGCCCAGGTTCAGTCACTATCTCTTATTCACATGCCCCCAAAGAAGGCATTGGGTAAGTTTAGCCAATTGTCTTCCTTTGTTGCTCCAGGTACCAAATAACAGAATGCTCTGCAGAGAACCGTTACCAGTTAATACTGCCCATCTTCTTTATAGTTAAGTAAACAAAGCTATTATCCTTCTCAGTATTTATCTTGCATATTCATGAAAGCACTTTTTTCTCAGAAAAAAAAACAAAAGTCATCCCTGTCTCTCTGAGCTATACCCCTGTAAGCTATGGCCTAGATTTCTTCATTAAATGAGCAAGCAGTAATTGGAAAACTTCCATGAGGCAGATAATATGCTACATTCTAGGGAAACAGAGATGACAAAGTCATAGACCTCACTCCCAGGAAGGTTCAAAAAGAGACCCTTTCTACCATCTAAAATGATCTCCAGTACATTTCATCTTGATTTCACTTCCACCACTTCTGTTAAGATTTTAGTCACTTCTTTCCTATGTTATCACAAGAACTTTCTACTCTGGTTCCCTGCCCTTGTCCTACATCACAAGTGATAGTTCTACATGTAAGTGGGACCATGTTTATCCTCCATTAAAAAATACCACAAACTCTTGGGAAGACCAAAAAGACTGTATAACCTTGGTCTTGCCTACCTCTACTACCTCTGCTCTGATTTTTAAGATTCCCAAATCTTCATGTGGTTCTGAAACTGTTCCGTGCCCACTCATCCCTGCAGGTATCAATACATGCTTTTTCCTTCTACAGGGACATTGCTCCTTCCTCTTAAAGTCCCTTTAAAATCTCTAACTTTTCACGTTTAGAACTACAATCTACCTGATAATGATTTCTGTGGATGGTGTCAGTTAGGGGTGGCGAGTCATTGTCTTCTCCATGAAGACAGCCGATTTACCCAAGATGGTTTATTGAAAAGGCTTTCATTTTCCCACTCCACCTCAGTGTTTCCTTGTAAATCAGTCGTCTATACATGAGTCCCTATATAAAGGGTCTGTATCTGAACTTACCATTTGGTTCCGTTGATTTTCTTGTTTATCCTCTTGACGAACCTCCTCTATTGTGATGCTACCATACTTGATGTCAGGTAGAGTAAGTCCTCCCACTCTATTCTTTGTCTTCAAGATTTTCTTAGCTAAGTTTTTCCTTTATTATTTCCATAAGAATTTTATCAATTGTAATTTCCACAGAACAGGTCAGCATTTTAACTGCAATTTTGTGGAAGCTGTAGATTAATTTGGACAGTTTTCATATCTGTAGAATTTTAAGTCTGTTCAGTCATGAACTTGGTTTATCCTTCCACTTCTTTCAGTCTTCCTCTATTTTTTTAAATGCCATTCTATAACTTTATGGACAGAAATCTTTTGAAACTCTCATTAAAGTTATTTCTAGGTCCTTCATACTTTTAAGATGTTGTAAATGTCATTTTTTAGAATTTAACGTTTCGATGCCTTATGAGTGGTAGATGGAAGCAAAACTTTATATATTAACCTTGTATTCAGCCACCACTAAACTCAGTTAATACATTAATTTATATAGACTTTACCTTTATACCATAATATCATCTGAAGATAACATCAACTTTTTACTTCTTCCGTTGAAGTGTGCTGAATTACATTGCATGAACCTAATTTGGTCATGATATGTCCTTCTTATAAAATATAGCTAGATTTTGAAGGTTGATTTGATTTGATTTCTTTTTTAGGATAAATGAATTTAATCAAAGAAAGAGAGTGGCCTGTAATTTCCTTTCCTGCAATGAATTTGTTAGATTTTGGTACCAATGTTAAGCTAGTCTCTCAAAGAGAGTTAAAAAGTTTTCTGTTTTTCCTATTCTCTGGAAGAGTTTGAGTAGATGTGTATTATTTCTTCCTTGAATATTTGGTAGGTTTTGTACCAAATAAATAGCCTACAATAATATTTTGTAGGAATGTTTTAAAATATGGTCTCAATTTCTCTAATAGATATGACATTATTCAGATTTTTCAATTTTTCTTGAGACAGTTTGGTAACTTTTATTTGCCTGGAAATTTGTGAATTTCCGCTAAATTTTCATTGTATCAACATGATGTTATTTATGTTTTCTTCATGTTAAAAATTTTCCATATGATCTGCACAGATTACTCCCTTTTAAGCCTTCGTATTTTTTTGTTGCAATTTTTCTCTTTTTTTGAACACTAGTACTAGGATTTTATTGAGTATATTTGTCATTTATTAGGATCTAATTTAGTTTTATTTATCCTTTTCATGTTTGTCTTTTATTTTGTGAACTCTTCCTCTAATATTTATCATTTTGTGTGTTCTATTTTCTTTGTGTTTAATTTTCTGCTTTTTTCTAGCTTGTGATGAATGCTTAGAACTGAGAACTTCAACCTTTCTATATTATACACAATAATATATAAATATATATAATCTAGGATTATACATTTCTCTCTAAAAATAGTTTTAATTCCACCCCATAAGATTTGATGAATTGTATTTTTAATTGGAAATACATTCTAATTTCCATTGTAGTTTACTCATTAATCATGGGTTGTTTACAAATGTATTTGTTAACCTCCAAGAATGTAGAAATTGAAGTTAGGTGACTTAGTGTTCTTTAGAAGGGCATATGGAACATATTCCCAAAATTACCATGTGCCAAATGTGCACATGGAAGCTTTATCCAAATTGACTATATGCCAGACTATATCATCAATCTCAGAACATTTCAAAAAAAAATTTAAATGATACAAATGATGTTGTGAAATTAAGCTTCATATCAGTCACAAAAATAAAATGAGAAAATGCCACCATTGAGGGGATACCAGCATTGCACCATTTAATATCATAAAATATGAGTAATACCAAGATGTTAATTATGATATGAAAAATCTTCAGCGTTGGTTTTCTGTCCCTGTTCTACTTCATGACCCAACTCCCAAACCCACATTGTCTAGGTTCTAGTCATGTTGAACCTTTTCTCAGCTCCCGAGAATATTAAATGCAGGACTAATTTGCCATTTTTTGCATTGTCTAAGAATTCTACCAAGAATTTATTCCGCCTTCATTAGTCTGATATAATACTAATGCTACTGACTCTATGAAGAAGTCCATGACACTTCCCTACCCACAAACATATATACTATCACTTATTTCATCCCATGGGGCTCTGCGTACCTATATTGCAGCCCAATGTTACGACATTGAATTCTCCTCACTGCCTGTTGTCTCCCCTACTCACCTGTGAACTCTAGGACATCAGAGACCAAGATGTATGTACTCATTGAAGGAAGCTGTACTGTAAGCACATTGCATACCATGAAAATACTTACTTCTTAAATCAAACACAACCTTTCTGAGCTCCTGCTCTGTGCCAAGAACAGCACCAGACACTGGAAAAATAAGGATTTGTTCAATGTGATCTAAACGTAGCTTTAAAGAAGCTGAAAAGTAAGGACTTACAATACCATGTGTTAGAATCCATGCGAGAGTTTTAAGTTAGGTTACTGTAGAGTGGTCAGAAAGGGTTTCCTTGAGATGATAATGCCTGCAATGATGCTAAAATGAGTCAAGCAAGCTAGTTCAAGGTAGAGAGAGAGTGTATCATTTTGGGTGGAAATGATAAAAAAAGTTGGCTTTTTTGGCTATAAAAGTTAAATTACTAAATGGAGGAAGGAAACATTTGGACCCTGCAGTCCTCATCCAGAACTTTTCCGTTTCTTTGGGAGAACGGTGCATACAAAACAGAGGTGGAGAGCCAGCCCTGATTGCCTAGTGGTGAAAGTTCAGTGCTCACCGCTTCGGTGGCCCAGGTTGGTTTCCTGGTCATGGAACCACACCATCTCTTCTTGAATAGCCATGCTGTGGTGGTAGCTCACATAGAAGAACTAGAATGATTTACAACTAAGATATACAACTATGCACTAGA
This sequence comes from Diceros bicornis minor, assembly GCF_020826845.1. Lineage (NCBI taxonomy): Eukaryota > Metazoa > Chordata > Mammalia > Perissodactyla > Rhinocerotidae > Diceros > Diceros bicornis. The sequence goes on from NW_026690866.1 coordinate 2,896,625, forward strand.
GTTTTGGGGACAATAATAAAAGAGGAAGATTGGCAACAGATGTGAGTTAGCTCAGGACAAATGATTCACTTCAAAAAAAAATAGAAGTGGAGAAAATCACTGCAAGGCATATACTCCCCTATCTCATTGGAAATCTCATTCTCTGGGCAGGGAATGCAGTCAAAACAACAGGAAACCTTGGTCTCCTGAGGGTTCTACCTGAATCCCAGACTGCAATTCTCACTGCATACAGAGTGTGGAGTCTGGAGAAAATCAGATAACACTTGGTAACAGCTGTGACTTTTACCTAATTTTCCAGTAACTAGAGTGTTTTAGAGTATTGGGCCTTAACAAACTGAACATTGAAATATCTAAATCCAATTCATTGGTTGGATGCCATGCTTACTGTATGATATAAAACACTGGTAAACCTCAGACGCATTGTGGGTTTGTTTCCAGAGCATCGCAAAAAATCAAATATTGCAATAAAGCAAGTCACAACATTTTTTGATTTCCTAGTGCATAAAGAAGTTATGTTTACACTGTACTGTAGCGTACTAAATGTGCAAAACATTATCTCTAAAAAAAATGTACATAATTTTTTTTAAAAAAATTATTCCTAAAAATTACTAACCACCTTCTGAACCTTCAGCAACTTGCAATCTTTTTGCTTGTGAAGGTCTTGCTTCGATCTTGGATTATTTGTAAAAGAAAAAATTACTTCAGTTGGAAGTGAATTGTTAAATTCCCATATGTGGCCCTCTATGAAGCTCTGAGGGTGCACAAAACCCCAACAAGATTTTGGTTATTCATGTGTGGTGTGAGTAATTGTGATTGGGTTCAACACATCTCAGTAATTCCTGTGGTCCACTCAATCACCTCCTCAGATAAAGACAATTCCTGACCACGTGGAGCATGTGGGGAATATTCTCCTCCTTTCAACTTCAGTCCAAGACCTTCTGGAAAATTCCAAAAGTTGAGAAAGGTGTACTCTGAATCTGATTTTCCTTCTTCGGCCAAATTCACTGAGTCACCAGCAAGGATGTTAAATTCTATGTTCCTCAGAAAGGGGTGCCGCTAAAAGAGACATATCATCCTGTGGTGAAGTGGGCCCGGGTGTTAAAGAGAAAAACCCTGAATTGGTGAAAGCCTTTCATTGTCTGTAATCCTTGTTACATAATGTAACTTTATTACAAGTATCCAATGAAGTAAAGCAAATGAAAGCATATGGAGAACTACAATATCATAATGTTTCCAATATATCAGTTAGTTTCAAGAGAAAATGCCCAAAGACAAGAATATCAAGATGATCAGTGGTGATAGGATTCAGACAAATCTCAAGTACAAAGTCCAATCTAGCCAAGCTCATGCACTCTCTGAATTTTCCCAGAACATCAATCTGCAAAATGATGTTAACAATACCTAAAGTGGTTGCAGAATTAAATGAGATCATTTACATAAAGTATTCACCATGATGTTCATCACCAGATAGGCACGGAAAGGGCAAGTTGTCTTCTTGTCATTAAGGAGCTGCATGGGAGAAGGCTGGATAATCCATGTTGAAACATTAGGCATGCAGGATGTTAAGATCCTTTGTAACACAAAGCATTGATATTGACTCATAGCCCACTTCCTCCTTGCCACTAGAACCTTCTTGTAGATGACTTACAACCCAAGACTAGATTTACCTCCTAGGGAGTGAAACAAGTACAGAAACTCGTGCTTTTCTTGGAGAAAGAATCCTAACTGTTTGGTTTGAACACCTGTGGAATCTCATAAGAACGTCACTTTTACGAGTGTACATGATGTTATGCAGAAGAGACTTTACCTGCCAGGGAGAAATCACCAGATCTTACCCGCTTCCCATTGCCTGAATTTCTGCACGTTGAAGAAGCATCTCATGAAGGCTCCAGGCCACAGCATACACAGCATTGTACACATTGTATCTCCATTCAGTCATGATCGTGTCAAAAATCTGCCAAGGCAACCATCCCAAGGAGGCATCGGGTGGTCAATTCTCCAGTGTTTTATAGTCAGGCTCAGAAATGGTGCAAGGAATAAAGGGGTACTACAACCTAGTGAGGTAAATATCTTCTGGATATTTGGAAGGCTTAACTGTCTGGATAAAAATTTCATAGCCAGGAACCTCACTACGGTGGTGTCAAAAAATGAGAATCGCATGGAATGAGTCAAGGATGAAATCTCTCTCACTGTGGATAAAATCCCACTCTCATGTCGTGACCCAGACTTTCCATATCACTAAATACTCCCAAGTAGACAAGCTTAAGCTTACAAGAGAGTCGGTATCACCGTAAATGATAACCACATTCCCTTCTGTTTCCTCTACTTGCAAATCGTATGGCCAGGTCCTTGAGGAATATGATCTTTCAGTGACAGGGATAATTTCCACAAAGACTGCACAGATTCCATTCCGGTCCAACTCTCCTCTCAAGTCTGAGAGAAACTCAACACCTTTCTTGTCTTCCGAGATGACCAGCCCCACCCAGGTCCAACTGAAATGAAGCAGCAAACAGACCATGCCAATGGCTAGAGATGTGTCCCTGGGGGCCAACTGATAGAGAGATGGAAACTGCTCATGATCATTCAGGATAAGATCAAAAGGACCGTATGTAAGCTAAAATGAAAGACAATTGGAAGCAATATGAGGACGAGGATTTGCAAAAACCACACTCTCAGTCCTGAAGGCTGTTCAGCAACACCTGGAAGTGGTAGAAGGGGACAATTGCTCATTTCATTTTCTAATCATTTTCCACTCCCTGAAAGCTTTCTATAAAATAAAATCAGTAGATTTCCAGGAAACTGCTTTGTCTCCATCCCCCTCAACCTTCTCTCTACTTCAAAGAAAGGAAATGTCATACCCCACCAAGGTCCTGTACACGTACCCTTTGAGATCATATCCTTTGAGACAAGCACAAACCCAGTCTCCTCCTCTCCTCCTATTTAGACATCTGAGAATGGCACCAAAGGAGACATGGTTTCATCTTTCCCCGTCCCAACCAGCCTTACCTGTGGAAATTTGTACAGTTCCAACAGTGTTCCAATCTGGGCAGAAATGGCCAATGTGGTTCCTGTACGGACCTCTAGAGACTTGCTCTCTCTCCTGCAGTCTTAATTAGGGATGTCCTTGCCCAACCCTGAGAGCCAAATCAGGGAACTCTCCAATGTCCTCTGTTCACTGGGCAAGGCATTATAGAGATCAAATTCCAGAGACATGTTGGGCAAAATATGAGGGTTCCCGTTGATTTCCTCAATGGCAAAAACCAAGGACAGAACATACTGGTAGTTCTTGTACTGAAACATGCATAGAGGGGTAGGGATCCTTAGGGAAAATACTCAAAATGATTTCCTTAAAATGCAATACAATGACTTCATTAAAAGGAATTTGCTATTGACTCGAACGTCTGTGGCAATTGATGGCTTTCCTGAAGCCTTATAATTTATAACTAAAGAAAATAACCTGACTCTAGCTGTGGAAGGTCCTTAGTGAATTCCACACTCGTGAAGGAAACTGGTTAAGTACACAAAAGAAAGTACAATGAATGGAAAAACAGATCACATTCAGACTAGATTTGTAAATGGCTCTTTGGTTCAGGAGGCAAAATGCTGGTTTTAATGAGCACACCGTTAACTCCTTCTTAGAAGAGCAACAATATTAGCATGAGATTGGAGATAGCCCTGGGGAGGAGGAATAATTGCAACTGAAATACACGTGACAAGCATAGACGCATGACATGTGCAGGTTGAGAATGGTGCAACAGAAAGCTTTCAATCAAATTGCCTAAGCCTCTGACCCCTCAAACCTGTGCATCTGCCACCATCAAAAACCAGGAAACTAAGGTGAACTTCAGAGATCCAATGAAGGAGGAATCATCAACCGGCAGGAACAATTGAAAGAATCTAGATGGAATCAAAGGACTAGAAACACTTAGGAATCTAAGCGACACAGCATTGTAAAGTTTAGAAAGCTTCTCATTCATTTCTTATTTAAAAAATATTAAATTAAAATTAATCATTAACATCTTTAACGGTACCTATCCCTGATAGCCCATATTGTCTTCATCTTTTCTACAGACTTTCTACACACTAATAACTACTAAGAGTAAGAAAATTCTTTGCATTTCTATTGCCTGGGATCTGTAAGACCATCAAGAATAAAATAGAGCAGTCACATGTACTTATTTCAAGTGTTCTATTATTTGAGGATTGATTAGTACCCTAGTTCATGCTCACTGCTTGTTAATGCTCCCCGTGTGCTTGTGAAGAATATGTGTTCTTCACTTGTTGGGTATAGGGTTCGATGTGTATCCACTAAATCAAACTTGCTAATTTGTTTTTCAAAAACTCTATTTATAGATATATGTTATTCTTTGTCTCAGAGGAAAGTTGAAATTCTTCACTATGAAGATATATTATTTCTACTTCTCCCCTTCCTCTGCCTCCTTCTCCTATACTTGCCCCTCCTCCTCCTTCTTTTTCTTCTTTTCTTCTCCTCCTTCTCCTCCTCTTCCTTCTCCTCCTTCCTTTCCTAGTTGAGGCTATATTATCTTCACATGACATCGTGTGTAGTGTAACAATGACTATATCTTCATGATCAGTTGAACTTATATACCAGTCAGAATTAAACACTTAATTCCTAATGATGCTTTTTTCCTCATCTGTTTTATCTCATATTATTATAGCGACCCTGCCTTGATTTTTGATTGATATTTTCTTAGCATATCTTTATATCTTCTATTCTATTTTGAATTTCTAGTTTTCCATGTTTTTTAGTTTTCACAAGTCCTGTAAACATAACACAGCTACATTAGTCATTGTCCCAGCAAATTTAACAATCTGTATTTAACTATAGAATTTATTCCATTTACATTTGTTGTGATTATTTATATCCTTGTTTTGCCCCCACTATCTATATGTTTTCCTTCTATTTTTTCCACAAGTTTTATTATGTTATTTCCCTTTAAAATTTATTGATTTATACTTCTTTTCCATAGTTTATTGTATCTCCTCTATTTGGGTCAGAGTTATATTCTCTACTTCTATTTTACCACCAGCCCAGATTGCCTGAAGTGGATATAGTTTCTCATCTCCTGAGAAATTTATAGACCCTTTAACTTTCAGTTTTACTCTCATGACTCGTTTTTGTTGTACAGCATTTTATTTCTCCTTTTTCTTTACTCTCTCATCATCTCCATATCTATCTTATCTGTAATGTTTTCTAGTTCCTTGTCTTTCTCTGCTGCATTCTGTTTCCTTCAGAATTCAAATTTAGTTTTGTATTCTCTCTTCTGTTGTAGAACCTATCTATGGAGTTTTAAAACTCAACAGTTATGTCTTTTTCATCTCTAAAAGTTCTATAAAGCCCTTTGCCAAATATGTCAGATCATTACTAGAGTCTCCTGTTTGATTTTGTCATTCCAATTTTTCTGGTTCCATTTTCCATAAACAGTTTATACACAGTTATTTTATATCTTGAAGTTTGTTAATCTAATATTTGAGGTTTCACTGTTTAAATCTATAGTTTTATTTTTAATTTTCTTATGTGTTGATGACACTTATCGACAATGACATGTATTCCTTATTTGTTTGGTGAACTTTGATTATGAGCTCATTTTTGTATGATTTTAATGTGTACAGAATGTAAGGCTTTATTTTATACCTTTTCCTCCAGAGAAGAATGTCACTGTTTTCGGCTCACAGTCGTGTGAGCTGACACGAAGCTAAGTGACATTTTTGTGTGACTCACAACTAATCTGTGACTCCCGGATTCATTCCCTCAAGTCACTTGTGACACAAAGACAAATCGTTTCATTAGAGGAGCGTACTGACCTTTGACCACTGGGTGAATCCAAATTTGTCTAGTGCTTACTGTTTCCTTCTTCTGTCCTTTGAGATTTGGCTTACTTCATGTGAACTCAAGAATGCAATAAAATTATATTTTATGGAAGATATTGTAATGTGGAGGGAAACCTCTTCAAGGTATCTAGTCCTCCATACTCATAGTATTTCATTCTTTTGTGTACTCCTTTGGATTCCTTTCTTTTAATAGAAATTCGTTCTTTCACTTGAAAAGAAAATAAATTTTAAAATCAAATGTGTGAGCTTGGGGGCATAGAAATAATTTACATGCTATTCAACAAAATAAGTTTATGATATAGAACATTTTACAGACCAGTAATGTATGTATGGATTAGGTACATTAAACTTAAACTAAGAATCTCTATTTAGAACATATTTAATCAAACTTTAGGAGAAGAATCATTGAGAGGCACACTCGAGGACCATTCTGTTTCTGTGAAGTGCACACACACTATACATATACCTGATAGTCATGTGACAAGCCATGATATGGCCAAATGTAGTTCAACTTAGTTCAGATGTGATATGATCAATTAAACTTGAAGAAGGGAGAATGTCCAGAATGTCCAAAAGCCCCATGTGTTTCCAATATTAGAGCGTTAAATGCTGAGAACAAGGAAGAATGGTGCAGGTGTTGTAAAAATACATTGCAATCTCTAAAGAGCAGAATCCATATTAAACTTATTGCAGATTGTGTGACTTTTCTGAAAATAAAACACCCCTTTCTGAGAAAAAATGAAGAACTTTTCTGTATCAGTTGGGGCCTCCAATTGCTGAGGTGGAGTTAGGAGTACAAGAAGTTTATTGTAGCATAACACCTCTGAAGAATCAAAGGATTGGGTAGGGACAGCCCTCACACTGAGACACGGATTTTACTGCCTTTGAAATGAAAAAAAAATAAGGAATATTAGGCAGGGGAGCTTCCAATCACAATATGGAGATGCCAGTCCTTCAGCCCCACCCGAAACCTACTGAATCAGAATATCTGGGGTGTGGTCCAGCACTCCTTCTGTGTTTTAACAAGCCCTGCAGATCATTCAGATCCTTAATCAAGTTTGAGGATGACGGGTTTCAAAAAAAAGCACCACACTAAAGAAGTGAACACTGAAAAAGTAAAATAATTGTCTAAGTACTTTGTGTTAATGTGATTTATAAAAAATGCAAAATACAGACAACTTTAAAGAATGTGCATAAAATTTAAAACCATCTTGACCCAAGTGCTTAATCTATACCTAGAGACACTGGATTTGGAGAAAAAGAAAAGAAGTAAAATACTAATTAATTTTTCATCTAACATTGAGGAGTCAGTGAGGAAAGACATCAGATTCTGGGTTCTTCTTATTTCTCAAATTAAAAATATTGTAAAATAGGGTCCAGCCTTTTGGCGTAGTGGTCAAATTTGCATGCTCTGCTTTGGTGGCCAAGGCTTCATGGGTTCGGATCCCTGGGGCGGACCTATGCTTCTCTCATCAAGCCATGCTGTGGCGGTATCCCATATAAAGTAGAGGAAGATGGGCATGGATGTTAGCCCAGGGCCAATTTTCCTCAGCAAAAAAAAAAAAAATCTAAAATAGAATGGGAAAAGGTCTATATACCCAACATAGTGAAGAAAAGTTTAATAAGAAAAATTACTTTAAATGGAGCAAAACTAGGAAAAAAGAAAAAAAGCGAAGTACAAAAAAATGGAACCACAGAGATAATGCTACGTATATCAGTTATACTATACTAAAGTTACTTAAATCACTTTTTCAATATTGAATGTTACTCTACATTCCACGAAGATGTAGGAAACTAACACTGAACATAGATGCTGAAAGAAAGGGGATTGTCAGTAATAGTCCATACACGTGCTCACAAAAGTAAATCCACAACTAATATGAAACTTTTATATATGAATGTGTATAATGGTGCACATATCTGAAGGCAAAATATTTAGGGTCTAAAAGGCGGTTAGCTGTCAAAAAGTATATGTTCAATCATATATTAAAAAAAGGATTTTAAAAATATGAAGTAAAGTGAACCTAACTACAACAATAGTAAGAGTATTCAACTATCTCAGTCTTTATCTAAAAAAAAGTCAATATAGGAATCGTATATATTGTTAACCTTGATTTATCATTAATTATTTTTGGAGCATACACACACACATATGCCTGCATATAAATCTCAAACTTCCTACTCTGAAGCAAAGAAATAATATTATTATAAAATTAGGTCCTATCCTCGTCCAGCAAGCAATTTCTACATAGTAATCATTTCCTGAAGCCACCAGAAGAGAGATACATGGCCAACCACAGAAATTCTGACTCAATAGCTCATCAGAGGAACAGGCAGATTTGAAATGCAGTTCCTTAACCAACTTGCACGCAAAAATGCTCATTAAATGCCAACGCATCTTAAACAAATCAGACAATTTATAAGCCAATAATCACTCTCATGAATAACTCTTTGGTGAAACAGGAAATCAAACCAATGATTAGAAAGGAGTAGCAAGGAGCCCTAGAGAGAGAGGATAGAGAAAGGAAGAAGAGAAGAAAATTGTCTGTTCTGAGAGAAAATATCTGAGCATTAAATATCTTGAATAGTAAATAAAAATGAAAGTGAATTAAACTCTCAACTCAAAACAAGGAGAACGGAGAAAGAAAACATAAAAAAATAATTTGGAAAAAGAGACGGAAGCAGAATTAAGAGTATAAAATAAATATAAAATATGTCCAGAGGAAAAGTCATCAGTCACTCTGATTCTTTGGGAAACTCAATAAAATAGACATCATTCAGACAAGTCTGATAAGGAAAAACTATTTGGGGAAGACAAACATCAACAAAATTATGTGAGAAAATGGCACCAGGAGCGAAGTCAGAGAGAATGTTGTGCATCTGCACATGGAGATGCCTTTTGGGATTTCAGTGATAAAGCTGATTTTTAAATGAAACTGGAATTACTCAAACTGGCTCAAATAGAATATAGAAAGTTATACAAATGTTCTTTATGGATTCCAGATAGTTTTTAAGAAAGAAAACCACAAATATATGGTGAGTTGGATGTATTTACAGATGAATTGTTTCTAAAACTTAAGAATATATATTTACTCTACCAGGAAACTCTTCCAGAATATAGAATAAGAAGGTATATCTCTATTAATTATGAAGTTAACATGAGCCTGTTACCAGCATCAAAAAGAAGATGTGAGCAAGGAATCATCTTAAACAAACTTTAGAAATTAGATAAACTTTTAATATCCTCACATTTAATGTCCTCACATTTCTGCCAGGAAAAAAACACAATATGCTCATGAAGTATATAAAGCATTTGATAAAATTCAGGATCCACTTCTCTAAAACACATTCTTTTTGTAGGACACTTCCTTAACATACTTTTGTAAAAATAACTAACACCAAAACAATAGCCCTCTCGAGTCCTTGCTTAAAACAAAGACACTAAATCACAACTAAAGACGGGTGAGGGGCAGGCACACAGGATCACATCCACCCAGGGGCTCCTCTGTACAGGTTGGGATTCTCCCCCCAACAGATCTGAAGGTAGAGCACTATACAGCGGCAGATGAGGCAGAAGGAAGGGCAGAGACGGTGGAGTATGCTGGTGGAGAGTGCTGTCTCATAAGCTCCCAACCCTAAAAATTGGACACTAAAAGGAAGAAAACTGAAAAATATAAAAACACTGTTCTTCTCTTTGAAGTAAGCAACAAAGTCAGTGGGACAAGACAGAGATAATAATGGACAGTTCTGAGAAGGTGGGGATGCCGGGGAAAGACAGGACAGGTGATGCAGAGCGCCTTGGTGTATCCATCCACAGATCTTATAGGCATCATTAGTCATAATAATCAAGCAGAATATAAATAAAGAGGCACTTACCACTGCAAAGTGACATCCTTGCTAGGCTTCCTGATCGCTCTGTGTCAGAAATAATTATAAAGGGGGAAAAACTCACCAATAACCACATCTCCATCCTTGTATGCACTGTGTTACATTCTCAAAAAGCTGTCAGGATAAGCAAAATGATACACAAAGAGAGGAAACTGCAGAAACAGGAAGAAGAAAATCAAAAGGAGCATCTTAGAAGCCTCTGCAAAGCCCTGTGTCTGCATGAGGTGTGAGGCAGCAGAAGCAGACGTGGAACATGCAGCCTAAGGAGATATCTACACATGTCACGTATAGTAACACACACACGCACACACATATATGTATATGTGTTTTTTGTGGACTGAAAAAGCAATTCTAATGCCCTCTGACTCCTTTCAGCAGTCTCTTCCTCTCCCCTGGTGAGATCCAGACCCCACTCTGCCACGGGGCTCTGCATCTGAGGTCCCATGTCCAGTTGAAAAACACCAGTTGGAAAATATGTTTGAGGAACATCCTCTCCAGCCTTAGGCACTATGATTTCATCCACGTCCGTGGATAGTAAGGCTCCAGGGACCACCTCCTCTTGGGCAGATGGAGTCCCAAACCTTTGTCAACAAGCTATCCACATGAATACCATTTGTGATGTTGCAAAATAACTACATCAGAGGATGTGATATCAAGTGTAAGGTGAAAAGTTCAGAAAGTATCCATGTCAGTCAGGGCTCAGCCAAGAACGTTCCAGCATCTCTCCTTCCAAAGTCAAAGATAGGCAGGGGCAGCTTCATACACCCAGGGCCCAGGACAGCCACAGGACATTCCATGTGGGACCCATGCAGGGCTGCACACCAATCATGCATGCAGAAACACCACAAGCACATGAGTCCCTGCCTGGGGAAGCAATAATCAGGCTGAATTCAGAAAATTCCAAATCCATAGCTCAAGATCAATGCAAAAATAAAGCTACATTTTTTCATTCTTAAAAATCTTCCTCCTTTCCTCTTCCTCAGTTCTTTTAGCTTTGTTAATCCCAAAGATCAATATGGTGTGATCATCCACTTCTACACCTTCGGCATTAGTTTCCTCCACTATTTATGCTGTTATGAGAATATGGGACTATGTGGGAAATTCCTTTATTTTTTCATCCTAAATTGGAGGATACAAGCTGGAACATACCTATGTTCCCATCACCCCAAACATCAATGACAAGGGCCACATCTATACATCTATCTGGCCCTGGAGCACAGGGCACTTTTATGGCAGGAAAATGATTATTCTGTATGATACTGTAATGGTGGGCACAGGATACATTTCCCAAAACCCACAGAATGTACAAGACAAAGAGTGAACCCTAACGTAAACTACAGTTCTTAGTTAACAATAATGTATTGATGGTGCTCAGGGCAAGCTACCACAGGAGGCACCACTCTGGTATGCAGATTGTTTTGAGCTGAAGACAATAAGGACTCAGAGAACTCAGGTTAATATTTGAGTTTCCCCTCCAAAACTGCATAAAGTATTTAAAACGAAAGATCTGTTTCAGGAAGGAGTTATTATCATGATGGTTGTAAAGATAATGTAGCATAGAGGTTACAATAGGAAAGGCATAAAGCCTCTTTTATCAAAAACTCTGTCTCTCCCTGACCACATTATCTATAGATGACCCTGAAAAGAATTGTCTTCCTGGCCTCTGAAGTCCCAGACCACTACCCACCCCCAACACGTTCCTCGCCTTTAGCTGCAATATTTAAGCGGGCAGCTTACACAGAGGGACAAGTTGCTCATTTCTGAGTTTCTCCCATGTATACATGTTATTAAACTTGGTATTATTTTCTCCTGCTAACCTGTCTTGTTAATTATTTGGCCAGCCATAAGAACCTTAAGGAAAAGGGCAGAGGGTGATTCTTCCTCTTCCCCCGACAGTATCAATCTTGGTTCCTGAATTATAGCTGATATATCACGCTAATGCAAGATGTTAATAATAATGGAAACCGTGCGTGTGAGCAGGGAGGAGGAGTATATGGGGACTCTGTACTTTCATCTCAATTTTTCCATAAATCTAAAACAGCTCCATAAACATAACAACTATTAATTATTTTGTTTACCAATCTGGTAGCCACTGGCCATATGTCATTATTGAGCATTTAAAATATGATTAGTCCAAATTGAGATATGTTATGAGTGTAAAATATGCATGGATTTTTAAAAAAATTTGTATGACAAAGTGAATATAGAACATCTCAAAGATAATGTTTATACTGATTATATATTGAGATCATAATACTTCTTGACATACTGGGTTAAGTAAAATATATTATTAAGATAAAAATATTAAAGTTACATGACTACTGAGTTGGGAATTGCAAAATGCATCCAATACACACAGACATGAGACTCTGGCTGAGACAAGGGCTTCTAGATTTTGCAGCCACCACATAAACTTATGACTTACCACACTGAAACGCACCTCCTCTGACTTGAGACAATGCTACTGTTATGGGTTGAGTTGGTCCCCCCAAAATGCAGAAACATGTACAGAAACATGTATAGTGAACAGAAATGCTACTGATTTTTATGTTGATTTTGTATCCTTTACTGATTTCATTGATTAGATCTTAGTTTTTTGGAAAAAAGTCATGATGTCATCTGCAAATTGAGACAATTTTAATTTTACTTTTCATATTCTGATGTCTTTTATTTTCTTTTTCTTCCCTGATTGCTCTGGCTAGCACTTCCAATACTATGTTGAATAGGAGTGGTGAGTGCGGGCCCCTGACAATCTGTAAGAACCTGTTTTAACTGCAAGTCCGCCTACCAGTCCATCTCAGGACAGAGTTTCACTTAATCAACCAAACAAAAATTCACAAGGGCTAATCTCACCTCTCACCTTACCATACCAGGATCGGGCATTCAGACCCATTCAAACTACAGATTAGTGGTCCCCAGGCCTCAAAGATCCCCTCCGCTCAGTCCTTACATCAAACACACAACTCCAGGTTCCTGCCAACTGCTGGCACACACACATTCTACATCAAGATAGTACCACTTGCCACACAATTCATCCTGGTGGGAGCCATGTTCCACATCCCACTTGCAAGCCTGTGTTCACCTTCTAGTGCTGATCTCGGTCCACTTCCGGTGCACGCCTTGGTTCCCTTCTGGTGCAGTCACAAGTGCTCCATTGACAGGCTGACTCTGAACCAGCAGGAAGTCCAGCATCTAGTCTGCTGAAAAGATGCCAGGACAGCGGGTAACATTTTGAGATCCATGGTCTCCCTACCTATCTCCCTCGTCTGAAGTCTAGCACATTCTTACCCTTAACCTCATGATGACAAGTCAAGGGACTTTGTGGAAACCCTCCAGGTTGGGCAACAGTTGGACCTGGGACTTCTGCGTCACTGGAATAACCCAAAGCTGATCCCTTGTTGGGTGGAGGGAGTGAGAATTTGGGCTCAGGGTTTCAATGTCTTTGAACAAGTCTAGCCTAATGCTATGTATGCTGATCGAATATATAGTGGGTTTTTTTCTTCTTTGTATGTGTAGATGTATTAGTTCTAGATGTATCATGTTGTCATGTCCTTCCTTGGCACAGCCACGTTAAGTTTGCATCTAGATATTTATATACAAAGACATATTGCAACTATGTAACCTCTCTTTGCATTCTTGAAGACAAAATTCCCCTATGAAATATCTATTTACAAACCATAGTTAAGTGTTTCCATACATCCATTTCCTCAGATAAAAATAATATTGGGGCCTGCCCACATGGCGTGGTGGTCAAGTCCCTGTGTTCTGATTTCGTGGCCCAGGGTTCACTGGTTCTGATCCTGGGCACAGGCCTATGCACCACCCGACATTTAATGCACCACTCCTCAAGCCATTCTTGAGGAGTGGTGCATCCCACAGAGAAAAATTAGAGGAGACTTGACTCAGATGTTAGCTCAGGGGCATTCTTCTTCCCTAAGTGATAATGTGGATAACAATGTTGATGGAGATGTAGATAACTGAAAATTCACTCTTGTCTTTGTCAAGTGCATCTGGGTAAAGGGTACCTTGGAATCATAGGACATTAAAACTCAAAAACACTTTTCAAGCTCTTCATAATGAAGATGAAGAAAATCTAAAGAGGTTAAACTATTTGACCAAGATTAATTCCTGGAACTAGATTGAGATCCTCTAATTCTCAGTAGGTACATTGTCATAACATCTCTAGCACTAAATAACCAAGAGAGGGAAATCTGTTGACTTCCAGGTAGAAAAGGTTCCCCCTCACATTTTTCTTTTCTCTCTCTTAGATGATTGCTTTGCCTTGAAAAAAGAATTTATCTGGTGTTTATGCTACACTTCAGAAGAGGAAAATGCTCCTGGCAAACATTATTGTGATTCAGTGTGGCACCAGAGTGCCCAGTCATTTAAAAATGAGAATAGAAAGAATAAGATAAATAATATTAGAGAAGAAGAGAAAAATCTATTATTTTAGTGGGAAATAACTTATAAAATTTAGAATTTTAAATAAGTTGCCTAATGTGAAAAGACACTAGATAACCATATAAAAAATATCTTTATATTAGCAAGAACTTTTTTAAACTTATAAGTAATTATTCTAATCTTAGGAGAAATAAAATATTTAAAGTAATTGGATTTATGCAACATGATGCCATATGTAGTTATATAATTTATAAGTTATGAAAGATAAATGAAGAAGATTATAAAGATATACCAAAGGACATAAAAGCTCTGAAGAAATGAAGAGATATACTACAATTATGAAGGAAAATAATATCCATTTTTCAAGCATCATTCAGATTCACTGTATTTAAAATCAACTTTTAAAATCATACAGTAATTGTTTTATAGACAATAAGATATCCTTTTGCGAAATAAAACACTGGACCATCGACTAACATTATTCACAAGTAAATCATTCCAAATGGATTTTAAGGGCTAAAATTAGAAGTAGAAATGCTCAGTGCATAACAGTGGTGGATGACAATACAGGAGAATATCTATGATCATAAAATTAGTAAAGTTATTCTTAATATATATGCTTAAAGATGTGTTGTGTCATTTACTAGCGTCCAATTGACCAAAGCAATTTACAAGGCCAAGTCCACACGGAGTCAAAGTGCGAGGGTTCTACCAAAACACACAGATGGAGGGAGAGAACTGAGGTGTGGGCATTTATGTAAGATACCACAGATAACTTTAGAGAAAAATTAATCTGAGATAATATTCATATTTGTGTATTTGTGCATTTGAATGCCCGAGGATCATTGTACAAAGCCAAAAGATATGTAAAGCAATAAATTAATTTGAGATGTAAGGTAAATTTACTTGATATTTTATTTGTGTGTGTGTGTGTGTGAGGAAGATCAACCTTGAGCTAACATCCATGCTAATCCTCCTCTTTTTGCTGAGGAAGACCGGCTCTGAGCTAGCATCTATTGCCAATCCTCCTCCATTTTTTCGCCAAAGCTCCAGTAGATAGTTGCATGTCATAGTTGCACATGCTTCTGGTTGCTGTATGTGGGACGCAGCCTCAGCATGGCCAAACAAGCAGTGCGTCGGTGCACACCCGGCATCCGAACCCGGGCATCCAGTAGCGGAGCACATGCACTTAACCGCTAAGCCAAGGTGCTGGCCCTTTACTTGGTACTTAAAGTCTGCTTGCAAAAATTTGGTAGTTTATTTTTCAGGTGTATGCAAATTCTGGCGGAAAAAAATATATATATTGATTATTTTCACCTGAACCAGTTATATTCCTTAACCCTCTTGATTGGTTTCTCTCTCGCTTTAGGAAGTTAATGTAGCACATGAGGGCAAAGATGCAGCCTAATAGCTCCACACTGGAGAACAAGATGGACAGGCTCTCCACGGCCACCATTATCTTGCCCTTGGTGTAGTGGCAGACGGGGAGGAAAGTGACCCAGACGCTGCAGAACACCAGCATGCTGAACGTCAGGAACTTGGCTTCATTAAAGGTGTCAGGCAGGTTCCAGGCCAGGAAAGCCACAGTGAAGCTGCCCAGGGCCAAGGAGCACAGGTATCCCAGGACACAGTAGAAGGCAGTGACTGAGTCCTTGTTGCACATGATGATGATGTGACCGTGTTCAGAGTGTGCAACTGTGTCAATGAAGAAGAAGAGGTTCTCAGCCAGATCCAACAGAGACTCAGCTGGATAAAGGAGCAGATGGGAATGATGAAGTTAGGTGTCCCTGACACCAACCACTGCCACATCCTTCTCCCTAGTGCAGTGACCTTGAAGGCCACCACCACAGTAATAGTTTTTGCCAAGACAGTGGAAAGAGCCACAGTAAAAACAACTCTAAATGTGATTTGTTGAATAATGTAGGTGGTTGTGTTGGGTCAGCCGATGAAGAGTAAAGAGCAGAGGAAGCAGAGAGTGAGGGAGATGAGCAGGAGCTAGCTGAGATTCCAACTATTGGCCTTGATTACAGGACTGTCTCGGTGTTTCACAAAGACCCCAGGGACCACTGCTGTGACAACAGAGAAACAAGGAGCTGTGCAAGCCAGAGTCTTCCCTAAAGAATCTTCAAATGCCAGAAATGTCACAACTTTCAGCAGGCTGCGATTTCTCTCGTTTGCATACTGGTTTCCTGGACGCCCTATACATTGATCTCTATTTGAAAATGAAAGGAAAGTCTTGGTGTTTCAGTCAGCCACTCTTTCATATTCCCAAGACAAAAAACAAAATCTCATCGGCATTACAGGGCCCACAGCCCACACCTTATTTGGTTGTGAGACACAAAGTTGCAGAGACTTACGTTAATAATATTCACATTAAACAGTCCCGTCTTATGTCAGAATGCTCTTAGCTTCAAGTAAGTGATAATCCACTTCCAAAAGTTCCAAGTTTGGGTCCTGTATTAGTTGGATGTGTCCATAAACTTGTGGGTTTAGGGGCGAATATTTTAGATGGTGGGGATTTTGCAACACACCAGTGAGGTACTGGGAAAGTGAGGCAGGGAAAGAACGGCGGAGCATCAGGGACATCAAGTGCTTTACCACTGTGCTCACCTAGATCTCAATCGCTCTGGGGAGCACTGTGAGACAAGAAGAACACATGGGAACAAGTCATCTTAGCTGAGGATGTGGCAGCTGCAACACATATGCAGGCATGCCCATCAGCCATCATTCAAGGGCTGCGCCCTGGGCTATGAATTTGAATTTGGCAAACTTTTACTGTAAAGTGACAGAGGACAAATATTTTAGGCTTTGTGGGCCATAGGGTCTCTGCCACAACTACTCAACTCTGACCTCAGAACATGAAGCAGCCATTCTTATTGTTGAAAGTGGGCATTCTTTTCTCGTCCTTATTTCTACAAATAATATTAGAACAATGCAATTACCGTAATTACAGCTTTTCTTTTTGACTCACTTTCTATATAAATCCTGTTTCTCCATATTTCTAACTCGATTTTTGTTTCATAAAAAATGTAGTAAAATTCTGAAATTTCAAAGTAAATTCATTTGATAAAGTGGTTTGAATTGCGTTAAAGCTAAAATTTATTTAGACAAGGATACAGACTTTTGTAATATTCAGACATTCCATTTGGGAAATTTAATGGCGCTAAATTTATTCATTTTCTTTTGCATTTCTCAAACACATTTTTAGCCAAAATTAAAACTATGCTTCGCATAGCATACAGTAACTACCTACTCAGTACACTTCCTCCATTATGCCTAGCTATTAGAACCCCAATTTTGAGTGAACTAAGCCAATTGTGACAGATCTAAGCTAATTCTTGCCAGAGTGTGCTCAACCTAATTTGTGGGTTATGCGCCATGGACATAAATCAATGACAATCTGATTTTATGGTCTCTTTCTTGCACTAAATTAAACGTGCATCAAATAGGATGCTATAGCCGATTCTTCCTCTTTCTTTCCCATGTGGATGATGAGCAGTGGCAGACACTTGTAAAAATAAAATCCAACACACTAAGCATATTGCAGCAAAAGTTCTATGGAGACTGAGTCTTTGTTATCAAAAGGTTGATAGAAAAAAGAAAACTTTGCATCTGTCTATTTCTGAAATTCTTGTAACAAACAACAAATGTTATGATTTAAGGCCACTATGAGGTTCTCTATCACTTTCAGCTGAACACATTCTAATTAATGTACTTTGTGAATTACATTGTACTGTTTATGAGAGTGAGAAATGAGATTTTAATACTGCATTATCAAACACTTTACTATTGATATGTAGGAAAATCATTACTATTGAAACATTATATTCTCTTTTATTTATTTATTTATTTATTTATTTATTTATTTATTTATTTATCTTTTGATTGAGGAAGATTAACCCTGAACTATCATCTGTGCCAGTCTTCCCCTATTTTGTAAGTGTGTTGTCGCCACAGCATGGCTGCTGAGTGGTGTAGGTCTATGCTAGGATTTGAACCCATGAAGCCAGGCCACCAAATTGAAGCACGCTGAATTTTAACCACTACACCACAGTGCCTGCCTGTTATATTATTTTAGATCCCCCTAATTCATTAGATATTTTTGCAGTCCATTATAAAATATTTATTTGCATTATGTAAGTAAACACAGAAGCAGATTCCACTGGTTGCGTATTCATGACCCACCTGTCCCCTTCCTACCAGCAGCTCAGTTGTGCTTTGACATTCAACTTCTTCCATGAGGCCGTGTGATTGAGGGGAGGTTGACAGCTCTAAATCAATTATATTTGGCCCCACTGGGAGGATGTCTTTTTGAGTGACTCTTACAAAGTCAGGGGGAATAGACGCCCACACTTTTTCATCTTTCTGTTCACTTGCTATAGTATAATACTTTAAACAGCGCAGCCTCTGAGACCATAAGGAGCCCAGCCTGTAGACAAAGCTGAGAACCAAAGATGACAGAGCAAATTATGAGAATATCATGTGTGCTTGATTATAGTTTTGAGCTGGTGAATTCTCTAATCTTGGAGACATTCTATCACTGGCCTTCTTTTGTTAAATTGTTTCACTATTTTTTTGTAAAAAGTGATATTTATGACAACATTCATCAAGTAAATAACAAATGGAATAAAACATATTTCCTTCTCCATCTTTATAATGCAACGCTGTGCTTTACTTTTTCTTGCACAAAAAATCATTGTAGTAAAGTAGTCTGGTCTTTTTTATGGGATATAATAAATATTTTTTAAAAGACACATTTAGTTTGTTTTCTTTTTAATTTATAGCCAGATGCGTTCTAACAACAAAAATAATTTTTAAACATGCTCTCCCCTTCAGCCCATTTTTTATTCTATAATATGTTATTTCATGCATTATTTTACTGGACAGAACATTTAGCAATGTCAAGAGATTACTTTGGTAATAAGTATGTAAGAATTGTTTGTTGTTTTGTTTGATAAGACTGGAATATTGTACTTAAATATGATGGTTTTTTTTTTTTTCGTTATTTACCTATTCCATCATCATCCATGGTAAGTCTTTTATCATCTCATTCCAGGCTTATTAGTCTAATTCTAAATGTCTAAATATGCCACATAAAATATTTTAAAAACACTTAATTGAGGTATGACTGACATACAAAAAGCTGTACATATTTAATGTATACAACTTAATGTGTTTGGAGATAATATACACCCGTGAAACCATCACTACAATCAAATCCTTAAACTTACTCATCATCTCCAAATGTTTCCTCCTGTCCTCTTTATTTTTTTAATTTAACTTCCTTTTTGAAAATACTTTTTTTCTTTTGAGGTGGGAAGACAACATAAATCTACCCTCCTAGTAAATTTTTAAGTCGACAATACAATATTGTTAACTGTAGGCCCATGTTGGGCAGTAGGTCTCCAAAACTTATTCATCTTGCATATACTTTGTTGTTCAAACTTCTATTGCCAAGAATTCCCTCTTCATTTTGAAATGACAAATCCACACATATTTTTAAAAACTCAACAAAATATTGGCTTTCCCTGAAGAATTATCTGATTTATCCAAGTAAGACTATCTACACTTGTTGACTCTGCTAACCTCTAACTACCTTTACTATGGCACGTTTCAAATTGCCCTGCTATTCTTTTTTCACATGTAACCTATTATGATTTCTTGCAAAGCAGGGCCTTTATCTTATCAAGTTTGCATGCTCAGTTCATTGTTCATATATTCTACTAGAGTAATAATAATATAATATATCCATTCATTTAGTGAATCTTTAGTTCCGGTTTTTGCACACCTACTATGTGTAAGGCATAGTGCACGTCACCTGGGTGTAAAGATATGAATAGGGGTCATGTCCTAAGACACCCACACTTACTTCCATCATAATTCCATGTGTGTTATTCTGTGATCAAGATGAGTGTATGGTGCTACGGAATCTCTAAATATTTGCCTAACACAACATGTGGTTTAAGAGCTGTATTCCCTTGAGAAGAGCTGCTTCAGCAGAACCTAACAATGTGAGTATAAAGAAGCCAGATCAAGGTAACTCTCAACATGGAAATTATGTATTGATTACCTAAATGAATGTATTGAATGAGTGAATGAAATAGTTGAAAATAAAGAAGAAATGTGATGCTATAGGTTAATCCCAGACCCTTTACATTTTATTTGGAGACAGAAAAGGTCTGAGAGAAAGTGATTGTAATTATGTAATTTTGCCAGTTCATACCTGTCTGCTTACATATTTCTCTCTCTGGGCACAATACACAGTCAAAGCAGCAGGTAGCTCTCTTCCTGAGGGATTTTCCCGAATCCTGGCTGACAGAACATCCTCCACCCATAGGGGGGAGTTTGAAAGAAGAGAATTATTGATAATACTGAACAATACTATATAATTGGATAATATTTTATTATTTTATAATATTGAATAATTGATAATATTGTTTAAATTATCTCAAAAACTCTCTTAAAGATCACCTCTAAGATGTGACATGATTGATGCACTCAGGGAAAGCAAAATAAAATCAAGGTCAATCTGCAGAAAAGAGTTCCTAACGTGAAGATACATAACGATTTAAAAGATTTTCCATCTCAATGACTAGGACACGTGTTTGTTTTAAGGAAATGGGGCATTTGAACATGAATCATATTTGTTATTGCCAAATGTGATTCTGAATATGATATTCCTGGATTACTTTTTTGAACTATAATCAGATTTTACATTAATAATAAATAATATTTAAATTCATACAATACATTTACATGAGAATTGTTTGATTAGTACAAATTGCAATTATTGAATTTATTTAGTAATATATTTAATGTCAGGTAGATTCTACACCAAAGACACATGGACAGGCTTGAATGATATAATATCGCATCTTGAGGGATGGCTTACAAGACTGAGTTTTAAAGGGAAATCCGATGAAGAGGAAGAATGTAGTTCCTGGAAGAGCAAAAAGGATCTTTTCTTCTGATGGTGAATATTTCTACAAGAATGTATAAAGGTGGGATGAAGAGATGGAAATATGAGGAATATTAATAAAATATTGAAATATTAAAAAAGAAACCTCAATGTCAATACTTTTGATTCTAGTTAAAGAGAATAAAATCTGTTTTCTGGAAGAAAACCAAATGGCCAAAGACAATTTGAATTGTATCTACAAGTCATCAAAAGTCTAGATCGTCAGCATATGTTATGTCTTCGAGGCACAATGCATGCAGAGCAATAAATTTGCAAGCAATGAGATTGACACATTTTCAGCTTAAATGGGAATTTAAATCATCAATTTTTTATCAGCTCATCCTATTAAATTGGTAGCCTCACTGTCCTGCCTGTAGTATATAAAGCATTTCAAAATTCAGGAATATCTCCTTAATTAAAAGTTTCCTATCAATATCTCTAGGACAGTAAGAAAAATTATATCAATTAATTGGGATTTTGTTATGAGTTAAATAATTTCACCATTGTTTTCATATGTGGTCTCCATCTTGTGATGCAGATGAAGAATTAATCCAAGATTGAGTTTTCTGCAACCTTTTTGAATCCCACAGCTCAGTCTATCAGCTCCTCATGTGTAATGAAACCTTGACCACGTGGATCCTGGGGAACAAACTCTCTTACTTTCACCTGAAGTCCAAGACCTTTAGGAAAATCATATAGTTCAGAATTTCATGCTGTGACACAGAGTTTCTTTTCTCATCCAGTGACACATGAGCTCCAGTGCTGTTTTTTAATTTGTATTTATTGATTTATATTTTATTGATGTTTTAATAGTTTTTAACATGGTGAAATTTTGGGTTGTACATTTTTGTTTGTCCATCACCATATATATACCTCCCTTCAGCCCTTGTGCCCACCACCATTGCCCCTGGTAAACAAAATACAATTTTCTCTGTCCATGTGTTGGTTTATATTCCACATATGAGTGAGATCATACAGTGTTTGTCTGTCTATTTCTGGCTTACTTCACTTAACATAATACTCTGCAGGCCCATCCAAGTTATTGCAAATGGAACGATTTTGTCTTTTTTTATGACTGAGCAGTATTCCATTGCGTATATATACCACATTTTTGATCCAGTCGTCAGTCGAGGGACACTTAGGTTGCTTCCACTTCTTGGCTATGGTGAATAATGCTGCAATGAACATAGGGGTGCCTAAGCCTCTTTGGATTGTTGATTTCAGGTTCGTTGGATAGATTCCCAGTAGTGGGATGGCTGGATCATAGGGCATCTCTATTTTTAATTCTTTGAGGAATCTCCATACCGTTTTCCATAGAGGCTGCACCAATTTGCATTCCCACCAGCTGTGTATGAGGGTTCCTGTTTCTCCACATCCTCTCCAACATTTGTTGTTTTTTGTCTTGGTGATTATAGCCATTCTAACGGGCGTGAGGTGATATCTTAGTGTTGTTTTGATTTGCATTTCCCTGCTGATTAGTGATGTTGAACATCTTTTCATGCGCCTATTGTCCATCTGTATATCTTCTTTGGAGAAGTGTCTATTCATTTCCTCTGCCCATTTTTTGATCAGGTTGTTTGTTTTTTTGTTGTTCAGTTGTGTGAGTGCTTTACATTTTATGGAGATCAACTCCTTGTAGGTATATCTTTTGCAAATATTCTCTCCCAGCTGGTGGGTTGTCTGTTCATCTTGATTCTGGTTTTCTTTGTCTTGTAGAAGCTCTTTAATCTGATAAAGTCCCACTTGATTATTTTTTCTTTAGTTTCCCTAGTCTGGGTAGGCATGTCATCCAAAAAGATTCCTTTATGACCAATGTCAAATAGTGTGTTGCCTATATTTTCATCTATGAGTTTTATAGTTTCAGGTCTCACCTTCAGGTCTTTGATCCATTTTGAGTTAATTTTTGTGAATGGCGATAGCAGGTGGTCCACTTTCTTTCGTTTGCATGTGGCTCTCCAGTTTTCCCAACACCATTTATTGAAGAGACTTTCCTTTTTCCACTGTATGTTCTTAGTTCCTTTGTCGAAAATTAGCTGTCTGTATATGTGTGGTTTTTTTTCTGGGATTTCAATTCTGTTCCATTGATCTATGTGTCTGTTTTTGTACCTGTACCATGCTGTTTTGATTACTATTGCTTTGTAGTATGTTTTGAAGTCAGGGATTGTGATGCCTCCTGTTTTGTTTTTTTTCTTAGATTGCTTTAGCTATTCGGGGTCTTTTGCTGCCCCATATGAATTTTAGTATTCTTTTTTCTGTTTCCATGAAGAATGTCATTGTTATTCCTATTGGGATTGCATTGAATCTGTAGATTGCTTTAGGTAATATAGACATTTTAATTAGTTTTATTCTTCCAATCCACATACATGGGACATCTTTCCATTTCTTTATGTCATCATGGATTTCTTTCAATAATGTGTTGTAGTTCTCATTGCATAGGTCTTTCACCTCCTTGGTAAGATTTATACCTAGGTATTTTATTCTTTGTGATGCAATTGTAAATCGTATTATCTTTTTGAGCTATCTTTCTTTTTGTTCGTTATTAGCATACAGAAAGGCAACTGATTTTTGTAGGTTGATTTTGTACCCTGCAAATTTGCTGTAGTTGTTGATTATTTCTAATAGTTTTCCAACGGATTCTTTAGGGTTTTCTACATATAAAATCATGTCATCTGCAAATAGTGAGAGTTTCACTTCGTTGTTATCTATTTGGATTCCTTTTATTCCTTTTTCTTGCCTAATTGCTCTGGTCAAACCCGCCAGTACTATGTTGAACAGGAGTGGTGAGAGTGGGCAACCATGCCTCATTCCTGTTCTCAGAGGAATGGCTTTCAGTCTTTCCCCATTGAGTATGATGTTGGCTGTGGGTTTGTCATAAATAGCTTTTATTATGTTGAGGTACTTTCTTTCTATTCCCATTTTGTTGAGAGTTTTTATCATAAATGGATGTTGTATCTTGTCAAATGTCTTCTATGCATCTATTGAGATGACCATGTGGTTTTTATTCTTTGTTTTGTTGATGTGATGTATCTTGTTGGTTGATTTGCGGATGTTGGACCATCCCTGCGTCCCTGGTATAAATCCCACTCGATCATGGTGTATGATCTTTTTAATGTATTCCTGTGTTTAGTGTGCCAATATTTTGTTGAGGATTTTTGCATCTATGTTCATCAGCAATATTGGCCTGTAATTTTCTTTCTTTGTATAGTCTTTGTCTGGCTTTGATATCAGGGTGATGTTGGCCTCGTAGAATGATTTAAGAAGTGTTCCATCTTCCTCTATTTTTTTGGAATAGTTTGAGAAGATTGGGCATTAAATCTTCTTTGACTGTTTGGTAAAATTCACCAGAGAAGCCATCTGGTCCTAGACTTTAATTTTTGGGGATGTTTTTGAATACTATTTCAATCTCTTTACTTGTGATTGGTCTATTCAGATTCTCCATTTCTTCTTGGTTTACTTTTGGGAGCTTGTATGAGTCTAAGAATTGATCCATTTCTTCTAGATGGTCCAATTTGTTGGCATATAATTTCTCATAGTATTCTGTTATAATCCTCTGTATTTTCATGGTATCCATTGTAATTTCTCCTCTTTCGTTTCTAATTTTATTTACTTGAGCCTTTTCCCTTTTTTTCTTAGTAAACCTGGCTAAGGGTTTGTTGAATTTTTTTGTCTTCTCAAAGAATCAACTCTTTGATTCATTAATTCTTTCTACTGTTTTTTTGGTCTCAATTTCATTTATTTCTGCTCTGACTTTTATTATTTCTCTCCTGCTGACTTTGGGCTTTGTTTGTTCTTCTTTTTCTAGTTCTGTTAGGTGTAATTTAAGGTTGCTTATTTGGGCTTTCTCTTGTTTGTTAATGTTGGCTTGGATCACTATGAGTTTCCCTCTCAGGACGGCTTTTGCTGCATCCTATATGGTTTGGTATGGCATATTTTCATTTTCGTTTGTTTTCAGGTAGTTTTTGATTTCTCCTTTAATTTCATCAAGGATCCATTGGTTGTTCAGTAGCATGTTGTTTAATCTCCACATTTTTGTCAATTTCCCAGTTTTTATTTTCATGGTTCATTTCCAGTTTCATAGCATTATGGTCTGAAAAGATGCTTGTTATGATTTTAAACTTCTTAAATTTATTGAGGCTTGCTTTGTTTCCCAAAATATGATCTATCCTTGAGAATGTTCCATGCACCTTGAGAAGAGTGTGCAGTCAGCTGTTTTTGGATGGAGTGCTCTGTATATGTCTAGGTCCAGCTCATCCAGTTTTTCATTTAAGTCTACTATTTCTTTCTTGACTTTTTGTCTGGATGATCTATCCATTGATGTAAGTGGGGTATTAAGATCCCCTATTATTATCGTGTTGTTGTTAATGTCTCCTTTTAAGTTTGTTAGTAGTTGTTTTATGTAGCTTGGTGCTCCTAGGTTGGGTGCATATACTTTTATAAGTGATATGTCTTCTTGGTGGAGTGTCCCTTTTATCATTATATATTGCCCTTCTTTGCCTCTCTTAACCTGTTTTATCTTGAAGTCTACTTTGTCTGATATACGATGGCAGCACCTGCTTTCTTTTGTTTGCCATTAGCTTGAAGTATCGTCTTTCATCCTTTCACTCTGAGGATGTGCTTGTCTTTATAGCTGAGATGTGTTTCCTGGAGGCAACATATTATTGTGTCTTGCGTTTTAATCCATCCTGTCACTGTATCTTTTGATTGGAGAGTTCAATCCATTTACATTTAGGGTAATTATTGATATATAAGGGCTTAATGTTGCTGTTTTGTCACTTATTTTCCGGTTCCTTTGCATTTCCTTTGTTTCTTCTCCCATTTGTTTCGGACTGCCAATTCAGTTTGGTTGTTCTGTCTTATGACTCTTCTAGTTTTCTCTTTGTTTATCATATGTGATTTTGTTTTGATTATTTGTTTAGTGGTTACTTTGAGGTTTGTGTAAAAAATCTTGTGTATGAGATAGTCCATTATCTGATGGCCTCCTATTTCCTTATATTAAGTCAATTCAATCACTTTCCTCTTCCTCTTCTAAGTCATTCTTGTTATACCTTATTTTATCTTGTGTTGTGGGTGTGTGTTTACAGTGATGATGTTAAATTTATTTTTGGTGAATTCCTTCCTTTGATCTTTGATTTTTTTTTAAGTGGTTGCTAACCTATTCCTGTAAAGACCTACTATTTTTCTGAGTTTGTCTACATATATTTCTCCTTGCTCCAAGCTTTGTATTCCCTTTCTCTTCTTTTTTTCAGGCCTGAGGGCTTTCTTGAGTATTTCTTGTAGTGGGGGTCTCGTGGCCATGAACTCCCTTAGATTTTGTTTATCTGAGAGAGTTACTATTTCACCATCATATTTGAAGAATATTTTTGCTGGATAGAGTATTCTTGGCTGAAAGTTTTTGTCTTTCAGTATTTTGAATATATCATTCCAGTCTCTCTTAGCCTGTAATGTTTCTGTTGAGAAATCCGCTGAGAGCCTGATGGGAGTTCCTTTGTACGTTATTTCTTGTTCTTATCTAGCTGCCCTTAATATTGTTTCTTTGTCATTGATTTTGGCCAGGCATACCACTAGGTGTCATGGAGTGGGCCTTTGCCTGTTGATGTATTTAGGTGATGTGTTGGCTTTGTTTGCTTGTATTTCCTGCTCCTTCCCCAGATTCGGGAAATTCTCAGCTATTATTTCCTTGAATAGGCTCTCTGTTCCTCTTTTCCTCTCTTTTCCTTCAGGAATACCTATAATTCTTATGATACATTTATGATAGGGTCAGATATTTCTTGGAGACTTTCTTCATTTCCTTTCAGTCTTAGTTCTTTCTCTTCTTGCATCTGGAGCATATTTGTATTCCTATCCGCTATAATGCTAATTCTTTCCTCCATATTGTCAGCTCTGTTCTTTAAAGACTCCAGATTCTCCTTTATCTCCTCCATTGCGTTCTTCATCTCCATCAGCACTGATTGGTTTTTCTTTATGATTTCAATCTCTTTTGTGAAGAAACTCCTAATCTCATTGAATTGTTTGTCTGTGTTGTCTTGTATTTCATTGAGTGTTTTTATGATAGCTATTTTGAAATCTCTGTCGTTTAGGATATGAATTTCTGTGTCATCATGGTTGGTTTCTGGGTGCTTGTCATTTTCCTTATGGTATGGTGATTTTACTTATCTTTGAATTGTGGTTCTTGTATTGGCTTTGTTTTTCCTCATCCTGGAAATATCTGGTTGCAATTTCCACCATGCCACTGTGTGGGGGTAAAGGGCTGTGTAATCTGAGCCCCCCTGCATTCTGCTGTGGCTGTTCCCTGTGTTCCACAGGTCGCTTGATGTGGTCTGGTCTGCTGGGCTGCAGGGTCCGGTTTGTGGGGAGGGGGGCTCTCTCTTTTGCCCACTGGGTCCCTGGCATAGGGGACTTCTCATTCACCCCTCGTTATCCACTCTCTGGGGTACTCAGATGTTGATGGTACCTCATAGCAGTTCTGATTCCTCTGTGTGGGAGTTTCCCATTGGCTGAGAAAGCCCAAAGAGCTATGGTTTCCCAGCAGAGGGCCACCCCTCCCTCCTCTCTGGGAGCCCTGAGGACCGGGATTGCTGATCTGATGGGGAGGGAGAGGAGATTTCCTTACCTCTCCCCACTTCCTCCTGGGGCCCAGCACGGTCCACTCTCAGAAGTGCGGCAGTGTGGATCTTTCTGATGTTGTTTTTCACTGTCTAGGATTCTGTTGTTGGTCTGTGACTGTTCCTTTAGTTGTATCTTATCGGGGGAGGAGTTTAGAGGAAAGCTCACTCCGCAGTGACGTTGACGTCACTCTCCAGTGCTGTTTTTAAATTGGGTATTTTTTAGGCATAGGTGGAGCTGAAAGGGAGACTAATTTGGGAAATGAAATGAGCATGGAAATTGGAGGCAGAAAACCCAGATACGAACTGGTGGGGATACTCAGTTGCCCGACAATTAGGTTTTTTCCCCTCTATATTAATCATCCTAGGAATAAGTTCAATTTAGGGTGTGTTTACTCTTCTGCATGCTTAAGGAAGAAGGCATCCTTGTCTGCCCTCAGAGAGCACATGGTGATTTGTTTAAACCATTCCTGAAGATTCAATGTCCAGGGAGTGCTGTAGGGCTAAACCTGAGCTGCACCCAGAGCAATGAGGTTTGCTTTAGGAGTTTCCTTGAACTCAAGAAGAGATAAGAAAGAAAGACATCTTGCTTCTTACTACCTTTGAACAAAATATTTTATTAAATGAGAGAGAAGAGATGAAAGCTCCTAGTAAAGAATATTCATGCATTAATTGATGTAATTTATATGTAAATATATAACAAATATTTATATAATACATAACTATATATATGCTTATATATACACATAAATAAATATATATTCACAATAAATGCGTGTATTTAGATCTGACATGACATTCACTTCCTTGTACCTGAAAGCAAGAGTTTCAAGACACATTATTCATAGATTTTGGATTTATGAAAGTCTAAGTTCCTCTAAGTAGAATTGATAAGGACTTGGGGAAATTAAAACATATTTCAAAGTATTGGGGTTCTCATCTGTAAAAAGGGGATAAAACTCCTTGCTTCCAAAAGTCATTTTAAATTTCAATGAGGAAATATTCATTTAGTTATCATTAGCCTTTCTAGAAAAATGCAGGAAGTTCAAATAAATTGTCTTTCCCCAGAGACATTTAAGATATCATGGGATAGGGCCAGAACTACAGTTTGCAAGTCACTGAATTTTTAAATTCCCTAGGATGAATTTTAATTAAATCTTATCTTAAAAACTTACCTCTCACAGTGAAAGTTTTTAATTGATTATTTCTAGTTAAAAGAGTTGACCCTGTAGCAAATTAGACCCTACAATCATTAGAGATTTACTTGCAACCTGTAAGAAAGAACAACAATTACTTATGCTCAAGTGACTGCTGATCTGTGACAATGTCACTATCACAATTCTATATCCAAATAAAATAACACTCTGATCCTAAAAAAACAATAATGGTAATCATATTTAAGGGAGAAGTTTTACCTGCTAAGGGAGAAACATGAGCTGGCCTGCATCAATTATGGACACCACTTCTGCTTTCATTAAAAGCATTTCATGGAGGGCTCAGGCCACCACATCCACAACATAATAGATGTAGTAGCTGGATCCAGACATGGTCTTGTCTAATTTGTCCTTCGGCAGAGAATCCAGGGAGGCATTGAGCAGACAATCCAAAATTTTCCACATTCAGTACCTGCAAATGAGCAGTTGAAAATTTCAAGCCATAAGTTGGTAAAGAAAAAGTCTTCTGGGTATTTAGAGGGGCTAACTGTCCGTAGAGAGTGTTTAAATCCAGATCTCAAAGTTCTGGTGTGCAACGGAAAGACATCCATGGTAAGTATCTAAAAAGTGGTGAAGTGGAAAAAAAGAAACATTCCATTGGGGTGTAGTGATGTACACATTGTAAGTGGTTAAGTACTAGTTTCCTGCAATGCTCACACTTATTAATATACTTGTGTCACTATACATGGTAAACATATTGGCTGATGAGCCTATGATTCTGGCCATGTAGCTCCAATCTTTTGAAGTGTACGTCCTCTTGGTCACAGGTATCTTAGTCACAGGCAGGCACCGTTCATAGTCACCTCTCATCTAAGTTCCCAGAGGAACTGCTCACTTTTTATATCAACTGACACTAAGATTCCCACCCAAGTCCAGCCAAAATGTATCAACAATGAAGCCCTTTTGAAGACTAAAGATATGTCCTTGGAAGCCATCTGATAGGAAAACTAGTCCTTACCTTTCAGTACAGGATCATAATCTCCATAGGTTATCTGAATCAAAAGAGACAAAATGTTCCATATTGAGTCTCTGGAAGCAAAATAAACAGAATTTCAGCAAAATTCATATGATCAGGTAGCTAAAATTATATTCTTGGTGCTAACACTGTGAATATGAAGCAATAATATCTGATGGTAGAAGTGATTGAGGGGGAGCATGGCTTTGAAGCCAGACTGCCTGGGTTCCAATTCTGACTCTAATATGACTAACTTAACCATCTTGAGAAGGTTATATAACCTCTATCCATCTTAGTTTCTATGTCTCTAAAGATTCCCATAATAATGATACCTTTTCATTTATTTTATTGGGATTAATTTTGTGACTAATTTGTAAAGCAGTTGACGAATGTAAAATGCTTTTAAATACATATTTACATACAAAATTTTACTAACTATAAGATAAATAACTAAGGTGTGGTTATTTGTGAATATCTAGCTCCCATTCCTTTGAGAGAATTTGGGCAACCACATTTCCAGAAGCTACTGTGGTCTGCTTTAGCCAATGATGCTAGCCTCTGGCTCCTTCATCTCTTCTCAGCTTCACACACCAAAATAATGTGTCCACCATATCAAGAACTATCTGTGGTAGGTATTTTCCTATTAGGGAGACATGAACACCCACTTTCTTCTTTTCCACTTGACTGAGCAAAGAATTTCACCAAGGAGGAAAACTTCTGTCCCTCGAGATCCATCCCCCCACCATGCTCATACCTGTGGTATTTGTAGAGCTCCAACAGCGTCCCTATCTGAGCAGAGAATGCTGGTGTGCTTACTGCAGTGACAGCCACAATCTTGATCTGTGCCTGGCAGGTGTAATTAGGGATCTTCCAGCCCCTTCCTAATGATCACCTCATGGTGCTTTACAACGTGCTGACTTCATTGTGGAAGGAATTGTAGACATGGAAACCCAGAGACAGGTTGGGGAGCAGCTGGGGACTCCTGTTGCTCTCCTTGAAGGCAAAAACAAAGACCAGGACATAACGATAGTTTTTGTAGTTCGACCTGTATCAAGGCAATAGTATTAGAAATAAAGATCAAGTCATGCACTTCAGGAGTAACTCTTGCGGGAAAACAAGGAGGAAAAGCATGGCATTTTGACTCAAGCAACTTTTGCATTCCAGAGCAATTACTGTCTCTTCATGACTTTGGAATCCAAAGCACATGCACAGGTGTTCACAAAGCCTTGGAAGATCCAGCACTACTGCTCTGCACTCAAAAGACATAGACCAATGTCCTAAAATGAGTTACTTGGAATGGTGCTTAAGGGGAAAAGACCAATTTACGTATTTGTTTACAAGTCAAGCACTACTTCATGCAGTGACAACAACATGAGGTTCGTCATGGCCAAGTGCTGGTATAATAGGATGAAGCAAAAGTTCACGATCCATACAAAGAAACTAGGTAGGACAGGGATGTGCAGAAGAAAAGCTTGGAGGAAGGGCAAGTCGAAAATAGAATTGTGTCATCAAAACTTTTGCAATATACCTTTCTAAAACTGCCTGCCTCACAGACTTAGGAAACACATACTACCAGAAGCAGGGAAACTGCATCATAATAAATAAGGAGATAGTCTTAGGGAGAAAACAAAGAGAAAGGCAATTTATGACTCTATGTTTTTCTAAAAGAGTAAAAACAATTCAGAGTCCAAGCAGTGTAAACTTGCAGCTTTTCATCTATTTCTTTACAGATTAGAAAACCATCATAGGCAGTGAGCTTTAGAGCTTATCTTTGGGTTGATTCCGCTCTTGCACATCTAAGTTCAATCCAATGTTAATTTTCAAACAATTTAATTGAGAAGGTACAACACACAATTCCAGAAGATTGCACAATTGAACATAGGCTTTTGTTGCTCTAATATTAATATATTTTCACTGGTGAATATAGCTTTAAAAAACAAAATGTTGGGATACTGTAATTCTGAGTCACCCAGAGATACTCAGATTGGATTAAAAGAGGACTTGTATTCATTTCCTATTGCTACTCTGAGAATCTACCACAGATTTAGAGGCTTAAAACAACACAAATCTATTATCTTGTACTTTGGTAGGTCAGAAATCTAAAATGAGTCTCACTGGTGAAAATCAATGTGTCAGCAGGACTGCATTACTCCTTGAGGCTCTAGGGAAGAGTCCTATTTCCTCGCACATTCTGGCTTCTAGAGTCTGCCCACTTTCCTAGGTAATAGCCTCATATCACTTCAATCTCTGTTTTCATTGTCATAACTCCTTCTCTGACTCTGACTTTCTTGACTTACACTTTTATATGTAAGGACCCTTGTGATTATATTGGACCCATCCAGATAATTCAGAAT
Organism: Diceros bicornis minor; assembly: GCF_020826845.1. Classification (NCBI taxonomy): domain Eukaryota; kingdom Metazoa; phylum Chordata; class Mammalia; order Perissodactyla; family Rhinocerotidae; genus Diceros; species Diceros bicornis. The sequence goes on from NW_026690866.1 coordinate 2,928,850, forward strand.
TATCTCCTCATTTCAAGAACCTTGACTTTATCACATTTGCAAAGTCTCCTTTCTATGTTAGGTAGCATATTCACAGATTTGAAGGATTAGGACTTGGTCACCTTTGGGGGCACATTCCACCTACCACAGGACCCAACTACATGTTTTCCAATACTTGAAGCAAAACATAGAAGAGATTAAAGTAGATAGAAATGATATTCCATTTAAATATGAACCAACACAAAACATGGGTATCCTTGTTAATATCTGATAAAATTCGAGTTCAAAGCAAAAACATGTGAAATGTCAAAGGTGGTGACCATATGTCATATGTGACATATGTGATGACCATATGTGGCGAAAGGAAGAAAAGATCGAGTGCTAACAGTCAGTATATATATATCCCCCCAAAGTAAAATAAAGCTATTAGTTATAGACCCATGTACATAAGTACATATATGTACAACCAGATTTGGAGATTTAACACATCCTCTGGTCAGATTAAAGACAATAAAAAATATGCAAAGTTATGGAAGAGTTAAGCTTAACAGATATTTACATAAAAATGTAAACAACACTAGTATATTATGAACACCAAAGAATATAAATGCATTTGACAATGCACTGGGCCATCAAGTAAGCCTTTGAACATTGAAATTATACACAGTGCATTCTCTGACCACAGTATCATTAGGCAAGCAACTAATAAAAGGACATCTATAAAATAATTATATATATATAATATATTATATACATATTATATATATATGATAAATACTTGATCTTTGACAAGTACTCGGGATCTAATGTACACCATGACTATAGTTAACAACACTGTATGATATGAAACATGTTAAGAGATAAAACCTGAGTTCTCATCACAAGGAAAAAAATATTCTTTTCATTTTTTGCTTTTTCTTTTTATTATATTTATATGAGATGATAGATGCTAACTAAACTTATTGTGGTCATCATTTTACCAAATATATAAGTCAAACCCCTATGCTGTGCACCTTAAATTTATACAGTGATGAACGTCAATTACATCTCATAAACTGGAAAAAAACACATCTTTTTCAGAGAATACTCCAAGTTATTTTAGACCATAAAGGATACTGAGTAAATGCATTTTGAAGAAAAATGAATATCATCTCAATAAAAAGTTCGTTTTTGAATAATCTATATATTTTGATGAAACGTGCTCTTAGCACTACCTTCTAGCCAATATATGGTTTGCCCAAGAATTCTCTCCCCTCCCACATTATGGGTCAGGAGCAGGATGGCATGTGGGTCACTGCAGTGGGATCTTGGTGTTTTTTGCCTGCAACTTGCATCCTTTAGGCTTTCAGAAATTAATCACTAATGGAGATTATTTCAAGGTAGGTGAAAATAAAAGATGCTTATTTATGTCTTCTGTTTGGAAGGAAATATTCCAGAAGGGAAAAAGAAAGGAAGCCACAAATAATAATTAAAGGAAAAGAAAGGAGCTGATGATTCACAGTTTATGGGAGATTCTCAACACAGCTTTTATATTCAACTTTCATAACTGTCAGAGGGATTCACACACACACATGAACTTACAGGTAAAATGTCACATCTTTGCTTGGACGAATCACAAAGAAATTTCTGTTGCATTTCTGAATCCTGGGTCAATGTATAGAAGGGGGAAAACCCACTGACCACCAAGTCCCCTTCCTTGTAGACACTGGGCCTTATTAATCAAAGACGTCCAAATAACTCATCATGCACATGGAATGTGGAAATTTCCCAAGGAGGGGCAGAAGAAGCAGAAAGAACATCCCAGCTGACTCAGCAGCTTGAGGCAAGGCCTCTAGTCAGTTGTGACTGGGGGAGCAGAGCTGGAAGGAGACCTGCAATGTAGCCCTCTGCAGGGAAATTTTACTCCTGTGCAGGGTACACGTGTCTAAAAGTGCTCTGTCATTCAAGACCTTGGAAAGAAGATCTGTTATTGATCAGAACTAGGAAATTTTCAGAAGCGATATATACTGACTCAGATCTTCCCTCAATGTCACTGTGGATCAGAATTGCTTCTGGTCTCTTCTCTCTGTCACTCCCCCAGTCCAGGCCTAACTGGTCACTGGTCTCAGAAAGGAGCTCTGGGGTCCCCCTGGCCCTGGGGCTCTGCACCTGGCACTCTCTGCCTTGGTAAGGACAAAGGTGAAAAATCTGTTTGGGTAACATCTTCCACTGCATGTGCCAGAGATATCATCAGGGCTGGGGGTCATCAAGGCTCTGGGAACTACCCCATCCTGAGATGATTAGATTTTTCCTTTCCCAGGCAAACATTTTGTTTCTTGCAATTGACTGAGAGGTGTTGCATCCAGCAAAACACAGTATCAGAAAGAGCTGGTATTGCAATCAGCAAAAACAGCCCAGCATGATTCCTGTGATACCCAAGGAGGAGGTCATTGACCATGCCTTGGGTAACCCTCAAGGGTACTTTACAGACTATATCGCCAACCTCACCCTTAGGTCTATTTGACCATTGTCTGAAGAACTGGTCTCATGCCCAGTTCAGGGAATAGATATCCATTTTCCAGTTCATATCAGTTTGGCATGAGATAAAGTCTAAAATCACATATATTTACACCTAACCTATTCCTTAGACCTACATCCTATGCCAGGACTCCAGCACTTAGTTACTACATGTTCCAGTATCTTCCATTTAAAGTCAGTCTCTCCTAAACCCAAAGTCTCCCTCAACAACTCTTTTGCCATTTCTCTGCTAATCTTCAAGGCAAACATTTGCAAGGATTGTTAGTATTCAAATATTCCTCTTCCTCAATTCCCATTCTTCTCAACCCACTTCAATCAGGTCTGTCTGCTGATGTCTCAAGGACATCAGAAGCTTCTATGAGCCCAAATCAGTGGTCATTTTTTACCCTTATATTACTTCACCACACAGCATCATTTGACCCGGCTGACTGCTCTATCCTTAGGACACTACTTCCTAAGTGTTTTCATTTTTCTAAGTTCTCCATATTGTTCCTACCTCATGTATAACTCTCTCCTGATCTCCTGTACTGTAATCTCTTTATTTTATTCACCTTTAAATGCTTGATATTTTTTTACATGGATCCTGTGTTCGCTCCATTTAAGAGTATTTTTATTCCACCTCAAAGAATGAATATATTTGCTATATTCTAAAGTTTTGTTGTTTTACCTTTTACTTTTAGATCTAAAATCCACTGTGAATTGATTTTTATGTACGTTGCAAAGTAGGAGTTAAGATTCATTTTTGAATAAAAACATCCAACTAGTGGAGCACTACTGATTAAAAAGACTGTCCTCTGTCTACTTCTCTGCAGTGGTGTCTTTGACATAAATCAGAGTTCCATATGTCAGCATGTCTGTTTATGGACTCTATGCTCAGTTCCATATTTTGTATCACAATGCCAAGCAGTGTTAATTACTGAAGCTTTATGGTAACTCTTGATATCTGGCAGTGTATATCCTCCAAAATACTTCTTCCTTAAAGAACACATTGGAAATTCTTGATCCTCTTCATTTCCTAATAAATTATATTATCAGATTATCAGTTTCTACCTATCATCCTGCCAAGATTTTGATTAAGATTATGTGGAATCTATAAATCAATGAGAGAAAATGTCCTTAAATAAGTGATCCTAGCAATGCATGATGTTGGTATTTCTCTCCATTTATTTATATTTTCTTTAATTTCTCAGAAGCATTTGGTACTTTTATTTGGAGAGACCTTACACATCTCTCATTAGATTTAATTCTATTTCACAGTAGTAAATGTTGTTGATCCAGCCCTTGTCATTGTATGACACATGTCTCTAATGTTCTTTATTCTGTAATTTCTATTTGCTTTTCTTTCTGCTTCAGTTTTGGGTATGTTTTATTTTCTGAAATTTTTAGCCTCTCATCTGCTATTAAATTAATAAATCAATATATATTGGCTCAGCGCTCCCCTCAAAGTCACTATGAATCAGAGTAGTATTTTATAAATGCTCCAAATTTCTTTGAAAGCAACGTGTATTCTCTTACGTTTGGTTATAGAATACAGGGCCAGTAACTCAAGCTAATTTTGTTTTTGGATATATTATTACATTCAGATTTTTCCCTCAAACTTATTTAGTGATAGAGGTGTACTGAAGTCTTCTACTACAGTTATAGACCAACAAATTATTTTTTGTTATTCTGTCATTTTTTCTTTATATATTTGGATGTAATGTAAATAAGTACATATAGGATTAGGTCTTTTCTTGTGAATTGTTCCTTTATATAATGCGGCCTTATTTTTTCATAGCAAAGTATTTCAGTACATTAATAAATGATCAAATATTTCTTCTGATAGACCAGGCACTCTTCCAAATGCCTTATGAATATTAACTTAGGGAGTACTAAATATAAACTTAAGAAGTGTGTACTAGTATCATCCCCACTTTAGATATGAGAAAACTGGCATGTTACTTGCCTGAGCTCTCTGGCTAGCAAGTGGTAGAGCACGGATTTGAGCCCAGTGTCTCTGAGTGGCATAAGTGGTGGACCATCATGGAGACAGTGGTATATTTTCTAGATTCTTCTTTCAGGACTGTCATTCGCTTTTGTAGCTGCAGAAACTCTTCTAAGGGCTCATCCTGCCAACCTCACCGGGAATTTCCTTGGGCCAAAGGAAAGTGCCACACCTAAGATTATGACCACCCCCAATGGCAGCCCACTTCCAATGACTGATTCACGGGGGAATACAAAGGCCCAATTCCTTTGTCTCAATTTGAGAAAGCCCTGAAGGACCACCTCAGCTCCAGAGCTCGCACTGGGATAAACTCTTTTCTCCGTTTTTAACTTATCATAGTTCAATCTCTTCTGCCAATCTCAGTTCTCTTCTTTACAGATGGTTACGTCAAGCAAGTAACAAACTTTTTATGCCAAAGTTTCTTAATCTGTATAATGCGAACCATGAGAGTGCCTACTTCACAGACTTGTATTAAATATTCAATCAGCTACGATATGTAAAGCATTTATGAGACTCCCAGTATATAGGAAACATTATATATTACATCATTTATTGTGAATTTATTTAAATCCATTGTAGCATTATACTGAGAAAAATGAGCAATGCACAAAAACGAGTAAATATTGTATGATTCTATTTGTATGAGTTCCAAGAACAGTCAAAAAATAATCTGTGATAGGAAAAATAATCAGAACAGTGGTTGCATCTAACCTCAGATTGTGGAGAAGGGGTGAGGCAGGAGCAAGGATTGACCGAGAAGGGATATGGAGGAATTTTATGGGGTGAGGAGAACATTCTATATCTTGAAAGGAGTGTAGGTTACAGAGGTGTATGCATTTGTCAAAATGCATTAAGTTCTACACCTAAGATCTATGTGTTGTGCTATATTTAATATATACCTCAATTTAAATCAGATTCATTTTCCTAAGTGAAAGAAGCCAGAGACAAAAAGCCATTTATTGTATATTCCATAGTACGCCATTTGGGGAAAAGCAAAATTGTAGTGAAGGACAACAAATCAATGTTTCCTGGGGCAAAGAGTAAGAAAGGGGGATGACTACAAAAGGGCAGCAGAAAGGAATTTGGGAGTGATGGAATTGTCCTATCAAGACTGTTCATGTGTGTATCATGTTCGATCATGACTATGTTGACGGATACACAACTCTATGCATTTGCCAAGACCCATAGAACTGTACACCCTAGAGTGGATATTACTGTAGTTTAAAAAAATTAATCCACCAGGTAGTGAAGGGAACATAAAATGGAAAACAAGCTATAACAAATGAATCTAAATGTTGTGGAAAAGGAATAACACAGCCAGAATGAAGGCTATGAAAAGGAAACCAAATTTACTTTGGAAAACTATGTTTTACCAGATCCTGTAAGCCTGGATCAAAAGAAGTGACCAGAAATCATGTACTCTAGTTCATACATAATGTTTCTCAGAATGGTATGGGTTAGCAATTCTGAAATTAGTTTATGCATATACTAGATCTGAAAAACTAAGTAAATATATTGTAGACGATGAGAGCCAGTGTATCACAGTCAAAGAAAGATGTTATAAACAAGGAAAGAGAGAAGGTTAGCTCTTATTCCACTCCAACTGAGACGTTTGTTGGAATAAGAGCTACTGTTATCAATTCCAGCTTTTCACAGATGGATGGGTAGATAAAAAGAGAGAGATAATGTGTGTATGTAGAGGATAGTATAGATTCATATCCTTCCAAGGTCTGTCAGCTCAGAAGACCTAGAAGAACGACACTCCAGTAATAATGACAATACCTATCAACCACCCAGAAATTAGTTTCTAAGATACTATTCTAAAAAAAAAAGGAAGAAACCAGGGTTCTCTGGAGGAATAGTGGATTCCAGGGGTACGGTAGAGGAAATACAACTGATCCTGAAATATCACTGAAGGATATTCTAGTGGAAAATAAAGATTCACAAAAAGAAGCCCCTAAAATCTGCTTAAAAATCCCCCCTCAGCTCTTTGAATAGCACCGAACTTGTGCATGTGCAGGGAATGAATCTAGGCGACTTAGAAGAGAAAAGCCACTGAAAACTGAATATTGTGCAGAAATTTCTGAGATCACACATGCCAGGAGTTGAAGGTTGGCTTTTGGAGTCATCTGGAGTGGAATGACTTTGATAAAAAAAAAAAAAAAGTCCTGGCTTTCAATTATGACCCTAGAAATGTCACAGCCTGAGAGTCAGTGCCACACACTAAGAGTAAGATCTACATCTCAGGAGTCAGTGCAAAACTGAAATAAATAAGTCATTTTAGGTTATCCTTCAGAGGCTCAACGTGATCCATTCGTACTGGAAACCTAATCTTTAGAGGAAGGAAACATGAGTAAGAGCTTCTACAAGGTATTGTTCACAAGATCCAGCACACAATAAAAGATCAATGACCCACCCAGTCTATGCCAACAATACCGACAAGGGCAGACCCAGAAAGAGAGACTTCTGATCTCCCCCAACACTAGAAGAAAGGAGTTCTATAAAGACCACTCCAGAGCCCCCTGACTAAAGATAAGTCGAATCTCATGCAATTATCCCAATCCTCTCCCTGAATTAGAGACAATGGCCCTCCATCCAGTGACCGCTCCATGTCACCCCAACACTTGAGAAGTGTGAGCCCCATACAAGCAGTGGTCCTCCAGCGTCCAAGCACCAGAGACAACAGGAACCGCACTCTCATATCTCCCAGTTATCCCCAACATCATGAGGACTGCATCAAATGATGGAAGCTTCAGCAAGTGATTTCCTATATTCCTGCAAGATTAGAGATGTGGGAAACCCCAAAAAGCAACTTACAACCCCCTATACACAAAGAAGGGAGCCCCAACAAATACCACACCATTTTAACCAACACAAACCCCAGCTTGCCTCTTTACTCCTCAGACTAGATATGAGTATACCCAGCGAAGAGTAACCCAGTGTCCCTGCCCAGAAAAGAAATGACCAGAGTCTCCCTAGGCAACACACCAGGCTCTCCAATGTAAGTGTCAAACAGATCCTCAGAAAACTCCCTCTCTTCCCATTATCACAAAATAAGAGTCTATAGAAGCATCAGCAAGCAGCACTCAACACAAATGAGAGGAAGCCACAATGCAAGACCCTCAAGTCCCTATCAACAGGAGATGACGGCCCCTGTGGTGATTCCTCCCTAATCTCAAAAACAAGGATCATTCTCGGCCCCAGCTGCCAGCTCGTCAGCGTCCTCTTGCTATGTATATGTCTCTGTCCCCAACTGTAGTGGAGAGATGGAGCCCCATCTAATATCCCCTGCCCTGGGGAATGTTGAGGACCCAGTCTCAGAATAAGGAACACAGCAGTTGTCCTTACAAGCCACCAAACACCCCCAAGATCCCCTTCTACAGAAGGTGACAGGAGCCCAGGAAGCAGACTTTCCCCCACCATTTCCTAATCCAGCAAACCCCTCTTATCTGTTGCACATCCTGCTGACCATTAGAATATCCTTTACTGCTAAAAGAGTCACTAGGAGCCAAGGAAGGCTGGAGCTTGGGGAGAGGCTGAGAAGGATAGAGAGGGGAGAGTAGCAAGAGTAAAGGGAAAGATGAGACTTTCCATGTTGTCCCAAACAAAGCCATGAATTCCAGAGGGCCCAAATAGCTCCAATCAAACCAGGTTCTCAGGGGTGAGCTGGAGCAGAATAAAAGGAATTCTGGGCTGATGAGGATAGGTCGCCTGGAGGAAAGGTGGGTGTGTAGGCTAGCAGCCAAGATAGCCACCTATGCTACTTTACACCTGTATTTAGGCCCTGTGCAGTCTCCTCTCACATCCGATTAGCCGTGAATTGTCATGAACCCAAATGATCAATACAGTGTTGCAGAAATGACAGTGTCTCACATCTGAGGCTACATCATAAAACACACTGAAGCTTCCTCCTTGGTCTCTTAGATTGCTCCCTCTCTAGGGGAAGCCATCCACCATGCCATGAGGATGCTCAAGTAGCCCTGTGGAGAGGTCCACGTGGACAGGAACCAACTTGTCAGCACCAATTGCTCACCATTCAGTGAGCCACCTGGGAAGCTCTTCCAGCCTCAGTCAAATTTTGAACTTTAATGACTATGTATGCTAGCATGTTTAGGAGTTAAGTATACTGCTGTCTGCAACCTACTTGGAAATGCATTAAACAGAGATGGATTCTTGGGTGATAAATGGATGGAGGTGGCAAAGTAAATATAGTAAATTATAACTGATGGAATGTAGGTGTGGGCTGTCTTCATTAGGGCTGCCATAGGAAAGTACCACAGACCAGGTGGTTTAAACAGCAGAAACTTTCTTTCTCATAATTCTGGAGGCTGGAAGTCCAAGATCAAGGTGCCTGCAGGATTGGTTTCTCCTGAGTCCTCTATCGGTGTCTTCCAGATGACCATCCTCTTGCTGCCTCTTCACGTGGTCATCCCTCTGTGCATGCGTGCCCCTGGCGTCTCTTGGTCTATATGTCCTAATCTCCTCTTATAAGGACAGTGATCAGATTGGATTAGTGTCCACCCTAATGGCCCTATTTTATCTCAGTTACTTTCTATTAAGTCACAGCATCCAAATAAATTCACAATAAGAGGTACTAGAGATTAGCGGTTCAACACATGACTGTTGAGGGGACAGAATTCTGTCCATAACTTGACTGTTCAACTCTTTCAAATTATCTCCATGCCTGAACATTTTTCCTAATAAAGTGGGTGCAGGTGATGTTCTAAGGCAGGAAAGAAAAAATGAATTGTTAACAAAAAAATTATGTTGGAACCCCCAGTTGTTCTGTGGAATAGGGATTATCATGGATTTAGTATAAATATTAAAGCTGTGAAAGTCCTAGAAAAAAACAAGGGATAAGTATTTTATATAGAATCTCAGAGAAAAGATGGTCTTTTAAAACTATAACATAAAACAAGAAACGAAGTTAACATGTTTGATTTCCTTTAAAAAATCTGCATGGCAGTCGTTGCATGGCAGCACTGACTAGAGGCAAAGACAAAAAAAAGAAAAGAGGAGAATGTTGGCAACTCATCACAAAAATCTAATTTATTAACATTAAGGAACACTTACCAACCAAAAACGAACAAGAATCCGTTGGAGAAATGGACCAATTACGAAGAACAGTTCACAGGAAACACAGAATGTTCTCAGTATAATAGATGATTCTCAACTTCACCCACCAAAGGAAAAATACGAAGTAAAACACCAAGATTCTTGTTTTTATTTATCAGATTAGGAACATTTACTGTTTGTTTAATATGTTGATCTATTAGGATGTAGAGAAAGTGGCACTCTCATACCACAGTGAAGAGGGGGTGAATTTGAACAACCTCCGCCCCCGGACATGAGGACCTTGACAGGCAGAGAGAACCCAGCTGAGCCCAGGACTTGGTGGGAAAGAGCTGAACTGTGGCAGTGAACTCAGAGAAAGCCGAAACCAGACAGAGAGAGATGAATCGGAACCGCTGAGCCAAGGAGCGGCGGGGAGAGGTGGAGGGAGCAGAAGCGGGCGGAAAGAACTGAAGAGAAACGGAAAGAGCCTAAGATGTGAAAACACAGCAGAGGCCAGGCGGAAGGGCCCTAAGCCTGGTTGGAGGAGCCAAGCCCACCCGAAAAGCAGCGAGAGGTGGCGGAGAGAGCCGAGCCCAGGGGCCGCTGGGAATAGATGAGAGGTCGTAGGCAGCGGAGAGAGGACTGGCTGGCGGCGCCCCAGAAGGAAGCGGAGGCGAGGACAGCGGAGAATGAAGGCGACAGCGCTGGATGGGAGCCCGGAGCCTCCCACGCGCCCGAACTGCTCCGAGCGCACCGCTGGAGGGTCGTCGACCCGGTCCCCGCTGCCCTCCTCCCCGCTCCTCCGGCACCGCCGCTGCCCACTGCGCAGGGCAGTCTGGCCGGACAGCGGCGTGTCCTCCGCCCACGATGAGGAAGCGCATGTCCCCACGTCTGGATCCTCCGGACGTGATGGCTGCGTGGAGTCTGGAGCTGATGTCCACTGCGGGGACTGACTCTGGGGGTGCAGAGTCTGACCCACACTGAGCCTGTGGACCCAGCCTGTGGGGAAGGCCGCTGGGGGGGCAGTGACCACGCCGGCTGACCAGAGGTCTGGGAAGAGGCCCCCATCCTAGACCAAGGCTGGAATGCGAACTGTGTGCCCCTCCTGACCGTCTCCCCACTTCCAACACCAATGCCAGGCTCTCATTCAGGGCTCTTGATTGTGTCCAGCAGAGGATTGTTAGAGTAATCGCTCATGGAGCCTCTGGGAGGACGGGGATGGGCTGGAGCTCCGCTGAGGCTGCTTCTATTAGCTGTTGTACAAATCGATCGTCATCAGAGTGTTGCTCCCACCTCCTGGTTCAGAGTCTGTGTGGATGCTTCTGATCAACAGAACTGTTACCCTGGCTGCAGTGTGGAGGCTGCAAATAGACGTATCTGGCATTTTCTGCTTTTAAATCAGGAAGCTGGTGTTGTCTCCCCCCAGGATCACAAAGTTAGGGAAGCCAACAAACCTAGGATAGGGGTTCAGTGGCTGAGAAATCAAGAAGGATGACAGATTCAGTGACTGAGAAATCAAGAAGGATGACAGATGTCTACTAGGAGGCCCTGTACCTGAAGTTTTTTAAGAGGAATCACTGGAGACCACATGTGTCAGCAACCTTGGGAATTTCCACTCTAATTGTTTATGTTAAAGTTGCTGCAGCTGGAAAGCATGTATTGGACTTGGCAGTCTTCACCAAGGTGGCCACTACTGGTCCAAACCTCTGCCTTTTAGGGCCCTTGCTAAAGGCTCCACCAGTGTTTACATTGAGGAGACCTGGTGCCTAAGCAGACCTGAGCTGACTGGATGGCAGTGAGTACGAAGGGTGATGGGAGACATTGATGTTGGGCCACTGAAGGTGAGAGTGGGACCAGCAAAAGGTGGACCAGAGCAACCCAAATATCATTATCTGATGAATGTATAAACACAACGTGATCTGTATCTCTGTACATTGTGTGTTCTTCAGCCATAAAGATATGAAGGACACGTGCTACACCATGGATGCACCTTGAAGACCATCTGCTAATTGAAAGCATCTAGTCAAAGAAGACCACTTATTATATGATTCCATTTACATGGAATGTCAAATATGGGCAAATCTGTACAGACAGGAAGTAAATTTGTGATTGTTTAAGTTTGGGGGTGGGAGAAGGAAGTGCATGGGTAATACTCAATTATTTCTATTTGGATCTTTTTACAATTTCTATTTATTGATATTCTCTGTGAATTGAGACATCATTCTCTTTATTTTTGTTGGTCCTTTGTCCCTACTTTCCATTAGCCCTTTGAGCGTATATAAGAGAGTTGTTTTAAAGTCTTTGTCTCATGAGTCCAATGCCTGGGCGTTCTCAGGAAAAACTTATGTCAGTTTCCATTTTATTCATATGAACTGGCTATACTTTCCTCCAGCTTCATATCATTTGTAATTTTGTAGTGGTACCTGGACATTTTGTGTATTAGAATGTGGTCGTTGTGAGAATCAGATTCTTCTCTCTCTCCAGGTTTTGCTGTTGTGGCTTTTTATGAGCTGCAATCATCCTTTTGTTTAGTGACTTTTCAAACTATTTTTGCAAAGACTATGTTCTTTGATGTGTGTGGTCACTGAAATCTCTTTTCAGTTGTCTTAACAATCAGCAAGTGACTTGACAGAGATTTCTTTAAATGCAAGGATCCAAAAGAACACATTTTAACAAAAGAAAAACTTAAAATATCTCCAGTCTTTTTTTTTTGTGTGAGGAAGATCAGCCTTGAGCTAATATCCATTGCCAATCCTCCTCTTTTTTTTTTTTTTTTGCTGAGGAAGACTGACCCTGGGCTAACATCCATGCCCATCTTCCTCTACTTTATATGGGACGCCATCACAGCATGGCTTGACAAGCGATTCATTGGTGTGCACCCGGGATCCGAACCTGCGAACCTTTAGCAGCCAAAGCAGAGCGCGTGCACTTAACTGCTTGCGCCACTGGGCCGGCCCCAAAATATCTCCAGTCTTTGCAGCTGGGCCCCCTGTAACTCTTCCTTAGACTTTACCCCCTACCTGCATGGGACCAACAGATCTGCCAGAGGTGCAAGCTCAGGTCTTCTCAGTTCTTCTCTGAGCACCCGTCCATCCTGGGAATGCACATTGCACTCCAGCTTCCCTGGTAGATGCAGTGGCCGCTCTAAGCCTTGATTTCCCAATAAACTTCCTACTCAGATGCCTCCTTTCCAGATTTTTATGTATCTCTCCTGACCCAGCCATCATCCCTCACCCAGACATCTACCAGTAACATAGACCTTTAAATCTTTCATCAGACAATGACACCACCTGGAAAGTCCCTCCTGCCTGAGGGGGAGAAATAACTGTCACCTTCTGCACTGGTCCCTCAGGGACCCAAAAGACAGATCACTACCACCCAGTCACACAATCACCTTATTTGAAGAAGTATGTTAGTATTTGTCATCTGTCATGAGGGAGCCATGTGAGGAATCTTGGCTCCCATCCTCTCACATCCTCCGCTGTACCAGGGTATGGCAGCAGGTAGGCATTAACCAAAAACACCACAGTGCTTTCTTACCCAAATTCAGCCACGTTTTCCTTCATTAATCACTCCTCTGGATGCTGTAAGTTTTTTATTATAATTCAGAGTTGTGAAACACTTGATTCTGTCAGTTTTGTCCAACAGAACGGTTGCTTCAGTGGAGAGAATGATTCTGTGAGCACGTTAATTTGCCTTTGTTGTTAACGGAACTGGGGAAATGTTTTGATATGTCACTTTGTCCTTATTCTCCTTCATGTTTATTTTGTTTGGTGGTTGGTTCTCAAAAATTCTTCTTTCATTTTGAAGACTTTCTCTTCCATATGAATTTAAGAATCACCAACACGAATTCAAAAAAAGTTATTTTTAAGTTTATTATGTTGAATCAAGTACTTTTGAGGAAAACAACTCCTCCAATATTGTTATTGAGAACAACTCCTCTGATATTGTTAGCATTCATATCTGCCTGAGCCAGCTCCCAAACTCAACTTGAGGGTAGAGGATGTAGTCGGTTGAATAACATCTCCCAAAGATTCAAGTTCACCCAGAACCTCAGAATATGACTTTATTTGCAAACAGGGTCTTTGCAGATGTGATTAAAGATCTGCAGATGAACTCATCCTGGATTTAGGGTGGGCCCTCAATTCAATGACTGGTGTCCTTATAAGAAGAAGATACGACACAGAGACATGGAGGGAAGAAGATCACGTGAAAAACGTAGGCATAGTTTGGAGATCTGCTGCCACAAGACAGGGAAGCAGGTACCAGCAGGAGCTGGAAGAAGTGAGGGAGGATTCTCTGCTGTTGATAAACTGAATCAATTGTAGGGTTCCCCTTTTTTTTCACTCAAACCACCAAATCCTAATCGTACCTTGTCTTAAAAATTCTGATTATCACGTGGCTTATCATATGGATGTCCTGAAGATCATGGACCACGCCCGATGTCATCATTTAAATTTCTCATGTCCGCAATTATCACATATGAATACCTTCGTTTTTCAATGAAACTCATTGAAATCATGGTCTACATCTAAGAATTCATCAGGAATAAATTAAAGGTATGGGAAAGAAAACCCAACTAATGTTAACTTAAAATAATTTAACAGAATATAAGAGGGAAGAAAACATGCAATGAGGGAAGAAATCAGCTCATGGTAATGAGACTTGAGGAGTGGATTGTGTCCAGGCACTGAGATGCAGCATACAAATGAGGGGACAGGTCTTGTCCTGACCGTCTGCCAAACCCACCCCTACTCTGCTGTCCTCCCAGGTGGCCTCAGACCCTGTCAGTGGCTCCTACACTGTGACCTCTCTCAGCTCCACTCCCCAGAACTCCAGGTCTGGCAGGTAAGAACCCCATGTATACCCAGCTCTACCTCCTGTTAGATAAAGGGTCCTGTGCCTGGATCCTATTGGACCAGAGAGGGCCATTTGACACCCCCTGTCCCAGGACGTCAAAGGGTTTGGAATATGCAGATTAGCTCACATTGAGGAATTAGAACAGCCTAATCCTAGGGAGGAGTCATCCCCACAACAAAGCTGTGGGCTCCAGGAGGGAGCCATCGTTGTGTCAAATCCAGAGGCCATTGTCAGGAGGCACAAGGCACAGCTGTCCACCTCCACTCACTCTCTGCCCTTCTGTTTCTCAATCACTATGAACTTCTGAAATAGGCTTCCTTCCCCATGTCTGCTAAGACTGCTCTATCAAAGCTCATCAAGAAAGTCCAGAAAATTCCAGATCCTTCCAAAACCATATCAGTCCTTTTCCATCCTGACCCAGTAAAAGAGTCCTACTATCTGACTTCTGTAACTTGACCCTTTTTACCACCAAATATTGTTCATCACATGTTTATTGAATAATTATGGTGTGACCTACTCTGTGAGCAGGTGGACAAGTATCGTTGACTCAGGACCTAGTGTCAAGGTGAAGGCAGGGAGCCTGCTGCCAAGATTCACTCAGTGCAAAATGCTTCCAAACAAAATTTTCCTTGTTAAGAATCTAAGCTGAACTCTAGTTAAAAAAACCACCACGGTTATTTTAGGTAACAGATAAGGCTGTAACAGGTAGACTAAGGGCTAGTTAAATTATATGAAAATGGCTTGTATTTGAGTTAGCATTTGGCAAAGATAAGGGTACAACTTATGTTAGAATGAGATATAAAAGCAAGCTTAGTAAAGTAAGACTTTTATGGAATCAAATTAATTTAACGTTAAACAACGTTAAAGCTCTTTACAATAGGTATCATCTTTTCCTGATTGCAAGTATTCTAAAAAATATAACTAAAAATACTAAATGATCCCTTAGGCCAAATTACCTTTAATATACAAGTGAATAAGAATCATGCTAAGCAGAAATTGCAGTATACAAGGACAAATAAAGATCTTCTTTCCTGTCACATGAAACCCGATCTTTCACCCACTCAACTGTCGACTCTTCACATTTATGTCTCTCAAAAGAGTTTAATAAAGTGCAATTATAAAATGACAAAGCATCACGGTCCATAGCAAGAAGAGGGGTTGACATTAAATGAGGCAAGTTAAACTGGGGACTGTTCATGGGGAACCACTTTCCCAGGGACACAATTCTTAGCTTCTTCAGCATGACCTTCTCCTATTTTCCATCAGGTCCCAGAACATCGTTCCTGGCTCCTTGCTCTCTCTGCCTCCCTGCCAAACCTGTCTGCCCTCAGGGCCTCAGTCAGTCTTTCCTTTGCTTTTTTCACTTTCTGACTCTGTCTCCAGATGTCTACATAAGTGATGGGCTGTCTGTAGAGTGGTTGGGGGAGACTGAGACCCACTCCTGGGATCACCTCTGCCCAGTCTGAAGACTGTGTGGCACTGGGGTTGAGGCTGGTGTTTAGAGACCCAGCATCAACACAGCCCAGGGATTCACCTGGACCACTGATGCAATTATATTTAAGGTATTTGTGATATAGAAAGTACTTAAAAGTTCTCCTTCACTGCAGCAGGCCCGGAGTCCCTGCAGTCTCCTGTATGCACAGACTTACTGAAGGTTCTGCAAGGTCTCCTCCCGTTGACTGTACCTGACCTCATTGCCAGGGTGGAAATTTATCCTTGTAACTGGTCTCTTGAAAATGCAGCTGGTGAATCTTATAGGAAGTACAGACCTTTCACGATGTCTCCACTTGCTCTTGGCTAAATGGACCTGTCTTTTCTTCTCTGAAGTCTGCGGCATCATATTTCTTTTGAGCTTCCCCTTTCAAAACAAAATGATATGTGAAATCTGAATAAAATGGGGGATGCAGACTGCCAGCCATGGAGAAGGTTCTCACTTCATTTGGATCTTCCATCCTCCTGTATCCTGGAGAAATATTTCTCAAACTTCCCTGTGCATCACAATCATCTGGAGGGTTGTTAAAACACAGATTGCTGGACCTCCACCCAAGGAGCCCTGGGGAGGTCTAAGAATTTGCACTTCTCATTGTTCCCTGATGATGCTGATGCTGCTGGCACAGGCACCACACACTGAGAACGAGAACCTGGGACATCAACCTGATATGAGTCAAGGGCAGAGAGGACTATGAAAACCAGATGGTCGTGTGCCCAGAGCATAGTAATTTAGTGCCTCATCTCTAATGATATCACGTTCGTCTCAGCAATTTAATGCTCACTTCACTTGCACACCTAAGTCCCATCTTCACTCAAATATTCTCCTGTTCATAAGTAAATAACTCACACATGCCATATTCTCATCACACAGTCCTATCCACTGTAAATAACCATTTTTCCTCCCCTGACTCTTCCTCTCTCCTCCTACTCCTCCCTGTTAATCTGGGCTCCACCATCTGACTTAACACAATTCATGCTTCTTAGAAGTCAATCCTGCTCTCACATTTGTTCCACTTCCTCACCCTATTCTAGGCCATCCCATCCATTTACCTGGCTTCAAATAACAGTAATGAACTAGAAATGCCCGTAGAGTCAGCACAGATCTTGCTTCAACCCTGAGATCCAAATACCCATCTGCCCACTCACAACTTTAGTGATAACTCGATGACTCAGCTTGCAGTTAGCAGGTCCCAAGTTGAACAAACCAGTTCTCCAAAGAATCACCCATATCTCAGGGTCCCCTAATCTCACTTGTTGGTACTGATATCCTGTCTACACCTGAGTGTCATTCTGGATACCCTGCCACTCCACACTTGTACATCAATCAACCATCCGTCCTCCCTCCTGAATCCACCTAAAAATTCTCCAATTTTGAATAATTCTTGAGCACCTTTCAGATTTCCTACAATATGCCATTTCCACAGAGTGGCATTTCCTGATTCAGCCATCAAAATTAATGTCACATTGTCTCTGTTAATTTTTAAAATTTTTAATTGTACTTGTATTTTCATCTATTTCTCTCATAGCGTTTTTCTCACTAAATTGGATACTCCATGAAGTGAAGACTCATGTGGACTGTAATGTTTTACACTGCCGTATTCACTCATTGCTGTGCCCTTAGAAGGTACTCAATATATTTATTGAAAGAAATTATTCAAACTCCAATAAATACTTTCTAAAATTTTCAAACAAATTCACTCGACTGAAGTTATACAAGGATATAACCTGTTTTGTGGTATACTGCAATAAATTATCACTAATATTACAAATCCTTTCTGTCTGTAATTCATTTTAAGACTCTAACCACAATAATCTATTTGAAATGTAAATCAAATCAGTGCACATTTCCTTTACAATCTCTCATTTCTGTCTTCAGATACTCTTTTTTTCTGTATGTGTGAGGAAGATCGGCCCTGAGCTAACATCTGTCAATCCTCTCTTTTTTTTTTTGCTGAGGAAGACTGGTCCTGGGCTAACATCCATGCTCACCTTCCTCTACTTCATATGAGATGCCGCCACAGCATGACTTGACAAGAGGTATGTTGGTGCACCCCGGGATCCGAACCGGTGAACCCTGGGCTACTTAAGCAGAGCACATGCACTTTATTGCTTGCGCCATCAGGCCAGCCCCTCAGATACTTTTTAACAGTGAAGTCATAAATCTCGTTTCATCCCTGTTGTCCTGCCATAATGATTAATACCACCCGTTTCATTCTCCAACATGTCCCAGTTTGGAGGGAAAGTTATTTGATCCTCCCATTTATAGAGCACCTATTATAAGCCAAGTTATATAGTAAAACCCATGATCCAGAATTTAACTTAAAAAGTCACTGCCCCTGTTTATTTTAATCTTGGTGAAAGGGATGAGTTAATAAAGAGACTAATGAATGTGTAATATAGTGTTAGGTATAATTAGATCCTGTAATAAACAGTAAGGGCTACGCAGAGATACAGAGACAGAGCGAGGGATGGAGGAAGAACAGTAAGGAGGGATAAAGGGAAAGAAATTACCTACAATTATTTTATTTATTTATTTATTTTGTGAGGAAGATTAGCCCTGAGCTAACATCCATGCCAATCCTCCTCTTTCTTTTGCTGAGGAAGACTTGCCCTGTGCTATCATCTGTGCCCATCTTCCTCAACTTTATATGGGATCCCGCCACAGCTTTGCCTGACAAGTGGTGCCTTAGTGCGTGCCCAGGATCTGAACCCAGGCCGCCAGCAGAGGAGCGTGTGCACTTAACCGCTACGGCATGGGGTCACCCACCTACAATTATTGATGATGAAGAGATTAGGGAAGGACTAACTGATGAGGTGATATTTGAGCACAGAACAGAATATTTTTTTAAAAAGACCAATCTCATTGTGAGTAAAAAATTTTCCAGAGATGGGAACAATGTGAAAGGTGCAGGGCTGAATACTAATTCCACTTCCCAGTGATTTTGTTGGTTAAAAACAAAACAAAACAAAACAAAACCAATGTCTGGCCTATTAACCCAAGAAAGCTCCCTCTACAGAAAATTACAATACCTTGAACATTACCTAACAAACATTAACACCTAAGAAACAACATTCAGTAAGGTTTGGTCTTGTTTTAAGTGCTACGGTCTGCTCACTTAAAGAGGTTTCACAGAAGGACAAAGTGTAGAAATGGACATTCTTGCCGTCCATATGGATTCCACGCTCACCAGTATAGGCTGGCTTGGAAAACAGAACAATGCAGCTTCCTCCATGGCTGAAGAGTTGTCCTGCTGACCCCACTCCTGATGTGTAGACAGCCTGTGGATTGCTGGAAAATGCAGGGACTACTGCCTCTGATTCCCCTTTTATGGAGGAAGGGAGTGGATAATCCAATCTGTGGATGATCCAGAGGAGACATCCTGTCTCTTATCAATGGGATTTGAGAGATTCCTAAAGCTTTATACCTAAACACATAAATGTTGGATTATTGACACTATCAGATACTGTTGGTAGATGAAAAAATTTAATACAATTGTGTGGTGAGGTGGTATTTGCAGTTTCTATCAATATTTTAATGTTTCCTTTTTCTTCCACTATGGATACCTTCTGTAAAATTAGAAATGGAAGTGTATATGTACAAAATGTCCACACAACTTATGTTTTAATAGGAAAAAATAGAGACTGTGTAAACGTTTATCAATAAAAGAATGTCCAAAATTTTTATTAACAAGTCTCTAGAACATAGCACAGAGCCATTAAAAAGAAATTAGTATTTTGTGCATTAACATCTCAGGTAATTTCCAGTAAACTTGTAATTATTTCAACCGTCTTACTCTTTCCCTTCCATTTGACCCGAATAATTAATGTTCCTTTACTCTCTTTACTTCACTGATGTTGATTTAACTCTTTTATTATTCCATTAATTCCTCTATAAACTTATTAGTTGAAATCATATAGAAATCTTTGTTTAATTGCGCTAATGGTTAAATCCTGAATCCTTAATAAAGCATAATATGAATAATTACTTTTAACATCTCCCCCAAATGCTAATACCTTCAACACTTTCAATTCTATTTTTAACCTTCCTGACATTTGTATTACTGTTTTCATGCATTTTATTCTACATATATTTTAATCTCCATGAGAGATTTCTAGAATTACTTCACAAAATAAAATTCACTTATATTTATTTATAAATTTTCCTTTCCTTTCCTCTTCAGTCCTTACTGCATTCCTGGTTTTCAACCTGGGATCATATTCCTTCGGCTGTGATAACTCACTGCAGTATTTTGTCTAATTCAAAGCTACTAACAATGAAAAGTTTCACTTTAAGTTTTTCTAGAACATTGTAATTTGGGGCACTATTGCTTCTGGGTGTAGAATTCTGGTTTGACATGAGATATCTTTTAGCATTTTAAAAATGCTGCTCTGTTGATATCTATCTTATTTTCTTTATGGGTAGAAATCACCAATTGGCCTTTTTCTTGCTTATTTGGCCTCTCTAGTCCCTAAAATCCTTTACATTAACTTTGGATTTTAGACCATAGTTTATTTCATTAATATTTCCTGTATATGCACTCTGCTTAGGGAAGCTTGAATTAATTGAACCTGTGGATTGATGTCTTTCATCAACTGGGAACATGCTTGTGTATTTTCACTTCTGATATCAATTCCTCCCCATGTTCTCTCTACTCCCCTTTTAATCACATCCCATGTGTCTTCTAATTCTACCCTGAATTTTCCAATGTCATTGGCCCTATGGTTTTATTGAGAGATTTGCTCTTGAGCTGTCTTCCACTTTAGTAAATCAGCCTTTTGCTGGAATCAATTCCTTCTTAGTTACTTAAATTCTTAATTTAAGTTCTAACATAAACACAATATATAACTTGAAATTTTTTAAAAAAGAGATAGCAGAGCATTTTGACAATAAGGAGAAAATGATTTACTTTTGATACAATAAAACTTAAATAGATAGGAGAAAATTATATATTGGATCATATTAAGATATATGAGGAGCCAGTATTCATTAAAATTCACCAGTAAGGCAGAGTGGTTGGAAAACCTGAATATCTTCTTCTTTGTACTGATGTGGACTACATTTTGAAATGATAATATTTAGATTTCTTGGGTTAAATAAAAATGTTATAAAATACAGTTTCATTTGTTTGTATTTACTTCTTTAACATGTGATCTGGAAAATTTAAATGACATAGGTCACGTTGTGATGTCACTGTTGGTCTTGGTTGGATAGAGCCATGATGTGATGGTTAACTTTAGCTGTCAACTTGACTACACTCAGGGATGCCCAGATAGACTGTGAAGCATTATTTCTGGGTGTGCCTGTGAGGATGTTTCTGGAAGAGATTAGCATTTGATTCCATAGTCTACATAAACAAACCCACCCTCACTAGTGTGGGTGGGCATCATCTAATCTGTTAAGGGCTCAATAGAACAAAAAGCGAAGAAAGGCTGAATCCACTATCTCCTCCTGACCTGGGATGTCCATCATTTCCTGCCCGTGGACATCAGATGTCCTGGTTCTAAGGCGTTCAGACTCTGACAGAATGATATCACTGTTTTTTCTGGTTCTCCAGCTTGCAGATGGCAGATTGTGGAACTTCTCAACCTCCATAGCCTTGTGAGCCAATTGCTACAATAAATCTCCACTTCCATATGTTTATATATATTCTATGTTTCTATTTCTCTAGAGAATCCTGACTAACACACATGGATAACAAACTGTATATTAAGTGCACCTGGAGGAAATTTCCCAAGGCATAGGTGGCTCCCCCAACCCCCAGGAGGAAGCTATTCATCCCATTTAGGCAACAGGCATGAGCACGTGCACACACACACACACAAACACACACACAAAAGACAAGTAATTTGAAAATGTGCTCAAGCTCAAACTCTCAGTCTCTGCCTTATCGTTCATCACAGCAGTGATTTCTACATGGCATGTTATACATCCTTTGCCATTTATGATCTCTTTCCTCTCACTAAGACTAAATCAAACAGGGGCAGTCAGTCTGTTTAGTTATTTTGTAGATCACGGGTTTTATACCAGAGCTTTGCATGTAGTAAGTGCTTTACAAATAGAATGACCAAATAGTTTTCCCTCCAAACTGGAACATATCAGGTAATGAAAAGGGTAGTATTAATATTTATGATAAGACAACAGGAGAAATATGTGCTGAAGATAGAAATGGAGGATTTAAAAGTTAAGATGAACTGATCACTTTTGCATTTTAAACAGATCATTGTAACTAGAGTCTCGTGATTGGATTACCAGGAGAAAGGATTTGGAATCTTAAGCTACTCTTGCTAATTTATTGCAGTGTACCACTATAAAGGTGGTATATTTGCACAAGAGTAGTTACGGGGAGGGGCCGGCCCTGTGGCTTAGCAGTTAAGTGCATGCTCTGCTGCTGGTGGCTGGGGTTCGGATCCTGGGTGCACACCAATGCACTACTTCTCTGGCCATGCTGAGGCCATGTACCACATACAGCAACTAGAAGGATGTGCAACTATGACATACAACTCTCTGCTGGGGCTTTGGGGAAAAAAAGGAGGAGGACTGGCAATAGATGTCAATTCAGAGCCAGTCTTCCTCAACAAAAAGAGGAGGATTAACATGGATGTTAGCTCAGGGCTGATCTACCTTGGAAAAAAAAATAAGATTAGTTAAGTGGATGGATTTAAAATATTTCATGAAGCAAAGTTTTAGTGTTTGAATTTTATATGTATATAATATAAAATACATATTGTGCACATAATATATGTGAGCCCTTTTTGTGTGCAAAGCCACATGTGAACACTATTGTGTGAAAATTTGGAAAATCCATATTAGTCTTGTCTTCATTGGATATCTAATTTAGTGAGAAAGAACCAAATCTTGAAAGAAATAGATAATAATGCACATATAACTAAAATAGAAAAAAAATCAACAAAGAGGAAAAATGGGGTTTTGTAATTTAGGTTATTAAAGCAAGAGAGTTCACTGTGTGGAAATGCTAATTTGTAGGAGACCTGAAAGGTGATTAGAAATAAATCAGAAGTGGATAACCCGTAGGTAGATTCAGAAGGGTGGATGGATGGTTCATTGATATGTGAGTGTGGGGTGGCAGGTTGTCCAGAGTGACACCCAAGTGTAGACAGGTTATTACCACAAATAAGTGAGTTTGGGGACACTGAGAGAGAAGCAAATTATTTGGGGAAGCGATTTGTTCAACTTGGGACCTAGTCATTGTGAGTTGAGTCATCACTGATGTGGTGAGTGGGCAGGTAGATAAGTGGGTCTGGGGATCAGAGTTAAGTCTCTGTTGATTCTTTGGACATGTTTGGCTCATTAGTGGTATTTGAAGCCAGAGAAATGGATGGGGTTGCCCTAGAAGGAGGGTGCAGATGGGGAACAGTTGTCAGAGCAGTGCTGACTTCTGGGAAGCATCAGTCGTTGTGGGGTGGTCATAAAGAGAAGCCAGGAATTTGCTCGGGAAGTTTAGACAGGCAAGAGCAGGACAGTGTAGGGTGGTGAATCCCAAGGACAAATGGTCTTTTAAAAGGACATTGGAGTCCGCAATGTCAAGTGCTACTGCAGAGCGTGTCAGATCAATCATGAAAAGTCCCTAGTGGATTAGTAAGAGACATGGCTTGTGAGGTTAACAAGAGAAGCATCCGCAGAATCTGAGTGGGATTGGGTGGGCACTGTGGAAACAGAGGCATTGGGATATATGTGAACGTTTCACAATGGATCCTTGGCAGGAGGAGGGGAGGAGGGTTGTGGAGGGTGAGGACTATTAAGAATGCTGGATGAAAGACTGGTTTGTAGATGGTAGAGATTTGTGCATATTTGAAACTTGAGGGGTGATTCCAGTAGGGAAGTTATGGAAAGCACAACAAATATTGAGGGCATAATGTCATTGAAATGGAAGGAAAAGATAAAAATCAGAATGGTTTCAGCCAAGAAATCAATTTCTTTGCATATAACAACAGAAAAGGTGTGAGAAATGAATTTCTCATGAGGAATATTTGTAGATCTGATGACTAGAGAGTGAAATAGTTCTTGACTGGGGGTTAACAATTTATCTGTGAAATATGGAGGAGGTCGGAATATAGAGATTTATGGAACTCAAGAAATTGAAAGAATTGAGTAGAGCATTCAGGAAGCATTAGAAAAATGCATATAGGTCCATTGGTTGCTGTTGATTATTTGTTGGGATACACAGACTTCTTGTGCATTCTATGTTCAGTGCAAGTGTCAACATGGCATGGCAGTATTTGAAATCATCTGAATTGTGCAGGGTGGATATGATGGCAATAAGGAATCTGGGAGTATGGTCAGTGGATGTTTTAAATGATGGACTGTGGAAACTGAGCTTAATAGACAGGAGTATGAGAAGAAAAGAAAGAGAGGCTTGTGAAGATATTCCTGCTGGAGTAATCTAGTTTATTAAAGAATGGTTATTTAGAGTGGATTTCTTTGTGTAAAAGCTGGAAATGTGGAAATATGTGTTGGGAATATGGTGTTTCTGAATTACTGATTTGCGAGCAGGAGAATTTTGGATGAAGATAGGATCGGGGTGTGGAAGTGAATGACTAGGGATGGAATAGTGAATAATGTCATTAGAGATGAGGCCCTGAAAGGAGCTATGGAGTGCTTGGAACTCTGAGTCCCAATAACAGTGTGCTGTGGGGCACCAGCATGTGTGTATTTGACCATGACAGAGAGAGGAGGAGAGGAATGAACTGAAGCAAGTTGGCGGACGGCAGCTGGTCTGGATTTGACACTGGATAATGACCTTGAGCTTTCTGTCCTTGTCTCACATCAGCTTGATGGTGTCACTGAATCCTGTTCTCCACGTGTGGTCCCTGTACCAGCAGCATCAACATCACCTCTTAGAAATGAAAATTCTCCATTCCTTCCCCAGACCTACTAGGGTTGAGGTCCAGCAATCTGACTTTTAAAAACCCTCCAATGATTGTGATGCACAGTGTGATTTGAGACATGTCTTCAGGGATAGAAGGAAGGTGGAATATCTACGTGAGCTGAGAACGTTCTCCATGGATGGTAGTGTTCATCCTCCATTTTCTTCAAATTTCACATTTTATTTTGTTTTGAAAATGAAAGATCAAAAAATATTCCCCGAATTCATAGTGGAAACAGTAAGACCATGAAACTAAACACAATCAGAAAACTGAAGATCTATGCACCCTGAAGCCTAAGCAGCTGCATGTTCCTGAGGCCAGTTACTGGAATAACTTCCCATCCTGGCGGTGAGGTCAGGTGCAGTCAGTGGGAGCAGACTCTGGAGAAGCCCCAGCAAGTCTGTGGATACAGCAGACTGCAGGGACCCCAGGCCTGCAGCAGTAAAGGAGAACTCTTAAGTTCTTTGGAGTCGCAAATACCTTCGAAACAGTCACACAGGCTGGTCCATGTGAATCCCTGGACCAAGTAGGGGCCGAGGGATCTGCATACCAGCCCTGATCCCACCCCGGCCCACTGTCCATATTGGGCAGAGATGAGTCCAGGAATGGGTCTGGATCGCTCACAGACCCTCTGCAGGCAACAGGCATCTTCTAGAGACATCAGGAGACAGACACAGAAAGTGAAGAAAAGCATGGGAGAGACTGTGGTCTCGGGGACACACGAGATTGCCGGGGAGGCAGACAGAGCAAGGAGCCAAGAAAGGCATCCTGAAAACACAGTGAGGAAAGCAGCTTCAGTGCTGAAGAAAAGGTGAGTGGTGCCATTGAGAAATTCCCCATGACACAGGCTTGACTCTCACAGCATCTCTTTGTAACGTCCATCATGATCTTGACCTTTCATGGTAAACCTCAATATTTATTTATTTGAGTATACTTGGTGAGTTTTCTCCTTATTATATTAAAATTTATAGGATAATTGAAGCTGAGGAATTAGTGATTTGAACTTACATTTGTTTTTTCTAGAACTTACACTCAATGAAGTGATGATACCTACTTGAATGAGATTTGTCTTTTAATGTATATTAAATACAATTCCATACATTTTTATTGTGATTTTGAGTTTTTTTTTTTTTTTTTTTGCTGAGAAAGATTCACCGAGATAACATTTGTTGTCAGTCTTCCTTTACTTTCTATGCAGGTCACCGTCACGGTGTGGCTGCTAATGAGTATTGTATGTCCGTGCCTGGTAACTGGACCTGGGCCACCAAAGCACAACATGCCAAACTTAACCCCTCGGCCAGGGGCCAGCATTATGATTTTGCATCTAATTATAACATAAAATCCATCAATCTTTTTCTTCATTGTCACATGGTAATTCAGACATAGGTGATTTCTATATCATGAATTAAGTATTTCTTCTCTGTTACCTGGCAAATTTGTGTAGCTTTGATTTTGGAATCTAAACAAGGAGCATACCCCCTGGGGACATTATGTTCCACTCAGAGAACTTTGCAGCAGGCTCATTGCCTTCCTTCCCACATTAGATCCAGAGTCGTGGAAATGTGTTTGCCTTGCACACAGCACAGAATACATAGGAATTACTCAACAAACATGTGATAAGTGAACAATTGGTGGCATCATCAGGTCATTCACAGAAGCCAGACTGAGAGAGAACTTCCTTAGGTCAACAAGGAGAAATATTCCTTTATATTTGTGATGTTTTAATTTGTAACATTGCAATGTGAACACCAAGTATACTACTTTTATCAAAATTGTGTTCTGAAGGTTTTCAAAAATCTCGAAATCTCAGAGTAGAGATAAATCAATCTCTGTGAACCTGTTACTTTCTTCAAAGATTGTCAACTCGTATACCATCTGACTTTGTTTATCCTCACACCAAGACTCTAAGAATTTACCAGCTGAGATGGCTGAGAGCACATCATTTCAGCTGTAAATATTTCAGTTTCTCTTACAGCTGAGGGATTTTTTGAACAGAAACACAATAACGTTATCACATACAAAAATAAAAATTTCATTCGGATAATCAACTGTCTAGTCAGTATCCAAAGTCTCCCAGTTTTGTCAAGGTTATTTCTTGTTTTTACATTTTATTTGAGTCAGGATCTTAATGAAACCCTTCTTTTGCAATTGGTTGATCTGTTTCTGAAGTCACTTTTAATCTCTTAGTAGTTCATGCATCTTGGGATTTGGGTGGGATATGAGTGTGTGTGTTTGTGTGTCTATACCGATGTGTGAATTCTTTCTTTCCCGGATGACAGGGCCCTGGAAAGAAAGTCCTGGGCTCTGGGAACCAGGATTTCTACTCTGCTTCTGGCTGAACTAAAAGGCCTCACTGGGTGACACTTGCAGCCTTCAGAAAGGAGGGAGAAGAAGTATCAACGAAGTCAATACAATGGCCCTTGTCTTACAGGGTGTTTCCAGGGCATGATGTTCAAAATGGTGGGTGGTAACACTTTAGCTCCTGGTCGTGGGGTGGGTTCTTGGGGCGAGCTCTGAGCAGTGTCTGTTCACCACCCACACGGGGAGCATTTCAGTATTTTAATTGATAAGGTTGTGTCTGTTGTGTCTGTGGTGTTTAAGATTGGTGATATTCCCCTGCTGGACTCACTTCTATACCTGCTCCTCTCCTGCCTCATCTTTCAAAACTCCCAACAGGAAAGTTTCACATCCCTGTAACACAAATCCACACAACCACAGCACAGACTGGAGAAAAGAACACAGATGTCCCAGGGGCTATGTGCTCTATGCACTCAGGCGCAACTGCCCCTTTGGGACAAGTCAGCAACAAGACGACTGAGTGTGTAAACTAGTGATTGTCTGAGACCATGGACCTCAGAAGCACACGGGCCCAGATGTCACCGTGGGCAGCAAGGGATGGTGTGGGTCATTCAGTGGACAGGATTAAGGTCTATTGTCCTGGCAAACCAGAGCTCACCCCTGATCCATCAGGCACAGTCGGGGAGGAATGGCCACGATGTACCTGACAGGGAGGCTGGGGGCCTTCTAGTGAATTTCTGCGCAAAGAGAATCATACAAGGAAGTGTGGGGATGCTATAAATCCTAGTCCACAGAGAGCAGTGAGGTTTATGGAACAAAGTCTGATTGTACCTTTAAAAGCTGCATCGTGAATCTTTCCCTCTGGATATGAAACAAGCAGGAAAAGGACTTCCAAGTGCATGGGGCAGGATCCTAGGAGGATTCCAATCGAGGCGAAGGGTGAACAGGGAGCCCTAGAGGCGGCCTGAGGTGGATGTCCTGTCGGCCCTTAGTCAATCTGCACATGGTCTTCCTCTGGCCTTGTCCCTTCCACAGGCAAACTTTTCTCTTTCTACTTTTTTTCCTCATTTAGTGTAGATGCAAATCCAGAGACTGATTAGAAAACGGCAAGTTCCAATATCTGATCAAAAGAAACCTCAACAAGAGGAGAAAAAACATTCCTTCTTCCTTGAAAGCTGTAGAAAGACAGCCACTATCCTAGGGAAGGACATGGTCCTGGTAAGTGCTATTTGAAAAACACCCACATTTCAGTGGTTGTTGCTCTGCCTGGGAAAGTCCCTCCAACCTCTACCTTCAGGGAGATCTGAGGGGCTGTCTCTGCTCCCGTCCCAGGTGAACCACACTGAAATGCACCTGTCTTCTGAGGAAGGGGACTTGAGGGTGTCATTCAGTATCCACGGAGGAGACTGGTCCTCCCCCTCCCTTCTGTCACATAAAATAAGCTGTAACCATACACAAGTTCTTAATTCAAGGAGGAAAGTAAGATTCTGTGTCTTGTTTACATGAGCATAAGCATTGAAAGAACCACACCACAACACCCAGGCTGTGACAGAAGCAGGATATAACGTAAGAGTCAAATCTACCATTTACTATTAAAGAAATAATATAACTCCTCCCCAATGGGTTAACAGTCGCTGGGGTGCAGATGTCAGGGAGTTGGAAGGGGTGGGGTCCTCCCTCTGGGGCTTTAGGGGAAACCAGGGAAAGTCTTAGGATGTCCTCCTTCACTCAGGTGGGAAGAGCTGGCCAGGTGCACCCCGAGGGCGCCAGTGTCACCGCTGCTCAGGAGGAGCTGAACTTGTGGTCTCCAGAGTGTTATGACTCCTTGCCAAGGGCACGGTGGCTGAAGAGAAGAAACAGACTATTTTGGGGTGCCTCCCTGAGATTCACGGCACACCTCCCTGCCCCCCTTCACTCTGATCCAAACCCTGTGCCGAGTGCTCAGTCCATCAACAGCACCCCGTTTGTCCCTGATGCGGGAGGCATCATTTAGCATCACCCATTTCAGAGGAGGCAACCGAGTCCCAGAGAAGAGAGGGGAGCAGTCTTTCACAGGCCTGGTCAGCAGTGGCGCTGGGATCCAGGCCCATGATTAGCCTGAAGATATACTGAGCCCCTGGATTCAGTCGCTGCTGGTCCCAACAGTCGGTAGGCCCTGAACAGGAGGATGGCCAGTTCTTTCTCTTGAAGAGCCGCATTTTGCTCACCTTCTGGTGTATGGGCTTCAGCCGGCAGGAGAGGCAGTAGCTACAGGACAGAGCGGCCTGTGAGCTACCAGGACCCGCACTTCAGGTGTCCCTCCCAGAGCCTGCCAGCAGCTGAGTCCCGGTGCTCCATGGGTCACCATGCATTGAGGTCTGGGGCTGATCAGGGAGCCAGGCCACACGCTCTGAAACCGGCCATCAGAGAGAGTCTGACCTGCCCTCACCCAACTCCTGTGCCCTCACCTCTCTTCGACACTGAGGGGCTCCATGGCCTGGAACCAGGCCCCAAATCGGTCTTCGGGCTCCAGGTCATACTTATTTGCAGCCTGCTGGAGCAGCTGGATCCTCCTGATGACTTTGCATTTCTGGGAGGAAGGACAGGGTGCAGACAGGGCTTGGGTGGGGAACCCTGCCAGGGACTTGTGGGGAGTGAGGATCACTCCTCACTCGGGAACCCTCCTACTTTCCCACTCAATTCAGGACTTGCCTGTCCTCACAGTTGGCTTGAATTAGTTCCTCATCCAGGAAGGTGTCCTTGATGCCAGCCCCTCCCGCACCCGCCAACGTGATGTGATTCCCAACTTTGTGGATCTAACTCATCCAATAGATGTAAGACCCGAGGGATGAGGACACGAAACATCTTGCCACGCGAGGTCTGTGATTTCCACTTCCCCACCCTCCCCACAGCAGCTCACCTCACACCATTTCTGGGGTTCACCAGATTTCCCTGGAAAGGAGACAGTGAACGTCCATCAGAAACAGCCCCCCAAGCCCATAACCAGCCCCTATTCCACCCCTTCTCAGGCTGCAGGACTGTCAGTGCCCAGCATAGGGCAGAACTTCCACAAACAGAACTTGACACTGGGCCAGGCTCTGGGCTCCAGAACAGGAGGAACAGGGGAGCTGAAGCCAGAGACCTTGTAGCCCACCCATTTCTGATGACAGACGGGAAGACTGAGGCCTCAGGCAAGAAGTGACAGCTGGACCACAGGTGTGCTTCCTGACTTGCAGGGACTGATGGCACTCCCGCAGGGGCAGGGCCTGATGGGGAGGCTGAGTGCAGCTCAGACACAGCCTCCTGCAGCTCTGCAGGCAGGCAGCTCTGAGCTTCCTTCCCCCGGCTGGGGAGCCTCGTGGGGGCTTACGTGGAGCCTCCGTTCCCGCATCGCTAAGATGAGCCTGACTCCCCAGCTCCCAGGGGTGGCCGTGGGGCTCTCATGAGAGGAGGTTTGCCAGGTACTGAGAACTCAGGGGCCAGTGCAGGGCTTTCTCATCCCAAACCTCAGGTTCCTGCTCCCTGGCCCAACTCCAGGTTCACTCACTTCCAGATCATCCTCCATCCCAATATTTAGCAGCTTCAGGTGATAGAGGTACATGCCCAGGAAGGGAATGACACCCTGTGAAATCAGGGTGGGAGGGGTGATGAGTCCCACCTCTCAGGTGCCCCCATGGACCCTCCCCCAAATCACTTCACCCCATGCTCCTGCTCACCACAGACTCCCACAGAGAGCAGCCTAGGACCCTCAGCAGCCTCCCCACAGTTGCACCCTCCAGGACCACCCAACGTCCCCCGTCAGCTACCAGGGGCAGCTTTTGGCAAATCCCAGGTTGTGCGGTCCCTGCCACACACCCCCAAATCCACCCTCAGCCCAGCCATTCCAGGCCTCCTCCTGGTCACTTCCAGGGCAGGTATTTCAAGCTCTGGGGCTCTAGGAGCTGGGCTGGAGGAGGAGGGACCCCTCTCTTGGGGAGGCCTCCAGCCGTGAGGGAGGAGACCCCCTCCTCTGACACCTGGACCCTCCCCCTCAGGCCCCCTCACCTGCTGCTACCTCTCCTGGGCTCCCTGGTGGTCCATCTCCAGGGTGGCCCTCACAGAGGTCACATCCTGCAGGTTCACGGACAGGCTCCGGAGGCCATGCACCCTTCCCCGAGTCTCCCAGGCCCTTGATCTTGGACCCTGGACATCTGGTGTCTATGGCTGCTCCCATTCTAGAGTGCTCTGATTCTAGTCAATCCCAGCTCCAACACTCCCTCCTCTGTGCCCTCAGGCCTTCCCAGACCCCTAAGCCTCTCTCTTCATCAGGAAAGTGTGAGGAGGACTCCCCATGCCTCTCAGGGTTCCCTGAGGACTCAGTGTCATCTGACTGTCACCAGTACTCTTCCCTCGCCCCTCGAGGAGGAGGAGAACAAAGCTCTTCCACATTCCTCTCCCCCTTTTACCTCATCACCCCTGTGAGGCCTGTACCACAGATCATCTCCCTCCATTTCCCAGATGAGGAGACCGAGGCCCACAAAGGGGCAGTGACTTGCTCAGGGGCCCACAGAGGAGAGACCGCTTCCCCTCCCAGCCAGAGGCCCTGTCCCCCGGCCTTCACTCCTCCTCCAGACACACTTCTGACCAAGGTCCTGTCCTCTGGACTCTCGGGGTGTGTCTAGGCGCTTAGTCAGGCTGAACATGGATGGGGAGGCAAAAGGTGTCTCAGGGGGCATATCCAAGTGGCTTCTGCCTGTCCCAGCCCCTGGGATTTTCTGACTCCAGGCTGGACCTGAGGCCATGCTAAATGCCTCAGCTCCCTACAATGCCCTCAGGATTGTCCCTGCACAGAACTCCTCCTTCATTCACTCAGGAAGGGGACCCCTTTCAGCCACATCTGAGTGACAGTGTAGGGGGTGACCAGGGCGCTGTGTAATGGTGACATTTGCATCCCTTTTTACTTGGAAACTTCTAATGTCCTGCCAGGAAGGTCCACTCAGAATCTGTAGGTTCCCCGATAATTCTTATTGCCATCTGGGGAGTATCCTTGTCCACAAGGCACCAGGGTAGACTCTCACTGGGTTGTCAGCAATGACCACTATCGGGATAGAGTGCAGAGTCCCAGAGAGCACACAGTTCTGTCCCAGATCCACCATACGTTCCAAGGCTGGGCATCCCGTGTGTCCACCTGGCCTGTGTGACCACACAGTGCCCGTCCCTGGGGCAGGCAGGGTGCTCTTCCCTGGGAGGTGCAGTGAAGACCGAAGGAGCAGCAGGGGCCTGGCTTCCTGAGGACAGCCTGGGCAGTTTTAGGAAGAAAGGAACCCCCACCCACTCCATCCACCCACTAGCCTGGAGGATGAGGGCCAGCTGATGGGCCCGCATGGAAGCCAGAGACCTGCTCATTCTGCCAGCTCCTCACCTCCTGGAACAGTCCAACCAACACCACTCTACGCCATGACAAAGGCCTCCTACCCCAAACAGTCCCCACCTGCCCCTGCAGCTCACACCCTCCGCTTCCTGTCAATCTTGACAAGACACACCGTTATTTCTCAGGTAACCTTAAGTGAAAAACTTACCAAAGAACACCCTGCCTGGTCCCTCCTCCCCCTTCCCCTTCCCTCCTTCCAGATCTCGAGCCTCCTCTCACCTCCATGAGCAGTTTCCTCCTCTCCCACTGGTCCATTCTGCACAAGGTTTTAAATTTTTTGCAGTTCCTCCTGAGGAGGGAAAAAAGGAATGAAACACTGTGAGGTGGTTTAAAGGTAAATCCCTTTTGTTTGAAAACGCAGAATTATACAGACAGCCTGGATGAACGTTTTCAATGTGTCCTCTGAGCCCAGAGGTCTCTGGGACTGGAGAGGGGGCTCTCCTGTTGCCACCTGGGGCCTTCAATCTCTTATCTACTGAACAAACCTGTTTTAAATTGTTTTGATTTCAGGTGGACAGAGAGTTCTGTTGCTGCAAAGCAAACACTTGAAAATCTTCAATTTGGTTCAAGCCAGGGTCTGGCACTTCGGGAAACTGATTCCTGAAGCAGAACCACTGGCCTAAGTTTCCAGAAAGACTCCATGCCTCCCAACCAGGTCAGACCCTGTCCCCGGGGTTCATTGTCTCCCAGGAGGTCCCAGCTTACTGAAGGGCAATGGCAGCCCTGTGCGGGGTGTCTGGTCCACCCAGGTGGTGCCTCTCATGGAGAGAAGTCTACCCACCTGGACACCCGTCTCCATGTCTTTTTTAAATGCTGAATGGAGGGGCTCTGCATTGCCCAGAGTATGGCATGGAGTGAAGACAAGTTCCTCAGGCCATGGCACTTCTGGGGAAGGGAAGAGAATGTGTTGTGAGGGGGAGCTGGAGCCCTGCTTCCTCTGGCTTCTGTCACCTCATGGATGTCTCCTGTCCTGGATGAGACAGAGGCTCAGGAAACCCGGGAAGAGCACAGCTGGACCCTGATGAGGAACACTCCCAGGGAGGAGGATTTTAGCTCAAGCCAAGGAAGGAGCCCAGGATGGGATGAGCTTCCTACCACTGGGACCAGGAGTCAGGTCATCGAGGCCCTGGCAGGAGGAGCTTAAGGACTGTGTGAAGGCTCAGACCACAGACTTCAATCCTGAGAACTGAGTAAGGAGAAGGAACGGTTCCCATGACTCTAGAGAGGGGTTCCCTGGGCCTCCCACATCTTACATTCGCCACCTGGATCCAGAGCTCCACCACCCTGACGCTGTCCTGGGCCATCATGCTCGGGTCCCCGAGGCAGGTGGTGATGACATATTTGACCACTCTGCTAAAGTGGGTCATGGTGGCATGGATGGTGGGTGCAAGGTGCTCATTGGCCCTGTTGTCGCACTGCGACCAGATGGAGTCCAGGAAGTCATGGGGTATCACTTTCTTGAAGAGCTCCTGGGGAGGACAGGGAGTGTCACGCAGCCCTGCCACAGCCCAGCTCAGCGTCCGCAGCCCCCAGTCCCAGGCCAGGTCAGTGATGAGAGCTGGAGTTCAGGATGCTGAGAATGCGGCCTGAGGCTTGTGGGAGTCCCTGGGTGTTGCCTGTGTCCCCTGAGGGTACCCAGCACAGGATGACCCAGGACCCAATACTGTGGCCCAGGGAAGTGGCATTTGCTCACCACCCAGTCTCACTTCGTCCAAGCACCAGAACTTGGCTCCTGCTTGACCATCTCTTGGGCATCTTCCACCCATTCTGATCATCCTGGGGTCTGACTCCTCTTTCAGATGCACATTCCCCCAAGGCAGCAACAACCACGGGCTTTGTTTGTCTCCCATGTAGTCATGTACACATGAGGTGCCTAATAAGTGCTGAGCCTGTTGCGGCCTCCTGGGCAAATGAGTGAACTACCCAAGGACCAGACAGCACTTCAGTGTGCTCCCCTCCCTCACCAAAACACAGACTATGCCCAACTTCCTCTCTGCTCCACCTCATCCATCTGTACAGCCACTCTGCATGGCAGCTGCTCTCAGAGTCCATCTCTACTGTCCACATGAGGACAGCAAAGGCTTGGGAGTTAAGAAGGCTGCTCAGGTTACATGAGGGTAAGCAGGGAAGCTGGATTGAGATCATGGGATTCTGGATCAGGAAATGGCAGGTGTGGGGCAGCTCATGGCACAGGGAAGGCCTGCCCCACCTGCCCTGAGAGCCCCACTGCTCACCACATCCATCAGTTTCAACTGCTCTGCCACCAGCCAGGGAAGGGAACTCCAAGAAGTCAGGCTTCTCCCCCCTCAGAAGGTTCTTGGTGGTCACGTCCCAGGGGCAGGTGGGTTCTGGGGCTGGATCTGGCTCTGCTGTTATCTCTCCAGGTGGAGGGAGGATTCTTCCTGGAGCCAATGGTCCATCTGACTCCTGCTCAGGAGCTGGCACTGGGGCTGGAACTGATGTTGGTGGTGGCTCTGGCCCTGGAGGGACTGATGGAGGTGACACTGGCTCCAGCTTTGGCACAGGTGGTGGAACTAGAGCTGGAGCTGGATCTAGCCGTGGAGCTGGCCCTTGCTCTGGCTCTGGAGCTGGGGGGAGCTCTTGAGATGGTACTGCAGCAGGAGAAAGAAACAGTTTCACTCAAGTAGCTGACTTCCCCTGTGCCTGTCAAAGACAGGAAAGACTCCACTGCCTTGAAGGGAACAAAGCCTCTGAACACTCAGCAAATTTTCTTCCCAGACTGCAGTCACCTCACCTTCCAGCTTTGCCTCAATGGGCTATGGATGCTTCAGCTGGACCTGGAGAAGGTAGGCGTGGCCCTGCAACCCCGAGCCAGGCAAGCTGACATGCAGAGAGGCCAGCTTCGCCCTGAAGCAGGGATAGTGCAGGGGCTCCCAGAAATCCTGCCCTGGGTCCAGGCAGGTTCCCACCAGAGAAGAAATGGCACTGGGGGAAGCAAGTGGGCAACAGAGTCAGAGGCCTGGCCTTTCCCTCCACACTTCTCCCCCAAGGCACCTGGCTTGGTACTGGGCCCCTATGCCTGCCCCATCCCATCCAAGGGAGAGCCCCACGGCAGCAGTGGTCCCTGTGAGACTATCCTGGCAGTGGCAGGTCTGCTTATACAGCAGGTTGAACACAGATTCTGTCGTGACTCTCTTCTCACTGACACTCTTCTCCCAAAGGGCTGGGATACAGCCCAGCCCAGCCCTTCATGCACTTGTACAACTGGACTGAGCACTGAGACAGATTTATGAGCAGGTTGCTCACACATCTCCTATCTTGGGCCTGGAGGTTGATTTCAGAAGAGGTGGATGTGAGGAGGCAGATTATGATGGGTCTGTGGTGGGAATGGGTCTCTTGGGGACAACTCAGCCAAGCCACCCCTCGGATTCCCAGGGGTCCTGACACCCATCCAAGCTCTTTGAGTCCTGTCCTCTTGGATTGGAAACCACTAGACCTCGGCCTTCCCAAGGAAATCAAAAGATGCATGAGATGTGGGTTCTGAAAGGCCCGCCCCAGCCACAGACCCCATCTCTCCCTCCACACCTTGTTCTGTAGAGACAGGAAGCCCTTCTTCGGGACCCAAAGACCTCTCACGTTTTCAGATGGTCCTGCGCTCTGCCCTCCTGGCTGGAATAAGGAAAGATGCCTCTAGATGTAAAGGAGGCTATCAGGGCACCACTTAGGATGTACGATGGAGGACAGGACCTGCGAATGATGTCCAATGTGACTGTCTGACTCTCAGACGACAATTGAGGCCCAGCGATTGTATCTCCTTTATTCACTGAGTTTTACTAAGTGTCTCCAAAAGTCCTGCATGTAGTAGGTGCTTAATCTACATGGTTGCATGAGTGAAGTCCAACCAGAACCGTCCCAGACACCTGAGTGGGACTGGGGCCCCTCTGTTGCCACAGAGATCCCTGATTGGCTACCACAAGGAAAACGACCAGGACCAGCTGGACAGAATCTCCACCTCCTTGACAGGGTGGTTTACATGTGCTTTTCCAAACTCAGAAAGGCCACATCCCAGAAAAGGATGAGGCAGACTACTTTTCGTGACAAAGAGAGAAATATTAATCATGAAAACCACAGCATGTCTACAGCCCTCTCTGCAGATCCAGGCACCAGGTAAGCACCTGCCATTGCTGATCCCATTAGTCCCTACAAGATCACCATGAAATTTATCGCCCCCCCCCACTTTTCAGAAGAGCAAACTGAGGCTCCGAGAGATGTGGGGATTTGCACAAGGTACAAAGCTGGCAGAAGGCAAAGTCACCACTGTGCTGAGGAGGGAGTGGCTACTCACTTAGTAAACAGCTGGTCCAGGACCTGCTGGGATGTGTCTGAGGCTGATTAGTTGACCATGAAAGTGGTGAGGCTGGAGATGTTCCTACTCAGGAAAGTTGGTGCCATGGACTCTGTCAGCTTCTCCATCATGCCGCCTGGAAGGCACGCATCCT
Organism: Diceros bicornis minor; assembly: GCF_020826845.1. NCBI lineage: Eukaryota > Metazoa > Chordata > Mammalia > Perissodactyla > Rhinocerotidae > Diceros > Diceros bicornis. The sequence continues at coordinate 2,965,769 of NW_026690866.1, forward strand.
GCAGGCCTCATTTAAATTCACAGTAGACTCATGCTCACACTGGGGGAGAGGAGGAGGGACATACAGTCAGTGAAAAAATGGTGAATCACCAGGAGGACTGAGGTGACTTTCTATCCTCCTGTGAAACTTGTGGAGAGGGGTGGAGGTCCAGATTCCTTTGAGAGTGGTACTGTGGGGCACTCTAGTGAGAAAATTCGGGGCAGCGGTTCCCAGCGGAATCTCAGATTTGAGTCTGGATTCTAGTACTGCGTTGATTATCTCAGGGCCCTGGGTGTGAAGACCCCTCTGCACCCACACTCACCTCAGACCAGCCCTGGTCATTGATGGACTGGTGCACCTGTGTCCACTCCAGGGAGATGGCAAACTGGAAAGCATCCACCAGCTCCTTGACCATCTCCTGGGTGCAGCTCTGCAGTGACAGTGCATAGCAGTCAGGCCAAGGGGGATCAGGGGTCTGCTTGGACTTTGCCACAGTGGGAAACCCCAACACAGATCAGGCACAGAGCGGCATCAGCACAGACTCCACCAGGGAAGGAATGCGAGGCACCTTGAGGTCCTGGCATTCACATGCGGATAGAGGAGCCTGGCCCCCAGCACTCACCTTCCTCTCCTGCAGCCAAGATCTTGAGTACGAACATGACACACTGCCTGACTCCCACCATCTAGCTTCCAGCTCCTGCCCTGCCTGGATCCTCATCATCCCCAACTTCCCTAACTCCACCTCCCCCCCACAAACACACAATGAGGGTCAAGGGGTGTGTGGCTGTCCTTTTGGGATCACAGTTCTGGCCTGACCTAGAGTGGCCTGCCCTGGCCTAAACTGTTACCTGATGTTTCCTCCTGCCAAAAGGCCACACACATTCGAGGTGAGGGTTGAGCAACGTCTAAAGTGACTTAACACGCTCTCATTCTGGGCTTTCCAGGGGCCAGAGCCTCGGAATGTCACGGGACAACAGGAGAACATCCTGCTGTGTCGAGTGTCTCCACTCGAATGAACTCGACAGGAGGCTGTGATTACAATGTGGGTGCCTAGTAACCAGAGTTCTAAGTTCTGTTGGGGGCTGTCACCAAGGACGTGAGGTCACTTCTTCAATGTTCTATTACTTGACCCCTTCCTTCAATGAGACCCACCCTAATCCCCCACTAGGCTGTTGGCTGCTCTCCCTCCTTGCCCATGTCATCTCCATCACTGTCCACAAATACCCATCACCACCCTCCCCACAGCTCCTTGGGAGTGGATCCAGGCCCCAGCTTTGAGGAGACAGAGCTGAGGTCAGACCTCTTTTTTCCTACCAGTTATGTGTCCTGGAAAAGCTGCTGTGCCTCTCAAGATCTCCCCAGTCTCCCAAGCTGCACAATGAGGATTGCGTTAAAAACAGCTTCCTAGGGACTTCATCAGGTGTATATGCGATAATACGTACAACACCTGTGGGCTGGTGTCACATGTGTCTAATGCAGACAATTAGAGATGGAGGAAGTACAAAGGGTAGGACATCACATAGAATACCATTCAGAACTTCTCTGGGTCCCAGATGTGTGATCTTTGGTAAGACACTGCCACTCTGAGCCTCATTTTCAGGTCTGCGTCCTGAAGGGGTTGAAATTAGAGGAAACTCAGACATTGTGATCCACTGGCATTAAGCCTTCCACGGTCCCGTTTTACTCAGAATCAGTCCCAAGAGCCTCATGTTGGCCTATGTGGTGGCAGCCTCCACAATGTTCCCAATGCTCCTTGCCTCCTGGAGTGCACATCCTTGTTTCACCACTAAGTGGTCAGTATCTGGCTTCTGAACAACAGAACACAGCCAAGGTGATGGGATGTCATTTCCAAGTTTTAATTACAAAAAGTCTGTCACTTCCCACTTACTGACTTACTTGGGTTCCCTACTTACCTCCCTCCTTCTGTTTCCATCTCTCTCTCTCTCTCTCTCTCACTCTCGCTCTCGCTCTCTATCAAATCACCAGAACTGGGAATGCAAGTGCTGATGTTGTCAGTTGCACTATGTAGAGGCTCCATAGGAGAGAACTGAGGGAGTGTCCAGTCAACAGACAGACAGGAGCTCAGACTCTCGGTCCAAATGGATCCTGACAAAACCCATGTGAGTGATCTTGGGTGGAAATCTTCCCCCATTGGAGCCCTGTGGAGACCACAGCCCCTGCTTCACAGAGACTTTGAGGCAGAGGCACCCAGCTAAGCCATGCTTGATGCTTGGCTCACAGAAACTGTGAGATGTTAAATATTTGTACTTTATAGGTGGCAGGTTTTGGAGTAATGTTGTCACAGAGGAACAGAAAGTAACAGTCTGCCGTGTCCCAGGATCCAGCCTGATCACCCTCCTCTCTCCCCTTCTCTCTCTTCTCAGGCTCCCTCCAGCCACACTGGCCACATTTCTGACCTTCTCTGGTCAAACTCGCTTCTTCCTGTGAGTCTATGCACCAGGGAGCCTTCTCCTTGACACACTAAGCGTTCCCAGACATATGCAGGGGTGCTTACACTTATCATTCTGGTCACAGCAAAGGTCTGAAATGCCTCAGGGCAGCCTTTCAGAACCTCCTAGCACAGTCTCTACCATCACATATCTCACATCCAGACGAGCATTACATGATTTCCTCCTCCTTCCTCCCATTCAGATAAAATGAGTGCATGAGGAAGGGCTGTCTGCTTTTGCTGAAGCAGAGGCAACTCCTTCTGGTTATACCAGGCACAGGACTGTCTCTTCCAAGCCGAATGTTTCCCACCACGAGTCCATTGTTTAAGGAAACCGTCATTCCCTCTATTTCATGGGTCTGGTTTCCCCAAGAACACAGTGAACCAGCCACTCTCCCTGTGCTGCATCACCATAAACCCACAGCCAGAAGATAAGCACCGGGTTAAAACACCACCAGATCCTGAATTCAGTCACTGCTGAGACCCTCCCATCAATGTTGTCATTCAATTGTGACTTCTGAGGACACCTTTCCCCTGAGACCCACTCCCAGCCTGTCCTCAGCTTCTTATAACAACACTGAGATTCCCTCAGAATCCTCCCAACCTGGGCAAGAAACATTCTGAAATGTTCTCTGTATTAATTTTCAGGGACTGGAGACACTGGTAGATGTAATTTGAGTGTGTATGTGCAGTATTTTCTACGCAGGTATTCTATTTTTCAGACACAGATAAAATAGTGTGGCTACTCAATGCACCAAGAAAATGGATAACCGATCAAATTTTTTCATGATGTGAAGTCTTTAGAGAGTAAATGTCATGGTTAAGAGCACAGACTATGGAGCTAACTACTCACGTCCAAATTCCAGCTCAATCCCTTATTAGATATTTGTATTGACTGAGTTCTTTACCTGATTGGTGCCTCAGTTTCTTCAACTGTCAGTTGGCAATAATGATCAGCATACCTATTTTGTAGGTTTATGGAGAGTATTAAAGGAGTTAAAGTTTGAAAAATGCTTGGAACACCTAGTGTATTACCAGTGCTGTACCTATATTTTAGAAATTCTTCTGACACTGCCTGTGAAACCCAGAGGGTGAGCCTGTTGTCTGGATGTACGCAGAAAGCACTCCATGACATACAATGAATAAATGAATGAACAACATTGGCGAATGCATTACCAATGTCACCTGTGTCATCCTACAGGCATTCCCAAGCCAAACCACAGGCAGACATTCCTGCTCTGTCCTGCATCACATTCCCTGGAGGAATCACTGGGGCTTCTTGGACCCTGGTAACCGTGCCCACTAAAGGTTCTTTTCTGTCAGCAAACCCCAGTCTTTGTCCAATTGCTGCAGCTCACAGGGTCTGCGCTCTGATCCTTGTCTTCACTCGAGGGAGAAGTGCCATCCCCAGAGCTGGGCACACACAGATCCTGAGCCTTGGAGAAAATGATTCCCTGGCCCTGGGGCAGGTAGAAGAGCACACAGACAGAGTGGGATTTGTGGAAAATCCTCCAGGTGTTGTCAGAAGGGATGGAGCCAGGGGATGTGTCAGCAAGGACTGGTCTGGTTGGTGGGCCTTGGTGGTTAAATAGTAGGAGGGGTTGGGAAGTTTCATAGGTTCTGGCATAATACAATCAATATGACGGTCATGAAATCAGAATCAGCCTAATTAAGGCCAAATTAACCCAATGTCAGCTGTTCCCTGACTCTCTAATCCAGTAGTGACTTATAATAAGGGTATTCGTGTTCTATCATCTCCTTTTCATTGATTAACTAGAGTAATTATTCTTTACATAGCCTGTCTATTTTTACATAGTAAAGAAAAAGTGAGTTTTAAAACAACCCTCCTTGGAAAAGTCTCCCTAACATATTGAATTAATAACAGAAGCCAGGACAGGAAATTCAACACATATCTTGAGCTTTAGTCTCTGGTTTTAGATGTTCCTAACTGGTAAATTACCTTGACTTCTGCCTTCTTTCTTGAGATTAGTCCTCTTAGGACTAAGTAGGAGTGCAACCTCATGCCATGTGAGAAGAGGTGGGACTCTAGGAAGAGGTTTTTTTCATTCTGTCAGTGTGTCTGTGTGTGTGTATGACAGTTTTTGCTGCATCTTGCAGTGTGGGTCAGTGTAGACTCATATTCTAGGGAAAAAATGTCCCTAACCACTGTCTCTGGACTTTATTTTCACTGATGGCTTCCACGGCACTGTCCAATAGTAACATTAAGCACTCTATATTATAGAATTTAATTTTTTTCTTAATGGCCACATTTTAAAAAATGAAAACAAACAAGTGAAACTAATTTTAATAGTATATTTTCACCCACTATAACCAAGATATCATCAATGTGGGTGCACTCTACACAAAACTTCATAATGAAAGAGTTTACATTTTTTTCCTGGGTTTAATAAATCCAGTGTGTACTTCCAACTTACAGCACAATCTCCATTTGTAAGTTGAGTTTTTTCAGACATATTCTCTGTACTGAGATTTAATGTTCACAGTTGTCAAATAACAGTCACTAGGAGTGGAGTGGATGATAATTCACTACTGAAGTAAGCTCTAATGGAGCTATGAACACCAACTGGTCAATGGGCTAATCAAATGAATAGTCATATAGTACAGAAGAATGGTATGATTTGGGATTTAGAAAAGGACTGGGGACAGTGTGTCCTGACAGGGAGCACCAGGGATTTTGTTGTTGAGAGTGACAAGGACAAAAAGAGAATAAAGTCATACTGATAAGTGTCTAACAACATGGGGGAGAAAAAATGACATGCAGTAGTCCTGAGTTTTGACCTCAAGCTTTCTGTTCTTGACCCAAATCTCGTTGATGATGTCCCAGGACACAGGTCAGATTAATCCCCACAGGGAGAGAGGGAGGGTAGAAGTACAAGGCATCTGACATAATTGTCCTGGGAAGACAGGCTTTGTTTATCACTCTGATCCACAGTCACAATTTATTTTTATAGGGTAAGAGGAAAAGAAGTATGATGATCAAATCATCACAGAGGAAGCGACATGATTGTGGAAACCAATCCAACCAAAAGCCTGGTTTGAGCATCTCCATCCCTTTGAGGATGTCCAGTTACATATTCAAGAGGCCAGTTACTAGAATCTCATCCTATCCTAGCAATGAGGTCAGATGCCATCAAAGGGAGGCAAACTTGGAGCAGCCCGAACAACTGTGCTGGCAGAAGAGACTGCAAGTTTTACAGGTCTGCAGAGTGCAGGAGAACTGTTAAGTCCTTTGGACCTTGCCAAAGCCCTGCTGAATCTTGCACCTAGTTGCACAGGTGCATCACTGCCAGGTGTGCTCGCAGGTGGTCTGAATTCCAGTACCATGCCCACCGCTGCCTGGTCTTCAGATTCAGCAGAGACGATCCCAGGAGCTGCTCTGTACGTCCCACAGCTCCTTTGCAAACAACTTCTGGTGACTGAGGAGGATATCAGGAAACAGGAAGAGAAAGTGAAGACAGCAAGAGAGAGACTGGCGATAGCACTCATGCAGACAGACTTGCTAGTGAGGCAGGGAGAGTGAGTGGCCAAGAAAGACATCCCGACAAACACGATGAAGAAAAGACAAACAGTGCAGATGACATGGAGTTCACACTACATTAATGCCTATGCAGGGGTCCTGATGTCTTCTTGCTTTGAGCTCTTGAAACTTTAATATGTACCAATAGTTTTCTTTTCTTTGATTCCTTTGCATGACAGAGAATATACAGACAGTGATCCTTCTGAGGTGAGAGATTGAGTTTCAGGTGAGGAGAGAAAGGAGATCTTTCTTTCTCATTTTGTTCTCTCATTTTCCTTTCCTGAGTGTTATGTATTTGTATTTTAAGATCAACAGAGAGTTATCACAGTCAGGGGATTCTTCCGAGTTTTGCCCTCAAAGTCACAGAGAAAACATACCTAGTCCAAATGCATTGTCCTTTTTGTGTAACATTCCAATAGATTCCAACATAATATTTCACTAAAGAGCTGTTATATCTGTCTTCTCAAAAAAGACACCTACTTCTGGGTCTCTATTTTTCTGGTATTTGTTGTATGTTGAATCACAGCCGAACATAATGAAATACTGGATTGTCCCTTTTTTTAGATTTATACGTGTTGCAAACTTCATTCATGAAAATTGATATGCCATTGCGGTATCATGCTGTCAGGAGAATGACTGTTTTCAGCATCACAAGTCTCACAACAAGCCAGTGTGTTGGGATTTGTCTATTTGCCTGATCGAGTATGTTGTACTCTTCAAATCCTCTTTATCATTACTTACTTTTGTCCCACAGATTTATCAGTTTCTGGGAGCAATGTGTTAAACAATAATAGAGTATCTTAGTGTTTATATCTTCCCTAAAAAATGAGTTATTTTTTAGCTAAGTCTTCTCTCCTCTATTCTTCCATGTGGTAATCATCTGGAATTTTGATTCTAATGTATTTTTAATGTCTTGTTTTAAAACTAATACTAAATTAGACAGACTGTTTTTTCCTTTCCTCGTGACTCCTGTTATGTTTTCCTGGGCTCACTTTTCTTCTTCCTGATGTACATTCTTTACCGCTTCTTTCACTGAGGGCCTGTGGGAGGTCAACTTTGAGTCTGTTTGTAGGTCAGATAACGTCTTACTTTCTTTGACACATATTTTGAACAGGTGTTTATTTAAGCTTTGTAGTAATTATTTTCCTTCTTTGTAAAGTTATTTAATATATCTTAGCCTCAATATCTTTAGCTTAAAATGGGAATAAAACCCGAAAAATAGTGACTGTAACTGAGATAATACATGCAGAGCTTGCCAGTCATGTTGCTTACCAGAAATTAGTCAATAATGATAACTATTATTAATCATTATAATGATATTATTATAATAATGCAATATATAATAATATATTGATGTATAATAATAATTAAACATTAATTTATAATTATAATGTACAGTGTATAACGTATAATGTATGTAATGATTAATAATATTATTAATCATTATAATCTTCAAGTGTGCATTCTCAGAGAATCACTGCTTAAGATTGAGAATGTGAAGCTCACACACAAAAAGTGTGAGAGAGTGGCATGACTGTGAATTTAATTCTCAGCCCCTCGGTATCTTCAGCTGTGGTCGTCTGCACAGTGTGTACAGATAATGTAATCTGTTCCCACAGACCCACGGCAGATCAGCGCAGCCTGCCTCATGCCTGGGATGCTCTAGACTGCTCATTGGGGAGTCTCTGCTGTGAAGCTAATTGGACTCTGTACATATAAAGATGAAAAATGACTCTTTCTGTTCCCTCAGATTTCTCCCCCCGAGTTTTATTCAGTTTTACATCCAGAGCAGATACTCTCTTCCCAGAGCCTTGGTGTTACTCTGGGATTCAGGCTTCCCAGACACCTAGTCATTTCAGCTCCCAAGGCCCAAGGTGACTGCAGAGTCATGTCTCACCCACTCCTCCCAACTTGGCCTGTTTCCCATCATGGAGGACCCATGAGTGGGGAGAGGAGCCATCGAGGGAGATTGATCTGGAAGTCTTGGTGAATCTGAGCTTCAGAGAATGAAGCAGAAAAAGGGAACCTGAGACTGCCAATTCTTCAGTGGGGGAGGAATATGGAGGAACTGAGAGGGGTGTGATGGCTGCACAGAGTCAAGGGGAGGGATGTTTCAAAGTTTCCTAAGAAGGGAAACCTTGTACTGAAGTGGGGATTCGATTTTACACGATGGCAATATCTGTGCTGGTTTCACCAATTCTGGTGTCCCTGAGGGATGGACTGGTGTGACACCACAAGACAGAAATTGTAGTCATTTTCAGGACTTAAGGAAGGTGAAATCTTTCAGCATAGTCCCCTGTAAGCCAGTTAGGGGCCAAGTCTAGAAAGGCTCGGAGCCTGTGTCCGTCCAATGTAGGTTCATTGTGTTCCAGCCAAGTTCCTCTGGACACCAGCTGGGAAAACAGGACATCAGACCTAGTCACCTCTAGTCATCGCAGCTTCCGCAGGTCGCCATGAGGCAGGTAATAGCCCAGGCGTCGTCACTGGACCTCATAGTTGTCCTCCTTCTTCCGCTGACAGACAGTGACTTGTGAGGTGAGGAGAGCGCATCAGAATGGTCCAGTCAGCTGCCCAGTATGGGAGACTCCAGGGGAAGGAGATGCCAAAGCCACAGAGACCCGATGCCTCCTATGTCTCCCTCTTCCTTTTTTCCACTTAATTTTCACCCTCAGTCCTCTTTTCCTCCCCTTTTCTCTCCTTTGGCTCTCTCTTCCTCTCTTTCCCCTACATGTTCTAGCATAATTGAGGTATTAACGACATACAGTATACTGCATACATTTAAAGTGAACAATTTGATACATTTTGAATATGACTTATTGAACCATCACCACAATCAGGAAAAGGAACACCCATCCATCCCAAATTTCCTCATGCTCATTTTAATTCCTCCTTCCCTGCCGTTTGCAAACACATTCACATTCCCAGGCAACCAGTGATCCGGTATATGTCCCTATAGATTTTCCTGTATTTTCCACGAATTTTTATAAATGGGATCATATACTATGTACTCATTTTTTACTGGCTTCTTTCACTCAGCATAATTATTCTGAGATTTATGCTTGTCATTGCATGTACTATGAATTCATTCCTATCCCCAACCCTTCCGTGGCAGCACTGTACACACGCCCGAGTGCTTCCCAGGTTGGCGTGAGAGCCAATAGTACTGCTGCATCCGCAAAAGTAGGAATGCATCTTGGTGCAACTCTGGGAGGGGTTGGCTGCAGCCCTGGACCTGCACATGAATGCTTTCCTGGATCATTGGAAAGCCCACTGTGACACTGCAGTCCCAATGATTGGGGAATGCTCAGATCCCATGAAGAAACCCCAGACGCCAAGCACAGAGGCTGGCATGAGCATAAGAAAAGGCAGCAGCAGATATACGCGCACATGCAAATGCTTTCCGAGATGGTACAAATACCCATAGTAGTGCTGCAGTCTCACAACTGAGTACGTGTCTCTGTGTAGCGGCAGCTCTGAGCCCATTGTGAATGCTTTTCCAGCGGGTGGGAACAGCCACTGTACCCACACAACTTCCAGCATATGGGGTGGGATCAGAGACACAGCTCATGCTTCCCCCACAGCAGTAGCAGGTGGAGTCTGTGACCTGATACTACCACAAACACACAGGCAAAAGATTAGTTCTTCAAACACCATAAGAAACTACACTAACAATTCAGAGCAGAAGGAAATGACAAATCTCCAGAAATGAACCTTGAAGTCACAGAAATTTACAATCTAAATGACAGAAAATTCAAAATAACTGTCAAAAGAAACTCACCAAGTTACAAGAATGTTCAGACAGTTTGATGAACTCAGGAATAAAATTAATGAGGAAAATGAATACTTCATTAAAGAAACTGAAACTATTTAAAAAAAAACAAGCAGAAATTCTGGATGTGAAGAATAAAATTAATGAGATAAAAAAGAATCTAGAATCCTTAAAAAATAGAGCTGATATTGTGGATGAAAGAATTAGTGATTTAGAGGATAGAAATATAGAAATGCTTCCAGTGGACGAGGAGAGAGCACTCAGATTTTTAAAAAATAAAGGAATTCTTGGAGAAATATATGACCCAATAATAAAAACAACATAAGAATTACACGTATTTCAGAGGGAGAAAAGAGAGAGAAAGGAGCAGAGAGCTTGTTCAAAGAAATAATAGCTGAGAACTTCCCAAACCTGGGGAAGAACCGGACCTACAAGTACATGAAGCCAAGAGAACGCCTAATTACATCAATGCTATAAGACCTTCTCCAAGGTATATAATAGTAAAATTGGCAAAAGCCAATGACAAAGAAAAAATATTAAGGGAAGCAAGATAGAAGAAACTAACCTACATAGGAACCCCTATCATGCTTTCAGCATATTTCTTGGCAGAAACATTACAGGCAAGGATAGAATGGAATGATATATTAAAAACACTGAAAGACAAAAACTTTCAGCCAAGAATACTGTATCCAGTGAAATGATCTTTATGACACAATGTAGAAATAGAAGTTTTCCCAGATAAACAAAGGCTGAGGGATTTCATTGCCACTAGATTTCCCATACAAGCAATGATCAAGAATGCCCTCATACCTGAAACAAAAAGAAGGAAAATGTCTACAAATCTTTGACCAGAGTGATAAATAGACAGAGAAAATCAGAAAGCTACAGCTCTGTTTCACAACAGGGTAGCAAATACTTAATTATAACTTAAAAGAAGAAGGGAAGGAAAGCATCAAAAGTAACTATAAACACTTCAACTTAGTCTCAAATGCACAACTCGAAAATGAATAACTTGTGACAACAATAACTCAGAAGGAGAAGAAGAAAGAGATGGAACCTGCTTAGACTAATGGAGATAAGAGGCTATCAGAAGATGGACTATCTCATCTATGAGATCTTCATACAAACCTCACAATAACCAGCAAAGAAAAAATCAGAGCAGAGCCATAGATCATAAAAAAGAGAAAACCTCCACAGAAAACCCCCAAAATGAAATGGTAGTCAGAAACACAAAGGAAGAGAAACAATGGAAATATAGATTAGGTAGGATTAAGTCATCTTGTACCAGTAATCAATCTAAATGTAAATCGATTGAATTCTCCAAATCAACAGACACAGAGTGGTGGTGTGGATTAGAAAACAAGACCCAACAATATGCAGCCTCCAGGAAACACAACTCAGCTCTAAAAACAAACAGGCTTAGAATGAAGGGATGGGAGACAATACTCCAAGCCAATGGCAAATAAAAGAAAGTAGGTGTTCCCATACTTATATCAGACAAAGCAGACTTCAAGATAAAAAAGACTATGAGAGACAAAGAGGGGCAGTATATAATGATAAAGGGGACTTTCCACCAAGAGGACATAACACTTATAAAGATGTATGCACCTAACACAGCAGCACAAAAGAATATAAAACAACTATTAATAGACCTAAAGGGAGAAATTAACAGCAACACAATAATAGCAGGGGACCTGAACACCCCACTTACATCCATGGATAGATCATGCAGAGAAAGGCAACAATAGTGGAATTAAATGAAACATATGATCAGATGATCTTAATCGATATAGAGAGAGCATACCCTCGCAAAACAGCAGAATACACATTCTTCTTAAGTGCACATGGAACATTCTCAACGATAGACCATATGATGTGAAAAAAGGCAAGCCTGAATAAATTCAAGATTGAAATCATATCAAGCTTCTTTTCTGACCACAATGCTATGACACTAGAAATCAACTACAAGAAAAAAGATGGGGAACGCACAAATATGTGGATACTAAAGAACACACGACTGAAGAAACATTGGATCAATGAACAAATGAAAGGAGAAATCAAAAAACACCTGAAGACAAATGAAAATGAAAAGACAACAAAACAACTCTTATGGGATGCAGCAAAAGCAGTTCTAAGAAGGAAATTCATAGCAATACAAGCGCACCTCAACAAACAAGAAAAATACCAAATAAGTAACCTTAAACTACACCTAATAGAACCAGAAAATGAAGAACAAATGAAGCCCAAAGTCAGCAGAATGAGGGAAATAATAAAAATTAGAGCAGAAATAAATGAAATAGAAACTAAAAAAAACATTAGAAAGGATCAATGAAACAAAGAGCTGGTTCTTTGAGAAGATTGAAACAAAATTGACAGACCCTTAGCAAGACTTACTAAGAAAAAAAGAGAGAAGGCTTAAAGACATAAAATTAGAATTGAAAGAGGAGAAATTACAACAGATACCACAGAAATCCAAAGGACAATAAGAGAATACACTGAACAACTTACATGCCACCAAATTGGATAAACTAAAAGAAATAGATAAATTCATACAACCTCCCAAAGCTGATTCAAGAAGAAATAGAATAAATGAAAAGACCAATAACAAGTAAAGACATCGAAATTGTCATAAAAAAACTCCCAAAAAATAAAAGTCTTGGACCAGATGGCTTTTATGGAGAATTCTACACAATATTCAAACAAGATTTAATACCTATGCTTCTCAAACTATTCGAAACAGTTGAAGAAGATGGAACACTTCTTAATTCATTCTATGAGGCCAACATCACCCTGACAGCAAAAGCAGGCAAGGATAGCACAAAGAAGGAATATTATAGGCCAATATCACTGATGAACACAGATGCAAAAATCCTCAGCTATATATCAGCAAATCGAACACAGCAATATATTAAAAGGATCATATAAGATGATCAAGTGGAATTTATACCAGGGATGTAGGGATGGTTCAACATCCGCAAATCAATGTGCTACACTACATTAATAAAATGAGGAATAAAAATCACATGATCCTCTCCACCGATGCAGAGAAAGTATTTGACAAGATCCAACATCCATTTATGATAAAAACTCTCAATAAAATGGGTATAGAAGGAAAGTACCTCAACACAACAAAGGTTTTATATCACAAACCCACAGCCAACATCATACTTAATGGTGAAAAACTTAAAGCCATTCCTCTGAGAACAGGAAGAAGACAAAGGTGCCCACTCTCGCCACTCCCATTCAACATAGTACTGAAGGATTTGGCCAGAGCAATTAGGCTGGAAAAAGAAAAAAAAGGAATCCAAATTGTAAAGGAAGAAAGGAATCTCTTGCTGTTTGCAGATGACATGATTGTAAATATAGAAATCACTAAAGAATCCATCAGAAAACTATTAGAAATAATCAACAATTACAGCAAAGTTGCAGCGTGCAAAATCAACTTACCCCAATCAGTTGAATTTCTATACTCTAATAATGAACTAACAGAAAGAGAACTCAAGAATACAATCTCATTTACAATTGCAACAAAAAGAAAAATGTTTGTAGGGATAAATTTAACCAAAGAGGTTAAAGACCTATACACTGAAAACTATAAGACATTATTGAAAGAAATCAATGATGATCTGAAGTAATGGGAAGATATTCCATGCACATGGATTGGAAGAATAAACACAGTTAAAATGTCCATATTACCTAAAGTAATCTACAGATCCAATGTGATCCCTATCAGAATCTCAATGACATTCTTCATAGAAATAGAACACAGAATCTTAAAATATATATGGAATAACAAAAGGCCTCCAATAGCCAAAGCAATCCTGAGAAGAAAGAACAAAGCTGGAGGCATCACAATCCTAACTTGAAAATATATTACATAGCTATAGTAATCAAAATGGCATGGTACTGGCACAAAAGCAGACTCATAGATGAATGGAACAGAACTGAAAGTCCAGACAGAAAACCACACATCTATAGCCAGTTAATCTCTCGCAAAGGAGCCAAGATCATACAATGGAGAAAAGAAAGTCTCTTCAATAAATGCTGTTGGGAAAATGGGAAAGACATATGCAAAAGAATGAAAGTAGATCATTATCTTCCACCATACACAAAAATTAACTCGAAATGGATAAAAAACTTGAAAATAACACTTGAAACCATAAAACTCCTAGAAGAAAATATACGCAGTACAGTCTTTGACGTCGGTCTTTGCTGCACCCTTCCCAATACCATGTCTACTCAAGTAAGGGAAAGAAAAGAAAAAATATACAAATGGGACTACATGAGACTAAAAGCCTTCTGCAAGGCAAAGGAAATGATGAACAAAATGAAAAGCCAGTGTCAGCCTCGTGGCTTAGTGGTTAAGTGCACACGAACCGCTACTGGCGGCCCAGGTTTGGATCCCAGACACGCACAGATGCACCGCTTGTTCGGCCATGATGAGGCCGTGTCCCCCATACAGCAACTAGAAGGATGTGCAACTATGACATACAACTATCAACTGGGACTTTGGGGGAAAAAAAAAGAGGACGATTGGCAATAGATGTTAGCTCAGAGCCGGTCTTCCTCAAAAAAAAAGAGGAGGATTAGCTCGGATGTTAGTTCAGGGCTGATCATCCTCACAAGGAAAAAAAAAAATCACGAAAAGACAACCCACCAACTGGGAGAAAATATTTGCAAATCATATATCTGACAAGGGGTTAATCTCCAAAATATATAAACAACTCATACAACCCAACAACAAAAAAAACAGAAAATCCAATCTAAAAATGGGCTGAGGATATGAACAGACATTTTTCCAAAGAAGATATATGGAAGGCCATCAGACACATGAAAAGATGTATAACATCATTAATTATTAGGGATAGTCAAGTCAAAACTACAATGAGAGTTCACCTTACACCTGTCAGAATGGCCATAATTCCCAAGACAAAAAATAACAAATGTTGGAGAGGATAAGGAGAAAAGCGCACCCTCACACACTGCTGGTGGGAGTGCAAACTGGTGCAGCCACCAGGGAAAACAGTATGGAGATTTCTCAAAAAAACAAAAATAGAAATACCATACCTTCCAGCTATCCCTCTACTGGGTATTTATCCGAAGAAATTGAAATCAACAATTCAAAGAGATTTATGCACCCCTGCGTCACTGCAGCATTATTCACAATAGCCAAGACATGGAAGTAACACAAGTGCCCTGCTACAGATGAACAGATAAAGAAGATGTGGTATGTATTATATACAATGGAACACTACTCAGCCAGAAAAAAAAGATTGTCCTGTTTACAACAACCTGGATGGACCTTCAGGGTATGATGTTAAATGAAATAAGCCAGACAAAGACAAATATGCATGATTTCACTCATATGTAGAAGATAACCATACACAAGAATAAAGAGAACAGATTAGTGGTTTCCAGAGGGGAAGGGGGCTGGGTGTTGAGTGAAAGAGTTAAATGGCCACATATGCATGGTGATGGATAAAAGTTAGACTACTGGTGCTGAGCACGATGCAGTCTATACAGAAAGTCACAAATAATAATGAACACCTGAAATTACACAATGTTAAAACCCTTTATAATTTCAATAAAATAATTAAAAAAGAAACAATAATTCATTCTATTTTATGGTTGAATAGTATTCCAAGGTGGGGATATACCACACTTTGCATATCCGTTCACCAGTAGATGGACATTTGTGTTGTTTTCCGTTTTTGTCTGCTATAAATAGGTTGTTATCAACACGTGTGTATAAGTCTGTGTATAGACATATGGGTTTATTTCTCTTGGATGGATTCCTAGGAGAGGAATGGCTGGGCAGACGTATGTAATTATTAAAGACACATTCGAGCTATTTTTCACCAGCACTCGATGAGAGTTTAAGTGACTTGACATCTTCAACAACACTTGCTATTGTCAGTCTTTTTAATTATAGACATTCTCAAGTGTGGTGGAATCTTATGATGACTGTCACTTGCATTTCCCCAATAACGCATGTTGTGAAGGAGAAAGCAAGACACGCACAGACTGGGAGAAAACATCTGCAAAACATATCCCTAGAAAAGGACGTGTATTTATAATATATAAAGAGCTCTTGCAACCCAATAGTAAGAAAACAAGCAGCACGTCATGTCTTACCAGGAGACAGCAGATCAGGCCTGTATAAGCACCAGGAGTCCCGCCAAGAAGATGAGGATGAGGGCCCAGAAAAGGAGGTCTGGGGAGACAAGTGGTGGGGTGAACCACCTCCTGTCATCGCCCCAGGACTCCTGCTGACCCCACTGTGCCTCAACCATCCTTGACAAGCTTTGGCCAACTTTCCTCATCATCCAAAAACCTGTCCACCTGGTTCTCTTCGATGAGGCACAGCACCAAGATACTCGCCTCCTACCCTGGGCTGGGGCTTCCTGTAGGCTTACCAGGCTTCACAATCAAGGTGTCATCTCTGTTGGGAGTATATTCTGGAATTGAATAAAATGGAGAATGCATGTCAGTGTGTTTCACTGTTTTTAATATAACTTTTTAGACACACAGAAAAATAAAGGGAACAGTCTCATAAACATCCATCATCTAGATTTACCAATGTATATTCCCTCCAATTAAAACAATATTTCATCAATGTATAAATTATTAACACTTGCCACACTTGATTCATCCCATGTATTCAATGAAATATTAAAGTCAAGTAGACATCATGATGTTTCACCCCATTTTAGTTCCATCTCTAAAAAGTGAGCACACCTTGCTCCAAAATCCAAGGCCATTATCACAGAACAAAAACGTAATTAATTAAACCATATTCATACCTCTGGGCACAGATGAGTTAATTTGAATGGACTTTCTTACGACAGCCATGGGGAGAATGGGTCATCACAGTTGGCAAGCCTATGGGATCTCTCTAAATTTGTAAATTCACACTGAAAAGTGTTCTTCCGTGCCTAGGAACACATCATCTCCTTCTCCTTTATCTATTTGCTTAATATTCATTTTCTAGGATTAATCTACAATGTAATTTCCTGCAGGAAGTCTTTTCTGATTTCTGCCAGCAAGTATGAGTTTGTTCACATCAAATAATTGATAAGTTTCAATTCTCTATTCTTGCTCTTGCCAGCTACAACATAAACTCCAGGAGGGTAAGACACACAGCATCCAGTGGGCATGGGGGGAGGGTTGCAGGTCTCCCTACGTGTACCTCTATCCAGACAACCACTTAGAGGTGTGCTGTCTCATATGCAGCAGCAACAAGTCTCTTTTTGAATTAAAATTTATTTTAGTTAAATAAAATAAAAATTCTAGTACCCCAGTAACATTAAAAATTAGTAACAATAAAGACGAGTCACAATATCATCCTTTGAGCACTCAACAGTCACATGTGGCTATGCACTGGACAGCACAGATATAGAACATTCCACCACTGCAGAAAGTTCTAGAGCATTGGTGCTCATCTAGAGTGGGACTTGGCAAACTATAGCCTGTGGATCAGGAAACACATCCACCCCCAAACCTGCAAGTCTGATTCACACACAGCTGGAGCCCCTCACTGACCATCTGGCCCAGTGGCGTTCAGTGCAGAGATAAGGAAACTAATGTCCAGAGAGGGGCGGTGACTAGTTTGAGGTCACAGAGCTGTCTAGGAGAAGGTGAGGGCCACCTATATTACACTGGTGTCCTTTTCTCTCTCTCAATGGTGGGGAAAGACTGGGGGACTGTGCCACCACCTGCCAGTCTGAGAAAGTTCAATGCTCTCTCAGCCCCAGGTATCCAGAGTCCCCAGAAAGGCCTCACTTCCTTTCCCAATGACCAGGGAGCCTTACCATCCCCAAGGACACTCTTCCTGTCCAGGGTCAAGTTCTGCAGCTGGGTACCATTCTGGGTCAGCCACAGGAATCCCTCATAGATGGCAACTCTGTCCAGTCTCTGTGCCAAGGTGGCAAGGTACACAGGGAGTCCACTCCAGTGTAGTTACTGTGGGGGACAGACCTGGAAGGGCACAAAGGATGAACAAGGGTGTCTGGAATTCTATCCTGATTTTAGATACCCTGCCTCTGGGTCCTGTCCAAAAGAACTTTCTGCAGTAATGTAAACATTTTTCTGCACTCCCAAATACACTCATTATTAGCCCCATGTTGGTATCGAGCACTTAAAATGTGGCTAGTGTGTGTGAGTGAGGAACTGAATTTCTCATGTAATTTAATTTCAAGTACGTAATATATAAGTAAATAACCACAGGGAGAACATTTTTGAAACTTTGGAGTAAGGACTTTTGAAAACGCATAAAAACAATGAGAACACTGGTAAAAATGGTCAAAATCAACTTTTCAGAAGCCTAGAAATTAATCAAAGGTTTGTAAGAATCTGAGGAGGGTTTAGTGAAGACACACGGTGGAATCTTGATAAAGGTTGCAAATTTTGTGGCACTATAACTTTCACTATTCCCATCCTGCTCTCACAATATCCTCCATAACTTTGAAAACCATCAGTCTTAGAACCATGGTAGCTGAGACAACCAGCAGCCAAGCAGCTATAATGGGTTTAGAGCTCTGAAAAGACCCATCCCCATCAAACTGTCACTAGCTGACCTGCCTGGCAGCTCCCTGAAAAAGCCCCATGTTCAGGGCTTGTCCTTACTTGACTCAGAGCTTGCCCAAGGTGGAATGTAGGTCCCCAAGGCACTTGGTAAAAACAATCAGCACTAATTGTTTTCTATTGTAGTGGCCTGAGGGAGTGAGTCCAGCTGAGGCAGGTAAGAGGTGAGCCAAAAACTTAGAGGAAAAATTGGAGGAATGAGATGTCCACAGGGGGCTTTGAAAACTGCAGTGTATTTGTGGGCATCTAGAAGACCACAAAGGCTCAGGGATATGGCAGGCCCAGGACAGACTTGAGAACATCTTAATCTCTCACCTCTAGTTGAAGGGTTGCCTTAATATCTGAAAACTTGATTATGTAATACACCATATTAATAGAATAAGGGCCAATACCACGTATTTTCAACCATATATATAGAAAAGAATTTCACAAAATACAATGCCCTTCATGCCTAAAAAAGAAAACACTCAACAAATTAGGAATAGAAAAAAACTTTCTCAACTTATAAATAGCATCGATGAAAAACCCAAGGCTAACACCATATTCAATGTGAAAGACTGAAAATTTCCCCCTAAGACAGGGACAAGACAATGATGTCTTCCTTCATCTCATATGTTAATAACAGGTACTACAGGTTCTAATGAGGGCAATTAGGCAAGAAAAAGGAATAAAAGAAACCCAGATTGGAAGGGAAGAGGTGAAACTATTAGTTTTGCAGAGGAGAAGACATTGTATATACAAAAACCTAAAAAATACAACCCCCCCCACACACACACAATATGTGAATCGTATCCCAACGGTTTATAAAAATTTTAAATTGCCCCATGTGGCTAGTGGCTTCACTATTGGAGAGCACAGTTAGACTGCTGATATTTGTTGAAAGTCTCCAGAAGAGGAGGAGGAGGAGGAGGCTGGAGGTTGGTGACCTCAAATGTTAATGCTTTTCTCAACCCCCGAAAATCTATGGATGGAGATGGTAGGATTCGCTGACAGGGATGTGGGGCAGAATGGGCACCATGTAAGTGACTTCCAGATCAAGGATGTGTCACGGGAGCTCAGAGCCATCAGCCGTCAGCTCAACCAATGCTTCCAATCTCCTTAACCTACATCAAATCAGTGACCAGGCAGGAGTGGAATATGTCTCACAGCTGGCTGCCTCTGTAGAGCTTGGTGACCTAGAACAAACGGGAGGGACAGTGGGTGAGATGGATGTCTCCTGTGGACGCAGGGGGCCACTGGAGCCAGTGAAAGATCACAGACCTTGGAGCAAGGGAGACCTGACTTCAAATCCTGGCTCTGCCCCTAACACATTGTGTGACCTTAGGCAAAATACTCCCCTTTCTGAGCTTCAGTTTACCCACGTGAGAAATGGGGAAGGCAGCTAGGACATCACCTCTGGAAAATGAGAGAACCCAGACACGCAGGGAAAGTCAAGAATTGAAACAATAATGTAACAGATGTAAGTTAGGCAGAGGAATGAGGGTGCTCTCAGGGCGAGGATAGACGGGAGAGGGGAGACCCCACCTGGTCCTGGGTGTCTCCCTGCAGGGCGGTGTACTCCGAGGATGTGAGCTCCGGGTTGCTGAGCTTCCAGCTGATGCTGCGGAAATGTAACTGGTGCTCTCTCTGCATGCATAAACTCCAGGGTGCAGAGCCTGGAGCCACTGAGAGGAAGAGCAGACAGGTGGAGACTCTCAGCTCCCAGCACAGAGGCATGGTGGCCCACGGGGTCAGGGTGGTGGGTGCAGACAACGTCCACACTGGTGGCTGCCCCATCCTTCTCAGGCCTGGGGAGAGAGGGACGTGGGGAATCTAGAGAGAGGTCCTGAAACCTCTGGGGTTTGGGCCAGAACAGGAAGGAGGAAATGGGAGGTGAGTGAGGAAACTGAGAAAGAGGTGGTCACAAAAGTGGTCATTAGGGGCAAGTGCTCAAGGGAGGGCCTTACCTGAGGGAGACCAGTCTGACACTCAAGGAAAAGGGGCCCAGGCTTCTCTTCTTGAACAAGGATCCAGCTGGGGAGGAAGGAGGAGGAGGATGAGCAGGAGGGACAGGGGTTGGGGGAGGGGCTGGGTGGGATTTAACCCACCAGGAGTTGCTGGGACCAGGGTCTCACCAGGCTCTGCAAAACCCTCTCAGTGGAGTTGAACGTGGCTGAGCTGTTGATCCTGTCTGAATACCAGAAGGTGGAGATGGTGACATTGACTGTGAGGGTCTTCAGGTTGTGCCCCAAAGCTGCAAGACGAGAGGGAGAGCGATGGCCATCACTGAGAGCTGGCCTGAGACCACACCAGAGTCCTGCATGCATTATCATCTGTCGTCTTCTCTCACAGTGGCACCAACACCCACCCGTGTGGTCACCCAAGTCAGAACCAACATATCTGCTCAGCTCCTCGTCGCTCCCTGTAACACCCATTCACCTTGCACACTCGTCCTCAGATACACTCCATCCCTGTCCCAACTCAAGTCTTAACTTCCTTCATCCAGACCAATACCCCAGCAGGCACAGTGGATGCTCTGTCTAAAGGATGTTCTACATGGACTACTAGAAGAATCTTTCTGAAATGAATACCTCACTAGGGCGACCACTGTTCTAGTACCACCCATGGCTCCCTATGGCCTTCAGTGTTTAGTTCAACCTTCTTGACCTGGCACTCAAGGCTCTACTCAATCTGGCTCCTGCTGACCTTTCAGCCTCATTTCATCCATTTACTGCGAGTTAAACTTCATGCTTCACGCAACCCAAATTCGTTTCAATTCTCCCCATATGGCATGTTGTTTCTGGCTGGAGTCTTTGCTGATGTATTCCCCTCTGCCAGGAAAACTCTTCATCCTCTATTTGCCAGGGTCCGTCCTACTCATTCTTAAAGACTCCATTCAGGTGAACCTTTCTCTAGCAAGCTCTTCCCCTCCAAATTATGCCAGGTGCCACTCCCCGAATCCTCCCACATTGTGTTATAATGGTGTGTTAATTCACAAGACTAGGGGCTCTCTGAGGCCTGGCCTTAGACTGAATAGTTGGTATAATATTTGTGATCAGCATGATTGTCCTAAAACCAGAATTTCACAACCTGGCTTCCCAGCTCCTGGATCACAACTGGCTGGTAGGGGCTGGAGAGCTTCTCTTGCGAAGGAAAAGGCACCCCCAGATACCTGTGGTGGCTTCTGGTGGCACAGGTGATGATCAAGTATGCAGGGATGTGGTGGCCGGCTAGGGAGCTGTTGAGAGGGCTGTCATCAGGGAGGGACAGAGTGGGAGGAGCTTCCAGGCTCACCTGGGCTCCAGCAGTGGCTCTCCCAGGACCACCATTCACAGGTGAAGCATAAATGAGAGTGAGGGTACGGGTCCCTGTGTGAGTAGAGGGATGAGCAAGCCTGTGGATGAGAGAGTGAGATGGGTGAATAAGAGAGACTGAACACAGAGGAAAGAGAGATGGACGGACAGAAAACTGGACAGACGGATGGAATACCTGGAAAAGGAGGACCAAGGGCGGAGATTCAGGAGAATAAAAGTGAAAACCGTGTGGGGTCAGAATGTGGTGGAGAACATGTCTGTGTCTAAGGCTTTCTCACCCTGGGCTGGGACTCTCCACCAGAACCCAAGAGAGAGAGAAGGGATGAGTTAGGACCCTTCCAGGTCCTTCCCTCACCAAGGACAGTGGGTGAAGGAGAACAAGTGCTACCCAACCCCAAATGCGATGGGACCCAGGACATCAGGGCCAGGAATACTCACTGTTGGTAGTCGGGGCTGCGGCTCCATAGGTATAACCTGTGGAGTGAAGGCGAGAGGAGCTGAGCGAGGGTTGGGGTGAACATAAAGGATTAAGGGTGAGGGAGGATGTAGGGACGTTTGAGGGAAAAACAGAGGGAAAAGCAGAAGGGAAGAGGGGAGGGGTGTTCAGGGAGGTGTCAACGAGGTGGAAGCTGGCTGAACCCAGCGGTCACACCGTGATGAGAAGACTGAACCCTGACCAGAAGGAGAGAGAGATGGATCAAAACTCACTTTAGAGCAACGGAGGCAACACAGAACTTTGACTGGCAGAGAGAGCATGGCTGTATCATAGCACCTCACCACTGACGTAGAAGCTGTCCCCGTCCAGGGTGAGGGAAACCAGGTGGGTGACGCCCAGGTTCTCATGGCTCAGCTCCCAGTAGAGTCGCTCTCTGTCCAGCCCGGGACCTGCGGGGCTCAGAGTGGAAGGTGCAGACGGTGTCCACCCCGCTGGCTGCCCCACCCTTCTCAAGCCTGGTGGAGGAAGAACATGGGGTTGTGCAATACTGAGCAGGTGTCCTTCTGGGTGTGGAAAGTGGGAGAGTGGAAGGGAGGAAGCTGAGGGAGAGGCTGAATGGGCTGCTCTGATGTGTGGAGGGGCTCTCCTCGATGTCTCCCCTCTGAGACAACCCCCTCACAAGTAAGGCCTGACTTCCTTTAGGATGCGGAAGGGGGCCTGTGAGTGGCCAAGTGGGGTGAACACACAGACCTGGGTGAGGGGGCGCCTGCAGGTCTACACGGACAGCAGCGAGGAGAAAAGTCAGTGCCCTGCACCATCTGAAACATACAGGCAAGAAAGTACCGTTACATTCTCTCGGTTCTACACTCCAAGGTCTTTTCTTTCTATTTCTTTCCTACTCCACAGCCATCAACCACACCTAGGGAACAATCATCTCACTCGTAATCTTCTTCCCAACACCTCCTGCCTCATAAGTATTCAATCTTACCCCTCAGGTCCATTTTAACCAAAGTGCTTAGACCAAACGCCAATCACATCAGCCATCTGTTCGCATCTCTCCAGAGTGTTCCCACTGGTCTTAGAACAGAGTCCCAAGTCACGCCTGACCTGATCCAGCCTGTCCCCCTCGCTGGTCTGGCTCACACCGCTCCCCCTGTGTTGACTCCGCTCATCCATCCCTCTTCTCAGTTCATGGACACAACAGGCTCTCTGCTTCAGTGGTGTCCTCATGCGGGTCCCTCTGCCTGAAACGCTCTCTTGAACACACTCCAACACCCTCACTCCAGTCTACCCTTCAGACCAGCTAAATCCAGTCCCAACTCTAGCTCTCAAGCTAAATATCAGTCCTTCTCAAGAGGGCTTCCCTGCCCCCTCAGGTTGAGTCCCCTTGTGCCAAACTTCCACATCACTCTCATCATTAACTGTCTAAAATCCAAATTCCCAAATACAATATAAATTCCATGGAGGTGGGACAAGGTCTCTCTGTTTCTCCAGGAACCCATGCATGTGGCCCAGGGCTTGGCTTATGAGATGAGGAAACATCCTGGTTTGTCTAGGACTGCATTTGTTTGAACACTAAACATCCTGTATCCTGGAAAACCCATCCGTTCTGAATAAACGCGGATGGTGGGTCACCATAAATTATACACTCAAAGACTATCTATTGCATGACAAGCACACATTCCCCTCAAGAACGTCAGAGGAAAGCTAGAATGAAAAAGGCACACACACACACACACACACAAACACAATTAGTAGAGGCCAACAACTAAATACAAAATCATTTAACAAGATATTCTGCAACATGAATCACCAGACTGTTCTTCCAGAAAAGATTCAAGAAACAAAGTTAATTCCCTTTAGAAGTCAAGGTGGAGAGGACAGTCTTTTTGGAGACTAGTGCCCTTCCCTTCAATCTACAGGGTTGCTTAGTATTCCTCCAAATGATTTGAAATATCATAAAGAAGAAAATGCTCAAAATAAATCTGGCTACTGACAAATTCAATTTTAAATTTGTTATTAATACAAAGTTCCAATCCTCTTTTTCCCTGAATGCTCCTTTATTTCAAATTTTTGTGGAAGATTTATAGGACTTTAGAAGTCAAATTGAATGGGTCGTAGGAATGTTGCTGAGTATCCCTGCTAATATTTCCTGGGATGTCTTCTAATACTACATACACACGCAAAACATTTCTGTATTTATATTATATATAAATTCTGACTTTTGAGTATTATGCAAGTAAATCTATATTTTCTACTATAATACACATTTGCAGTTATTTACATTTGTTTCATGTGTTCTTATTTGCATGTAACTGTACTTACTGATGTATTTACCACACAGAACCACACACAGCTTACCATCTTTCCATCCATCAAACATCAATAATTTTTCTCAAGATACCCTCACTCTCAGTGACTCCATGTGGTGACAACCCGAGCACAGGAAAGCCCACTGGCAGGTCTTCGGCACAGCGGAGGCTGCCGGAACCTCTTGGTACCAAGTCCACAGGGTACTCAACTGGTCACACAGAAATCCATGGATCAGCGAGGATGGGTGGACCCTGAGCCTGGTTTCACCTCAAACTTGAGCTCCACGGATGCTTTTTTTGTCTGAGGGAGGAATATAAGGCGCATACAAGCTTTTGAGGCCTTTTATAGGGTGTTGGATGGAAAGGTCACCTCATTCACTTTTCTTTTTTTGTGTTTACTGATTTAATTGTAACTCTTGGCTGTGACTGGATTTTCCCGATACCTATCCAGCCACCTGCTGCCCAAGATGGGAGAAAGCAGCTTCGTGCGGTGTGCACTTAAGTCGCTCAACTCACTTGGCTGGACAGAGACTTTTTGGTGACTCTGGACCCTTTAAACAAGCTTGTCATTTAGGGACCCTGTAAGTGACTCGCTGACTTGTCAACATTTTCCACACTTCTTTCAGGGCTCGGGAGATTTTCAGGCCCTGGAGAAGATTTCCCAACCTTGGCACAACTACATCTGGGGCCGGATAATTCTCTGTCGGGCCGCCCTGGGCCCTGGAGGACGGTGAGCAGCATTCCTGCCTCCCCCTCTAGACGCCAGGAGCGCCCCCATTAGTAACAACCCAAACACCGCCTCCAAAAGCAGCTAAAGCCCCCTGGGGACAAAATCAAAAGGAGGATGGTGATGGGGAGTCTGAGAAGAGGACGGCGGCACCCGAAGCCAGGAGGAACTCAGCCTCGGGCGCCCTGAGCAAACAGCCCGGGTGAAACGGCGCTGTGTCGGGATGGAGGGATGCTGGGCCCTGACGGGGCTGCCCAAGGACCAGGCCCCTCCCTGGACTCCTACCCAGGGGACCGCCCGCTGCTCACCGCGCCCCGCCCCTGAGGGCGAACGTCCACGGGAATCCGGCTCGAGCCCAGAAGACGGGACACACCGTGCAAACACGCCCCATCCATCCAAGGCCCCGCCAGCACTTCCGCTTCCTGTCTCGGGCGGGCATTCAAGGAGGACGAAAGTTTGGGGGTTGCGAGTTGAGGTGGTAGGCTGGTCGGGCCTGGCACCCCAGCCTCGGGGAAGGTGTCTAGCTTCTAGAGTGAGTGCCAAGCTGGAAAGCGGGCTGGGTGAGCACCAGGGACAGGGACAAAATCTAGGGGCGGGGCTGTGTGCGGGAACCAGTTCTAAGGGTGGGCTGTGGGCGAGGACAAGGGTGTGAGTGACACCAGGCCCGGAGGGGCGGATCTGTGGGCGGGAACAAGGGTATGGGAGGGGCAATGAACCAGGACCAGGCTGTGGGCGTGGACCAGGCTGTGGGCGGAGCCAGGCCCTAACATTGTTGGCGGAGACCAGTTCCAGGGGCGGGAAGAGGCAGGGGTTGGGCTGGAATAAGTCAGGCAGACTTCACAGGGGGAGGAAATCAGCTCCACGTGCCGGGCTGGAGGCGGGGCTTTCCGTGGACCCCTAGACTGTACAGGTGGCTGGATGTTGAACAGCTGTTCTTCAATCCTTTCCCCACGTTTATACAGCCTAATAGAATGATGTGCCCATATTTAGAATTCTAAATTTTTGTGCGTGTTTGTTCTTAATTTCGTTTAAAAATTGGATCATATATTCACATTTCTCTACAACTTGCAGTCCCAAGCCAGTAGATAAGGATATAACGCTATTTTAATTTTAAAAATCTGGGAGGAGGGAGGCCAATACGTCGAAGATGCACGTATAGGAAAACTTCAAAGAGTGGTACAAAGTCAGTAAAATATTCTCCCTCTACCACTGTCACCCAGTCCTTTTTCACAGAGATAAACATCCTTTTCTCCTCTATCCTTCCAGAGATACTGTGTATATGTGGGCCTGTATATATGTTAAAGACCAAGAGGGATGTCCCCAAGCAAAACCTGAAGCCCATGAATTGTCTCATGCATCAGAAGTTACTGAGAAGAGATTTAAGTTTCTGGTGGAAGGAGATGAACCAGTGATGAATCCATAGGAAGACAACAAAGAAACAAGAGAATTTTACCGTTTAAACGGTCAAAGGAAAAAGTGAGAAAGAAAATGTATTCATACTATCTGACGTAGCATATCTCTGGATAAGATTCATATGCTATAAAATGGTAAACACTTATGTCATAAAACAGTAGACATTGAATTTTGATTTATCCTAATTCATTAAATAGTTATATTGGGCAAGGGAAATTATGTTTTTAACATATGTAAGAACACTTCATGCTGGATTTTTCAGAGAAGGAAGAAACTATAAATAGTCAAAAGCTGAAAAATGAAAAAGCTGTACAAGTAGCTAATTTAGAAATATAGATTTTCAACCAGAAAATTAAAGAAGTTGTTTTTGGAACCAGAGTCAAGAGTGGGGAAGGTAGCTTTTCGTTATAAGGCTTAAAGTATTATTTGAGAGATGTGCGTATAGACGCACATACACGCACACACAGGGGAGCCTGAATTTGTATTCCAAAGGGATCATTTAACTCTACAAAGAATTTGTAAAAAGGATTCACTTTACAACAGTAGAACATATTTTGAAAGCTACAGACTTCAAGCATAAAAAAAGCTGTCATCATCCCTGTGGAAAAATGAATAGGACATCACTTTCCCACCGACACGTTGATAAGCATTTTACATACAATACTCTTGAGTATTTTCACAGCAACCCATAAGGAAGATGGTATTATCTATCTCCATTTTGCAGATGAGGAAATTGGTGACAGCATATTGCTAAAATTTTCATATAAGTTCTCAATATATCTTGTTTTATGTTAAAATTGTTTACTGATTTTTCTTTTCTTTAATAAAATGATATTTGCCATTATTACAAATAAGCAAAGGATGTGTAGAAACAATTTAGCAAAACGACAGTTTTCTTTTGATGTAATTAAATATAGCAATCACTTTATTATTTTTCTGCTCTCTGCCTCACATCTAGGAAGATACTTCCAATCCTAAAGGCTTACTAGAAAACTCTACTAAAAATCAAGTATCAGGGAATACTCATATTACACAAAGTTCCTGAATACATGCGAAAAAGGCATTATAGCAAATTTTTGTACAAAAATCTTAGATCATTCATGAACTGATAACAACACAAATCATGATTAGGCAAGGTATTTCTGTAGAATGACAAATATTTAAACTTTAGACATTTGGAAAGGTAGTTCATTACAGTAACTAATGTGTATAAGAAGAATTTTTTCAAACTCACTAAGTGCCAGGAAATCGTTTGACAAAATGCACTGCAATATTATTCACAATAGCCAAGAAATGGAAACTACCTAATTGTGAATCCGTGGGTGAAAGGATGAAAAAAATCTGGGGCATCCATACAATGGAATATTATTCAGCCTTAAAAAGGGAGGAAATCCTGTATTCAGAATTGCTTGACTGGATCATTTCAGTCAAGTGTTTTCTTGCTTAGTCCCCTCTGGTCCATTCGCCAACCAGGAACCAGGGTGATCGTTTTACAGTGTAAGCACCATGACCTCTAATGGATCCCTAAAAGAGATTTTGGAGGTAGACTGCCTGGGTACCAGCCGTGTGACCTTGGTCAATTATATAACCTCTAATATTCCTCATCCATACAATAGGGGTTAATAGTATTGTCTCCATAGCATCGTTGTGAGGATTAAATGAGGGAATACATGTCAGATGCTTAGAGTGCCTGGCACATGGTAAGGCAACATGAAAAATTTAGCTGTAATTATAACCAAATTAAATATTGTGATGGCCTATTAAAGTTGAACCATATGAAATTTCTAATATTCAACCATTTTGACCCATTTTATTGTTGAATAAATGATAACACTCAATCTAGGTAGGTTGCGTAGAGTCAAAAAGGATTGTATAAATGAAAATATTATTAGAAAAAGTAAGCTGAAATAGATTGCTTTGCAATTTACAAAGCAGTTTTTCATACTTTGTTTCATTTAATCTCTATAGAATACTTTTCAGTGTATTATTACCACTGTCTCTGAAGGAGTAACTGACTTGCCCCAAATCACACCACATTAAATAACACAATTAGAGGGGAAAGATCATTTCGAGTATAAATGCTATATGATATTTTATTTCCCCTTCATAATATCATCCGTCCTCTCAAGAAAGTGATGAAATAATGTTGATTCATAGGAACTTAGTCTTAAAGAGACATACTCTCAGATGATAAACACTATGTCTTTGAAACAGGGGTGTTGCGAGAAGAAACTTGGGACCCATGGTTTCTGTATTTTCAAGTCCATGCTTAGAGTTCTGGGAAACAGTCAAAGAAGGGAAAGGGTGAAAAATAGTCCAGAATGAAAAAAGGTTGACGTATATGTAACTTTATTGATCACCTCAAGATTCTCTTTTTGTTTATGGTCTGAGTCACGCTACTAGAATACAAATGCTTTTAAGGTAGATCACTGCTATCTTGAAGCAAGGGTAGGCACTGAGTAAATATTTATTAAAGGAATGAAAGTGGCCTTGAATACATCTGCTCTTTACTCACCAAAGAACAGTCCCATACCAGGAAAATGGAATCATTAGCAAAATTTTAAAAGCATATCCTTATTAGCTCGTAATCATGGATTCAAGGCTCCCATTTGTTTCATACATGTAAGTACAGAAGAATTCTGGTCTATTAAGGAATGTTTCCACAGCCTCACTGTAAAATAAAGCAAGAATTTTTGGCCCATTGATTGCTGGTTCCAGCAGGGCCCATCTCTATACTTACCTCTAAACAATTAACTATAGATTTGTTATCCCAATGAACAGTGATTTGGTATGGAACCTGTTTTATCGGTGTCATGCAAAAGTGGACATTTGATATGTCTTTAAGTGGTGATATGGATAATAATGTTGATGCAGAGGAAGACAACTAAAAATTCTCTCTGGTCTTTGTCAAGGGCATGTGGGTGAAGGGTATCTTGTTGTCACTGGATTTCAGAACTCAAAAAGACTCGTCCTACTCTTCATGTTACAGGTGAAGAAAATGAGGTCAAAAGAGGTTGAGAGATTTGACCAAGACTAATTCCTGGGACTAGAGCGAGATCCTCTGATTCTCAGCTGGCCTCATTGTAATAACATCTCCAGCTCCAAACAGCCAAGAGAAGCAAGTCTGTTGATTTCCAGCTAGCAATGATTCCCCTTCACGTTTTCACTTTCTGTCTCTTCGATGCCTGCTCTGCCCTGACAAGGAAATTATCTGATGTTTACACTACGCTTAAGAAGAGGAAAATGCTCCTGGCAAACACTAGTATGATTCAGTGTGGCACTGGAGAGCACAGTCATGAAAAAACGAGAATCAAAAGAATAAGAGGTAAATAATACTAGAGAAGAAGAGAAAATCTATTATTTTAGTGGAACATAACTTAAAAGTTTAGAACTGGTAAAGAAGTGGAGTAATGTGAAAGGAAGCTAGATTCCTATATGAACCATCAAAAATACTGTTACATGAGCAAGAATTCATTTAAACATGTAAATAATCATTCCATTCACAAGAGCAATGAATTCTTTAAGATAAGTAGTTAAAATAATTGGAACTGCACATTAGTTATATGAAGAAGATTATAAAGAGATACAAAGCGTGTAAAAGCTCTGATTAAATGGAGAGATATGCTATACTTGTGACTGAAAGTGTTTCAAAGATATCAGTTTTCCAAACATTATTCAGATTCCATATGCTTCAAATCAACTTTTAAAATGATGCTGTATTTGTTTTATAGACTAAATGATATCCATTTGTAAAATAAAACACTGGACCATCATCTAACATTATTCACAAGTAAATCATTCCAAATGGATTATAGGGCTACAATTAAAAGTAAAAATCCCCCATGTATAACAGTGGTGGATGACAATATAGAAGAATACCCATAATCTTAAAATTAGTGAAGATATTCTTAATATATATGCTTAAAGATGTCTGGTTGAAAAGAGGAAGGAGAAAAAGTAAAATAGAACGTGATATGGTCTCTGATTTTCTTTCAGAGACTTAATCTAGAGAAGGATATTCCAGTCTACGATATTGGTTAAAGAAATAGAAATCTGTGATAATTACACAAATAATGAGAGGACATATATAAATGGTAGCATAAGGTATCAGTTAGCTTCTGCTGTATAAAAAACCATCTGAAAATTTGGTGGCTTCAAATAAGAATAGTTTATTTTTTCTCAAGATTCTGTGGGTTAACTGGGCAGTTATTTTTATCTGGACGAATTGGTGGCTCAGCTGGGATTGGATAGTCTAGGATGGCCTTACTCGCATATCTGATTGTTGACTTGAAGTCACCTGGAGTGATGGAGATGTGCAGTCTATCTAGACTCATTCACATATTGATGGCCTCAGGCTTCCCAAGGGCAGCCAGAGAAGGACAAGTACCAACAATGAGCAAGTGTTTTTCAAGCCTTTGCTCATGTCATTTGCTAATGTCCCGTTGGCCAAAGCAAGTTACAAGGCCAAGTCTACCCAGAGTCAACGTGGGATGCTATGACCAAACAGATAGAGGGAGAGGACTAATGTGTGGCCATTTTCGCAATCTCTCACACATAATTTTAGAGGAGTATTAGTATGAATGTTTTTGTATTTGTTCATTTGAATGTCCGAGAAAGATTGTACAATGCCAAAAGAAAAGTAAAGCAAATAGTTAACTGGACATGTAAGGTAAGTTTAGTTGATGCTTAAAGTGGGTATGGAAAAATGTGGTAGTTTTGTTGTCAAGTGTATGCGAGTTCTTGTGACCTATGAAAAAAACTTACATTTCGATTATTTTCTCCCTGAATGTGTTTTATTCGTTAACACTTTTGATGTGTTTCTCTCTGGCCTTAGGAAAATAATGTAGCACTTGGAAGCAAAGATGCAGCCTAATAGCCCCACACTGGAGGCCTAGATGGAGAAGACCACCACGGCCACCATGCCCTTGGCGTTGGTGCTGTGGTAGACGGGGAGGAAGGTGACCCAGACACTGCAGACCACCAGCATGCTGAACGTCAGGAACTTGGCTTCATTAAAGGTGTCAGGCAGGTTCCGGGCCAGGAAAGCCACAGTGAAGCTTCCCAGGGCCAAGAAGCCCAGGTGTCCCAGGACACAGTAGAAGGCAGTGACCGAGACCTTGTTGCACACGATGAAGATGTGGCCGTGTTCACAGTGTGCATCTGTGTCAATGAAGGGAGAAGAGGTTCCCAGCCAGATTCCACAGAGACTCAGCTTGATAAAGGAGCAGATGGGAATGATGAAGTTAGGTGCCCCTGACACCAACCACTGCCTCATCCTTCTCCCTGGTGCAGTGACCTTGAAGGCCACAACCACAATCGTATTTTTGGCCAAGACACTGGAAACAGCCACAGTAAATACAACTCCAAATGTGATTTGTTGAAGAAGGCAGGTGGCTGTGTTGGGACGACTAATGAAGAGTAAGGAGCATAGGAATCAGAGGGTGAGGGAGATGAGCAGGATGTAGCTGAGAGTCTGATCATTGGCCTTGACTATGGGAGTGTCTTGGTGCTTCACAAAGACCCCCAGGACCACAGCTGTGAGGACAGAGAAACACAGTGTTGTGCAGGCCAGGGCCATCCCCAAGGGGTCCGCATAAGCCAGAAAGATCACAGCATTTTGGAGGCAGCGATCTTGCCCTCTTTTGGCCTACTGATGATCTGCACACTTCACACAATGATCCATGTCTGGGGAGAGATGCAAAATGTCCTCAGCCCAGGTTCAGTCACTCTCTCTTATTTGCATGCCCACAAAGAAGGCATTGGGTAAGTTTAGAAAACTGTCTTCCTTTGTTGCTCCATGCACCAAATAACAGAATACTCTGCAGAGAACCGTTCCCAGTTAATAGTGTCCATCTTCTTTATGGTAAAGTAAACAAAGCTATTATGCTTCTCAGTATTTTTCTTGCATAATCAGGAAAGCACTTTTTCTCAGCAGAAAACCAAAAGTGCTCCCTGTCTCTCTGAGCTATACCCCTGTAAGCTATGGCCTAGATTTACTCATTCAGTGAGCAAGCAGTTATTGGAAAACCTCCATGAGGCAGATAATATGCTACGTTCTAGGGAAACAGAAATGACAATGTCATAGACCTCACTCCTAGGGAGTTTCAAAATGAGACCCTTTCTACCATCTAAAGTGATCTCCAAAACATTTCATCTTGATTTCACTTCCACCACTTCTGTTAAGATTTTAGTCACTTCTCTCCTATGTTATCATAAGATCTTTTTACTCGGGTTCCCTGCCCTTGTCCTGCATCACAAGTGATACTTCTACATGTAAGTGGGATCATGTTTATCCTCCATTAAAAAATCCGACAAACTCTTAGGAAGACCGAAAAGACTGTCTAACCTTGGTCTTGCCTACCTCTAATACCTCTGCTCTGATTTTTAAGATTCCCAAATCTTCCTGTGGCTCTGAAAGTGTTCCGTGCCCACTCAACAGGTATAAATACATGTTTTTACTTCTACAAGGGCATTGTTCCTTCCTCTTTAGGTCCCTTTAAATTTTCTCACTTTTCACGTTTAGAACTACAATCTGCCTGATGATTTCTGTGGATGGTGTCAGTTAGGGTTGGCGAGTCATTGTCTTCTCCATGAAGACAGCCAATTTACCCAACATGCTTTATTGAAAAGTCTTTCATTTGCCCACTCCTCCTCAGTGTTTCCTTGTAAATCAGACGTCTATACATGAGTCCCTATATGAGCAGCTTGTATCTGAACTTACCATTTGGTTCCGTTGATTTTCTTGTTTATCCTCTTGATGAAACCCTTCTATTGTGATGCTATAATACTTGATGTCAGGTAGAGTAAGTACTCCCACTCTATTCTTTTCTTCAAGATTTTCTTAGTTAAGTTTTTCCTTTATCATTTCCATAAGAATTGTATCAATTGTAATTTCCACAGAACGGGTCAGCATTTTAGCTGCAATTTTGTGGAAGCTGTAGATTAATTTGGACAATTTTGGTATCTGTTGACTTTGGAGTCTGTTCAATCACGAACTTGGTTTATCCCTCCACTTCTTTAAGTCTTCCTCTATTTTTCTAAATGCTGTTCTACAAATTTATGGACAGAAATCTTTTGAAAATCTCATTAAAGTTATTTCTAGGTACTTCATACTTTAAGATGTTGTAAATGTCATTTTTTAAAATTTAAATTTTGGATGCCTTATGACGGGTAGATTGGAGCAAAATTTTCTATATTAACCTTGTATTCAGCCACCACTAAGCTCAATTAATACATTAATTTACATGGATTTTACATTTATACCATAATATCATCTGAAGATAACATCAATTTTACTTCTTCCTTTGAAGTAAATTATTCCTTTTATTTCTTTTCCTGCCTATATTGTATCAAGCAGGACCTCCAGTGTAACGTCTAATAGAGGCAGTGATGTTGAACATTCTTCTCTTACCCTTGCTTTCAACACTGCACCTTAAATTTCCATTCTGTGACTACTGTGTATGGGAGTAAGAGAGTTTCCTTCTGTTCCTGATTTTGTAAGGGTTGTTCTGTTGTTGTTGTTTGTTTTAACATATGAATAGGTGTTTAATTTTACTAGTTTTTCTTACAGTTATTGTGATTATTATTTGTCTTTTTTCAGAGATTAGTGTACTGAATTACATTGCACGAACCTAATTTGGTCATGATATGTCCTTCTTATAGACTATAGCTAGATTTGGAACTTTGATTTGATTTGATTTTTTTTTTAGGATAAATGAATTTAATCCAAGAAAGAGAGTGGCCTGTAATTTCCTTTCCTGCAATGAATTTGTTAGATTTTGGTACCAATGTTAAGCTAGTCTCTCATAGTGAGTCAAAAAGTTTTCTGTTTTTCCTATTCTCTGGAAGAGTTTGAGTAGATGTATATTATTTCTTTCTTGAATATTTGGGCAGATTCATCAGCTTTGCAGCAAATAAATAGCTTACAATAAAATTTTGTAGAAATGTTTTAAAGTATGGTCTCAATTTCTCTAATAGTTATGGCAATATTCAGATTTTTCCTTTTTTCCTGAGAGAGTTTGGTAACTTTTATTTGCCTGGAAATTTGTGAGTTTCCTCTAAATTTTCATTGTATCAACATGATGTTATTTTTGTTTTCTTCATCTTAAAAATTTTCCATATGATCTGCACAGATTACTCCTTTTCAGCCTTGGTATGTTTTTGTTGCAAATTTTCGCTTCTGTTGAACACTAGTACTAGGATTTTATTGAGTATATTTGTCATTTATTAGAGTCTAATTTAGTTTTATTTATCCTTTTGACGTTTGTCTTTTATTTTGTTAACACTTCCTCTAATATTTATCATTTTGTGTTTTCTATTTTCCTTGTGTTTAATTTTCTGCTCTTTTTATAGCTTGTGATGAATGCTTACAACTTAAAAATTCAACCTTTCTTTATTTAAATATACAAAATAATATATAAATATATATAATCTAGGATTATACATTTCTCTCTAAGGATAGTTTTAACTCCACCACATAAGATTTGATGAATAGTATTTTTAATTGGAAATACATTCTAATTTCCATGATAGTTTACTCATTAATCATCAGTTGTTTACAAGTGTATTTATTAATCTCCTAGCATGTAGGAATTGAAGTTAGTGGACGTAGTGTTCTTTAGATGTGCGTATGGAACATATACCAAAACTTACCACCCGACAAATATGCACGTGGAAGCTTTATCCAAATTGACGATATGCCAGACTATATCATCAATCTCAGTACATTTCAAAAAAATTGAAATTATACAAAAGATGTTGTGAAATTAAGCTTCAAAAAAAGATAATGCCACCCTTGAGGGGATTCCAGCATTACACCATTTAATATCATAAATCTGAGTAATTCCAAGATGTTAATTATGGTATGAAAAATCTTCAGTGTTGGTTTTCTGTCCCTCTTCTACTTCATGACCCAACTCCCAAACTCACATTGTCTGGGTTCTAGTCATGTTGAACCTTTTCTCAGCTCCCTAGAATATTAAATGCAGGGCTAATTTGCCAGTTTCTGCCATTTCTAAGAATTCCACCAAGAATTTAATCCGCCTTCATTAGTCTGACATAATACTAATGCTACTGCCTCTATGAAGAAGTCCATGACAGTTCCCTCCCCACAAATATATATACTATCACTTATTGCATCCCATGGGTCTCTGCGTACCTATATTGCAGCCCTATGTCACCACCTTGAATTCACTTCACTGCATGTTGTCTCCCCTACTCACCTGCGAACTCTAGGACATCAGAGAAAAGACATATGTACTCATTGAAGGAAGCTGTACCCTAAGCACGTTGCATACCATGTAAATACTTACCCCTTAAATCAAACACAACCTTTCTGAGCTCCTGCTCTGTGCCAAGAACAGCACCAGACTCTGGAAAACTAAGGATTTGTTCAATGTTATCTAAAAGTAGATTTAAAGAAGATGATAAGTAAGTTCTTATGATACCTTGTGTTAGATTCTATGAAAGAGATTTAAGTTAGGTTCCTGTGGAGTGGTCAAAAAGGGTTTCCTTGAGAGGATAATGCCTGCAATGATGCTAAAATGAGTCAAGCAAGCTAGTTCAATGTAGAGAGAGAGTGTATTTTTTTGGGTGGAAATGATAAAAAAGTTGGCTTTTTTGGCTATAAAAGTTAAATTACTAAATGGAGGAAGGAAACATTGGGACCCTGCAGTCCTCATCCAGAGCTTTTCCGTTTCTTTGGGAGAACGGTGCATACAAAAGAGCGGTGTAGAGCCAGCCCTGATGGCCTAGTGATGAAATTTCAGTGGTCACATCTTTGGTGGCTCCGGTTGGTTTCCTGGTCATGGAACCACACCATCTCTCTGTGAATTGCCTTGCTTTGGTGATGGCTTACATAGAAGAACTAGAATGATTTACAACTAGGATATACAACTATGTACTACGGTTTTGGGGACAATAATAAAAGACGAAGATTGGCAACAGATGTTAGCTAAGGACAAATGTTTCCCTTCAAAAAAAAAAAATAGAAGTGGAGAATGTCGCTGCAAGGCATATCCTCACCTATCTCATTGGAAATCTCATTCTCTGGGCAAGGAATGCAATCAAAACAACAGGCAGCCTTGCTCTCCTGAGGGCTCTTCCTAAATCCCTGACTGCAACTCTCACTGCATACAGAGTGTGGAGTCTGGAGAAAATCAGATAACACTTGGTAACAACTGTGACTTTTACCTAATTTTCCAGTAACTAGAGAGTTTTAGAGTATTGGGCCTTAACAAACTGGAGATTGAAATATCTAAATCCAATTCATTGGTTGGATGCCATGCTGATTGTATTATATAAAAGACTGGTACGCCTCAGACGTATTGTGGGTTTGTTTCCAGAGCACCGCAACAAATCAAATATTGCAATAAAGTGAATCACACCAATTTTTTGATTTCCTAGTGCAGAAAGAAGCTATGTTTACACTATACTGTAGTGTACTAAGTGGGCAAAAACTTTATCTCTAAAAAACATGTACATAACTTAATTTTTTAAAATTATTCCTAAGAATTACTAACCACATTCTGAACATTCAGCAACTTGCAATCTTTTTGCTTGTGAAGGTCTTGCTTCGATCGTGGATTATTTGTAAAAGAAAAAATTACTTCAGTTGGAAGTGAATTGTTAAATTCCCATATGTGGCCTTTTATGAAGCTCTGAGGTGGCACAAAACCCCAACAAGTTATTGGTTATTCATGTGTGATGTAAGTAATTGTGATTGGGATCAACCCATCTCAGTAATTCCTTTGGCACACTCAATCACCTCCTCAGATAAAGACACTTCTTGACCACGTGGAGCATGTTGGGAATATTCTCCTACTTTCACCATAAGTCTAAGACCTTCTGAAAGTTCCAAAAGTTGAGAAAGGTGTACTCTTAATCTGATTTTCCTCCTTCAGCCAAATTCGCTGAGTCACCAGCAGGATTGTTAAATTCTATGTTCCTCAGAAAGGGGTGCAGCTAGAAGTGACACATCATCCTGCGGTGAAGTACGCCCAGGTGTTAAAGAGAAAAACCCTGAATTGGTGACAGCCTTTCATTTTCTGTAATCCTTGCTTCATAATGTAACTTTATTACAAGTATCCAATGAAGTAAAGCAAATGAAATCATATGTAGAACTACAATATCATAATGTTTCTAAAATATTAGGTAGTTTCAAAAGAAAATGCCTAAAGACAAAAATATCAAGATGACCAGTGGTGATAGGATTCAGACAAATCTCAAGTACAAAGTCCAATCTAGCAACCCTCATGCACTCTCTGAATTTTTCCAGACCATCAACCTGCAAAATGATGTTAACAATACCTAAAGTGGTTGCAGAATTAAATGAGATCATGTATGTAAAGTATTCACCATGATGTTCAGCACCAGATACTCATGTAAAGGACAAGTTCTCTTCTTCTTGTCATTGAGGAGCTGCATGGGAGAAGGCTGGATAATCCCTATTGAAACATTAGGCAAGCAGGATGTTAGGATCCTTTGTAACACAAAACATTGATTTTGACTCATAGCTCACTTTTTCGTTGCCACTAGAACCTTCTTGTTGATGACTTACTACCCAGGACTAGATTTACCTCCTAGAGAGTGAAAGAAATACAGAAACTCCTCTGCTTTTCATGGAGAAAGAATCCTAACTTCTTGGTTTGAACACCTGTGGAAACCCATAAGAAAGTCACTTTTACAAGGGTACATGCTGTTAAGTGGAAGAGACTTTACCTGCCAGGGATAAAACACCAGATCCTCCCCACTTCCCATTGGCTGAATTTCTGCACGTTGAAGAAGCATCTCATGAAGGCTCCAGGCCACAGCGTACACAGCATTGTACACATTGTAACTCCATTCAGTCATGGTTGGGTCAAAAATCTGCCAAGGCAACCATCCCAAGGAGGCATTGGGTGAACAATTCTCCAGTGTTTTACAGTCAGGCTCAGAAACGGTGCAAGGAATAAAGGGGTACTACAACCTAGTGAGATTAATGTCTTCTGGATATTTGGTAGGTTTAACTGTCTGGATAAAATTTTCAAAGCCAGAGACCTCACTAAGGTGGTGTCAAAAAATGAGAGTCCCATGGAATGAGTCAAGGATGAAATCTCTCTCACTGTGGATAAAATACCACTGAGATGTCGTGACCCAGACTTTCCATATCACTAAATACTCCCAAGTAGAAAAGCTCAAGCTTACAAGAGAGTCGGAATCACCGTAAATGATAACCACACTCCCTTCTGTTTCCTCTACTTGTAAATCATATAGCCAGGTCCTTGAGGAATATGATCTTTCAGTGACAGGTATCATTTCCACAAAGGCTGCACAGATTCCATTCTTGTCCATCTCTCCTCTCAAGTCTGAGAGAAACTCAACATCTTTCTTGTCTTCTGAGATGACCAGCCCCACCCAGGTCCGACTGAAATGAAGCAGCAAAGAGACCATGCCAATGGCTAGAGATGTGTCCCTGGGGGCCATCTGATAGAGAGATGGAAGCTACTCTTCATCATTCAGGATAAGATCACAAGGACCATATGTAAGCTAAAAGGAAAAGACAATTGGAAGCAATATGAAGATGAGGATTGGCAAAAATCACACTCTCAGTCCTGAAGGCTGTTCAACAACACTTGGAGGTGGTAGAAGGGGACAATAGCTCATTTCATTTTCTAATCATTTTCCACTCCCTGAAAGCTTTCTAGAAAATAAGATCAGTAGACTTCCAGGAAACTGCTTTATCTCTTTCCCCCTCAGCCTTCTCTCTACTCCAAAGAAAGGAAATGTCATACCCCACCAAGATCCTGTACACGTGCCCTTTGAGATCATATCCTTTGAGAGATGCACAAATCCAGTCTTCTCCTCTCCTCCTATTTAGGCACCTGAGAATGGCACCAAAGGAGACATGGTTTCATCTCTCTCCATCCCACCCAGTCTTACCTGTGGAAATTTGTACAGATCCAGCAGTGTTCCAATCTGGGCAGAAATTGCCCATGTGGTTCCTGTAAGGACCGCTAAAGACTTGCTCTCTCTCCTGCAGCTGTTATTAGGAATGTCCTTGCCCAACCCCGAGAGTCAAATCAGGGAACTCTCCAATGGCCTCCGTTCACTGGTCAGGGCATTATAGAGATCAAATCCCAGAGACATGTTGGGCAAAATATGAGGGTTCCCATTGATTTCCTCAATGGCAAAAACCAAGGCCAGAACATACTGGTAGATCTTGTACTGAAACCTGCATAGAAGGATAGGGATCCTTAGGGAAAGTACTCAAAATGATTTCCTTCAAATGCAATACAATAACTTCATTCAAATGAATTTGCTATTGACTCGAACGTCTGTGCCAACAGATGGCTCTCCTGAAGCCTTATAATTTATAACTAAAGAAAATAACATAACTCCAGCTGTGGAAGGTTCTTAGTGAATTCGACACTCATGAAGGTAACTGGTTAAGTACACAAAAGAAAGTACAATGAATGGAAAAACAGATCACATTCAGATTAGATTTGTAAATGGCTCTTTGGTTCAGGAGGCAAAATGCTTGTTTATATGAGCACCCCATTAATTCCTTCCTAGAAGAGCAACAATATTAGCATGAGATTGGGGATAGCCCTGGGGAGGAAGAATAATCGCAACTGACATGTGCGTGACAAGCATAGACGCATGACATGTGCAGGTTGAGAATGGTGCAACAGAAAGCTGTCAGTCAAATTGCCTAAGCCTCTACCCCCTCAAAACTGCTCATCTGCCACCATCAAAAACAAGGAAACTAAGGTGAACTTCAGAGATCCAATGAACGAGGAATCATCAACAGGCAGGAACAATTAAAAGAATCAAGAAGAACTGAAATGACTAGAAACACTTTGGAATCAAAGAGAGACAGCACTGTAAAGTTTAAAAAGCTTCTCATCCATTTCTTTTTTTTTATTGATGTTTTAATGGTTTCTAACATTGTGAAATTTTGGGTTGTACATTTTTGTTTGTCCATCACCATATATATGACTCCCTTCACCCCTTGTGCCGACCCGTCACCCCCCTCCCCCCATTCCCACTGCCCCTGGTAAGCACAGTCCAGTTTTCTCTGTCCATGTGTTGGTTTATATTCCACATATGAGTGAGATCATACAGTGTTTGTCTTTCTCTTTCTGGCTTATTTCACTTAACATAATACGCTCCAGGCCCATCCATGTTGTTGCAAATGGGACGATTTTGTCTATTTTTATGGCTGAGTAGTATTCCATTGTATATATATACCACATTTTCTTAATCCAATCGTCAGTCGAGGGACACTTAGGTTGCTTCGACTTCTTGGCTATGATGAATAATGCTGCAATGAACATAGGGGTGCATAAGCCTCTTTGGATTGTTGATTTCAGGTGCGTTGGATAGATTCCCAGTAGTGGGATGGCTGGGTCATAGGGCATCTCTATTTTTAATTCTTTGAGGAATCTCCATACTGTTTTCCATAGAGGCTGCACCCATTTGCATTCCCACCAGCTGTGTATGAGGGTTCCTGTTTCTCCACATCCTCTCCAACATTTGTTGTTTTTTGTCTTGGTGATTATAGCCATTCTAACGGGTGTAAGGTGGTATCTTAGTGTTGTTTTGATTTGCATTTCCCTGATGATTAATGATGTAGAGCATCTTTTCATGTGCTTATTGGCCATCTGCATATCTTCCTTGGAGAAGTGTCTCTTCATTTCCTCTGCCCATTTTTTGATCGGGTTGTTTGTTTTTTTGCTGTTCAGTTGTGTGAGTTCTTTATATGTTATGGAGATCAACCCCTTGTCAGATGTATGTTTTGCAAATATTCTCTCCCAGCTGGTGGGTTGTCAATTCTGTTCCATTGATCTGTGTGTCTGTTTTTGTACCAGTACCATACTGTTTTGATTACTATTGCTTTGTAGTATGTTTTGAAGTCAGGAATTGTGATGCCTCCTGC
Source organism: Diceros bicornis minor (assembly GCF_020826845.1). NCBI lineage: Eukaryota > Metazoa > Chordata > Mammalia > Perissodactyla > Rhinocerotidae > Diceros > Diceros bicornis. Next base: position 3,007,185 of record NW_026690866.1, read on the forward strand.
TTTGTTCTTTTTCTTTAAGATTTCTTAGCTATTCGGGTTCTTTTTTTGCCCCATATAAATTTTAGTATTCTTTTTTCTATTTCTGTGAAGAATGTCATTGGGATTCTGATTGGGATTGCATTGAATCTGTAGATTGCTTTAGGTAATATAGACATTTTAACTATGTTTATTCTTCCAATCCACGTGTATGGGATATCTTTCCATTTCTTTATGTCATCATGGTTTTCTTTCAATAACGTCTTGTAGTTCTCATTGTATAGGTCCTTCACCTCCTTGGTAAGATTTATTCCTAGGTATTTTATTCTTTTTGATGCAATTGTAAATGGTATTATCTTTTTGAGCTCTCTTTCTGTTAGTTCATTATTAGCATATAAAAATGCAACTGATTTTTGTAGATTGATTTTGTACCCTGCAACTTTGCTGTAGTTGTTGATTGTTTCTAATAGTTTTCCAACAGATGCTTTAGGGTTTTCTATATATACAATCATGTCATCTGCAAATAGTGAGAGTTTCACTTCCTGGTTACCTATTTGGATTCCTTTTATTCCTTTTTCTTGCCTAATTGCTCTGGCCAAAACCTCCAGTACTATGTTGAACAGGAGTGGTGAGAGTGGGCAGCCCTGCCTCGTTCCTGTTCTCGGAGGAATGGCTTTCAGTCTTTCCCCGTTGAGTATGATGTTGGCTGTGGGTTTGTCATATATGGCCTTTATTATGTTGAGGTACTTTCCTTCTATTCCCACTTTATTGAGAGTTTTTATCATAAATGGATGTTGTATCTTGTCAAATGCCTTCTCTGCGTCTATTGAGATGATCATGTGGTTTTTATTCTTTGTTTTGTTCATGTGATGTATCACGTTGATTGATTTGCGGATGTTGAACCATCCCTGCGTCCCTGGTATAAATCCCAATTGATCATGGTGTATGATCTTTTTAATGTATTGTTGTAATCAGTTTGCCAATATTTTGTTGAGGATTTTTGCATCAATGTTCATCAGCGATATTGGCCTGTAATTTTCTTTCTTTGTACTGTCTTTGTCTGGTTTTGGTACCATTTCTTATTTAAAAAAATATTAAATTAAAATTAATCCTTAACATCTTTAACAGCACCTATTCTTGATAGCCCATATTATATTCATATTTTCTACAGACTTTCTACACAAATAACTCCAAGCCAAAGAAAATTCTTTGCATTTCTATTGCCTGGGATCTGTAACACCATCAAGAATAAAATAGAGCAGTCACTTGTACTTATTTCAAGTGTTCTATTATTTGAGGATTGATTGGTACCTAGTTCATGCTCACTGCTTGTTAATGCTCCCCTTGTCCTTGTGAAGAATAGGTTTTCTTCACTTGTTGGGTATAGGGTTCGATATGTATCCACTAAATCAAACTTGCTAATTGCTTTTTCAAATACTCTATTAATAGATATGTGTTATTCTTTGTCTCAGAGGAATGTTGAAATTCTTCACTATGAAGATATATTATTTCTACCTCTCATCTTCTTCTGCCTCCTTCTCCTATACTTCCTCCTCCTCCTCCTCCTTTTGTTTCTTCTTGTCTTCTCCTTCTTCTCCTTCTCCTCCTCTTCCTTCTCCTCCTTCCTTTCCTAGTTGAGGCTATATTATCTTCACATGACACATGACATCGTGTGTAGTATAACAACGACTATATCTTCATGATCAGTTGAACTCATATACCATTGGGAATTAACCACTTACTTCCTAATGATGGTTTTTTCCTCATCTGTTTTATCTCATGTTATTATAGCTACCCTGGGTTGATTTTTGATTGGTATTTTACTAGCATATGTTTATATTTTCTATTCTATTTTGAGTTTCTAGTTTTCCATGTTTTTTAGTTTTCACAAGTCTTGTAAACAAGATACAGTTACGTTTGTCATTGTCCCATCAAATTTAACAATCTGTATTTAACTAGAGAATTTATTCCATTTACATTTGTTGTGACCATTGATATCCTTGTTTTGCCCCCATTATCTATGTTTTCTTTCTATTTTTTCCACAAGATTTATTATGTTATTTCCCTTTAAAAGTTATTGATTTATACTTGTTTTCCATATTCTATTGTATCTCATCTATTTTGGGTCAGAGTTATATTCTCTGCTTCTATTTTACCACCAGCCCAAGTTGACTGAAGTGGATATAATTTCTCATCTCCTGAGAAATTTATAGACCCTTTAACTTTCAGTTTTACCCTCATGACTCACTTGTTTTTGTTGTACAGTATTATATTTCTCCTTTTTCTTTACTCTCTCTCATCATCTCCATAACTACCTTATCTTTCATGTTTTCTACTTCCTTGTCTTTCTATGCTGCATTCTGTTTCCTTCAGAATTCAAATTTAGTTTTGTATTCTCTCTTCTGTTGTAGAACCTATCTGTGGAGTTTTGAAACTCAACAGTTAAAGTCATTTTCATCACTTAAAGTTCTATAAGGCCCTTTGGGAAATATGTCAGATAATTTCTAGAGTCTCCTGTTTGATTTTGTTATTCCCATTTTTCTGGTTCCATTTTTATAAACAGTTTATACACAGTTATTTTATATCTTGAAGTTGGTAAATCTCATATTTGAGGTTTTACTGTTTAAATCTATTGTTTTATTTTTAATTTTCTTATGTGTTGATGACACTTATCGACAATGACATGTATTCCTTATTTGTTTGGTGAACTTTGATTATGAGCTCATTTTTGTATGATTTTAATGTGTACAGAATGTAAGGCTTTAGTTTAGATCCTTTCCTCCAGAAAAGAATGTCACTGGTTTTGGCTCACAGTCATGTGCGTTGACACCAAGCTAAGTGACATTTTTGTGTGACTCACAACTAATCTGTGACTCCCGGATTCTTTCCCTCAAGTCATTTGTGACACAAAGACAAATCCTTTCATTATAGGATCGTACTGACCTTTGACCACTGGGTGAATCCAAATTTGTCTAGCGCTTACGGTTTCCTTCTTCTGTCCTTTGAGATTTGGCTTACTTCATGTGAACTCAAGAATGCAATAAAATTATATTTTATGGAAGATATTGTTATGTGGAGGGAAAATACTTCAAGGTATCTAGTCCTCTATACTCATAGTATTTCATTCTTTAGGCTACTCCTTTGGATTTCTTTCTTTTAATAGAAATTCTTTCTTTAAGTTGAAAAGAAAATAAATGTTAAAATCAAATGTGTGAGCTTGGGGGCATAGAAATAATTTTCATGCTATTCAACAAAATAAGTTTATAATGTAGAACACTTTACAGACCAGTAATGTATGTATGGATTAGATACATTTGACTGAAAACCTCTGTTTAGAACATATTTAATCAAATTTTAGGAGAAGAATCATTGAGAGACACACTCCAGGATCATTCTGTTTCTGTGAGATGCACACATACTATACATATACCTGATAGTCATGTGACAAGCCATGATATGGCGAAATGTAGTTCAACTTAGTTCAGATGTGATATGATCAATTAAACTTGAAGAAGGGAGAATGTCCAGAATGTCCAGAAGCCCCATGTGTTTCCAATATTAGAGCGTTAAATGCTGAGAACAAGGAAGAATGGTGAAGGTGTTGTAAAAATACATTGCAATCTCTAAAGAGCAGAGAGAAGCATCCAGATTAAACTTATTGCAGATTGTGTGAGTTTTCTGAAAATAAAACACCCCTTTCTGAGGAAAAATGCAGAACTTTTGCTTGTCAGTTGAGGCCTCCAATTGCTGAGGTGGAGTTAGGAGTACAAGAAGTTTATTGTAGCATAACACCTCTGAAGAATCAAAGGATAGGGGAGGGACAACCCTACACTAAGACACGGAATTTACTGTCCGTGAAATGAAAAAAAATAAGGAATATTAGGCAGGGGAGTTTCCAATCACAATATGGAGATGCCAGTCCTTCAGCCCCACCCGAAACCTACTGAATCAGAATATCTGGGGTGGGGTCCAGCACTCCTTCTGTGTTTTAACAAGCCCTGCAGATCATTCAGATCCTTAATCAAGCTTGAGGATGACGGGTTTCAAAAAAAAGCACCACATCAAAGAAGTGAACTTTGAAAAAGTAAAACAATTGTCTAAGTACTTTGTGTTAATGTGATTTATAAAAAATGCAAAATACAAACAACTTTAAAGAATGTGCATAAAATTTAAAACCATCTTGAACCAAGTGCTTAATCTATACCTAGAAACATTGGATTTGGAGAAAAAGAAAAGAAGTAAAATACTAATTAATTTTTCATCTAACATTGAGGAGTCAGTGAGGCAAAACTTCAGATTCTGGGTTCTTCTAATTTCTGAAATTAAAAATATTGTAAAATAGGGGCCATCCTGGTGGTGTAGTGGTTAAGTTTGTACACTCTGCTTTGGTGGCCTAAGGTTCATGAGTTCGGATCCCTGGTGCAGACCTATGCACCGCTCATCAAGCCATGCTGTGGCGGTGTCACATATAAAGTAGAGGAAGATGGGCATGGATGTTAGCCCAAGGCCAATTTTCCTCAGAGAAAAAAAAATCTAAAATAGAATGTGAGAATGATCTATATATCCAACACAGTGGAGAAAAGTTTAATAAGGAAATTACTTTAAATGGAGCAAAACTAGGAAAAAACAAAAAAAGCAAAGTACAAAAAAATAGAACCACAGAGATAATGCTACGTATACCAGTTATACTATACTGAAGTTACTTAAATCACTTTTTCAATATTGAATGTTACTCTACATTCCATGAAGACATAGGAAACTAACACTGAACGTAGATGCTGAAAGAAAGGCGATTGTCAGTAATAGCCCATACACGTGCTCACAAAAGTAAAGCCACAACTAATATGAAACTTTTATATATGAATGTGTATAATGGTACACATATCTGAAGGCAAAAGTTTTAGGGACTAAAAGGTGGTTAGCAGTCAAAAAGTATATGTTCAATCATATATTAAAAAAAGGATTTTAAAAATATGAAGTAAAGTGAACCTAACTACAACCATAGTAAGTGTATTCAACTAACTTCTCAGTCTTTGTCCAAAAAAAAAGTCAATATAGGAATCGTATATATTGTTAATCTTGATTTATCATTAATTATTTTTGGAGCATACACACACACATACTCCTGCATATAAATCTCAAACTTCCTACTCCAAAGCAAAGAAATAATATTATTATAAAATTAGGTCCTATCTTCGTCCAGCAAGCAATTTCTACATAGTAATCAACTCCTGAAGCCACCAGAAGAGAGATACATGGCCAACCACAGAAATTCTGACTCAATAGCTCATCAGAGGAACAGGCAGATTTGAAATCCAATTCCTTAACCACCTTGCACGCAAAAATGCTCATTAACTGCCAACATATCTTAAACAAATCAGACAATTTATAAGCCAATAATCACTCTCATGAATAACTCTTTGGTGAAACAGGAAATCAAACCATTGATTAGCAAGGAGACCTGGAGAGAGAGGAGAGAGAAAGGAAGAAGAGAAGAAAACTGTCTGTTCTGAAAGAAAATATCTGTGCAATAAATATCTTGAATAGTAAATAAAAATGATAGCGAGTGAATTAAACTCTCAACTCAAAAAAAGGAGAACGGAGAAAGAAAACAAAAAAAAATAATTTAGAAAGAGAGATAGAAGCAGAAATAAAAGTATAAAACTAGTATAAAATAAGTCCAGACGAAAAGTAATCAGTCACTCTGATTCTTTGGGAAGCTCAATAAAATAGGCATCATACAGACAAGTCTTATAAAGAAAAACTATTTGGGGAAGACAAACATCAACAACATTAGGTGAGAAAATCGGACCAGGAGCGAAGTCAGAGAGAATGTTGTGCATCTGCACATGGAGATGCCTTTTGGGATCTCATTGATAAAGCTGCTTTTTAAATGAAACTGGAATTACTCAAACTGGCTCAAATAGAAAATAGAAAATTTTACAAATGTTCTTTATGGTTTCAAGAGTGTTTTTAAGAAAGAGAATTCCAAATATATGGTGGATTAGATGTATTTACAGATGAATAGTTTCTAAAACTTAAGAATAGATATTTACTCTACCAGGAAACTCTTCCAGAATATAGAATAGGAAGGTATATCTCTATTAATTATGAAATTAACATGAGCCTGTTACCAGGACCAAAAAGAAAATGTGAACAAGGAATCAGCTTAAACAAACTATTAGAAAATTACATAATCTTTTACTATCCTTACATTTAATGTCCTCACCGTTCTGCCAGGAAAAAAACCACAATATGCTCACGAAGTGTATAAAGCATTTGATAAAATTCAGGATCCACTTCTCTAAAACACATTCTTTTTGGAGGGCACTTCCTTAACATGCTTTTGTTAAAATAACTAACAAACACCACAAAAAAGTGCTCTCGAGCCCTTGCTTAAAACAAAGACAATAAATCACAACTAAAGATGTGTGAGGGGCAGGCACACAGGATCACCCCCACCCAAGGGCTCCTCTGTACAGGCTGGGATTCTCCCCCCAAAAGAGCAGAAGTTAGAACACTATGCAGCGGCAGCTGAGGCATGAGGAAGGGCAGAGTTCGTGGAGTATGTTGGTGGAGAGTGCTGTCTCACTAAGCTTCTAGCCCTGAAAATTGGACACTAAAAGGAAGAAAACTGGAAAATATTAAACACTGTTCTCTGCTTTGAAGGAAGCAACAAGTCAGCGGGAAGAGATAGAGATAATAATGGACAATTCTGGGAAGGTGGGGATGCCGGGGAAAGACAGGACAGGTGATGCACAGCGCCTTGGTCTATCCATCCACAGATCCCATAGGCATCATTCATCATAATAATCAAACAGAATATAAATAAAGAGGCACTTACCACTGCAAAGTGACATCCTTGCTAAGTTTCTTGATCCCTCTGTGTAAGAAATACGTATACAAGGGGAAAAACCCACCAATAACCACATTTCCATCCTTTTATGCACTGGGTTCAATTCACAAAAAGCAGTCAGGATAAGCCAAATGACAAAGAGAGGAAACTGCAGGAACAGGAAGAAGAAAATCAAAAGGAACATCTTAGAAGCCTCTGCAAATCCCTGCTTCTGTGTGAGGTGTGACGCAGCAGAAGCAGAGGTGGAACATGCAGCCTAAGAAGATATCGACACATGTCACATATAGTAACACATACACACACACACACACACACACACGTGTATATGTGGTTTTTGTGGACTGGAAAAGCAATTCTAATGCTCTCTGGCTCCTTTCAGCAGTCTCTTCCTCTCCCCTGGTGAGATCCAGACCCTTCTCTGTCCAGGGGCTCTGCATCTGAGGTCCTGTGTCCAGGTGAAAAACACCAGTTGGAAAACATGTTTGAGGAACATCCTCTCCAGCCTTAGGCACTATGATTTCATCCAGGTCCATGGATAGCAAGGCTCCAGGGACCACGTCTTCTTGGGCAGATGGGGTCCCAAATCTTTTTCAACAAGCCATCCACATGAATGCCATTTGTGATGCTGCAAAATAATTGCATCAGAGGATGTGATATCAAGTGTAAGGTGAAAGGTTCAGAAAGTATCCATGTCAGTCAAGCCTTAGCCAAGAACGTTCCAGCATCTCTCCCTCCAAAGTCCAAGATAGGGAGGGACAGCTTCATACACCCAGGGCCCAGGGCAGCCACTGAACATTCCACGTGTGACCCGTGCAGGACTGCACACCAATCATGAGTGCAGAAACACCATAAGGACGTGAGTCCCTGCCTGGGGAAGCAATAGTCAAGCTGAATTCAGAAAATTCCAAAGCCATAGCTCAAGATCAATGCAGAAATAAAGCTACATTTTTTATTCTTAAAAATCTTCCTCCTTTCCTCTTCCTCAGTTCTTTTAACCTTGTTAATCCCAGGAATCAATATGGTGTGATGATCCACTTCCACACCTTCAAGATTAGTTTCCTCCACTATTTATGCTGTTGTGAGAACATGGGACTATGTGGGAAATTCCTTTATTTTTTCATCCTAAAGTGGCAGATACATGCTAGAAAACACCTATGTTCCCATCACCCCAAACATCAATGACAAGGGCCACATCTATACATCTATCTGGCCCTGGAGCACAGTGCACTTTTATGGCAGGAAAATGATTATTCTGTAGGATACTGTAACGGTGGGCACAGGATACATTTCCCAAAACCCACAGAATGTACAAGACAAAGAGTGAACTCTAACGTAAACTATAGTTCTTGGTTAATAATAATGTCTCAATCTTGGTTCCTGAATTATAGCTAATATAATATGCTAATGCAGGATGTTAATAATAATGGAAACCGTGCGTGTGTGCAGGGAGGAAGAGTATACGGAGGCTCTATACTCTCATCTCAGTTTTTCCATAAATCTAAAACAGCTCCAAAAACATAATATTTATTAATTATTTTGTTAGCCAATCTGGTAGCCACTGGCCATATGTCATTATTGAGCATTTAAAATATGGTTAGTCTAAATTTAGCTATGTTATGAGTGTAAAATATGCATGGATTTAAAAAAAAATGTATGACAAAAGTGAATATAGATCATCTAAATAATAATATTTATACTGATTATACATTGAGACCATAATACTTCTTGACCTACTGGGTCAAGTAAAATATATTCTTAAGATAAAAATATTAAAGTATACACGACTACTGAGTTGGGAATTGCAAAATGCATCCAATGCACACAGACATGAGACTCTGGCAGAGGCAAGGGCTTCTTGGTTTTGCAACCACCACATCAAATTATGACTTACCACACTGAAACCCACCTCTTCTGACTTGAGACAAGGCTAGTGTTATGGGTTGATTTGGTCCCCCCAGGCCTCAAAAATCCCTTCCACTCAGCCCTTACATCAAACCCACCACTCCAGCTTCCTGCCAACTGCTGGCACACACACATTCTACATTAAGATGCTACCACTTGCCACAAAATTCATCCTGGTGGGAGCCATGTTCCACTTCCCACATGCAAGCCTGTGTTCACCTTCTGTTGCTGGTTTCAGTCCACTTCCGGTGCACGTCTTGGTTCACTTCTGGTGCAGCCACAAGTGCTCCATTGACGGCATGACTCTGAACCACCAGGAAGTCCAGCATCTAGTGCATCGAAAAGATGCTAGGACAACTGCTAACTTTTTGACATCCATTGTCTCCATACCTATCCCCCTAGTCTGAAGTCTAGCACACTCCTACCCTTAACCTCATGATGACAAGTCAAGGGACTTTGTGGAGCCCCTCCAGGTTGGGCAACAGCTGGACCTGGGACTTCTGGGTCGCCGGAATGACCCAAAGCTGGATCTCTTTTAGGGTGGAGGAAGTGAGAATTTGGGGTCAGTGTTTCAATGTCTTTGAACAAGTCTAGCCTAATGCTATGTATCCCGATCTAATACATAGTGGTTTTTTTTCTTCTTTGTATGTGTAGATGTATTAGTTCTAGTTGTATCATGTTGTCATATCCTTCGTTGGCGCAGCCACGTTAAGTTTCCCTCTAGATATTTACTTACAAAGACATATTGCAACTATGTACCCTCTCTTTGCATTCTTGCAGACAAAATTCCCCTATGAACTATCTATTTACAAACCATAGTTAAGTGTTTCCATACATCCATTTCCTCAAACAAAAATAATATTGGGGCCTGGCCAAGTTGTGTAGTGGTCAAGTTCCCGTGTTCTGCTTCCGTGGCCCGGGGTTCACTAGTTCTGATTCCGGGCACATGCCTATGCAGCACAAGACACTTAATACACCACTCCTCAAGCCATTCTTGAGGAGTGGTGCATCCCACAGAGAAAAATTAGAGAATAATTGGCTCAGATGTTAGCTCAGGGGCATTCTTCTTCCCTAAGTGATAATGTTGATGGAGAAGTAGATAACTGAAAATTCAGTCTGTTCTTTGTCAGGTGTATCTGGGTAAAGGATACCTTGGAATCATAGGACATTAAAACTTAAAAACACTTTTCAAGCTCTTCATAATAAAGATGAAGAAAGTTTAAAGAGGTTAAACTATTTGACCAAGATTAATTCCTGGAAATAGAGTGAGATCCTCTAATTCTCAGTGGGTACATTGTCATAACATATCTAGCATTAAATAACCAATAGAGGGAAGTCTGTTGACTTCCAGGTAGAAATGCTTCCCCTTCACGTTTTTGTTTTCTCTCTCTTAGACGACTGCTTTGCCCTGACAAAGAATTTATCTGGTGTTTATGCTACACTTCAGAAGAGGAAAATGCTCCTGGCAAACTTTATTGTGATTCAGTGTGGCAACAGAGAGCCCAGTCATTTAAAAATGAGAATAGAAAGAATAAGGTAAATAATATTAAAGAAGAAGAGAAAAATCTATTATTTTAGTGGGTAATAACTTATAAAATTTAGAATTTTAAATAAGTTGACTAATGTGAAAAGATACTAGATAACCACATAAAATATTTTTATATTAGCAAGAACTATTTTAAACCTATAAGTAATTATTCTGTCTTAGGATAAATAAAATATTTGAAATAATTGGATTTATGCAACATGATGCCATATGTAGTTATATAAGTTATGTAAGATAAATGAAGAAGATTATAAAGATATACCACAGGACATAAAAGCTCTGAAGAAATGGAGAGATATACTACAATTATGAAGGAAAATAATATCCATTTTCCAAGCATCATTCAGATTCACTGTATTTAAAATCAACTTTTAAAATGATACAGTAATTGTTTTATAGACAATAAGATATCCCTTTGCAAAATAAAACACTGGACCATCGACTAACATTATTCACAAGTAAACCACTCCAAATGGATTATAGGGCTAAAATTAAAAGTAGAAATACTCAGTGCATAACAGTGGTGGATGACAATACAGGAGACTATCTATGATCATAAAATTAGTAAAATTATTCTTAATATATATTCTTTTTTTTTAATTTTTTGTTTATTGCAGTAACATTGGTTTATGACATTGTAAAAATTTCAGGTGTACATCATTGTACTTCTATTTCTGCATAGATTACATCATGCTCACCACCAAAATGCTAATTACAACCCATCACCACGCAAATGTACCGAATTATCCCTTTCACCCTCCTCCTTCCTCGCTCCCCCCTTCCCCTCTGGTAACCACCAATCCAATCTCTGTCCCTATGTGTTTCTTTATTGTTGTTATTATCTACTACTTAATGAAGGAAATCATACAGTATTTAATCTTCTCCCTCTGACTTATTTCACTTTGCATTATACCCACAATGTCCATCCATGTTGTCACAAATGGCTGGATTTCATCGTTTCTTATGGCTGAGTAGTATTCCATTGTGTATATATACCACAGCTTCTTTATCCATTCCTCCCTTGATGGGCACTTAGGTTGCTTCCAAGTCTTGGCTATTGTGAATAACGCTGCAATGAACACAGGGGTGCATGTACCTTTACAAATTGGTGTTTTCAAGTTCTTTGGATAAATACCCAACAGTGGAATAGCTGGATCATATGGTAGTTCTATCCTTGATTTTTTGAGGAATCTCCATACTGTTTTCCATAGTGGCTGCACCAGTTTGCACTCCCACCAGCAGTGTATGACAGTTCCCTTCTCTCCACATCCTCTCCAACACATGTTGTTTCCTGTCTTGTTAGTCACAGCCATTCTGACGGGCGTGAGGTGATATCTCATTGTAATTTTGATTTGCATTTCTCTGATAGTTAGTGATTTTGGACATCTTTTCATGTGTCTGATGGCCATCTGTATATCTTCTTTGGAGAAATGTCTGTTCAGGTATTTTGCCCATTTTTTAATTGGGTTGTTAGTTTTTTTGTTGTTGAGATGCATGTGTTCTTTATATATTTTGGAGATTAAGCCCTTGTCAGAAGTATGGTTTGCAAATATATTCTCCCAATTGTTAGGTTGTCTTTTCGTTTTGTAGATGGTTTCCTTTGCTGTGCAGAAGCTTTTTAGTTTGATGTAGTCCCATTTGTTTATTTTTTCTATTGTTTCTCTTGCCCCGTCAGACGTGGTGTTTGAAAAGATGTTGCTAAGACCAATGTTGAAGAGCGTAGCGTACCGCCTATGTTTTCTTCTAGAAGTTTCACAGTTTCAGGTCTTACATTCAAGTTTTTAATCCATTTGGAGTTAATTTTTGTGTATGGCATAAGGTAAGGGTCTACTTTCATTTTTTTGCATATGGCTATCCAGTTTTCCCAACACCATTTGTTGAAGAGACTTTCTTTTCCCCATTGTATGTTCTTGGCTCCTTTGTCAAAGATTAGCTGTCCATAGATGTGTGGGTTTATTTCTGGGCTTTTGATTCTATTCCATTGATCTGTGTGTCTGTTTTTGTGCCAGCACCATGCTGTTTTGGTTACTATAGCTTTTTAGTATATTTTGAAATCAGGGAGTGTGATATCTCCAGCTTTGTTCTTTTTTCTCAGCATTCCTTTAGCTATTCGGGGTCTTTTGTTGTTCCGTATAAATTTTAGGATTCTTTGCTCTATTTCTGTCTAAAATGTTGTTGGAACTTTGATAAGGATTGCATTGAATCTATAGATGGCTTTAGGAAGTATGGACATCTTAACTATGTTAATTCTTCCAATCCAAGAGCACGGAATATCTTTCCATTTCTTTGTGTCTTCTTCAATTTCTTTCAGAAACGTTTTATAGTTTTCGGTGTACAGATCTTTCAACTATTTGGTTAAGTTTATTCCTAGGTATTTTATTCTTTTTGTTGCAATTGTAAATGGGATGGTATTCTTAATTTCTCTTTCTGCTACTTCGTTGTTAGTGTACAGAAATGCAACTGATTTTTGTATGTTGATTTTGTATCCTGCAACTTTACCATATTCGTTTATTACTTCTAAAAGTTTTCTGGTGGATTCTTTAGGGTTTTCTATATATAAAATCATGTCATCTGCAAATAGTGACAGTTTCACTTCATCCTTTCCAATTTGGATCCCTTTTATTTCTTTCTCTTGCCTGATTGCTCTGGCTAGGACTTCCAGTACTATGTTAAATAGGAGTGGTGACAGTGGGCATCCTTGTCTGGTTCCTGTTCTTAGAGGGATGGCTTTCAGTTTTTCACCATTAAGGATGATATTAACTGTGGGTTTCTCATATATGGTCTTTATTATGTTGAGATACTTTCCTTCTATACCCATTTTATTCAGAGATTTTATCATAAATGGATGCTGTATCTTGTCAAATGCTTTCTCTGCATCTATTGAGATGATCATGTGATTTTTATTCTTCATTTTATTAATGTAGTGTATTACGTTGATTGATTTGCGAAAGTTAAACCATCCCTGCATCCTTGGAATAAATCCCACTTGATCATGGTGTATAATCTTTTTAACATATTGTTGTATGCGACTTGCTAGTATTTTGTTGAGGATATTTGCATCGATGTTCATCAGTGATATAGGCCTGTAATTTTCTTTTTTTGTGTTGTCCTTGTCTGGTTTTGGTATCAGGGTAATGTCAGCTTCGTAGAATGAGTTAGGGAGCTTCCCCTCCTCCTCAATTTTTTGGAAGAGTTTGAGAACGGTAAGTATTAAGTCTTCTTTCAATGTTTGGTAGAATTCCCCAGGGAAGCCGTCTGGTCTTGGACTTTTATTTTTGGGGAGGTTTTTGATTACTGTTTCGATCTCCTTACTGGTGATAGGTCCATTCAAATTCTCTACTTCTTCTTGATCCAGTTTTGGAAGGTTGTATGATTCTAAGAATTTATCCATTTCTTCCAGATTGTCGAATTGGTTGGCATATAGCTTTTCATAGTATTCTCTTATAATCTTTTGTATTTCCGAGGTGTCTGTTGTAACCTGTCCTCTTTCATTTCTGATTTTACTTATTTGTGCATTCTCTCTTTTTTTCTTGGTGAGTCTAGCTAAAGATTTGTCAATTTTGTTGACCTTTTCAAAGAACCAGTTCTTGGTTTTATTAATTTTTTCTATTTTTTTTTGGTCTCTATTTCATTTATTTCTGCTCTGATTTTTATTATTTCCCTTCTTCTACTGATTTTGGGCTTGGTGTGTTCTTCTTTTTCCATTTCCTTTAGGTGCATTGTTAGATTGTTTATTTGAGATTTTTCTTGTTTGTTGAGATAGGCCTGTATCGCTATAAACTTCCCACTTAGAATCGCTTTTGCTGTATCCCATAAATTCTGGCATGTCTTATTTTCATTTTCATTTGTCTCCAGGTATTTTTTGATTTCTTCTTTGATTTCCTCGTTAACCCAGTCGTTGTTCAGTAGCATTTTGTTTAATCTCCATGTATTAGTGGCTTTTCTGATTTTCTTCCTATAGTTGATTTCTAGTTTCATACCGTTGTGGTCAGAAAAGATGCTTGGTATTATTTCAATCTTCTTAAATTTATGGAGACTTGTTTTGTGGCCTAATATGTGATCAATCCTGGAGAATGTTCCATGTGCATTTGAAAAGAACGTGTATTCTTCGGTTTTTGGATGGAATGCTTTGTATATATCTACTAGGTCCATCTACTCTAGTGTGTCGTTTAAGGCCAATATTTCTTTATTGATCTTCTCTTTGGATGATCTATCCGTTGGTGTAAGTGGAGTGTTAAAGTCCCCTACTATTATTGTGTTACTGTCTATTTCTGTTTTTATGTCTGTTAATAATTGCTTTATATATTTAGATGCACCTACATTGGGTGTGTAGATATTTACAAATGTTATATACTCTTGTTGGATTGTTCCCTTGATCATTATGTAAAGCCCTTCTTTGTCTCTTTTTACAGTTTTTGTTTTAAAGTCTATTTTGTCTGATATGAGTACTGCTACCCCAGCTTTCTTTTCATTGCCATTTGCGTGGAGTATCTTTTTCCATCCCTTCACTTTCAGTTTGTGAGTGTCTTTAGGTCTGAAGTGTGTCTCTTGTATGCAGCATATATATGGGTCTTGTTTTTTTATCCAGTCAGCCACCCTATGCCTTTTAATTGGAGCATTTAGTCCATTGACGTTTAAAGTAACTATTGATAAGTATGTACTTACTGCCATTTTTTTAACTTTTCATTTTCTCACTGTTTTAGTAGTCCTTCTCTGTTCGTTTCTTCTTCTATACAGAATTGATGGTCACTTTAGTTTGACCTCTGTCTGAAAGCTGTACTCTTAACTCCCCTCCTCCCTCCTTTTATGTTTCTGATATCAGATCTAACCTCTTTCTTGTGTATTTGTATCCATTATATTCTAATGATGGAAATAGATAATTTTTCCTGTTTGTGGTCTTCTCTTTTCCCCTTAAATCAGTCCCTTTATCATTTCTTGTAGCACTGGTTTCTTGGTGACAAACTCCTTTAATTGTTGCTTATCTGGGATAATTTTGATCTCTCCTTCCATTTTGAATGATAACCTTGTTGGCTAGAGTATTCTTGGCTGTAAGTTTTTTCCTTTTAGCACTTTAAATATCGTGCCATTCTCTTCTAGCCTGTAAAGTTTCTGCTGAGAAGTCAGCTGATAGCCTTATGGGGTTTCCATTGTATGTTACTTGACATTCTCTTGTGGCTTTTAGGATTCTCTCTTTATCTTTAATTCTGGACATTTTGATTATGATGTGTCTTGGTGTGGGCCTCTTTGGGTTTATTTTGTTTGGGGCTCTCTGTGCGTCCTGTACCTGGATGTCTGTTTCCTTCCTTAGGTTAGGGAAGTTTTCATCTATTATTTTTTGAAATAGATTCTCTGACCCCTTGTCTCACTCTTCTGCTTCCGCGACACCTATAACACGGATGTTAGTGCGCTTGATGTTGTCCCAGAGGTCCCTTAGACTGTCCTCACTCTTTTTAATTCTTTTCTCTTTTACCTGTTCAGCTTGGGTAATTTCTTCTTGTCTTTCGTCCAGCTCACAGATCCGTTCTTCTGTATCCTCTACTCTGCTTTTGAGTCCCTCTAATAAATTTTTCATTTCCAGTATTGTATTCTTCATTTCTGATTGGTTCTTTTTTATATCTTCCCTTTCTTTGTTGACATTCTCACTGAGTTCATCTATTCTTCTCCCCACATCAGTGAGCATCCTTAACACTCTTAATTTGAACTCTCTGTCGGGTAAGTTGCTCATTTCTGTTTCACTTATTTCCTTTTCTGGGGTTTTGTCCTGTTCCCTTACTTGGAATGTATTATTTTGCCTCCTCATTTTGCCTCTTTCCCTGTGCTTGTGTCTACGTATTAGGTAGGTCAGCTACGTCTCCTACTCTTGGATAGGTGACCCTATGTAAGTGATGACTTAGAAGTCTTCCAGTGTGCTTCCCTCAGTTGTCAATGTTCCAGGGGTGACCACTATGTGGGCTACGTGTTTCCTTCTGTTGTGGCCTGTTTGCTCTCCCTGTAGGCGCCCAGGGCGGCCGAGTTATGCTCCTGGCCAGCTGTTGTAATGCCCAGCTGCTTGTAGTTGTTGTGGGCCCTTCAGGTTCTTTATCAGGTGTGGGGAGCCCCAGCACAGTTGGCTGCAAGTTCTAATACTACATTTGTGTTGCAGTATTTCTTTTAAGTGAGTAGGCCTCCAGCATGGCAGGTTGTTAGGCTCAGGTCCTTACAATTGCTGTAAGCCTCTAGACTATTAGGTCTCTTGTCAGCTCTCTGAGGTTGCAGCTGGGTGGGGCTGACCTCAGGCACAGGAGCACCCAATCATTTCAGGCTTTGGAAGGTGGGGCAAACCTCCTATGTGGGTCTTTGAGAAGCACAAGTCTTCTGCAGCTGATAAGCCCTGCCGACCACAGGTCCACACACACAGTCAACACAGTCCTGCCCCGTGTGAGCGCCCCAACCTCCCCAAACAGACCCAGTCTCTCCACGGCGGGAGCCCCGCACACTCTGCCACCACCCCACACTCTCCACCCGCTCCTTATGCACACCCTGCCCCACTCAAGTCGGCTCAGATGCCAGGCTGCAGAGAATCCAGTCACCAATCTATGCAGGCCCACAAGTTGCCTGAGGGCTTGTTGTTTGGTGGGGCCAGTCTCTAGGGTGGGCTGCCTGCCCTGGCTGAGCTGGATTAAATCGGTGCTCTAGTGGGTGGGGCAGACCTGGGCTAGCAGGCCTCAGGGAGAACTCTAATGGCTTCTGTGTCAGCACACCCACACCAGGCCACAACAATGGCTGCCGCCAATGTCCCAGTCCCTGGAGAGGTCTCACCCCTCACCAAGATGCACTCAGGGCCTATTAGGTGAGTTTCTTTTCACCACAGCACTGTGCACCTTTTTTTCTGGTGATTTTAGGATGCTTTCTGAAATGGGTGAGTTTGCGCATGGGTCCTTTAAGAACCAGTTTTAGTTTCTTTGTGAACTGGGTTTTCTGTGGGTACTCCCCAGTGTTTTAGTAGCAGGCAAAGTCAGATATTATGCCACTCATCTCCATTGTGCTGGGTCCACAAAATGCCCACAGCGGGGGCACTCCCCGGCTCACTGCCCCGCGCCTCCAGGGAGACTGTGTACTTGTGAGCTGCTACCGGCAGCTGTGAAGCTGGCGGCTTGTGAAGGCAGTGTTTTTCCTCTTCAGAAGGGAGTCTCTGCCTCTTCTACCTCAGTTAGGATTGTCCGTTGTTGCAGGAGTTCCTCTTATGCAGTTTTCAGTTCTGTCTCAGGGGTAATTTTTCCACGAGTAGTTGTAAATTGGCTGTGTACTCGGGAGGATGTGAGTTCCGAGTCTGCTTATGCCGCCATCTTGACTCTGCCTCTCCTTAATATATATTCTTAAAGATGTGTTGTTGTCATTTACCAGTGTCCAATTGACCAAAGCCAGTTAAAAGGCCAAGTCCACACAGAGTCAAAGTGGGAGGTTTCTACCAAAACACACAGATGAAGGGAGTGAATTGATGTGTGGGCATTTATGCAATCTACCACAGATAATTTTAGAGGAAAATTAATCTGAGGTAATATTCATATTTGTGTATTTGTGCATTTGAATGCCGAGGATCATTGTACAAAGCCAAAAGAAAGTAAAGAAATAAATTAATTGGAGATGTAAGGTAAATTTACTTTGTACTATTTTTGTGTGTGTGAGGAAGATCAACCCTGAGCTAACATCCATGCTAATCCTCCTCTGTTTGCTGAGGAAGACTGGCTCTGAGCTAACATCTATTGCCAATCCTCCTCCTTTTTTTTCCCCAAAGCCCCAGTAGATAGCTGTATGTCATAGTTGCACATGCTTCTGGTTGCTGTATGTGGGACATGACCTCAGCATGGCCTGACAAGCAGTGCGTTGGTGCACGCCCGGGATTCAAACCCGGGCTGCCAGTAGCGGAGCACGCACACTTAACCACTAAGCCACAGGGCCGGCCCTTTACTTGGTACTTAAAGTCTGCTTGCAAAAATTTGGTAGTTTATTTTTCAGGTGTATGCAAATTCTGGTGAAAAAATATATATATTGATTATTTTCACTTAAACAAGTTGTAGTCCTTAACCCTATTGATGGGTTTCTCTCTGGCCTTAGGAAGTTAATGTAGCACTAGGGGGCAAGGATGCAGCCTAATAGCCCCAAAATTGAGGCCAAGATGGAGAGGCTCTCCACGGCCACCATGACCTTGCCCTTGGTGCAGTGGCAGGCAGAGAGGAAAGTGTCCCAGACACTGCAGAACATCAGCATGCTGAACGTCAGGAACTTGGCTTCATTAATGTTGTCAGGCAGGTTCCAGGCCAGGAAAGCCACAGTGAAGCTGCCCAGGGCCAAGGATCACAGGTATTCCAGGACACAGTACAAGGCAGTGACTGATCCCTTGTTGCACACGATGAGGATGTGGCCGTGTTCAGAGTGTGCAACTGTGTCAATGAAGAAGGAGTGGTTCCAGCCAGATAACACAGAGAGTCAGCTGGATAAAGGAGCAGATGGGAATGATGAAATTAGGTGCCCCTGACACCAACCACTGCCACATCCTTATCCCTGGTTCAGTGACATTGAAGGCCAACACAACAGAAATAGTTGTGGCCAAAACAGTTGAAACGGCCACAGTAAAAACAACTCTAAATGTGATTTGTTGAATAATGTAGGTGGTTGTGTTGGGTCAGCTGATGAAGAGTAAGGAGCAGAGAAAGCAGAGGGTGAGGGAGATGAGCAGGATGTAGCTGAGAGTCCAACTCTTGGCCTTGATTACAGGAGTGTCTTGGTGCTTCACAAAGACCCCAAGGACCACTGCTGTGACAACAGAGAAACAAGGAGCTGTGCAAGCCAGAGTCTTCCCTAAAGAATCTTCAAATGCCAGAAATGTCACAAGTTTCAGCAGGCTGCGATTTCTCTCACTGTTTGCATACTGGCTTCCTGGACGCCCTATACATTGATCTCTATTTGAAAAGGAAAGGAAAGTCTTGGTGTTTCAGTCAGCCACTCTTCCACATTCCCAAGACAAAAAACAAAAGTCTCATTGGCATTATAGGGCCCATTGCCCACACCTTATTTGGTTTTGAGACACAAAGTTGCAGAGACTTACGTTAAAAATATTCACATTACACAGTTCCGTTCTATGCCAGAATGCTTTTAGCTTCAAGTAGGTGATAATCCACCTCCAGAAGTTCCAAGTTTGGGTCTTGTGTTAGTTGGATGTTTCCATAAACTTAAGGGTTTAAGGGCGAATATTTTAGGTGGTGGGGATTTTGCAACACACCAGTGAGGTACTGGGAAAGTGAGACAGGGAAAGGAAAGCAGGGTATCAGGGACATCAAGTGCTTTACCACTGTGCTCACCTAGAGCTCAATGTCTCTGGGGAGCACTGTGAGGCAAGAGGAACACATGGGAACAAGTCATCTCAGCTGAGGATGAGGCAGCTGCAACACATACGCAGGCATGAACATCAGCCATCGTTCAAGGGCTACGCCCTGGCCTATGAATTTGTATTTGGCAAACTTTTACTGTAAAGTGACAGAGAACAAATATTTCAGGCTTTGTGGGCCATAGGGTCTCTGCCACAACTACTCATCTCTGACCTCAGGGCATGAAGCAGCCATTCTTATTGTTGAAAGTGGGCATTCTTTTCTCGTCCCTATTTCTACAAATAATATTAGAACAATGCAATTACCGTAATTACAGCTTTTCTTTTTGAATCACTTTTCTTTATAAATCTTGTTTCCCCATTTTTCTAACTCGATTATTGTTTGATAAAAAACGTAGTAAAATTCTTATCTTTCAAAGTAAATTCCTTTGATAAAGTGGTTTGAATTGTGGTAAAGCTAAAAATTATTTAGAAAAGGATACAGACTTTTGCAATATTCAGACATTCCATTTGGGAAATTTAATGGTGCTAAATGTATTCATTTTCTATTGCATTTCCCAAACACATTTTTAGCCAAAATTAAAACTATGCTTCGCATAACATACAGCAACAACCTACAAGTACACTTCCTCCATTGTACCTAGCTATTAGAACCCCAATTTTGAGTGAACTAAGCCAATTGTGGCAGATCTAAGCTAATTTTTGCCAGAGTGTGCTCCACCTCACTTGTCAGCTATGTGCCATGGGCCTAAATCAATGACAATCTGATTGTATGGTCTCTTTCTTGTACTAAATAAAACCTGCATCTAATAGGATGCTATAGCTCACTCTTCCTCTTTCTTTCCCCTGTGGATGATGAGCAGTGGCAGACACGTGTAAAAATAAAATCCAACACTCTAAGCATATTGAAGCAAAAGTTATATGGAGCCTGAGTCTTTGTTATCAAAAGGTTGATAGAAAAAAAAATTTGCATCTGTCTATTTCTGAAATTCTTGTAACATAAATAACAAATGTCATGATTTAAGGCCACTATGAGGTTCTCTATCACTTTGAGCTGAACACATTCTAACTAATGTACTTTGTGCATTACGTTTTTGTGTTTTTGAGAGTGAGAAATGAGACTTTAATACTGCATTATCAAACACTTTACTATTGATATGTGGGAAAATCATTACTATTGATACATTAATTTCATCTTTTATTTATTTAGTTAATTATTTATTCATTTATTTATTTATCTTTTGATTGAGGAAGATTAGCCTTGAGCTAACATCTGTGCCACTCTTCCTCTATTTTGTATGTGAGTGGCCACCACAGCATGTTTGATATGCAGTGTAGGTCTATGCCTGTCATTTGAACCCATGAACCCAGGCCACCAAAGTGGTGCATGCTGAATTTTAACCACTACACCACAGGGCCAGCCTGATACATTATTTTGGATCCCACTAATTGATTAGATATTTTTGCATTCTAATTTAAAATATTTTTTGCATTATGTAAGTAAACGTTGAAGCAGAGTCCACTGGTGGCTTATTCATGACCCATCTATCCCCTTTCTACCAGCAGCTCAGTTGTGCTTTGACATTCAACTTCTTGCATGAGGCCGTGTGATTGAGGGGAGGCTGACAGCTCTAAATCAATTAGAATTGGCCCCACTTGGAGGATGTGTTTTTGAGTTACTCTTACAAAGTCAGGGGGAGTAGATGCCCACTCTTTTTCATCTTTCTGTTCGCTTACTATGGTATAATACTTTAAACAGCTCAGCCTTTGAGACCACTAGGAGCCCAGCCTGAAGAGAAAGCTGGGAACCCAAGATGATAGAACAAAATATGAGAATATCATCTGTGCTTGATTATAGTTTTGAGCTGCTGAATTCTCTAATCCTGGAGTCATTCTATCTCTGGCCATTTTTTTTAATTGTTTCACAATTTTTTATTTTTGAAAAGTGATATTTATGACAATATTCATTAAGTAAATAACAAATGGAATAAAACATATTTCCCTCTCCATCTTTATAATGCAACACTGTGCTTTTATTTTTTTCTGGCACAAAGAATCATCATAGTAAATTACTCTGGTCTTTTTTATGGGCTATAGTAAAAATTTTTTAAAACACACATTTAGTTTGTTTTCTTTTTAATTTATAGCCAGATGCATTCTAACAACAAACATAATTTATAAACATGCTCTCTCCTTCAGCCCTTATTTATTTCTGTAATATGTTATTTCATGCATTATTTTACTGGACAGAATATTTAGCAATGTCAAGAGATAACTTTGGCAATTAGTACGTATGAATTCCTTGCTGTTTTGTTTGTTAAGACTGGAATATTGTACTTTAAATATGATGGGTTTTTTTTTTTCATAAACTACCTATTCCATCATCATCCACGATCAGTCTTTTATCATCTCATTCCAGCCATACTTGTCTTATTCCATATGTCTGAATACACCACATAAAAACATTTTAAAAACACTTTATTGATGTATGGCTGACATACAAAAATCTGTACATACTTAATGTGTACAACTTAATGTGTTTGGAGATAATATACACCCGTGAATCCATCATTACAATCAAGCCCTTAAACCTATTCATCACCTCCAAATGCTTCCTTCTGTCCTCTTTATTTTTTTATTTTAACCTCCTTTTTGAAAATACTTTTTTTCTTTTGAGGTAGGAACACTTAACATAAATCTACCCTGCTAATAAATTCTTAAGTCTACAATACAATATTGTTAACTATAGACCCATTTTGGACCGTAGGTTGTGAAAACTTATTCATCCTGCATAACTTTTGTTGTCCAAACTTCTATTGCCAAGAATCCCTCTTCATCTTGAACTGACAAATCCCCACATGTTTTCAAAAACTCAACTCAAACATCAGCTTTCCATGAAGAATTATCTGATTCATCCAAGTAAGACTATCTACTCTTGTTGACTCTGCTAACTTCTAACTACCTTTATTATGGCACTTTTCAAATTGCCCTGCTATTCTTTTTTCACATGTACCTCACTATGATTTCTTGGAAAGCAGGGCCTTTATCTTATCAAGTTTGCATTCTCGGTTCATTGTTTATATCTTCTAACAGAGCAATAATAATATAATATATCCATTCATTTATTGAATCTTTAGTTCCGGTTTTTGCACACCTACTATTTGTAAGACACAGTGCTCGTCACCTTGGGTGTAAAGATATGAATAGGAAGAATGTCCTAAAGACACTCACACTTACTTCCATCTTAATACCATATGTGTTATTCTGTGATCAAGATTAGTATATGTTGCTACGGAATCTCTAAGTGTTTGCCAAACACAACATGTAGTTTAAGAGCTGTATTCCCTTGAGAAGAGCTGCTTCAGCAGAACCTAACAATGTGAGTATCAAGAAACCAGATCAAGGTAACTCCCAAAATGGAAATGATGTATTGATTACCTAAATGAATCTATTGAATGAGTGAATGAAATAATAGAAAATAAAGAAGAAATGAGATGCTGTTGGTTAATCCCAGACCCATTACATTTTATTTGGAGACAAAGAAGACCTGAGAGAAAGTTATTGTGTAATTTTGCCAGTTTATACCTGTCTGATTACATTTTTCTCTCTCTCGGCACAATACACAGTCAAAGCAGCAGGTAGCTCTATTCCTGAGGGATTTTCCTGAATCCTGGCTGACAGAACATCC
The DNA here is from genome assembly GCF_020826845.1 of Diceros bicornis minor. Classification (NCBI taxonomy): domain Eukaryota; kingdom Metazoa; phylum Chordata; class Mammalia; order Perissodactyla; family Rhinocerotidae; genus Diceros; species Diceros bicornis. The sequence continues at coordinate 3,030,517 of NW_026690866.1, forward strand.
TACACCCATAGGGGTGAGTTTGAAAGAAGAGAATTATTGATAATAATGAACAATACTATATAATTGGATAATATTTTATTATTTTATAATATTGAATAATTGATAATATTATTTAAATTATCTCAAAAACTCTCTTAAAGATCACCTCTAAGATATGACATGATTGATGCACCCAGGGAAAGCAAAATAAAATCAAGGTCAATCTGCAGAAAACAATTCCCAACATGAAGATACATAATGATTTAAAACATTTTCCATCTCAATGACTAGGACGCTTGTTTGTTTTAAGCAAATGGGGCACCTGATCATGAATCATATTTGTTATTGCCAAATGTGATTCTGAATATGGTATTTCTGGATTACTTTTTTGAACTATAAGCAGATTTTACGTTAAAAATAAATAATATTTAAATTCATACAATACGTTAACATGAGAATTGTTTGATTAGTACAAATTGCAATTACTGAATTTATTTAGTAATATATTTAATGTCAGGTAGATTATACACCAAAGACACAGGGACAGGCTTGAATGATATAATATAGCATCTTGAGGGATGACTTACAGGACTGAGTTTTAAAGGGAAATCTGATGAAGAGGAAGAATGTAGTTCCTGGAAGAGCAAAACGAATCTTTTTTTCTGATGGTGAATTTTTCTACAAGAATGTATAGAGGTGGGATGAAGAGATGGAAATATAAGGAATATTAATAAAATATTTAAATATTAAAAAAACCTCAATGTCAATTCCTTTGATTCTAGTTAAAGAGAATAAAATCTGTTTTCTGGAATAAAACCAAATGGCCAAAGACAATTTGAATTGTATCTACAAGTCATCAAAAGTCTAGATGGTCAGCATCTGTTATGTCTTCAAGGCACAACGCATGGACAGCAATGAATTTGCAAGCAATGAGATTGACACTTTTTCAGCTTAAATGGGAATTTAAATCATCAATTTTTTATCAGCTCCTCCTACTAAATTGGTAGCCTCACTGTCCTGCTGTAGCATAGAAAGCATTTCAAAATTTGGGAATTTCTCCTTAATTAAATGGGTACTTTCAATATCTCTTGGACAGTAAGAAAAATTATATCAATTAATTGGGATTTTGCTATGAGTTAAATAATTTCATCATTATTTTCATATACGGTCTCTATCTTGTGATGTAGATGAAGAATTAATCCAAGATTGTGTTTTCTGCAACCTTTTTGAATCCGATGGCCCAGTCGATCAGCTCCTCATGTATGATGAAATCTTGACCACGTGGATCCTGGGGAACAAACTCCCTTACTTTCACCTGAAGTCCAAGACCTTTAAGAAAATGACATAGTTCAGAATTTCATGCTATGACACAGAGTTTCTTTTCTCATCCAGTGTCACATGAGCTCCAGTGCTGTTTTTAAATTGGGTGTTTTTTAGGAATAGGTGGAGCTGAAAGGGGGGCATAGTTGTGAAATGAAATGAGCATGGAAAGTGAGGACAGAAAACTCAGATGCGAACTGGTGGGGATACTCAGTTGCCCAGCAATTAGATTTATTCCCCTTTATATTAGTCATCTTCTGAATAAGTTCAATTTCGGGAGTGTTTACTATTCTGCATGCTTAAGGAAGAAGGCATTCTTGTCTGCCCTCAGAGAGCACATGGTGATTTGTTTAAACCATTCCTGAAGATTCCATGTCCAGGGAGTGCTGTAGAGCTAAACCTGAGCACCTTGAGCAATGAGGTTTGCTTTAGGGGTGCTAGGGAGTTTCCTTGAGCTCAAGAAGAGACAAAGAAAGAAATATTGCTCCTTACTGACGTTGAACAAAATAATTTATTAAATGAGAGAGAAGATATAAAAGCTACTAGTAAAGAATATTCATACATTAATTGATATAATTTTTATATAAATGTATAACTAATATTTATATACTACATATATATATATAAAGTTCTATATTCATAAATAAATGTATAGTCACAATAAAATGTGTGTATTTAGATCTGACATCACATTCACTTCCATGTACGTAAGAGCAAGTATTTCAAGACACATTATGCATAGGTTTTGGATTTATAAAAGTCTAGGTTCATCTAAGTAGAATTGAAAAGTTCTTGGGGAAATTAAAATATATTTCAACGTATTGGGGTTCTCATCTGTAAAAAGGGGATCAATCTCCTTGCTTCCAAAAGTCATTTTAAATTTCAATGAGGAAATACTTATTTAGCTATCAGTAGCATTTCTAGAAAAATGCAGGAAGTTCAAATAAATTGTCCTATCCCCAGTGGCATTTAAGATATCATGGGATAGGGCCAGAAGTAGATTTTACAAATCCCTGAATTTTTAAATTCCCTGGGATGAATTGTCATCAAGTTTTATCTTACAAACTTACCTCTCACAGAACAAGTTTTTAATTGATTATTTCTAGTTAAAAGAGTTGACAGTGTTGCTAATTAGCCCTCACAATTATTAGAGATTTACTTGCAACCTGTAAAGAAAGAACAGAAATTCATTATGCTCAAGTCACTGCTGATCTGTCACAATGTCACAATCACAATTCTATATCCAAATAAAATAACTCTCGGCTCCTAAAAAAACAATAATGGGATCACATTTAAGGGAGAAATTTTACCTGCTAAGGGAGAAACATGAGCTGGCCTGCATCCATTATGGACACCACTTCTGCTTTTATCAAAAACATTTCATGGAGGGCTCAGACCGCCACATCCACAGCATGATAGGTGTAGTAGCTGGATCCAGACATGGTCGTGTCTATTTTGTCCTTTGGCAGAGAATCCAGGGAGACATTGAGCGGACACTCCAAAATTGTCCACGTTCAGGTTCTGCAAATGAGGAGTTAAAAATTTCAAGCCATAATTTGGTAAAGAAAAAGTCTTCTTGGTATTTAGAGGGGCTAACTGTCCATAGAGAGTGTTTAAATCCAGATATCTCAAAGTTCTGGTGTGCAAAGGAAAGACTCCCATGGTAAGTATCTAAAAAGTGGTGAAGTGGAATAAAAGTAGAATCCCATTGTGCATGTAGTGATCCACACCTTCTGAGTGGTTAAATAATAGTTTCCTGCAATGCTCACACTTATTAGTATACTTGTGTCAGCATACATGGTAAACGTATTGGCTGATGAGCCTATGATTCTGACAATGAAGGTCCAATCTTTTGAAGTGTACGTCCTCTTGGTCACAGGTATCTTAGTAACGGGCAGGCACCGTTCATAGTCACCTCTCTTCTAAGTACCCAGAGGAACTGCTCACTTTTTATATCAACTGACACTAAATTTCCCACCCAGGTCCAACCAAAGTGTATCAACAGCGAGACCCTTCTGAAGACTAAAGATATGTCCTTGGAAGCCATCTGATAGAGAGGAAATCTAGTCCTTACCTTTCAGTACAGGATCAATATCTCCATAGGTTATCTGAATCAAAAGAGTAAAAAGGTTCTGTATTGAGTTCTCTGGAAACAACATAAGCAGAATTTCAGAAAATTCATATGATCAGGTAGCTAAACTTATATTCTTGGCCATAACACTGTGAATGTGAAGCAATATTATCTGATTGTAGAAGTGTTTGAGTGTAAGCTTGGCTTTGAAGCCAGACTGCCTGGATTCAAATCCTGACTCTAATATGACTAGCTTCACGATCTTGAGAAGGTTACATAACCTCTACCCATCTTAGTTTCTATATCTCTAAAAATTCCCATAATAATGGTACCTTTTCATTGCCTTTTATTAGGATTAATTTTGTGACTATTCGTAAAGCATTTGAAGAGTGTAAAATTTTTTATTGATTTTTTCATTATTAAAAAAAAATTTGTTTATTGCAGTAACATTGGTTTATAACATGGCGTAAATTTCAGGTGTGCATCATTATATTTCTATTTCTGCATAGATTACTTCATGTTCACCACCCAAATACTAATTACAACCCATCACCACACAAATATGCCGAATTATCCCTTTCGCCAGCCTCCCTTCCATCTTCCCCTCTGGTAACCACCAATCCAATCTCTGTCTCTATGTGTTTTTTTGTTGTTGTTATTATCTACTACTTAATGAGTGAGATCATACGGTGTTTGACCTTCTCCTTCTGACTTATTTCACTTTGCATAATACCCTCAATGTCCATCCATGTTGTCACAAATGACTGGATTTCATCATTTCTTATGGCTGAGTGGTATTCCATTGTGTATATATACCACATCTTCTTTATCCATTCATCCCTTGATGGGCACTTAGGTTGCTTCCAAGTCTTGGCTATTGTGAATAAAGCTGCAATGAACACAGGGGTGCATGTATCTTTACGCATTTGCATTTTCAAGTTCTTTGGATAAATATCCAGCAGTGGAATAGCTGGATCATGTTGTAGTTCTATCCTTAATTTTTTGAGGAATCTCCATACTGTTTTCCATAGTGGCTGCACCAGTTTGCACTCCCACCAGCAGTGCATGACAGTTCCCTTCTCTCCACATCTTCTCCAACACTTGTTGTTTCCTGTCTTGTTAATTATAGCCATTGTGACGGGCGTGAGGTGATATCTCATTGTAGTTTTGATTTGCATTTCCCTGGTAGTTAATGATTTTGAACATCTTTTCATGTGTCTGTTGGCCATCTGTATATCTTCTTTGGATAAATGTCTGTTCAGGACTTTTGCCCAACTAAAATGATTTTAAGTACATGTTTACATATAAAATGTTACTAACGAGAAGATAAATAACTAAGGTGTGGTTATTTCAGAATATTCAGCTTCCACTCTTTTGAGGGAATTTGGGCAACTACATTTCCAGAAGCTACTGTGGTCTGTTTTAGCCAATGATGCTAGCCTCAGGCTACTTCATCCCTTCTCAGCTTCACACACCAAAATAATGAATCCACCATATCAAGAACTATCTGTGGTAGGTATTTTCCTATTAGGCAGATATGCAAACGCACTTTCTTCTTTTCCACTTGAGAGGCCACAAAATTTCACCAAGGAGGAAAATTTAGGTCCCTCCAGATCCATCCCCCCAACATGCTCATACCTGTGGTATTTGTAGAGCTCCAGCAGTGTCCCAATCTGGGCAGAGAATGCTGGTGTGGTTCCTGCAGTGACAGCCACATCCTTGTTCTGTGCCTGGCAAATGTAATTAGGGATCTTCTGGCCCCCACCCAATGACTACCTCATGGTGCTTTCCAAGGTGCTGACATCACTGTGAAAAGAATTGTAGACATGGAAACCCAGAAACAACTTGGAGAGCAGCTGGGGGCTCCTGTTGATCTCCTTGAAGGCAAAAGCAAAGACCAAGACATAACGATAATTTTTGTAGTTCAGCCTGTACCAAAGCCATAGTATTAGGAATAATGATCAAGTCATGCACTATAGGAGTAACTCCTGTGGGAAAAAAAAAGAGGGAAAGCATGGCATTTTGACTCAAGCATCTTGTCCATTCCAGAGCAATTACTGTCTCTTCATGACTTTGGAATCCAAAGCACACGCACATGGTGTTCCCAAAACCTTGGAAGATCCAGCACTACCGCTCTGCACTCAAAAGATATAGACCAATGTCCTGAAATGAGTTACTTGGAAGGGTGCTTAAGGGAAAAGGACCAATTTACATATTTGTTTACAAGTCAAACACTACTTCATGCAGGCCAGCAACATGAGGTTGGTCATGGCCAAGTGCCGGTATAATGATATGAAGCAAAAGTTCATGATCCATACAAAGAAACTAGCTAGGTCAGGGAAGTGCATAAGAAAAGCTTGGAGGAAGGGCAAGTCGAATATAGAATGGTGTCATCAAAACTCTTGCAATATATCTTTCTAAAACTGCCTGCCTCACAGACTTAGGAAATACATGCTAGCAGAAGCAGGGAAATGCACCATCATAAATAAGGAGATAGTCTTAGGGAGAAAATAAAGAGGAAGAAGCAATTTATGACTCTATTTTTTTCTAAAAGGGTAAAAACAATTCAGAGTCCAAGGAGCAAAGCAAACTTGCACCTTTCATCTATTTCTTTACAGATTAGAAAACCATCATAGGCAGTGAGCTTTAGAGCTTATCTTTGGGTTGATGCCTCTCTTCAACGTCTAAGTTCAGTCCAACTTTAATTTTCAAACAATTTAATTGACAAGGTACAGCATGCAATTCCAGAAGATTGCAGAGTAAAACATAGGCTTTTGTTGATCTAATATTAAAATATTATTTTCATTGGTGAATACAGCTTTAAAAACCAAAATGTTGTGATGCTGTAATTCTGAGTCCCACAGAAACACCCAGACTGGATTACAAATAGGACTTGTATTAATTTCCTATTGCTACTCTGAGAAACTACCACCGATTTAGAAGCCTAAAACAAGACAAATTTATTATCTTATACTTTGGGAGGTCAGAAATCTAAAATGAGTCTCACTGGTGAAAATCAAGGTGTCAGCAAGACAGAATTACTTCTGGAGGCTCTAGACAAGAGTCCATTTCTTTGCATTTTCTAGCTTCTAGAGGCTGCTCCCATTCCTAGGTAACAGCCTCATATCGCTTCAATCTCTGTTTCCGTTGTCATAACTCCTTCTCTGACTCTGACTATCTTGACTTATTCTTTCACTTGTAAAGACCCTTGTGATTATATTGGACCCATCCAGATAATTCAGGATTATCTCCTCATCTGAAGATCCTTGACTTCATCACACTTGCAAAGTCTCCTTTCTATGTGAGGTAACATATTCCAAGATTTGAAGGATTAGGACTTGGTCACCTTTGGGGGCACATTCCACCTACCACAGGATCCAACTACATACTTTCCAATACTTGAAGCAAAACACAGAAGTGATTAAAGTATCTAGAAATGATATCCCATTTAAATATGAACAAAAAGATGGCATGGGTATCCTTGTTAATATCTGATAAAATCCGAGTTCAAAGCAAAAAGCATGTGAAATATCAAAGGTGGTGACCATATGTCATATGTGACATATGTGGTGACCATATGTGGTGAAAGGAAGAGAAGATCGAGTGCTAAAAGTCAATATACTTACCCCCAAAGTGAAAAAGAGCTATTATTTATAGATCAGTGTGCATAAGTACATATATGAACAACCAGATTTGGAGATTTAACACAACCTCTGGTCAAATTAAAGATGAAGAAAATATGCAAAGTTATGGAAGACTTAAGCTTAACAGATATTTACATAAAAATGTCAATAACGGTGGTATTCTATGAACACCAAAGAATATACATATATTTAACCATGCACTGGGCCATCAAGTAAGCCTTTGAACATTGAAATTATACACTGTGCATTCTCTGACCACAGTATCATTAGCCTAGCAATTAATAAAAAGACATCTAGAAAATTTCATCATATATATATGTTAAACACTTGATCTTTGATAAGTACTAGGGAAATAATGTACACCATGACTATAGTTAACACTGCTGTATAGTACAAATAAAGTTGTTAAGAGATAAAACCTGAGTTCTCATCACAAGGAAAAAAATATATTTTCTTTTTTTTTTGCTTTTTCTTTTTATTATATCTATATGAGATGATAGATGCTAGCTAAACTTATTGTGGTCAACATTTTACGAAATATATAAGTCATACCATTATGCTGTACACCTTAAATTTATACAGTGATGAACTTCAATTATATCTCATTAAACTAGAAAACAACACATCTTTTTCAGGGAATACTCCAAATTATTTTAGACCATAAAGGATACTCAGTAAATTCATTTTGAAGAAAAATGAATAGCATCTCAATAAAAAGTTCCTTTTTGAATAATCTATATACTTTTATGAGACTTGCTCTTAGCACTAACTTCTAGCCAAGATATGGTGTGCGCAAGGATTCTCTCCCTTCCCACTTCGTGGGTCAGGAGCAGGATGGCATGAGGATCACAGCAGTGGGATCTTGGTTTTTTTTTGCCTGCAACTTGCATCCTTTAGGCTTTCAGAAAATAATCACTAATGGAGATTATTCGAAGGCAGGAGAAAATAAAAGATGCTTATTTCTGTCTTCTGTTTAGAAGGAAAATACTCCAGAAGGGGAAAAAAAAAGGAAACCATAAATAATTATTAAAGGAAAAAAAGGAGCTGATGATTCACAGTTTATGGGAGATTCTCAACACAGCTTTTATATTCAACTTTCATAACTGTCAGAGGGATTCACACACACACATGAACTTACAGGTAAAATGTGACATCTTTGCTTGGACGAAACACAAAGAAATTTCTGTTGCATTTCTGAATCCTGGGTCAATGTATAGAAGGGGGAAGACCCACTGACCACCAAGTCCCCTTTCTTGTAGATGCTGGGCCTTATGTAATCAAAGCCATCATAATAACTCATCATGCACATGGAATGTGGAAATTTCCCAAGGAGGGGCAGAAGAAGCAGAAAGAACATCTCAGCTGACTCACCAGCTTGAGGCAAGGCCTCTAGTCAGTTGTGACTGGGGGAGCAGAGCTGGAAGGAGACCTACAGTGTAGCCTTCTGCAGGGAAATTTTACTCCTGTGCAGGGTACACGTGTCTAAAAGTGCTCTGCCATTCAAGACCATGGAAAGAAGATTAGTTATTGATCAGAACTATGGCATTTTCAGAAGCGATATATACTGGCTCAGATCTTCCCTCAATGTCACTGTGGATAAGAGTTGCTTCTGGTCTCCTCTTGCTGTCACTCCCCCAGTCCAGGCCTAACTGGTCACTGCTCTCAGTAAGGAGCTCTGGGGTACTCCCTGCCCTGGGGCTCTGCTCCTGGGACCCTGTGCCCTGGTAAAGACAAAGGTGAAAAATGTTTGGGCAACATCTTCCACTGCAGGTGCCAGAGATGTCATCAGGGCTGGGGGTCAGCAAGGCTCTGGGAACAACCCCATACGGAGGTTAGATTTTTTCTTTCCCAGGCAAACATTCTGTTTCTTTTAATTGACTGAAAGTTCTTGCATCCAACAAAACACAGTATTACAAAGAGCTGGTCTTACAATCAGCATAAACAGCCCAGCATGATTCCTGTGATACCCAAGGAGGAGGTCATTGACCATGCCTTGGGTAACCCTCAAGGGTACTTTACAGCCTATATCGCCAACCTCACCCTTAGGACTTTTTGACCATTATCTGAAGAACTGGTCTCATGCACAGTTCAGGGAATAGATATCCATTATCCAGTTCTTACCAGTTTGGCATGGGATAAAGTCTAAGTTCACATATATTTACACCTAACCTATTCCTTAGACCTATGTCCTGTGTCAGGACTCCAGAACTTACTTACTACATGTTCCAGTATCTTCCCTTTAAAGTCTGTCTCCCCTAAACCCAAAGTCTCTCTCAACAGCTCTTTTGCCGTTTCTCTGCTAACCTTCAAGGCAAACATTTGCAAGGGTTGTTAGTGTTCAAATAATCCTCTTCCTCAATTCCCATTCTTTTCAATTCACTTCAATCAGATTTGTCCAAGTATGTCACTCAATCTGCTTTTGTCAAGGACATCAGCAGCTTCTATGAGGTCCAAATCAGTGGTCATTTTTTACTCTCATTTTACTTCACCACGCAGCATCATTTGACCCAGCTGACTGCTCTATCTTTAGGACATTACTTTCTAAGTGTTTTACTTTTTCTAAGTTCTCCATATTCTCCTACCTCGTGTGTATCTCTCTCCTGATCTCCTGTACTGGAACCTCTTTGTTTTATTCACCGTTAAATGCTTGATAATTGATAATAATGAGAAAACTGGCATGTCACTTGCCTGAGCTCTCTGGTTAGAAAATGGTAGAGCCCAGATTTGAGCCCAGACAGTCGATACCCTTAACCACCAGCCTATTTGTTGAGTATATTCTATATGCCAAGCACTGCTGGAGACACTGGTGTCTGCAGCAATGAATAAAACTCAACTTCTTCTATTGAAGCACTTAAGTTCTAATAGGGGAAAGACATATTATAGAAAAATCAAGAAAATATGTTACTATAAGTGTTATGTAGAAAATGAAAGTATTTTAAGACAGTTAATAGGGATTGGGATCTTGCTATTTTACATGGAATAAGAAGGGAAAAAGTCTTAGTTAAGGGGCACTTGAACAGAGATCTTCACGAGTTGGAACAGTGAGTCATATGTATTTGTGTGGCTAAAGCAGTTTATTCATGCAAAGTTCCACAACACGGAGACCAGTGTGACTGGAGTACATCATGGTGGGGACAGGGAAGGAGTGGTAGAAGATGATGTGGTCAGAGACTTGATGGGTCCTGATCTTGTTGGGCTTTATGGTTCACTATTACGTCTTTTCCTTATGCTATCAATGAGTTGGCATATCAGTAGGAATCTCAGCAGGAAACAGAGGACACACTGAGACTAGGATGATTCAAGAAGAGTTTTCATACAAGGGCTTCTCGGAGTTGTGGACAGGATGTAAGAAAACCACAAAAGGTGGTTGATACCCAGTAAGCTGGTAAGTGTAGGGCTCTATTAACACCCATGAGCCTGAAGGGGTAAGGAGAGTGAGCAATTATCCAATTCTAGAAACAAGAGAGGAGGGAATTGCATTCCAGGAGCTGAAAGGAGGTCAGAAGTAGCATCCAGCCCCAGGTTCTCCTGCAAGAAATATCCAGGACCAGATGTCACTCTCTTTCATCCTTCTGATTTCATGTCTAGGCTCTCCATTGACTAAACCCAGAAAAAAGCCTTAAGGCAAGAAAGCCCGCTGACATAGTTCATCTTCACTAACCTTCCTGGGTGCATCAAGATAGAGAAGGCGGATCTACTGGGACAATGGAAGATATTCTGAACTGTGCAGCCCTTTTTTGCTTGAGAATCTACTCTTGTCAATCACCTGAGTGAAAAGTTCATAGCCCTGCCCAGGAATCCCATCAGCTACTGCACTGTCCTAGGTGCAATCCAAGCATGGATACTCCCAGGTGTAGTATAAAATAGTTGCCATTGCAGGTGTTCTTCACGTGTGATGGGTTATGGGGTTCTTGGGAAGAATTTCAAACAATAATTAACCAACAGGTCTTAGTTCCCAGAGGTGGATACTTCTACCAGGAAACAAAGTCAGAGTCCCATTGAACTTTACTACTGCTTATGAGACCAACAGAAGGAAAGAAGTCACTATGGCCTCTGGCACAAGTAATTCATCCAGAGGACATGGGGCTTCTGTTATAGAGTGAGGGCAAAGAAGACATTTGGCCTTCAGGTAATCCATTGGGATGTCTTTTGATATTCTTTCCCCAATAATTAAGTGTAGCAGCTGTATCCTGTGAAGGGAGTGGTCATCAGGTGTTCAGATGACTCAGGGATGAGGAACTGGATCCTCCCTCCTGATAAGCCACCCAGACCACCAGAGGTGCTTGTCAAGGGTGAAGGGAAGCTAAATGGTACAGTAGGAGTAGTGGGATGGTAAGTATCAATTGGAGCACGAAGAAAAGGTGCAGTCAAGAGCTGTCTGTAATTTGTCCCACTGATCTTCCTCTTCTAAGTTTCCCCAGTCAACATGACCGACCAGAATCCTAGTGAACTGACTGTAAGAAGCAAATGCATCTGAGTGGCATAAGTGATGGACCACAATGGAGACAGTGATATATTTTCTAGATTCTTCTTTAAGGACTAAGTCGCTCGCTCTTGTAACTGCAGAAAGTCTTCTAAGGGCTCATCCGGCCAACCTCTCAGGGAATTTCCTTGGGCCAAAGGAAAGTGCCACACCTAAGATTGTGACCACTCCCAATGGCAGCCCACTTCCAATGACTGGTTCATGGGGGGAGGATACAAAGGCCCAATTCCTTTGCCTCATTTGAGAGACCCCTGAAGGGCCACCTGAGCTCCAGTGCTCCCATTGGGATCAACTGTGGTCTCCATTTTTAACTTATCACAGTTCAACCTCTTCTGCCTAATCTCAGTTCTCTTCTTTAGAGATGGTTACCTCAAGCAAGTAACAAACTATTTATGCCAAAGTTTCTTCATCTTTATAATGAGAACAATGAGAGTGCCTACTTCACAGATTTGTATTAAGGATTCAATCAGCTAATATATGTAAAACATTTATGAGACTCCCAGTATATAGGAAACATTATACTTCATCATTTATTGTGAATTAATTAAAATCCATTGCAGGATTATACTGAGCAAATCAGCCACATACAAAAAAGAGTAATATTGTATGATTCTATTTGTATGAGTTCCAAGAACTGTCAAAAAATAATCTGTGATAGGAAAAATAATCAGAACAGTGGTTGCATCTAACCTCAGATTGTGGAGAAGGGGTGAGGCAGGAGTAAGGATTGACCAAGAACGGACATGGAGGAACTTTATGGGGTCAGGAGAACGTTCTATATCTTGAAAGGAGTATAGGTTACTTAGGTGTATACATTTGTCAAAATGCATTGGGTTCTACACCTAAGATCTATGCATTGTGCTATGTGTAACATATGCCTCAATTTAAATCAGATTCATTTTCCTAAGTACAAGAACCCAGAGACAAAAAGCCATTTATTGTAGATTCCATTGTACACCATTTGGGGAAAGGCAAAACTGTACGGAAGGACAACAAATCAACGGTTTCCAGGGCAAAGAGTAAGAGAGGGGATGACTACAAAGGGACTGCACAAAGGAATTTTGGAGTGATGGAATTTTCCTATGAAGACAGTTCATGTGTGTGTCATGTTCGATCATGACTGTGTTGATGGATAAACAACTCTATGCATTAGCCAAGACTCATAGAACTGTACACCCCAGAGTGGATATTACTGTAGGTTCAAAAAATTAATCCACCCGGTAGTGAATGGAACGTAAAATGGAGAACAAGCTATAACAAATGAATCTAAATGTATTGCAAATGAATAACATTGTCACAATGAAGGATATGAAAATGAAAGCAAATTTACTTTGGAAAAATATGTTTTACCAGATCCTGTAAGCCTGGATCAAAAGAACTGATCAGAAATCCTGTACTCTAGTTCATGAAAAATGTTTCTCGGAAGGGTATGGGTTAGCAATTCTGAAACTAGTTTATGCGTATACCAGATCTGAACAACTAAGTAAATATATTGTAGATGATGAGAGCCAGTGTATCACAGTCAAAGAAAGATGTTATAAACAAAGAAAGAGAGAAGGCTAGCTCTTATTCCACTCCAACTGAGGCATTTGATTGGAATAAGAGCTACTATTATCAATTCATGATTTTCACGGATGGAGGGGTAGATAGATACATAGATAGATACATAGATAGATACATAGATAGATAGATAATGTGTGTATGTAGAGGATAGTATAGCTTCATATCTTTCCAAAGCATGCGAGGTCAGAAGGCCTAGAAGAACGACACTTCAGTAATAATGAGAATACTTATCAACCACCGAGAAATTGGTTACTAAGATACTATTCTAAAGAAAAAGGAAGGAACCAGGGCTCTCTGGAAGAATACTGGATTCCAGGGCTATGGTAGAGGAAATACAACCTGACCCTGAAATATCTCTGAAGGATATTTTAGTGGAAAATAAAGATTCACAAACAGAAGCCCCCAAAATCTGCCTAGAAATCCCCCCTCAGGTCCTTGAATAACACCTCACTTGTGCATGTGCAGGGAACGAATCTAGGAGACTTAGAAGAGAAAAGCCACTGAAAACTGAATATTGTGCAGAAATGTCAGAAATCACACATGCCAGGAGTGGGAGGTTGGCTTTTGGACTCTTCTGAAGTGGAATGACCTTGATAAAATAAAAAAGCCCTGGCTTTCAATTATGATCCTAGAAATGTCACAACCTGAGAGTCAGTGCCACACACTAAGAGTAAGGATTACATCTTGGTAGTCAGTGCAAAACTGAAATATATATGTCCTTTTAGGGTCTAAAACCTAGGCTTCAGAGGCTTAAGGTTATCCATTCGTACTAGAAACCTAATCGTTAGAGGAAGGCAACATGATTAAGACCTTCTACGAGGTATTGTTCACAAGATCCAGCACACAATAAAAGATTAATAGACATGCAGAGCAGCAGGAAAATGCTCTGAATTATGAATATATAAATCAGTAGAAGCAGACCCAGAGACAATCCAGATACCGGAGTTAGCAAACAAAGACTTCAAAATAACTATGAATCAAAGCAAAGAAACATGGACAATTGTAGAAAATGAAAGACAAACTAGAAATCTTTAAAGCAACCAAAGGAAAAGGACACGTTTCTTTCATAAGAGCAATAGTAAGTCTGGAAACTTTTCAAAAGAAACTTTGGAAGCAGAAAACATGAATGACATCTGACAGCTAAAAGGTTGAATGGGAGGGGGGAAAAAAACTGCCCATTTAAAATTCTCTGATTTAAGAAAAATATTCTTCAAAAATGCAGACAAATTCAAGATATTTTCCAAAGGGCGTTTAAAAAAACCTAGCTAGAACAATTAAACAACAGCAGAACTGAACTTCAAGAAACTCAAGAGAATTTTCAGGCTGAAGGAAAATAATTACACACAAAGACACATAATGCTGGAATGATCATCAGCAGGAAACAAAATGTACGTAAATATAATGAATATTGACTGAATAAAACAATCCTGTATACTTTTACAACTTTTATGTAAGTCTAAATATTTTCAAAATAAAATGCTTTTAAAAACACGTTGAACTGGAACCCGAAAACTAGAGATGATGGAAGCCCCTCCAAGGGAATCTTACTCCACCCCCCAAGACTGGAGATTATGGAGCCCCAGCAAATGGTCCTCACAATCTGCATCCAACAGCAGATGTGACAGAAGCCCTAGCGACACACCACCAGTTCCTTCCCAAACTAGAGGCAACCAGAACCCAGATAACAACTGTCATCCACAAACACAAATGCTGGGGTCTGAGCATCAAGACCTCCATTCCCCCAAAACTAGAAATTATGGGACTCCAGCAAGCACTCCCTAGTCACTTCCAATTCTAGAAATGACAGCAGCTCCATAAGTCACACCTTTAGCTGCTCCTCAACACTAGAGAATGGGAAACCCCAGCCCAGTGACCCACCTTGTCTATGCCAACAATACAGACAAAGGCAGACCCAGAAAGTGAGACTTCTACTCTCCCGCAGCACCAGAAAAAAGGAGATATATAAAGACCCCTCCAGAGCCCCCTGACTAAAGATAAATGGAATCTCATGCAATTATCCCAATCCTCTCCCTGAATTAGAGACAATGGCCCTCCATCCAGTGACCCCTCCCTGTCATGCCAACACTTGAAAAGTGGGAGCCCCATACAAGCAGTGGTCCTCCAGCCTCCAAGCACCAGAGACAACAGGAACCTCAGTCTCATGCCTCCCAGTTATCCCCAACATCATGAGGGCTCCATCAAATAATGGAAGCTTCAGCAATTGATCCCCTATATTCCTGCCAGATTAGAGATGTTGGAAACCCCAAAAAGCAACTTACAACCCCCTATACACCAAGAAGAAATGAGCGCCAACAAATACCACACCATTTTCACCAACACAAACCCCAGCTTGTCTCTTGACTCCTCAGACTAGATATGAGTATCCCCAGCAAAGAGTAACCCAGTCTCCACACCCCCAGAAAAGCAGTCACCAGAGTCTCACTAGGCAACACGCCAGGTTCTCCAATGTAAGTGTCAAACAGATCCTCAGAAAACTACCTCTCGGGTTCCTGGAATGTTTGGTAGAATTTGATGGTAAACCTGTCTGGCCTGGTACTTCTATAGGAAGGTTTTTAAATTGTTGTTTCTTTAATGGTGATGTGTTTTTTTCATTCATTGTTCTGGATATTTGTGGACTTTTAGACCCGGAAATGTGTAGTCTTGGCTTGTGGAATGTTTGCTAGATTATTTGATCATTTCTTCCTACCATTGCCGTTGTTTTTGTTTGTCTTGAAACACCTAATTAGATATTTGACCTCCAGGTTGATTTTCTAATTTTCTTTGCTCAACTGCTTCTCATTTATCTTTTTGGGTGATTCCTCAGCTTTCTTCCAGCTCTACTCTTTGCCTTTATGTTTTTTGGTGTCCCTGAGGTCAAGTTTAACCTCAGGAGTAACCTTTCACTCTGGTCTTCTTTCAAGGTGTCAGTGGGTTGTGACCTGGGCTCATGGAGTGAGGCAGATCACTGGGCTCAAATGCGTCTTTTAAAGCCTCACAGCTGTTTTGCTTTTTCAGTCTCTCCCGGTTGAGAGGATCAGGGGCCTCATTTCTGAGCTGATGAGAGTTCTGCAATAGGAATCAGCGTGTTTCTTGCTGGCTTTCTCCACTCTAGAACTTGGGCTTCAGCTTTCTATGTTCTGCCATATTAATTGCCACGTCTCTATCCACTTTCTGTTTTCTAAAATGCTTGATCTCTCCTATGCTGGTGTCTCTAATTCTCTGTCTTCATGATCTCTCTTTATTCCTTTAGTGGCCAGTGGAGGTGGGGGAGTTCATCTTGTTACGTCTACAGCAATATAAGAGGAAAATCGATATTCTGGAGTTAGGGAAAGAAATTCCTCAACTCAATTATACAACATATGGTATTGGGAAAGGTATTTCATCTGTGATTTTGCTGTGATATTTCATCATGTGGATCATGGGGCCAGGTGGATTTGTTAATTTTTCTTCCCACACTCAGATCTGACCACATCATTAGGTAATACTAGTTGTGTTTGGGCAGTGAAACGTTGACACAGCAGGGTTGGTTGTAGTAAATAGTGAAGTTCATACTCTTAGCAACCAACCAATCTTTACTAGTGCAAGGGCTATATGCAAGGTGCCATGCCATTCTGTGAGGGAAGTTCAGACACACACGTGGCTGACATGGACACGCAGCATTCAAGAAAGGACTTGCCCAATTGCCGGGCGTGTGATTAGCTGACGGTGTCCTGCTGTCATCTTTTCAGACTCTGCTTTGGCTTTCAAACCCAGGTCACTCTTTCCTTGGGTTTTTCTCTTCTTGAGGTTGCCCACACGCAATGACTGAGCAAGGTGGCGGTACAAGGGTCTAGCATTTCTGCCCAACATGGACTCCAGTAAAGGGCAGTTTTTGCTTTGCAGGTCCCCATAAGACTGGTGGAGACTTTGGTAGGTGTGTATAACGTTCTGCTGTTCCCCTGGCCCAATCCTGTGGCTCGTTACTTTCACAGGAGTTAGGAGTGCAAAAGGTTTCTTTTTTTGTTTTTTTAATTTTTTGTTTATTGCAGTAATTTTAGTTTATAACATTGTATAAATTTCAGGTGTACATCATTATACTTCTATTTCTGCATAGATTATATCATGTTCACCACCCAAATACTAATTACAACCCATCACCACACACATGTGCTGAATCATCCCTTTCACCCTCTTCCCTCCCCCTGCCCCCTCTGGTAATCACCCATCCAATCAATGTCTCTATGTGTTTGTTTGTTGTTGTTATTATCTACTACATAATGAGTGAGATCATACAGTATTTGACCTTCTCCTTCTGACTTATTTCACTTTGCATAACATCATCAATGTCCATCAATGTTGTCACAAATGGCTGGATTTCATTGTTTCTTATGGCTGAGTAGTATTCCATTGTGTATATATACCACATCTTCTTTATCTACTCTCCCCTTGATGGGCCCTTAGGTTGCCAAAAGGTTTCTTAAACCTTTTGCAATCCTAACTCCATCTCAGCATTTGCTTCCTGAAGAACACAATCTGCAACAACGGGAAACATATACTTCTACAAAGTCAGCTGGAAAGAGAAGGAATTCAGAAAAAAGAATGAAATAGTGTATATCATATAACAAGAAGGATGTGAATTGTCAACTGGGAGACTGTAAAAGTTATTACTGAGCTCTTTAAGTCATAGGTATTATTAGGGAAGGCTTGTCAGTTTGCTTTACATAGAGTTCATATAATAAATTCTATTTTTTAAAATAAAAGAAATGGCTAGATCCTTATTAAATTATTAGGGTACAGAAAAAGAAAACTCCTTCTCTTCCCATTATCAAAAGATAAGAGTCTATAGAAGCATCAGCAAGCAGCACTCAACACAAATGAGAGGATCCCACAATGCAAGTCCCTCAAGTCCTTCCCAACAGGAGATGACGGCCCCTGTGGTGAGTCCTCCCTAATCCCAAACACAAGGAACATTCTGAGCCCCAGCTGGCAGCTCCTCAGTTTCCTCTTGCTGTGTAGGTGTCTCTGTCCCAAACTGTAGTGGATAGATGGAGCCCCATCTAATATCCCCTGCCCTGGGGAATGTGAAGGACCCAGTCTCAGAATAAGGAACACAAAAGTTGTCCTGACAAGCCACCAACAACCCCCAAGCTCCCCTTCTACAGAAGGTGACAGGAGCCAAGGAAGAAAACTTTCCCCCAACATTTCCTGCTCCAGCAAACCCCTCTTATCTGTTGCACATCCTGCTGATCTTCAGAATATCCTCTACTGCTAAAAGAATCACTAGGAGCCAAGGAAGGCTGGAGCTGGGGTAGAGGCTGAGAAGGATAGAGAGGGGAGAGGAACAAGAGTAAAGGGAAAGATGAGACCTTCCACTTTGTCCGAAACACAGCAATGAACTCCAGAGGCCCCAAACAGCTCCAATCAAACCAGGTTCTCAGGGGTGAGCTGGAGCAGAAGAAAAGGAATTCTGGGCTGATGAGGAGAGTTGGCCTGGAGGAAAGGTGGGTGTGTAGGCTAGCAGCCAAGATAGCCACCAATGGTACTGTCCACCTGTGTTTATGCCCTGTGCAGTCTCCTCCCACATTCAATTCGACGTGAATTGTCATGAACCCAAGTGATCAATACAGTGCTGCAGAAATTACAAGGTCTCACATCTGAGGCTACATCATAAAACACAGTGAAGGTTCCTCCTTGGTCTCTTAGATTGCGCCCTCTCTAGGGGAAGCCATCCACCATGCCATGAGGACGCTCAAGTAGCCCTGTGGAGAGGTCCATGTGGAGAGGAACCAACTTGTCAGCACCAAGTGCTCACCATTCAGTGAGCCACTTTGGAAGATCCTCCAGCCTCAGTCAAATTTTGAACTTTAATGACTATGTATGCTAACATGTTTAGGAGTGAAGTCTACTGCTATCTGCAACCTATTTCAAAATGCATTAAACAGAGATGGATTCTTGGGTGATAAATGGATGGAGGTGGCAAAGTAAACATAGTAAATTGTAACTGATGGAATATAAGCGTGGACTGTCTTCATTAGGGCTGCCCTAGTAAAGTACCACAGACAGGGTGGCGTAAACAGCAGAAATTTACTTTCTCATAATTCTGGAGGCTGGAAGTCCAAGACCAAGGTGCCTGCAGGATTGGTTTCTCCTGAGTACTCTCTCCTTGACTTCCAGATGACCATGCTCTTGCTGCTGCTTCACGTGGTCATCCCTCTGTGCATGCGTGCCCCTGACGTCTCTTGGTGTGAGTGTTCTAATCTCATATTATAA
Organism: Diceros bicornis minor; assembly: GCF_020826845.1. Taxonomy (NCBI): domain Eukaryota; kingdom Metazoa; phylum Chordata; class Mammalia; order Perissodactyla; family Rhinocerotidae; genus Diceros; species Diceros bicornis. The sequence goes on from NW_026690866.1 coordinate 3,049,826, forward strand.
GGACACTGATCACATTGGATTAGGGTCCACCCTAATTGCCCTATTTTATCTCAGTTACTTTATTTTAAGTCACAACCTCCAAATAAAGTTACAATAAGAGGTACTAGGGATTAGGGGTTCAACACATGACTGTTGAGGGGACAGAATTCTGTCCATAACGAGACTGTTCACTGTACAACTCTTTCAAATTATCTCCATGCCTGAACATTTTTCCCAATAAAGTGGGTGCGGGTGGTGTGCTAAGGCAGGAAAGAAAAAACGAATGGTTAACAAAAAAATCATGTTGGAACCCCCAGTTGTTCTCTGGAATAAGGATTATCATAGATTTAAATGTAAATATTAAACCTGTGAAAGTTCTAGAAAAAACCAAAGGATAAATATTTTATATATAATCTCAGAGAAAAGATGTTCTTTTAAAAGTATAACATAAAACAAGAAACGAAATCAACACGTTTGATTTCCTTTCAAAAAATCTGCATGGCAGCAACAAATAGAGGCAAAGACAAATAAAGGAAAAAAGGAGAATGTTGGCAATTCATCACAAAAAGCTAATTTATTAATATTAAGGAACTCTTACCAACCAAAAAAGACCAAGAATCTGTTGGAGAAATGGACAAATGGTGAAGAACAGTTCACAGAAAATACAGAATGCTCTCAGTATAAGAGATGATTCTCAACTTCGCCCACCAAAGGAAAAATAAGTAAAACACCAAGATTCTTGTTTTTATTTATCAGATTAGGAACATTTACTCTTTGCTTAATATGTTGATGTATTAGGATGTAGAGAAAGTCACACTCCCATACCACAGTGAAGAGGGAGGAATTTGAACCACCTCCACCCACGTACAAGAGGACCTTGGCAGACAGAGAGAGCCCAAGGGAGCCCGGGACTTGGCGAGGAGAGACAGAAAGAGCCGAACTGTGGCAGTGAAATTGTAGAAAGCCGAAACCAGACGGAGAGAGATGAACCCGAACCGCTGAGACAAGGAATCGTGGGGAGAGGCGGTGGGAGCCAAAACCAGGCGGAGAGAGACGAAGATAAATGGAAAGAGCCGAAGATGTGAAGATACAGCGGAGGCCAGGCGGAAGGGCCCAAAACTTGGTTGGAGGAGCCGAGCCCAGCCGAAAAGCAGCGAGAGGTGGCGGAGAGAGCCGAGCCGAGGGGCCAGTGGGAAGAGCTGAGAGGTCGCGGGCGGCCCAGAGAAGAGAGATTGTTGGCCGCGCTGCAGAAGGAAGCGGAGTAGCGGATGGCGGAGAATGAAGGCGACCTCGCTGGATGGGGCCGTGGACGCAGAGCCCGGAGACTTCCACGCGTCCGAGCTGCCCCGAGGGAACCCCCGGAGGGTCATGGACCCGGTCCCCCCTGCCCTCCTCCCCGCTCCTCCGGCCCAACCGCTACCCACGGCGCGAGGCAGTCTGGCTGGACAGCGGCGTGTCCTCCGCCCACGACGAGGATGCGCATGTCCCCACGGCTGCATCCTCCAGACGTGATGGCTCCGTGGAGTCTGGCGCTGATGTCCGCTGCGGGGACTGACGCCGGGGTTGTAGCCTCTAACCCCTGCTGAGCCCGCGGACCCAGCCCGTGGGGAAGGCCGCTGGGGGCCAGTGACCACGCCGGCTGACCGGGGGTCTGGGAAGAGGGCCCCAGCCTAGACCAAGGCTGGAATGAGAACAGTGGGCCCCTCCTGACCATCTCCCCACTTCCAACACCAGCGCCAGGCTCTCTTTCAGGGCTCTTGATTGTGTGCAACAGAAGGATTGATACGGTGATGGATCACGGAGCCTCTGGGAGGACTGGGACGGGCTGGAGCCCCGCTGAGGCTGCTTCTATTAACTGTTGTCCAAATCCATCATCATCAGAGCGTAGGTCCCACCTCCTGGTTCAGTCTTCGTGGGTGCATCTGATCCACAGAACTGTGCCCTGGTTGCAGCGGGGAGGATGCAAATGGACGTGTCTGGTATTTTCTGCTTTTAAATCTGGAAGCTCGTGTTGTCTCCCCCCAGGATCATAAAGTGAGGGAAGCCCTCAAACATAGGATAGGGGTTCAGTGGCTGAGAAACCAAGAAGGATGACAGATGTCTACTAGGAGGCCCTGTACTTTAAGTGTTTTGAGAGTAACCACTGGAGACCTCTTGTGTCAGCAACCTTGGGAATTTCCGCTCTAATTTTTTTTATGTTAAAGTTGCAGCTCTAGAAAGCATGTGTTGGATTGGCAGTCTTCAGCGAGGTGGCCACTACCCGTCCCAACCTCTGCCTTTTAGGGCCCTTGCTAAGGGATCCAACAGTGTTTACATTGAGAAGACCTAGTGCCTAAGCAGACCTGAGCTGACTGGATGGCAGTGAATACTGAAGGGTGATGGGAGACATTGATGTTGGGCTCTGAAGGTGAGAGTGGGACAAGCAAAAGGTGGACCAGAGTAGCCCCAATATCCATCATCAAATGAATGTATAAACACAAGGTGATCCGTATTTCTGTACATTGTATGTTATTCAGCCATAAAGATATGAAGGACACGTGCAACACCATGGATGCACCTTGAAGACCTGCTAAGTGAAAGCAAGTAGTCAAAGAAGACCACGTATTACATGATTCCATTTACATGGGATGTCAAATATGGGCAAATCTGTACAGACAGGAAGTAAATTTGTGGTTGTTTAAGGTTGGAGGTGGGAGAAGTGCAGGGGCAATACTCAATTATTTCTCTTTGGTTCTTTTTACAGTTTCTATCTCTTTATTGATATTCTCTGTGAATTGAGACATCATTCTCTTTATTTTCCTGGGTCCTTTGTCCCTACTTTCCATTAGCCCTTTGAGCATATACAAGAGAGTTGTTATAAAGTCTTTGTCTCATGAGTCCAATGCCTGGGCTTCCTCAGGAAAAACTTCTGTCAATTTCCATTCTACTCCATATGAACCGGCTATACTTTCCTGTACCTTCATATCATTTGTAATTTTGTAGTGGTAACTGGACATTTTGAGTATTACAATGTGGTCGTTGTGAGACTCAGATTCTCCTGTTCTCCAGGTTTTGCTGTTGTGGCTTTTTATGAGCTGCAATCATCCTTTTGTTTAGCGACTTTTCAAACGATTTTTGCAAAGACTATGTTCTTTGATGTGTGTGGTCACTGAAATCACTTTTCAGTTATCTTAACAATGAGCAAGCGACCTGACAGAGATTTCTTTAAATGCAAGAATCCAAAACAATACATTTTAAAAAAAGAAAAAATTAAAATCTCTCCAGTCTTTGCAGCTGGTCCCCTGTAGCTCTTCCTTAGACTTCACCCCCTACCTGCATGGGGCCAACAAATATGCCAGAGGTGCAAGCCCAGGTCTTCTCAGGTCTTGTCTGAGCACCCATCCACATTGCACTCCAGCTTGCCTGGTAGATGCAGTGGCCATTCTAAGCTTTCATTCCCCAAAAAACTTCCTCCTCAGATGCCTCCTTTCCAGATTTTTATGTCTCTCTCCTGCCCCAGCCAATTGCCCAGTCATCTACCAGTAGCATAGGTCTTTAAATGTTTCATCAGACAATGACACCACTTGGAAAGTCCCTCCACTCTGAGGGGGAGAAATACCTGTCAACTTCTGTGCTGGTCCTTCAGGGACCCAAAAGTCAGATCACTACCCCCCAGTCACATAATCACCCTATTTTAAGAAGCAGGTTAGTATTTGTCTCCTGGCTCGAGGGAGCCATACAAGGATTCTTGGCTCCCATCTTCACATCCTCTGCTGTACCAGAGAATGGCAGCGGGTAGGCATTAAGCAAAAACACCACAGTGCTTTCTTACACAAATTCAGCCACGTTTTCCCTCATTAATCACTATTCTGGATGCTGTAAGTTTTTTATTATATTTCCCAGTTCTGAAACACTTGATTCTGTCAGTTTTGTCCAACTGAACGGTTGTTTCAGTGGAGAGACTGGTTCCGTGAGTACCTTAATTTGCCGATTTGTTAACAGAACTAGGGAGATGTTTTGATACGTCCCTTTGTCCTTTTTCTCTTTCATGTTTATTTTGTTTGGTGGTTGGTTCTCAAAAATTCTTCTTTCATTTTGTAAAATTTATCTTCCATATGATTTAAGAATCACTATCACGATTTCAAATAATTATGATTTTTAAGTTTATTACATTGAATCATGTACTTTTGAGGAAAACAACTCCAATATTGTTGGTGAAAACAACTCCTCCGATATCGTTAACATTCTGGTCTGCCTGAGCCAGCTCCCAACCTCAACTTGAGGGTAGAGGATGTAGTCGGTTGAATAACGTCTCCCAAAGATTCAAGTTCACCCAGAACCTTAGAATCTGATCTTATTTGGAAACAGGGTCTTTGCAGATGTGATTAAAGATCCGCAGATGAACTCATCCTGGATTTAGGGTGGGCCCTCAATTCAATGACTGGTGTCCTTATAAGAAGAAGAGACGACACAGAGACATGGAGGGAAGAAGATCACATGAAAGACGTAGGCAGAGATTGGAGATCTGCTGCCACAAGACAGGGAAGCAGCTACCACCAGGAGCTGGAAGAGGTGGGGGAGGATTCTCTGCTGTTGATAAACTGTGAATCAATTGTAGGGCTCCCCTTTGTTCTCACTCAAACCATCAAATCCTAATAGTACCTTGTCTTAAAAATTCTGATTATCACGTCGCTTATATGGATGTCCTGAGGATCATGGACCACGCCCGATACCATCATTTAAATTTCTCAGGTCTGCAATTATCACATGTGAACACTTTCATTTTTCAATGTAACTCACTGAAATCATGGTCTACATCTACAAATTCGTCAGGAATACTTTAGAGGTATGGTAGCAAAAACCCAACTGACGTTAATCTAAAACAAAATAACAGAATATACGAGGGAAGAAAAGATGCAATGAGGGAAGAAATCGGCTAATGTTAATGAGACTTGAGGAGTAGATTGTGACCAAGCACACAGATGCAGGATGCAAATGAGGGTGCAGGTCTTGGCCTGACCATCCCCCATGGCCGCCCTTACTCTTCTCTCCTCCCAGATGGCCTCAGACCCCGTCAGCGGCTCCTACACTGTGACCTCACTCAACTCCACTCCCCATAACTCCAGGTCTGGCAGGTAATAACCCCGTGCATACCCTGATCCTCTTCCTGTTCCATAAAGCGGCCTGTGCCTGGATCATGTAGGGTCAGAAAGGGCCATTTGACACCCCCGTCCTAGGACATCTGGGGGTTGGAATATGCAGATTAGCTCACAATGAGGAATTAGAACACCCTAGTTGTAGGGAGCAGTCAGCCCCACACCAAAGCTGTGGGCTCTGGGAGGGAGCCATCACTGTGTTAAATCCAGAGGCCATTGTCAGGAGGCACAAGGCACAGCTATCCACCTCCACTCACTCTCTGCCCTTCTGTTTCTCAGTCACTCTTTGACCCTCTGAAATGGGCTTCCTTCCCCATGACTGCTAAGACTGCTCTATCAAGGGTCTTCAAGAAAGTCCAGAAAATTCCTTGTATTTGAGCTAGCATTTAGCAAAAAAAGATAGAACTTATGTTAGAATGAGATATAAAGGCAAGCTTAGTGAAGTAAGACTTTTATGTAATCAAATTAATTTAAGGTTAAAAAATAAGCTCTTTACAATAGGTATCATCTTTTCCTGAGTGCAAGTATTCTAAAAAAATATAACTAAAAATACTAAATGATCCCTGCGGCCAAATAACTTTTAATATAAAAGTGAAGTTAAATCATGATAAGCAGAAATTGCAGTATACCAGGACACGTAAAGATCTCCTTTCCTGTCACATGAAACGCGATCTCTCACCCACACAACAGTCTACTCTTCACATTTATGTCTCTCAAAAGAGTTTAATAAAGTACAATTATAAAATGACAAAGCATCACAGTCCAGAGCAAGTAGAGAGAGTGATATTAAATCAGGCTAGTGAAACTGGGGGCTGTTCATGGGGAACCACTTCTCTGGGGCCACACTTCTTGGCTTCTTCAGCAGGATCTTCTCCTATTTTCCATCGGGTCTCAGAACATCCTTCTTGGCTCCTTGCTCTCTGCCTCCCTGGCAAACCTCTCTGCCCTCAGGGCCTCAGCCAGTCTCCCTTGCTTTTTTCACTTTCTGACTCTGTCTGCGGATCTCTCCATAAGTTACAGGCTGTCTGTAGAGTGGGTGGGGGAGACTGAGACCCACTCCTGGGATCATATCTGCCCAGTGTGCAGACTGTGTGGCAGTGGGCTTGAGGCTGGGGTTTAGAAACCAGGCACCAACACAGCCTAGGAATTCACTTGGACCACCTGGTGCAATTATATTTAAGGTAGTTGTGCTATCAAAAGTATTTAAAAGTTCTCCTTCACTGCTGCAGGCCTAGAGTCCCTGTAGTCTCCTGTGTGCACAGACTTGCTGGGGATTCTGCAAGGTCTCCTCCCGTTGACTGTACCTGACCTCATTGCCAGGGTGGGAAGTTATCCTTGTAACTGTCCTCTTGAAAATGCAGCCAGGAAACTGACCTCCTAAAATGCACTTATAGGAAGTGCAGACCTTTCACGATGTCTCTGCTTGGTCTTGGCTAAATGGACCTGTCTTTTCTTCTCTGTCGTCTGGGGCATCATATTTCTTTTGAGCTTTCCCTTTGAAAACAAAATGAAATGTGAAATTTGAATAAAATGTGGAATGCAGACTGCCTGCCATGGAGAATTTTCTCACCTCATTTGGATCTTCCACTCTCCTGTATCCTGGAGAAGTATCTCTCAAACTGCCCTGTGCTTCACAATCATTTGGAGGGTTGTTAAAACACCAATTGCTGGACATCAACCCAAGTAGGCCCGGGGAGGGCCAAGAATTTGCACTTCTAAGTGTTCCCAGATGCTGCTGATGCTGCTGACACAGGCACCACACATTGAAAAGTAGGTCCTCGGACATCAAGCTGATATGAGTCAAGGACAGAAAGGACTATGAAGATGGTTGTGTGCCCAGAGCATAGCAATTTAGTGCCTCATCTCTAATGAAATCACGTTCCTCGCAGCAATTTGATGCTCATTTCACTTGCACACCCAAGTGCCATCTTCACTCAAATATTCTCCTGTTCATAAATAAATAACTCACACATGCCATATTCCCTTCACATAGTTCTAGCTACTGTAAAAAAACATTTTTCCTCTCCTGACTCTTCCTCTCTCCTCCTACTCCTCCCTGTTAATCTGAGCTCCACCATCTGACTTAACACAATAGACGCTTCTTAGAAGTCAATCCTGCTCTCACATTGCTTCCACATCCACACCCTCTTCTAGGCCATCCCATCCATTTCCCTGGCTTCAAATACCATTAATGAACTCGAAATGCTCATAGAATCAGCATATACCTGGCTTCAACCCTGAGATCCAAATACCCATCTGCCCACTCACCACATCAGTGATAACTTGATGACTCAGCTCACAGTTAGCAGGTCCCAAGTTGAACCAATCGGTTCTCCAAATAATCACCCATATCTCAGGGTCCCCTAATCTCACTTGTTTGTACTGATATCCTGTCTACACCTGAGTGTCATTCTGGACACCCTGCCACCCCCACTCATATATCAGTGAACCATCCATCTACCCTCTTGAATCCACCTAAAGATTATCCAATTTTGAAAATTTCTTGAGCACCTTTCAGATTTCCTACAAAATACCATTTCCACAGAGTGACCTTTCCTTATCCCGCCATCAAAATTAATGTCATTTTCTCTGTTAATTTTTAAAGTTTTTAATTGTATGTGTATTATCATCTATTTCTCTCCTAGTGTTTTTCTCACTAAATTGGATACTCCAAGAAGTGAAGACTGATGTGGACTGTAGTGTTTTACACTGCCGTATTCTCTCACTTCTTTGCCCTTAGAAGGTGCACAAGATATTTATTGAAAGAAATTATTCAAACTCCAAAAAGTACTTTCTAAATCTTTCGAACAAATTCACTCAACTACAGTTATACAAATAAAGACTCTCTTTGGTGGTATACGGCAATAAATTATCACTAAGATTACAAATCCTTTCTGTCTTAATTCATTTTAAGACTCTAGCCACAATAATCTATTTAAAATGTAAACCTAATAAGTGCACCTTTCCTTTACAATCTCTCATTTCTGTTTTCAGATCCTTTTTAAAAGTGAAGTCATACATCTGACTTCATCCCTGTTGTCCTGCCATAATCATTTATACCATCCCTTTCACTCTCCAACATGTCCCAGTTTGGAGGGATAATTATTTGATCCTCCCATTTATAGAGCACCTATTATAAGCCAAGTTATGTACTAAAATCCATGATCAAGAATTTAACTTAAAAATTCACTTCCCCTGTTTATTTTAATCTTGGTGAGAGGAATGAGTTAATAAAGAGATGGATGAATGTCTAATATAGTGTTAGGTATAATTAGATCCTGTAATAAACAGTAAGGGCTACGCAGAGATACAGAGACAGAGGGAGGGAAGGAGGAAGAACAGTAAGGAGGGATAAAGGGAAAGAAATTACCTACAATTATTTCATTTATTTATTTATTTTGGAGGAAGATCAGCCCTGAGCTAACATCCATGCCAATCCTCCTCTTTTTTTGCTGAGGAAGACTTGCCTTGTGTTATCATCTGTGCCCATCTTCCTCAACTTCATATGAGACGCTGACACAGCATGGCCTGACAAGTGGTGCGTTGGTGCTTTCCCAGGACCTGAACCTGGGCTGCCGGCAGCAGAGTGTGAGCACTTAACTGCTACGCCAGGGGGGCCGGCCCACCTACAATTAGAAGATGCAGAGATTAGGGAAGGACTAACTGATGAGGTGATATTTGAGCACAGAACTGAATGTTTATTTAAAAAGACCAATCACATTGTCGGTAAAAGATTCTCCAGTGACGAGAACAATGTCAACAGTGCAGAGATGAATACTACTTCCACTTCGCAGTGATGTTTTTGGTTAAAAACAAAACAAATGTGTGGCCTATTGTCCCAAGGAAGCTCCCTATACAGAAAAGTACAACACCTTGATCATTACTTAACAAACATTAACACCTAGGAAAAAACTTTCAATAAGGTCTCTTCTTGTTTTAAGAGCTACTGCCTGCTCACTTAAAGAGGTTTCACAGAAGGACAAAGTGTACAAATGGACACTCTTGATGTCCATATGGATTCCACACTCACCAGAATAGGCTGGCTTGGAAAATAGGCTGATGCAGGTTTCTCCATGGCTTCAGAGTTGTCATGCTCACACCACTCCTGATATGCAGACAGCCCGTGGAATGCTGGAAAATGCAAGGACTTCTGCCTCTGATTCCCCTTTTATTGAGGAAAGGAGTGGATAATCCAATCAGTGGATAATCCAGGGGAGACATCCTGTCTCTTATCAATGGGATTTGAGAGATTCCTAAAGATTTATACCTAAAAAAATAGTGTTGGGTTATTGACACTGTCAGATACTGTTGGTATGAAAACATTTAATACAATTGTGTGGGGAGGTGGTATTTGAAGTTTCTATCAACATTTTAATGTTTCCTTTTTCTTCCACTAATGATACTTTCTCTAAAAATAGGAATGGAAGTTTATATGTACAAAAATGTCCATACCACATATGTTTTAATAGGAAAAAATAGAGACTGTGTAAACGTTTATCAATGAAAGAATGTCCAAAATATTTATTAACAATTCTCTAGAATATATCACACAGCCATTAACAAGAAATTAGTATTTTGTGCATTTACATCTCATGTAATTACCAGTAAACTTGTAATTATTTCAACCATCTTACTCTTTCCCTTCCCTTTGACCTGAATAATTAATGTTCCTTTACTTTCTTTACTTCACTGATGTTGATTTAACTCTTTTGTTATTCTGTTATTTCCTCTATAAACTTATTACTTGGAATCACCTAGATATCTTTAATTGCACTAATGGTTAAATTCTGAATCCTTAATACAGTCTAATATGAATAATTACTTTTACCATCTCCCCCAAATGCTAATACCTTCAACACTTTCAATTCTATTTTTAACCTTCCTGACATTTGTATTACTGTTTTTATGCATTTCATTCTACATATATTTTAATCTCCATGAGAGATTTATAGAATTACTTCCCAAAATAAAATTCATTTATATTTATTTACAAATTATCCTTTCCTTTCCTCTTCAGTCCTTCCTGCGTTTCTGGTTTTCAAGCTGGGTTAATTTTCCTTTGGAGGTGATAACTTACTGCAGTATTTTGTCTAATTCAAGGCTGCTAACAATGAAAAGTTTCACTTTAAGATTTTCTAGAACATTGTAATTTGGGGCACTATTGTTGCTGGGTGTAGAATTCTGGTTTGACATGAGATTTCTTTTAGCATTTTAAAAATGCTGCTCTGTTGATGTCTATCTTATTTTCTTTATGGTTAGAAATCACCAATTGGCCTTTTTCTTGCTTATTTGGCCTCTCTTGTCCCTAAAATACTTTACATTAACTTTGGTTTTTAGACCATAGTTTAGTTCATTAATATTTCCTGTGTAGTCACTCTGCTTAGGAAATGTTGAATTAATTGAATCTGTGGATTGATGTCTTTCATCAACTTGGAACGTGCTTGGGTATTTTCACTTCTGATATCAATTCCTCCCTACATTCTCTCTACTCTCCTTTTAATCACACCCCATGTGTTTTTTAATTCTACCCTGAAATTTCCAATGCCATTGGGCCTATGGATTTCTTGGGAGATTTGCTCGTGAACTGTCTTCCATTTTAGTAAACCAGCCTTTTGCTGGAATCAAGTCCTTCTTAATTACTTAAATTCTTAATTTCAGTTCTAACATAAACACAATATATCGCTTTAATTTATTAAAAAAGAGATAGCAGAGCAGTTTGACAATGAGAAAATGATTTCCTTTTGATGCAATAAAGCTCAAATTGGATGGTAGAATATTATATATTGGATCATATTAAGATATATGAGGAGCCAGTATTCATTAAAATTCACCAGCAAGACAGAGGGGGCCGAAAACCTGAGTTTCTTTTTCTTTGTACTGATGTGGACTGCATTTTGAAATGATAATATTTATATTTCTTGAGTTAAAGAAAATGTTATAAAATCCGGTTTCATCTGTTTGTATTTACTTACTTTAACATGTATTCTGGAAAATTTAAATGACATAGGTCACATTGTGATATCTCTGTTGATCTTGTTTGGATAGAGCCATGATATGATGGTTAAATTTAGCTGTCAACTTGACTAGACACAGGGGTGCCCAGATAGACTGTGAAGCATTATTGCTGGGTGTGTCTGTGAGAATGTTTCTGGAAGAAATTATCATTTGATTCCATGGTCTACATAAACAAACTCACCCTCACTAGACTGGGTGGGCATCATCAAATCTGTTGAGAGCTCAATAGAACAAAAAACAAAGAAAGACTGAATCAGTTGTCTCTTCCTGAGCTGGGATGTCCATCTATTCCTGCACTTGGACATCAGAGGTCCTGGTTCTCAGGCCTTCAGAATTTGACTGAATTATATCACTGGCTTTTCTGGTTCTCCAGCTTGCAGATGGCATATTGTGGGACTTCTCAACCTCCATAACCTTGTGAGCTAATTCTTACAATAAATTTCCACTTCTATATGTTTATATATATTCTATGGTTGTATTTCTCTAGAGAATCCTGACTAATACACATGGATAACAAACTGCATATTAAGTGCACATGGAGGAACTTTCCCGAGGCATAGGAGGCTCCCCCAATCCCCAGGAGGAAGCAACTCATCCCATCCAGGCAGCAGGCATGAGCACATGCAAACACACACACACACACGCACACACACACATACACACACAAGTAATTTGAAAATGCGCTCAAGCTCAAACTCTCACTCTCTGCCTTATTGTTCATCACAGCAATGATTTCTACATGGCATGTTATACATCCTTTGCCATTTATGATCTCTTTCCACCCACTAAAACTAAATCAAACAGGGGCAGTGAGTCTATTTAGTTATTTTGTAGATCACAGGTTTTACACCAGAGCTTTGCTAGTAGTAAGTGCTCTAAAAATAGAATGACCAAATAGTTTTCCCTCCAAACTGGAACATATCAGGGAATGAAAAGGGTAATATTAATAATTATGATAAGACAACAGGAGAAATATGTGCTGAAGACAGAAATGGAGGATTTAAAAGTTAAGATGAACTGATCACTTTTGCATTTTAAACAGATCATTGTGACTAGAATCTCATGATTGGATTACGAGGAGAAAGGATTTGGAATCTTAAGCTACTCCTGCTAATTTATTGCAGTGTAGCACCTAAAGGTGGTATCTTTGCACAAGAGTAGTTAAGTGGAGTGGCCGATCCCGTGGCTTAGTGGTTAAGTGTGTGTGCTCCGCTGCTGGCGACTGTGGTTCGGAACCCCAGGTGGGCTTCTCCAGCCATGCTGAGGCCGAGTCCCACATACAGCAACTAGAAGGATGTGCAACTATGACATACAACTATCTGCTGTGGCTTTGGGGAAAAAAAAGAGGAGGTTTGTCAATAGATGTTAGCTCAGAGCCAGTCTTCCTCAGCAAAAACAGGAGGATTAGCATGGATGTTAGCTCAGGTTTGATCTTCCTCGGGGAAAAAAAAAAAGAATAGTGAAGTGGATGGATTTAAAATATTTCATGAAGCAAAGTTTTAGTGTTTGAATTTTATATGTATATGAATATAAATTATATATTGTACACATAATATATGTGAGCTCATTTTGTGTGCAAAGCCATATGTGAACACTATTGTGGGAAAATTTGGAAAATCCACATTAGTCTTGTCTTCATGGAATATCTAATTTAGTGAGAAAGAACTAAATCTTGAAAGAAATAGATAATAATGCACATATAACTAAAATAGAAAAAAAATCAACAAGGAGGAAAAATGGAGTTTTGTGGGTTACTGGAGCAGGAGTGTTCATTGTCTGGAAGTGATATTTTGTATGAGGTCTGAAAGGTGATTAGAAATATATCAGAAGTGGATAACCTGTAGGTAGATTCAGAATGGTGGATGGATGGTTCATTGCTATGTGAGTGTGGGGTGGCAGGGTGTCCAGGGTGACATCCAGGGGTAGACAGGTTGTTACCAAAAATAAGTGAGTTTGGGGACACTGAGAGAGAAGCAAATTATTTGTGGAAGTGACTTGTTCAACATGGGACCTGGTCATTGTGAGTTATCACTGATGTGGTGAATGTGAAGGTAGATAAATGGGTCTGGGGTTCAGAGTTAGGTCTCTGCTGATTCTTTGGACATGTTTGGCTCATTAGTGGTATTTGAAGCCAGGGAAATGGATGGGGTTGCCCCAGAAGGAGGGTGCAGATGGGGAACAGGTGCCAGAGCAGAGCTGACTTTTGGGAAGCATCAGTCATTGTGGGGTGGTCATAAAGAGAAGCCTGGAAGTTGCTCAGGAAATTTAGACAGGCAAGAACAAGACAGTGTAGGGTGGTGGATCCCAAGGACAAATGGTCTTTTAAAAGGACATTGGAGTCCGCAATGTCATGTGCTACTGCAGAGCATGTCAGAAAAATCATGAAAAGTCCCCAGTGGATTAGTAAGAGACACGGCTTGTGAGGTTGGCAAGAGAAGCATCCACAGAATGGGGATAGTATTGGGTGGGCACTGTGGAAACAGAGGCATTGGGATATATGTGAACTTTTCACAATGGATTCCTGGCAGGAGGAAGAGAGGAGGGGCGTGGAGGGTGAGGACTATTAGGAACGCTGGCTGAGAGATTAGTTTGTAGATGGTAGAGATTTGTGCATATTTGAAACTTGAGGGATGATTCCAGTAGGGAAGTTATGGAAAGCACAACAAATATTGAGGGCATAATGTCATTGAAATGGAAGGATAAGATAAAAATCAGAGTAATTTCAGCCAAAAAATCTATTTCTTTGGATATAACAACAGAAAAGGTGTCATAAATGAATTCCTTATGAGGAATATTTGTAGATCTGATGACTAGAGAGTGAAATAGTTCTTGTCTGGTGGTTAACAATTTATCTGTGAAATATCGAAGAGGTCGGAATATAGAGATTTATGGAACTCTAGAAATGGAAAAAATGAGCAGAACATTCAAGAAGCATTAGAAGAATGCATATAGGTCCATTGGTTGCTGTTGATTCTCTGTTGGGATCCACAGGCTTCTGGTGCATTCTCTGTTCAGTGCAAGTGTCAACATGACATTGCAGGTATTTGAAATCATCTGAAGTGTGCAGGGTGGATATGATGGCAATAAAGTATCTGGGACTATGGTCAGTGGATGATTGAAATGATGGACTGTGAATCAGAGATTACTACAAAGGATTAGGAGAAGAAAAGTAAGAGGCTTGTGAAGATATTCTTATGGGAGTAATCTTGTTTATTGAAGAACGGTTATTTAGAGTGGATTTCTTTGTGTAAAAACTGGAAATGTGGAAATTTGTGTTGGGAATATGGTGTTTCTGAATTACTGACTGGTGAGCAGGAGTATTTTGGGTGAAGATAGGATCGGGGTGTGGAAGTGAATGACTAAGGATGGAGTAGTGAATAATTTCATTAGAGATGAGGCCCTGAAAGGAGCTCTGGAGTCCTTGGAACTCTGTGTCCCAATAAGAGTGTGCTGTGGGACACGAGCATGTGTGTATTTGACCATGACAGAGAGAGGAGGAGAGGACCGTCCTGAAGCAAGATGGCGGAGGGAAGTTGGTCTGGATTTGACACTGGATAATGACCTTGAGCTTTCTGTCCTTGTCTCACATCAGCTTGATGATGTCACTGAATCCTGTTCTCCATGTGTGGTCCCTGTACCAGCAGCTGATCATCACCTCTTAGAAATGAAAATTCTCTATTCCTTCCCCAGACCTACTTGGTTTCAGATCCAGCAATCTGAGTTTTAAAAACTCTCCAATGATTGTGATGCACAGTGTGATTTGACACACATGTTTCCAGGGAGAGGAGGAGGGTGGAATAGCCACGTGAACTGAGAACGTTCATCCACCATTTTGTTCAAATTTCACATTTTATTTTGTTTTGAAAGAGAAAGCTCCAAAAATATTCCCCAACTTCATAGTGGAGACAGTAAGACCATGAAACTAAACCCAATCAGAAAACTGATGATCTATGCACCCTGAAGCCTAAGCAGCTGCATATTCCAGAGGCCAGTTGCTGGAATAACTTCCCATCCTGGTGGTGAGGTCAGGTGCAGTCAGTGGGAGCAGACCCTGGAGAAGCCCCAGCAAGTCTGTGGATATAGCAGACTGCAGGGACTCCAGGCTTGCAGCAGTGAAGGAGAACTCTTAAGATCTTTGGAGTCACAAATACCTTCAAAACAGTCACACAGGCTGGTCCATGTGAATCCCTAGACCATGCAGGGGCCGAAGGATCTGCACACCAGCCCTGATCTCACACTGGCTCGCTGTACATATTGGGCAGACATGAGTCCAAGAATGGGTCTGGGTCGCTCACAGACCCTCTGCAGGCAACAGGCATCTTCTAGAGATATCAGGAGAGAGACACAGAAAGTGAAGAAAAGCATGGGAGAGACTGACTGTGGTCTCGAGGACAGACGAGATTGCCGTGGAGGCAGAGAGAGCAAGGAGCCAAGAAAGGCATCCTGAAAACAGTGAGGAAAGCAACATTGGTGCTGAAGAAAAGGTGAGTGATGCCGTTGAGAAATTCCCCATTAGACAGGCTTGACTCTCACAGCATCACTTTGTAACGTCCATCATGATCTTGACCTTTCATGGTAAACCTCACTTTTTATTTACCATGAGTTTTCTCCTTTTTATATTAAAATTGATAGGATAATTGAAGCTGAGGAATTAGTGTTTTGAACTTACATTTGTTTTTTCTAGAACTTACACTCAATGAAGTGATGATATCTACTAGAATGAGATTTGTCTTTGAATGTATATTAAATCCGATTTCATAAATTTTTATTATGATTTTGTATCTAAATTTTTTTTTTTTTTTTTTGCTGAGAAAGATTTACCCTGAGCTAACATTTGTTGCCAGTCTTCCTCTACTTTTTGTGTGGGTCACCATCACGGCATGGCTGCTAATGAGTATTGTAGGTCCGTGCCTAGTAACTGAACCTGGGCCACCAAAGCAGAACATGCCAAACTTAACCACTTGGCCAGGGGCCAGTACGATTATTTTGCATCTAATTATAACGTAAAATCCATCAGTCTTTCTCTTCATGGTCACATGGTAATTCAGACATAGGTGATTTCTATATCATGAATTAAGTATCTCTTATCTGTTACTTGGCAAACTTGTGTAGCCTTGATTTTGGAATCTCAAGAATAAGCATACCCGCTGGGGTCATTATTTTCCACTTAGAGAACCTTGGCAACAGGCTCATTACCTTCCTTCCCACACTAGATCCAGAGTCGTGGAAATGTGTTCGCCTTGCACACAGTGCAGAGCACATAGGAATTACTCAACAAACATGTGATAAGTGAATAATTGGTGGCATCATCAGGTCATTCACAGAGGCCAGACAGAGAGAGCTTCCTTAGGTCAAGAAGGAGAAGCATTCCTTTATATTTGTGATGTTTTAATTTGTAACATTGTAATGTGAACACCAAGTATACTGTTTTTATCAAAAGTGTGTTCTGAAGGTTTTCAAAAATCTCTAAAACTCAGAGTAGAGAAATATCAATCTTTGTGAACCTGTTACTTGCTTCAAACATTGTCAACTCGTATACCATCTGACTTTGTTTATCCTCATACCAAGACCCCAAGAATTAACCAGAGGAGATGGGTGAGAGCACATCATTTCAGCTGTAAATATTTCAGTTTCTCTTATAGATGAGGGATTTTTTGAACACAAACACAATAACGTTATTACATACAAAAATAAAATTGTCATTCGGATAATCAACTTTCTAGTCAGTATCCAAAGTCTCCCAGTTTTGTCAAGGTTATTTCCTGGTTTTACATTTTATTTGAGTCAGGATCTTAATGAAACCCTTCTTTGTAATTGGTTGATCTGTTTCTGAAGTCACTTTTAATCTCTTAGTAGTTCATGCATCTTGGGATTTGGGTGGGATTTGAGTGTGTGTGTTTGTGTTGTCTACACCGATGTGTGAATTCTTTCTTTCCTGGATGGCAGTGCCTTGAAAGGAAGGGCCTGGGCTGTGGGAACTAGGATTTCTACTCTGCTTCTGGCTGAACTGAAAAGGCCTCCCTGGGTGACACTTGCAGCCTTCAGAAAGGAGGGGGAAGAGGTACCAAGGAATTCAAGACAATGGCCCTTGTCTTACAGGGTGTTTCCAGGGCATGATGTTCAAAATGCCGGGTGCTAACCCTTTAGCTCCAGGTCGTGGAGTGGGTTCTCGGCATGAGCTCTAAGCAGTGACTTTTAACCACCCACCTGGGGAGCATTTCACGATTTTAATTGGTAAGGTTGTGTCTGTGGTGTCTAAGATTGGTGGCATTCCCCTGCTGGACCCACTTCTTTACCTGCCCCTCTCCTGCCTCATCTTTCAAAACTCCCAACAGGAAAGTTTCACATCCCTGTAACACAAATCCATATAACCACAGCACAGACTGGGGAAAAGAACACAGCTGTCCCAGGGGTTACGTGCTCTATTCCCTCAGGCCCAGCTGCCCCTTTGGGACAAGTCAGTAACAACACGAGTGAGTGTGTAAACTAGTGATTGTCTGAGACCAGGGACCTCAGAACCACATGGGCCCAGATGTCACCCAGGGCAGCAAGGGACGGTGTGGATCATTCAGTGGACAGGATTAAGGTCTCTTGTCCTGGCAAACCAGAGTTTCCCCTGATCCATCAGGCCCAGCTGGGGAGGAATGGCTACGGTGTACCTGACAGAAAGGCTAGGGGCCTTCTAGGGAATTTTTGCCCAAATAGAATCATACAAAGCTGTGCAGGGATGCTGGAAATCCTAGTTCACAGGGAGCAGTGAGGTTTATGGAACAAAGTCCTGTTGTAGGTTTAAAAGCTGCATCATGAATCTTTCCCTCTGGATATAAAACAAGCGGGAAAAGGACTTCCAAGTGCATGGGCCAGGATCACAGGAGGATTCCAATCTAGGCAAAGTGTGAACAGGGAGCCCTAGAGGCGACCTGATGGGGATGTCCTGTGGGCCCTTAGTCCATCTGCACATGGTCTTCCTCTGTCCTTGTCCGTTACACATGCAAACATTCATCGTTTTTCATTTATTTCTTATTTAGTGTTCATGCAAATCCAGAGACTGGTTAGAAAATGGCAAGTTCCAATATCTGATCAAAGAAACCTCAACAAGAGAAGCAAAAAACATTCCTTCTTCCTGGAAAGCTGTAGAAAGACAGCCACTGTCCTGGGGAAGGACATGGTCCTGGTAGGTGCTATTTGAAAGACACCCACACTTCAGTGGTTATTGTTCTGCCTGGGAAAGTCCCTCCAACCTCTACCTCCAGGGAGATCTGAGGGGCTGTCTCTGCTCCTGGCCCAGGTGACCCACACAGAAATGCACCTGTCCTCTGAGGAAGGGAGACTTGAAGGTTTCATTCAGTAGCCAGGGTGGAGGCTGGCCCTCCTCCCTTCTCCCACATACAATAAGCTGTGAGCATACACAAGTTCTTAATTCAAGGAGGAAATTGAGATTCTGTGTCTCATTTACATGAGCATAAGAAGTGAAAGAACCACACCACAACACCCAGGCTGTGACAGAAACAGGATATATTGTAAGAGTCAAATCTACCATTTACTATTAAAGAAACAATATCACTCCTCCCCAATGGGTTAACAATCGCTGGGGTGCAGATTTCAGGGAGTTGGACGTGGTGGTTCCCTCCCTTTGGGACTTTAGGGGAAACCAGGGAAAGTCTTAGGATGTCCTCCTCCACTCAGGGTGGGAAGAGCTGGTCCGGTGCACTCCAAGGGCGCCAGTGTCCCTGCTGGTCAGGAGGAGCTGCACTTGTGGTCTCCAGAGTGTGACGGCTCATCGCCATGGGCGTGGCGGCTGAAGAGAAGAAACAGACTATTTTGGGGTCCCTCCCTGAGATTCACGGCACACCTCCCTGCCCCCTACACTCTGATCCAAACCCTGTGCAGAGTGCTAAGTCCATCAACAGCACCTCATTTGTCCCTGATGCAGGAGGCATCATTTAGCATCACCCATTTCAGAGGAGGCAACTGAATCCCAGAGAGGAGAGGGGAGCAGCCTGTCCCAGGCCTGGTCAGCAGTGGAGCTGGGATCCAGGCCCATGCTTAGGCCGAAGGTGTGCTGAGCCCCTGGATTCAGTCGCTGCTGGTCCCAACACTCACTCGGCGCTAAACTGGAGGATGTCTGGTTCCTCTTTCTCTTGAAGAGCCGCATTTTGCTCGCCTTCTGGTGTGCAGACTCCAGCTAGCAGGAGACCCAGTAGCTACAGGACAGAGTGGACCTGTGAGCTACCAGGAGCCACACCTCAGGTGCCCTTCCCAGAGCCTGCCAGCAGCTGAATCCCAGTGCCCCATGGGCCACCCCGCTACGAGTTCTGAGGCTGATTAGCGAGCCAGACCACAGGCTTTGGAGCTGGCCATCAGACGGAGTCTGCCCTGCCCTCACCCAAGTCCTGCCCCCCTCACCTCTCATGGAGACTGATGGGCTCCACGGCCTGGAACCAGGCCCCAAATCGCTCTTCGGGCTCCAGGTCATAAGCATTTGCAGCCTGCTGGAGCAGCTGGATCCTCCTGATGACTTTTAATTTCTGGGAGGAAGGACAGGATGCAGACAGAGTTTGGGTGGGGAACCCTGCCAGGGACTTGTGCGGATTGAGGATTTGGTCTGGGGTCTGTGTTCACTCGGGTACCCTCCTTCTTTCCCACTCCATTCAGGACTTGCCTGTCCTCACAGTTGGCTGGAATTAGTTCCTTATCCAGGAAGGTGTCTTTGATGTCAGCCCCTCACACACACGCCAACGTGGTGGGATTCCCAGCTTTGTGGATCTGACTCTCCCAATGAACGTAAGACCCAAGGGATGAGGCCAGAGAAAGTCTTGCCAGGGGAGGTCTGTGATTTCCACTTCCCCACCCTCCCACAGCTGCTCACCTCATACCATTTCTGGAAGTTGACCCGATTTCCCTGGAAGGGAGACAGCTAATGTCCATCAGAAACAGCCCCCTAAGCCCATAACCAACCCCCATTCCACCCCTTCTCAGGCTGCAGGAACATCAGGGACCAGCAGAGGGCAGAGCTTCCACAAAGAGAACTTGACACTGGGCCAGGCTCTGGGCCCCAGAGCAGGAGGAACAGGGGAGCTGAGGCCAGAGACCTTATGTAACACACCATCTCTGATGACAGATGGGGAGACTGAGGCCTCAGGGAGGAAGGGACAGCTGGACCACAGAAGTGCTTCCTCACTTGCAGGGGCTGATGGCACTCCCCCAGTGGCAGGGCCTGAGGGGGAGGCTGAGTGCAGCTCAGATACAGCCTCCTGCAGCTCTGCAGGCAGGCAGCTCTGAGCTTCACTAGCCCAGGGAGCCTGGTGGGGGGCTTATGCGGATCATCTATTCATGCATTGCTAAGATGAGCCTGACTCCCCAGCTCCCAGGGGTGGCCATGGGGCTCTCATGAGAGAAGGTTTGCCAGGTACTGAAAGCTCAGGGCCCAGTGCAAGGCTGTCGCCTCCCAAACCTCAGGATCCTGCTCCTTGGTCCCACCTCCAGGCTCACTCACTTTCAGATCATCCTCCCTCCCAATGTTCAGCAGCTTCAGGTGATAGAGGAACATGTCCAGGAAGGGGACGACACCCTGTGAATTCAGGGTGGGAGTGGTGAGATGAGTCCCACCTCTCAGGTGCCCCATGGAACCTCCCCCAAATCCCTTCACACCAGCCTCCTGCCCACCACAGACTCCCACAGAGAGCAGCCTAAGAGCCTCAGCGGCCTGCCCCCAGTTGCCCCCTCCAGGACCACTCAACTTCCCCAGTCACCTCCCAGGGGCGGCTTTTGGCAAATCCCAGAGTATGTGCTCCCTGCCCCTCCCCTCCCTAATCCATCCTGGGCACAGCCCTTCCAGGCCTCATCCTGGTCACTTACAGGGCAGTCATTTCAGGCTCTGGGGCTCCAGGAGCTGGGCTGGAGGAGGAGGGAACCCTCTCTTAAGGAGATCTCAAGCCGTGAGGAGAGAGACCCCCCTCCTCTAACACCTGGACCCTCCACCTCAGGCCCCTTCACCTGCTGCTGCTGCCTCTCCTGGGCTCCCTGGGGATCCATCTCTAGGGTGGCCCACACAGAGGTCACCTCCTGCAGGGTCAATGACAGGCTCAGGGAGGCCATGCTCCCTTCCCCGTGTCTCCCAGGCCCTTGATCTTGGACCCTGGACATCTGGTGTCTATGGCTGATCCCATTCCAGAGTGCTCTGATTCTAGATCACTCCCAGCTCCAACACTCCCTCCTCTGTGCTCTCAGTCCTGCCCAGGCCCCTAAGCCTCTCTCCTCGTCAGGAAAGTGTGAGGAGGACTCCCATGCCTCCCATGGTCCCCTGAGGACTCAGTGTCATGTGACTGTCACCAGTACTCTCCCCTCCCCCCTCGAGGAGGAGCACAAAGCTAATGTTCATTCCTCTCCACCTTGTACCTCATCACCCCTATGAAACTTGCACCCCAGATCATCTCCTTCCATTTCCCAGATGAGGAGACTGAGGCCCACAGAGGGGCAGTGAATTGCTCAGGGGCCCACAGAGGAGACCATCCCCCTTCCCAGCCAAAGGGCCTGGCCCCCGACCTTCACTCCTCCTCCAGACACACCTCTGACCAATGTCCTGTCCTCTGGACTCCCGGGGTGTGTTGTGGCCCTCAGTCAGCCTGAGCCATGGATTGGGAGGCACAAGGTGTCCCGGGGTCCTATGCAAGTGGATTCTGTGTTTTCCAGCCCCCTGGGATTCTCTGACACCACGCTGGACCTGAGGCCATGCCAAAGGCCTCAGCTCCCTAGGATCCCCTCATGATGGACCCTGCACAGAACTCCTCCTTTATTCACTCAGGAAGGATCCCCCTTGTGCCACATCTGAGTGACAGTGTAGGGGGTTACCACAGCGCTGTGTAATGGTGACATTTGCATCCTTTTTTACTTGGAAACTTCTAATGTCCTGTCAAGAAGGTCCATTAAGAATCTGTAGGTTCCCCGATAATTCTCATTGCCATCTGGGGCATATCCTTGTCAACAAGGCACCGGGCGAACCTCACTGGTTTGTCAGCAGTGACCACTATCTGGGTAGAGTGCACAGTCCCAGAGACCACACAGTTCTGTCCCAGATCCACCATTTGGCCCAAGGCTGGGCAGCCCCTGTGTCCAAAAGACCTGTGTGACCTCACACTGCCCATCCCTGGGGCAGGCAGAGTGCCCACCCCTGCGAGGTGCAGTGAAGACAGAAGGAGCAGCAGAGGCCTGGCTTCCTGAGGACAGGCTGGGCTGCTGTAGGAAGAAAGGAACCCCCACCCACTCCATCCACCCGCCAGCCTGGAGGAAGAGGGCCAGCTGATGTGTCCACATGGAAGCCAGAGACCTGCTCATTCTGCCAGCTCTTCACCTCCTGGAAGAGTCCAGCCGACATCATTGTATCCCGTGACCAAGGCCTCCTTCCCCAAACAGTCCCCACCTGCCCCTGCAGCTCACACGCCCCCGCTTCCTGTCAAGCTGGACAAGACAGACCGTTATTTCTCAGGGACCCTTAAGTGAAAAACTTCCCAAAGCACATCCTGCCTGGTCCCTCCCCACCTCACTTCCCCTCCTTCCAGATCTCCAGCCTCCACTCACCTCCTTGAGCAGCTTCCTGCTCTCCTGCTGGCTTGTTTTCATCAACATTTTAAGTTTTGTCCAGTTCTTCCTGAGGAGGGAAAAAAAGAAAGAAACACTGTGGAGTTGTTTGAGGGTAAATCTCTTTTGTTTGAAAACCCACAAGATCCAGACAGCCTGGATGAGCGTTTTCACTGTGTTCTCTGAGCCCTGAGGTGTCTGGGACTGGGGAGGGGGCTCTCCTATTGTCACCTGGGGCCTCCATTCTCTTATCTTCTCAGCAGCTGTGATTTAAACAGTCTTAATTACATGTGGACAGAGAGTTCTTTTGTTGAAAACACTTGAAAATCTTCAATTTGGCTCAAGCCAGGATCTGTCACTTAGGGAAACTGATTCCTGAAGCAGAACCACTGGCCTAAGTTTTCAGAAAGACTCCAAGCCTCCAACCAGGTCAGACCCTATTGCCAGGGTTTGCTGTCTCCCAGGAGGTCTCAACTGACTGAAGGGCAATGTTAGCCCTGTGGGGGGTGTCTGGTCCACCCAGATGTTGCTCAAATGGACAGAGGCCTACCCACCTGGACACCCATCTCCATGTCTCTTTTAAACGTTGAATGGAGGGGACCTGCAGAGCCCAGAGGATGGCATGGAGTGAGGAAAGGATCCTCAGGACCTGGCATTCCTGGGGAAGGGAAGAGAATGAGCTGTGAGGGGGAGCTGGAGCCCTGCTTCCTCTGGCTTCTGTCGCCTCATTGACGTCTCCTGTCCTGGATGAGACAGTAGCTCAGGGAACCTGGGAAAGGCACAGCTGGAAACTGATGTAGAATATTTCCAGGGAGGAGGATTTTAGCTCAAGGTAAGGAAGGAGCCCAGGAAGGGGTGAGATTCCCACCACTGGGACCAGGAGTCAGGTCATCGAGGCACTGGCAGAAGGGGCCTAATAATTGTGCAAGGACTCAGACCACAGACTTCAAACATGAGAGCTGAGAAAGGAGAAGGGGCAGTTCCCTTGACTCCACAGAGGAGCTCTCAGGACCTCCCACATCTTACCTTGGCCACCTGGATCCAGAGCTCCACCACCATGGCCCTGTCCTAGGCCGTCATGCTTGGGTCCCCAATGCAGGTGGTGACGACACATTCGACCACTCCATTAAAGTGGGTCGTGGTGGCATGGATGGTGGGTGTCAGGTGTTCATTACCCTTGTTGTCACACTGGCACCAGATGGAATCCAGGAAGTCGTGGGGCATCACTTTCTTGAAGAGCTCCTGGGCATGTCACCCAGCCCTGCCACAGCCCAGCTCAGCGTCCACAACCCCCAGTCCCAGGCCGGGTCAGTGGTGAGAGCTAGAGCTCAGGAAGCTGAGAATGTGGCCTGAGGCTTGTGGGAGTCCCTGGGTGTTGCCTGTGTCCCCTGAGGTTACCCAGAACAGGATGACCTAGGACCCGATACTGTGGTACCAGGAATTGACATTTGTTCGCCGCCCAGTCTCACTTCCTCCAAGCACCAGAACTCGGCTCCTGCTTGACCGTCTCTAGGGGCATCTCCCACTCAATCTGACCATCCTGGGGTCTGACTCCTCTTTTGGATGCACATTCTCCCAAGGCAGCAACAACCACAGGCTTTGTTTGTCTGCCTTGCAGTCATGAACACATGAGGTGCTTATTAGTGCTGAGGCTGTTGAGGCCTCCTGGTCAAATGAGTGAACTACCCAAGGACGAGACAGCACTTCAGTGTGCTCCCCTCCCCCACCAAAGCGCAGACTCTGCCAAACTTCCTCTCTGCTCCACCTCGTCCATCTGCACAGCCAGTCTGCATGGCAGCTGCTCTCAGTGTCCAGCTCTACTCTCCACATGAGGACAGCAAAGGCTTGGGAGTTAAGAAAGCTGCTCAGGTCACATGAGGGTAAGCAGGGAAAAAGGACCGAGATCATGGGATTCTGGATCAGGAAATGGCAGGTGTGGGGCAGCTCATGGCACAGGGAAGGCCGACCCCACCTGCCGTGAGCGCCCCGATGTTCACCACATTAATCAGTGTCAACTGCTCTGCCACTAGCCTGGGAAGGAACTCCAAGAAACCAGGCTTATCCTCCCTCAGCAGATTCTTGCTGGTCACATCCCAGCAGCAGGTGGGCTCTGGGGCTGGATCTGGCTCTGCTGTTATCTCTCCAGGTGGAGTGAGGATTCTCCCTGGAGCCAATGGTCCAGCTGGCTCCAGCTCAGGACCTGGCACTAGGGCTGGAGCTGATGTTGGTGGTGGCTCTGGCCCTGGAGGGACTGATGGAGGTGACACTGGCTCCAGCTATAGCACAGGTGGTGGAACAAGAGCTGGAGGTGGATCTAGCCGTGGAGCTGGCCCTTTCTCTGGCTCTGGAGCTGGAGGGAGCTCTGGAGATGATACTGCAGCAGGAGAAAGAAACAGTTTCACTCAAGTAGCTGACTTCCTCGGTCCCTGTCAAAGCCAGGAAAGACACCACTGCCTTTAAGGGAACCTAGTCTTTGAAGACCCTAGAAATCATCTTCCCATACTGCAGTTTCCTCACCTTCCAGATCTGCCTCAATGGGCCTTGGATGCTCCAGCTGGACCTGGAGAAAGTAGGCGTGGTTCCCAGCTCCGAGCCAGGCGAGCTGAGATGCAGAGAGGTCAGCTTCATCCTGAAGCAGGGAAAGTGCTGGGGTTCCCAGAAATCCTGCCCTGGGTCCAGGCAGGTTCCCACCAGAGAAGAGATGGCACTGGGGGAGGCAATTTGGCAACAGAGTCAGAGGCCTGGCCTTTCCCTCCACACTTCTCATGCAAGGCACCGATGTCTGCCCCTTCCCATCCTGGGGATGAGCCCCTGCTCATACAGCACGTTGAACACAGAGCCTGTCGTGACTCTATTCCTGCTGACACTCTTCTCCTGAGGGTCCGGGACACAGTCCAGCCAAGCCCTCCATGTACTTGTGCAACGGGATTGAGCAGAGGCCATTTTTTGAGCGGGTTGTTCACAGACCTCCTGTCTTGGGCCTGGAGGTGGTGGTCAGAAGAGGTGGATATGGAGAAGGGGAGACAGATTAAGATGGGTCTGTGATGGGAATGGGTCTCTTGGAGACAACTCAGCCTAACAACGCCTCTGTTTCCCAGGGGTCCTGGCACCCATCCAGAGCTCTTTGACTCCTGTCCTCCTGGAGTGGATGCCACCAGACCTCAGCCTTCCCTTGGGAATCAAAAGATGTGTGAGACGCAATGTTCTGACAGGCCTACCACAGCCACAGCCCCCATCTCTCCCTCCACACCTTGTTCTGTAGAGACAGGAAGCCCTTCTTCTGGACCCAAAGACCACTCACTTTTTTAGATGGGCTTGTGCTCTGCCCTCCTGGCTGGAATAAGGGAAGATGCCTCCAGCTATAAAGGAGGCTATCAGGGCATCACTTGGGATGTACCATGGAAGACAGGACCTGTGAAAGATGTCTAATATCACTGTCTGAATCTCAGACGACAATTGAGGCACAGCGATTGTGTCTCCTTCATTCACTGACTTTACTAAGTGTCTCCAAAAGTCCTGCATGCAGTAGGTGCTTAATCTACACACTTGAATGAATGAAGTCCAGCCAGACCATCCCAGACACTTGAGTGGGCATAGGGCCTCTCTGCTGCCCCAGAGATCCTTAATTGGCTACCCCAAGGAAAAGGATCAGGATCAGCTGGATGGAATCTCAACTCCTTGACAGGGTGCTTTCCATGTGCTTTTCCACACTCAGAAAAACCACAACCTAGAGATCAGTGAGGCAGACTATTTTTCACGGGGAAGAGAAAAATAAACACCATGGACAACCACAGCACGTCCACAGCCCTCTCTGCAGATCCAGGCACCAGGTAAGCACCTGCCATTGCTGATCCCATTAGTCCCTACAAGATCACCATGAAATTTATCCTCCCCCCAACTTTTCAGAAGAGCAAACTGAGGCTCAGAGAGATGTGGGGATTTGCCCAAGGTACACAGCTGGCAGTGGGCAGAGTCACCACTGTGCTGAGGAGGGAGTGGCTACTCACCTAGTAAACAACTGGTCCAGGACCTGGTGGGATATGTCTAAGGCCAAGTAGTTGACCATGAAGGTGGTGAAGCTGGACATGTTCCTACTCAGGAAAGCTGGTGCCATGGACTCTGTCAGCTTCTCCATCACGCTGCCTGGAGGGCACGCATCCTGCAGGCCTCATTTAAATTCACAGTGAACTCATCCTCACACTGGGGGAGAGG
This sequence comes from Diceros bicornis minor, assembly GCF_020826845.1. Lineage (NCBI taxonomy): Eukaryota > Metazoa > Chordata > Mammalia > Perissodactyla > Rhinocerotidae > Diceros > Diceros bicornis. Next base: position 3,076,744 of record NW_026690866.1, read on the forward strand.
AGGAGGGACATACAGTCACTGATATCACAGTGAACCACCAGGAGGACTGAGGTGACTTTCTACCCTCCTGTGTAGCTGGTGGGGAGGAGTGGAGGTCCAGATTCCTTTGGGAGTGGGACTGTGGGGTACTCTAGTGAGAAAATTATGGGGGTGGGGAGCCCAGGGGTTTCTCAGATTTAAGTCTGCATTCTAGCACTGCCTTGGTCATCTCAGAGTCCTGGGTGTGAAGACCCCTCTTCACCCACACTCACCTCAGAGCAGCCCTGGTCATTGATGGACTGGTGCACTTGTGTTCTCTCCAGGGAGAGGGTCAACTGGAAGCCATCCACCAGCTCCTCGACCATCACTTGGGTGCAGCTCTGCAGTGACAGTGCCCAGCAGTCAGGCCAGGAGGGATCAGGGGCCTTCCTGGACTTTGCCACAGGGGGAATCCCCGCCACAGATCAGGCACAGAGGGGAATCTGCATAGACTCCACCAGGGAAGGAATGCGAGGACACCTTGAGGACCCGGGATTCACATGCAGATACAGGAACTTGGTCCCCAGCACTCACCTGACTCTCCTGCAGCCAAGATATTGAGTATGAACATGACACACTGCCTGACTCCCACCATCTAGCTTCCTGCTCCTGCCCAGGCTGGGTCCTCCTCATCCCCAGCTTCCCTAACTCCACCTCCCCCCACCCCCAAACACACAATGAGTGTTAAGGGGTGTGGGGCTGTCCTTTTGGGATCACAGTTCTGGCCTGATCTAGAGTGGCCTGCCCTGGCCCACACTGTTACCTGATGGTTCCTCCTGCCAAAACGCCACAGACATTCGAGGTGAGGGCTGAGCCAATGTCTAAAGCAACTTAACATGCTCTCATTCTGGGCTTTCCAGGGACCAGAGCCTCGGAAAGTCACGGGACAACATGAGAACATCCTGCTCTGTCAAGTGTCTCCAATCAAATGAACTTGACAGGAGGCTGTGATTACAATGTCGGTGCCTGGTAACCAGAGTTCTAAGTTCTATTGGGGGCTGTCACCAAGGAAGTGAGGTCACTTCTTCAAGGTTCTATTACTTGGCCCCTTCATTCAATCAGACCTACCCAAAGCCCCCTCTATGCTGTTGGCTGCTCTCCCTGATTGCCCATGTCATCTCCATCACTGTACACAAATACCCATCACCACCCTCCCCACAGCTCCTTGGGAGTGGATCCAGGGGACCAGCTTTGAGGAGACAGAACTGAAGTCAGACCTCTTTTTTCCTACTAGTTCTGTGTCCAGGAAAAGCTGCTGTGCCTCTCAAGATCTGTCCAGTCTCCCAAGCTGAACAATGAGGATTGGGTTAAAAACAGCTTCCTAGGGACCGTGTCAGGGTACATGTGATAATACATACAACACCTGTGGGCTGGTGTCACATGTGTCTAATGTACACACTTGGAGATGGAGGAAGTACAAGAAGGAGTAGGACATCACATAGAATACCAGTCAGAACTTCTCTGGGTTCCAGATGTGTGATCTTGGGAAAGTCACTGCCCCTCTGGGCCTCATTTTCAGGTCTGCATCCTGAAGGGGTTGAAATTAGAGGAAATTCAGACATTGTGATCCACTGGCATTAATCCTTCCACGGTCCCTTGTTTTACTCAGAATCAGTCCCAAGTGCCTCTCGTTGGCCTATGTGGTGGACAGCCTCCACAATGGCCCCAATGCTCCCTGCCTTCTGAAGTGCACATCCTTTTGTCATCACTAAGTGGTCAGTATCTGGCTTCTGAACAACAGAACACAGCCAAGGTGATGGGATGTCACTTCCAAGTTTTAATTACAAAACGTCTGTAACTTCCCACTTACTGACTTACTTGGGTTCCCTACTAACCTCCCTCCTTCTGTTTCCATCTCTCTCTCTCTCTCTTTCTCTCTCGCTCTCGCTCTCTATCAAATCACCAGAACTGGGAATGCAAGTGCTGATGTTGTCAGTTGCACTATGTAGAGGCTCCATAGGAGAGAACTGAGGGAGAGTCCAGCCAACAGACAGACAGGAGCTCAGACTCTCAGTCCAAATGGATCCTGACAAAACCCATGTGAGTGATCTTGGGTGGGAATCCTCCCCCATTGGGGCCCTGTTGAGACCACAACCCTGCTTCACAGAGACTTTGAGGCAGAGGCACCCAGCTAAGCCATGTCAGATGCTTGGCTCACAGAAATTATGAGATGTTATATATTTGTACTTTATAGGTGGTAGGTTTTGGAGTAATGTTGTTACAAAGGAACAGAAAGTAACAGTCTACCATTTCCCAGGATCCAGCCTGATCACCCTCCTCTCTCCCCTCACTCTCTCTTCTCAGGCTCCCTCCAGCCACACTGGCCACATTTCTGACCTTCCCTGGTCAAACTCGCTTCTTCCTGTGAGTCTCTGCACCAGGGAGCCTTCTCCTTGACACACTAAATGTTCCCAGACATACGCAAGGGTGCTTACACTTGTCATTCTGGTGACAGCAAAGGTCTGAAATGCCTCAGAGAGGCCTTTCAGAACCTCCTACCACAGTCTCTACCATCACAGATCTCACATCCAGAAGAGCATTACATGATTTCCTACTCCTTCCTCCAATTGAGATAAAATGAATGCACGAGGAAGGGCTGTCTGCTTTGGCTGATGCAGAGGCAAATCCTTCTGGTTATACCAGGAACACGACTGTCTCTTCCAGGCCGAATTTTTCCCACCACGAATCCATTGATTAAGGAAACCGTCATTCCCTCTCTTTCATGGGTCTGGTTTCCTCAAGAACACAGTGAACCATCCCCTCTCCCTGTGCTGCATCACCATAAACCCACAGCCAGAAGATAAGCACCGGGTTAAAACACCACCAGATCCTGAATTCAGTCACTGCTGAGACCCTCCCATCAATGTTGTCATTCAATGGTGACTCCTGAGGACACCTTTCCCCTGAGACCCACTTCCAGCCTGTCCTCAGCTTCTAACAGTAACACTGAGATTTCCTCAGAGTCCTCCCTACCTGGGCAAGAAACATTCTGAAATGTTCTCTGTATTAATTTTCAGGGACTGGGGGCATTGATAGATGTAATTTGAGTGTGTATGTGCAGTAGTTTCTACGCAGGTATTCTATTTTTCAGACACAGATAAAATAGTGTGGCTACTCAATGCACCAAGAAAATGGATAACTGATCAAATTTTTTCATGATGTGAAGTCTTTAGAGAGTAAATATCATGGTTAAGAGCACAGAGTATAGAGCTAACTCCTCATGTCCAAATTCCAGCTCAATCCTTTATTAGATATTTGTATTGACTGAGTTCTTTACCTGATTGGTGCCTCAGTTTCTTCATCTGTCAGTTGGCAATAATGATCAGCATACATATTTTGTAGGTTTATGGAGAGTATTAAAGGAGTTAATGTTTGGAAAATGCTTGGAACACCTAGTGTATTACCAGTGCTGTACCTATATATTAGAAATACAATTTAGAAATTCTTCTGACACTGCCTGTGAGCCCCAGAGGGTGAGCCTGTTGTCTGGATGTAACCAGAAAGCACTCCATGACATACGATGAATAAATGAATGAACAACATTGGCGAATGCATTACCAATGTCACCTATGTCATCCTACAGGCATTCCCAAGCCAAACCACTGGCAGACATTCCTGCTTTGTCCTGCATCACATTCCCTGGAGGAATCACTGGGGCTTCTTGGCCCCTGGTAACCATGCCCACTAAAGGTTCTTTTCTGTCAGCAAACCCCAGTCTTTGTCCAATTGCTGCAGCTCACAGGGTCTGCGTTCTGATCCTTGTCTTCACTCGAGAGAGAAGTGCCATCCCCAGAGCTGGGCACACGCAGAGCCTGAGCTTTGGAGAAAATGATTCCCTGGCCCTGGGGCAGGTAGAAGAGCACAGGGACAGAGTGGGATTTGGGGAAAATCCTCCAGGTGTTGTCAGAAGGGATGACGGCAGGGAATGTGTCAGCAAGGACTAGTCTGGTTGGTGGGCCTTGGTGATTAAATAGTAGGGGGGCTCGGAAGTTTCGTAGGTTCTAGCATAATACAATCAATATGACGGTCATGAAATCAGAATCAGCCTAATTAAGTCCAAATTAACCCAATGTCAGCTGTTCCCTGACTCTCTAATCCAGTAGTGACTTATAATAAGGGTATTCGTGTTCTATCATCTCCTTTTCATTTATTGGCTAGAGTAATTATTCTTTACATAGCCTGTCTATTTTTACATAGTAAAGAAAAGGTGTTTTTTAAAACAACCCTCCTTGGAAAAGTCTCCCTAACATATTGAATTAATAACAGAAGCCAGGACAGGAAATTCACCACATATCTTGAGCTTTAGTCTCTGGTTTTAGATCTCTCTAACTGGAAAATTACCTTGACTTCTGCCTTCTTTCTTGAGATTAATCCACTTAGGACTAAGTAGGAGTGCAACCTCATGTCATGTGAGAAGTGGTGACTCTAGGAAGTGGTTTTTTTTCATTCTGTCAGTGTCTGTGTGTTTGTGTGTGTGTGTGTGCGTGTGTGTGTATGACAGTTTTTTGCTGCATCTTGAAGTGTGGGCCAGTGTAGACTCCTTTTCAAGGGAAAATATTTCCCTAACCACTATTTCTGGAATTTATTTTCACTGATGGCTTCGCCAGCACTGTCCAATAGTAACATTAAGCACTCTATATTATGGAATTTAAATATTTTTCTTAGTAGCCACATTTTAAAAAATTAAAACAAACAGGTGAAACTAATTTTAATAGTATATTTTAACCCACTATAGCCAAGGTATCATCAATGTGGGTGCAGTCTATACAAAACTTAATAATGAGAGAGTTTACATTGTTTTCCTGGGTTTCATAAATCCAGTGTGTACTTCCCACTTACAGCACAATCTCCAATTGGAAGTTGAGTTTTTTCAGACATACATTCTCTGTACTGAGATTTAATGTTCACAGTTGTCAAATAAGAGTCACTAGGAGTGGGGTGGATGATAATTTCACTAATGATTTAAACTCTAATGGAGCTATGAACACCAACTGGTCAATAGGTTAATCAAATGAATAGTCATATAGTACAGAAGAATGGTATGATTTGGGATTTAGAAAAAGAATGGGGACCGTGTGTCCTGACAGGGAGCACCAGAGTTTTTCTTGTTGAGAGTGACAAGGACAAAAAGAGGATAAAGTCATACTGATAAGTGTCTAACAACATGGAGGAGAAGAAATGACCTGCCGTAGTCCTGAGTTTTGACCTCGAGCTTTCTGTTCTTGACCCAAATCTCTTTGATGATGTCCCAAGACACAGGTCAGATTAATCCCCACAAGGAGAGAGGGAGGGTAGAATACAAGGCATCTGACATAAATGTCCTGGGAAAGCAGGGTTCATTTATCACTCTGATCCACATTCACAATTTATTTTTATAGGATAAGAGGAAACGAAGTATGATGGTCAAATCATCACAGAGGAAGAGACATGATTGTGGAAACCAATCCAACCCAAAGCCTGGTTTGAGCATCTCCATCCCTTTGAGGATGTCCAGTTACATATTCAAGAGGCCAGTTACTAAAATCACATCCTATCCTGGCAACGAGGTCAGATTCCATCAATGGGAGGAAACGTTGGAGCAGCCCCAACAACTCTGCTGGCAGAAGAGACTGCAAGGTCTCCAGGTCTGCAGAGTGCAGAAGAACTGTTAAGTCCTTTCGACCTTGTCAAAGCCCTGCTAAATCTTTCACCTAGTTGCACAGGTGCATCCCTGCCAGGTGTGCTTGCAGGTGGTCTGAACTCCAGTCTCATGCCCACCCCTGCCTGGTCTTCAGATTCAGCAGAGACGATCCCAGGAGCTGGACTGTACATCCCACAGCTTCTTTGCAAACAACTTCTGGTGACTCAGGAAGATATCAGGAAACAGGAGGAGAAAGTGAAGATGGCAAGAGAGAGACTGTCGGTAGCACTGATGCAGACAGACTTGCTAGAGGGGCAGGGAGAGTGAGGGGCAAAGAAGGACGTCCCAACAAATACGGTGATAAAAGACAAGACGGGGCAGATGACATGGAGCTCACACTACATTAATGCCTCTGCAGGGGTCATTAGGTTTTCCTGCTTTGAGCTCTTGAAACTTTACTATATTCCAATAATTTCTTTTCTTTGATTCCTTTGCATGACAGTGAAGATACTGACAGTGATGCTTCTGAGGTATGAGATTGAGTTTCAGGTGAGGAGAGAAAGGTGATCTTTCCTTCCTTTCCTTTCCTGAGTGTTATGTATTTGTATTTTAAGATCAACAGAGAGTTATCACAGTCAGGGGATTCTTTAGAGTTTTGCCCTCACAGTCACAGATAAAACATACCTAGTCCAAATGGATTGTCCTTTTTATGTAATATTGCAATAGATTCCAACATAACATTTCACTAAAGAGCTGTTATATCTATCTTTTCTAAAAAGACACCTACTTCTGTGTCTCTATTTTTCTTGTATTTGTTGTATGTTGAATCACTAGTTGCATACAATGAAATACTGGATTTTCCCTTTTTTTAGATTTATATGCGTTGGAAATTTGATTCATGAAAATTGATATGACATTGCGGTATCATGCTGTCAGAAGAACGACTGTTTTCAGCATCACAAGTCTCACAATAAGCCAGTGTGTTGGGATTTGTCTATTTGTCTGATCGAGTATGTTGCACCTTCAAATCCTCTTTATCATTACTTACTTTTGTTCCACAGATTTATCAGTTTTTGAGAGCAATGTGTTAATAATAGAGTACCTTAGTATGTATATCTTCCCTAAAAAATGAGTTATTTTTTACCTAAATCTTCTCTCCTCTATTGTTCCATGTGGTAATCACCTGGAATTTTGGTTCGAATGTGTTTTTAATGTCTTGTTTTAAAACTAATACTAAATTAAACAGACGTTTTTTTTCCTTTCCTTGTGAATCCTGTTATGGTTTCCTGGGTTCACATTTCTTCTTCCTGATGTACATTCTTTACCGGTTCTTTCACTGCAGGCTTGAGGGAGGTCAACTTTGAGTCTGTTTGTAAGTCAGATAACGGCTTTCTTTCTCTGAGACATATTGCGAATAGGTGTTTAATTTAGCTTTGTAGTAATTTTTTTCCTTCTTTGTCAAGTTATTTAATATTTCTGATCCTCCTCATCTTTACCTTAAAATGGAAATAAAACCCTAAATATTGTGACTGTAACTGAGATAGTACACGCAGAGCTTGCCAGTCATGTTGCTTAGGAGAAATTAAATAGTCAATAATGATAAAGATTATTAACCATTATAATGATATCATAATAATGTAATATATAATAAGGATATATTAATGTATAATAATAATTACACTTTAATTTATAAGTATAATGTACAGTGTATAATGTATGCAATGAATGATAATAATATATTAATATTATTAATCATTATAATCCTCAGAGTTTGCATTCTCAGAGAATCACTGCTTAAGATTGAGAATGTGAAGCTCACACACAAAAAGTCTGAGAGAGTGGCATGACTGTGACTTTAATTCTCAGCCCTTGGGTATCTTCAGCTGTGGTCGTCTGCACAGTGTGTACAGATAATGTAATCTGTTCCCACAGACCCAAGGCAGAAGAGCGCAGCCTGCCTCATGCCTGGGTTGCTCTGGGCTGCCTGTTGGGGAGCCTCTGCTGTGAGGCTAGTTGGACTCTTTACAGAGAAAGATGAAAAAAGACTCTTTCTTTTCCCTCAGATTTCTCCCCCCGAGTTTTATTCAGTTTTACATCCAGAGCAGATACTCTCTTCCCAGAGCCTTGGTGTTACTCTGGGATTCAGGCTTCCCAGACACCTAGTCATTTCAGCTCCCAAAGCCCAAGGTGACTGCAGAGTCATGTTTCACCAACTCATCCTATCTTGGCCTGTTTCCGGTCATGGAGGACCCATGAGTGGGGAGAGGAGCCATTGAGGGAGATTGATCTGGAAGTCCTGGTGAATCTGAGCTTCAGAGAATGAAGCAGAAAAGGGGAACCTGAGACTGCCAGGGCTTCAGTGGGGGAGGAATATGGAGGAACCGAGAGGGGTGTGATGGCTGCACAGAGTCAAGGGGAGAGATGTTCCAAATTTTCCCAAGAAGGGAAACCTTGCACTGAAGTGGGGATACGATTTTACATGATGGAAATGTCTGTGCTGGTTTCACCAATTCTGGTGTCCCTGAGGGATGAACTAGTGTGACACCACAGGACAGAAGTTGCAGTCACTTTCAGGACTTAAGGAAGGTGAAACCTTTCAGCTTAGTCTCTTGTGAGCCAGTCAGGGGTCAAGTCTAAAAAGGCTTGTAGCCTGAGTCCATCCAATGTGGTTTCATACTGTTCCAGCCCCGCTCCTCTGGACCCCAGCTGGGAAAAGGGGACCTCAGATATAGTCAGATCTAGTCATCGCAGCTTCCGTAGGTTGCCATGAGGCAGGTAATAGCCCAGGCATCGTCACTGGAGCTCATAGTCGCCCTCCTTCTTCCGCCGGCAGACAGTGACTTGTGAGGTGAGGAGAGTGCATCAGAATGTTCCAGTCAGCTGCCCAGTATGGGAGACTCCAGGGGAAGGAGATGCCAAAGCCACAGAGACCCAATGTCTCCTGTGTCTCCCTCTTCCTTTTTTCCACTTAATTTTCACCCTCAGTCCTTCTTTTCCTTTCCTTTTCTCTCTCTTGGCTCTCTCTCCCTCTCTTTCCCCTATATGTTCTAGCTTAATTGAGGTATTAACGACATACAGTAAACTGCATACATTTAAAGTGAACAATTTGATACATTTTGATTATAACATATTGAACGATCACCTCAATCGAGAAAAGGAACGCCCATCCTCCCCAAATTTCCTCATGCTCATTTTAATTCCTCCTTCCCTGCCGTTTGCAAACACATTCTCATTCCCAGGTAACCAGTATATGTCTGGTATATGTCCCTATAGATTTTCGTGTATTTTCCAAGGATTTTTATAAATGGGATCATATACTATGTACTCATTTTTTACTGGCTTTTTTCACTCAGCATAATTATTTTGAGATTTATGCTTGTCATTGTATGTACTATGAATTCATTCATATCCCCAACCCTTCCCCGGCAGCACTGTGCACACACCCGAGTGCTTCTCAGGTTGGAGTGAGAGCCAGTAGTACTGCTGCATCCACAAAAGTAGGAATGCGCCTTGGTGCAACTCTGGGAGGTGTTGGCGGCAGCCCTGGACCCGCAAATTAATGCTTTCCTGGATGGTTGGAAAGCCCACCGTGCCACTGCAGTCCCAATGATTGGCCAGTGCTCAGAACCCGTGAAGAAGTCTCAGCCACCAAGCACAGAGGCTGACATGAGCATAAGAAAAGGCAGCAGCAGATATACGCGCACATGCAAATGCTTTCCCAGATGGCACAAATACCCATAGTAGTGCTGCAGTCTCACAACTGGGTAGGAGCCTCCGTGTGGCTGCAGCTCTGAGCTCAGTGTGAATGCTTTCCCAGCGGATGGGAACACCCACTGTACCAACGCAACTTCCAGCATATGAGGTGGGATCAGAAACACAGCTCATGCTTCCCCCACAGCGGTAGCAGTTGGAATCTGTGACCTGATACTACCACAAATACGCAGGCAAATGATTAGTTGATCAAAGACCATAAGAAACTACACTAAAAATTCAGAGCAGAAGGAAATGACAAACCTCTAGAAACGAATCTTGAAGTTACAGAAATTTACAATCTAAATGACAGAGAATTCAAAATAACTGTCATTAAAGAAACTCACCAAGTTACAAGAATGTTCAGACAGTTCGATGAACTCAGGAATAAAATTAATGAGGAAAAGGAATACTTCATCGAAGAAACTGAAACTATTAAAAAAAAGACAAGCAGAAATTCTGGATATGAAAAACATAATTAATGAGATAAAAACTAATCTAGAATCATTAAGAAACTGCTGATATTATGGATGAAAGAATTATTGATTTAGAGGATTGAAATACAGAAATGTTTTAAGTGGATGAGGAGAGAGGACTCAGATTTTTAAAAAATGAAGGAATACTTGGAGAAATATATAACTCAATTATAAAAGCAACATAAGAATTATACGTATCACAGAAGGAGAAAAGAGGGAGAAAGGAGCAGAGAGCTTGTTAAAAGGAATAATAGCTGAGAACTTTCCAAACCAGGGGAAGAACTGGACTTACAAGTACATGAAACCAACAGAAGGCCTAATAACATCAATGCTAAAAGACCTTCTCCAAGGCACATAATAGTAAAATTGGCAAAAAGCCAATGACAAAGAAAAAATATTAAGGGAAGCAAGATAGAAGAAAATAACCTACAAAGGAACCCCATCAGGCTTTCAGCTTATTTCTTGGCAGAAACTTTACAGGCAAGGAAAGAATGGAATGATATAGTAAAATTATTGAAAGACAAAAACTTTCAGCCAAGAATACTCTATCCAGTGAAATGATCTTTATGATACAATGGAGAAATAAAAGTTTTCCCAGATAAACAAAGGCTGAGGGAGTTCATCGTCACTAGATGTCCCATACAAGCAATGAACAAGAACGCCATCATACTTGAAACAAATAGAAGACAAATGTCTACAAAACTTTGAGCAAAGAGATAAATAGACAGACAAAATCAGAAAGCTACAGCTCTGTTTCACAACAGGGTAGCAAATACTTAATTATAACTTAAAAGAAGAATGGAAGGAAAGCATAAAAAGTAACTATAAACACTTCAGCATAGTCACAAACGCACAACACAAAAATGAATAACTTGTGACAACAATAACTCAGAAGGAGAAGAGGAAAGGGATGGAACCTGTTTAGGCTAATGGAGATAAGAGGCTCTCAGAAAATGGACTATGTCATCTATGAGATCTTCATACAAACCTCACAGTAACCAGCAAACAAAGAATCAGAGCAGAGCCATAGATCATAAAAAAAGAGAAAACGTCCACAGAAAATTCCCAAAATGAAATAGTAGTCCGGAACAGAAAGGAAGAGAAACAATGGAATTATAGATTAGGCGGGATTAAGCCCTAAGGTATCAGTAATCACTCTAAATGTAAATCGATTGAATTCTCCAATCAACAGACACAGAGTGGTGGGGTGGATTAGAAAACAAGACATAACAATACGCTGCCTCCAGGAAACACATCTCAGTACTAAAAACAAACAGGCTCAGAATGAATGGATGGGAGACAATACTCCAAGCAAATGGCAAATAAAACAAAGTAGGTGTTTCCATAGTTATATCAGACAAAACAGACTTCAAGATAAAAAAGACTATGAGAGACAAAGAGGGGCAGTATATAATGATAAAGGGGAGTTTCCACCAAGAGGACATAACACGTATAAAGTTATATGCACCTAACGCAACACCACAAAATAATATAAAGCAACTATCAATAGACCTAAAGGGAGAAATTAACAGCAACACAATAATAGCAGGGGAGCTTAACATCCCACTTACTTCCATGGATAGATCATGCATAGAAAGGCAACAAGTAAATAGTGGAATTAAATGAAACATATGATTTGATGAACTTGATATATATAGAGCATACCCTCTCAAAAAAGCGGAATACACATTCTTAAGTGCACATGGAACCTTCTCAAAGATAGACCATATGTTGTGAAACAAGGCAAGCCTGAATAAATTTAAGATTGAAATCATATCAAGCTTCTTTTCTGACCACAATGCTATGACACTAGAAATCATCTACAAGACAAAAGATGGGGAAGTTACAAATATGTGGAGACTAAAGAACACACGACTGAAGAAACATTGGATCAATGAACAAATGAAAGGAGAAATCAAAAAATACCTGAAGACAAATGAAAATGAAAAGACAACAAAACAACTCTTATGGGATGCAACAAAAGCAGTTCTAAGACGGAAATTCATAGCAATACAAGCGCATCTCAGCAAACAAGAAAAATACCAAATAAGTAACCTTAAACTACACCTAATAGAACCAGAAAATGAAGAACAAATGAAGCCCAAAGTCAAAAGAATGAGGGAAATAATAAAAATTAGAGCAGAAATAAATGAAATAGAGACTAAAAAAACAGTAGAAAGGATCAATGAAACAAAGAGCTGGTTCTTTGTGAAGATTGAAACAAAACTGACAGACCCTTAGCCAGACTCACTAAGAAAAAAAGAGAGAAGGCTCAACACATAAAATTAGAAATGAAAGAGGAGAAATTACAACAGATACCACAGAAATCCAAAGGACAATAAAAGAATACACTGAACGACTTACATGCCACCAAATTGGATAACCTAAAAGAAATAGATAAATTATTAGATTCATACAACCTCCCAAAACTGATTCAAGGAGAAACAGAGAAAATGAACAGACAAATCACAAGTAAAGAGATCGAAATGGTCATCAAAAACCTCCCAAAAAACAAAAGTCCAGGACCAGATGTCTTCTCTGGAGAATTCTACACAATATTCAAACAAGATTTAATACCTATGCCTCTGAAACTATTCCAAGCAGTTGAAGAAGATGGAACACTTCCTAATTCATTCTATGAAGCCAACATCACCCTGACAGCAAAAGCAGGCAAGGATAGCACAAAGAAGGACTATTACAGGCCGATATTGCTGATGAACACAGATGCAAAAATCCTCAACTAAATATCAGCAAATCGAACACAGCAGTATATTACAAGGATCATATCCCTAGATCAAGTGGAATTTATACCAGGGATGCAGGGAAGGTTCAACATCCGCAAATCAATCAATGTGATACACCACATTAACAAAATGAGGAGTAAAAATCACATGATCCTCTACACAGATGCAGAGAAAGGATTTGACAAAACACAACATCCATTTATGATAAAAACTCTCAATAAAATGGGTATAGAAGGAAAGTACCTCAACACAATAAAGGTCATATATCACAAACCCACAGCCAACATCATACTTAATGGTGAAAAACTTAAAGCCATTCCTCTGAGAACAGGAAGAAGACAAACGTGCCCACTCTCGCCACTCCCATTCAACATAGTACTGGAGTTTTAGGCCAGAGCAATTAGGCTGGAAAAAGAAATAAAAGGAATCTAAATTGGAAAGGAAGAAATGAAACTCTTGCTGTTTGCAGATGACATGAATGTAAATATAGAAAACCCAAAACAATCCATCAGAAAACTATTAGAAATAATCAAACACTACAGCAAAGTTGCAGTGTACAAAATCAACTAACAAAAAGCAGTTGCATTTCTATACTCTAATAATGAACAAACAGAAAGAGAACTCAAGAGTACAATCGCATTTACAATTGCAACAAAATGAAAAAAGTAATTAGGGATAAATTTAACCAAAGAGGTTAAAGACCTATACAATGAAAACTATAAGACATTATTGAAAGAAATCAATGATGACCTGAAGTAATGGGAAGATATTCCATGCACATGGATTGGAAGAATAAAGACAGTTAAAATGTCCATATTACCTAAAGTAATCTACAGATTCAAAGCAATCCCAATCAGAATCCCAATGACATTCTTCATAGAAACAGAACACAGAATCCTAAAATTTATATGGAATAACAAAAGACCTCAAATAGCCAAAGAAATCCTGAGAAGAAAGAACAAAGCTGGAGGCATCACAATCCTAACTTGAAAATATATTACATAGCTATAGTAATGAAAATGGCATGGTACTAGCACAAAAGCAGACTCATAGATCAATGGAGCAGAACTGAAAGCCCAGAAAAAAAAACCACACATCTGTGGTCAGTTAATCTCTGACAAAGGAGCCAAGATCATACAATGGAGAAAGGAATGTCTCTTCAATAAATGCTGTTGGGAAAACTGGACAGCCATATGCAAATGAATGAAAGTAGATCATTATCTTCCACCATACGCAAAAGTTAACTCGAAATGGATAAAAGACTTGAATCTAACACTTGAAATCATAAAACTCCTAGAAGAAAATATACGCAGTACAGTCTTTGACATCGGTCTTTTCTGCACCCTTCCCAATACTATGTCTACTCAAGCAAGGGAAAGAAAAGAAAAAATATACAAATGGGACTACATGAGACTAAAAGCCTTCTGCAAAGCAAAGGAAATGATGAACAAAACGAAAAGACAGGGCCAGCCCCGTAGCTTAGTGGTTAAGTGCACGAGCTCCGCTACTGGCGGCCCAGGTTCGGATCCCAGACGCGCACAGACGCACCGCTTGTCCGGCCATGCTGAGGCCGCGTCCCACATACAACAACTAGAAGGATGTGCAACTATGACATACAACCATCAACTGGGACTTTGGGGAAAACAAAAAAGGAGGAAGATTAGCAATAGATGTTAGCTCAGAGCCGGTCTTCCTCAGAAAAAAACAGAAGGATTAGCACGGATGTTAGCTCAGGGCTGATCTTCCTCAAAAAAATAAAAAAACGAAAAGACAACCCACGAACTGTGAGAAAATGTTTGCACATCATATATCTGACAAGGGGTTAATTTCCAAAATATATAAACAACTCATACACCAGACAACAAAAAAAAATGATAATCCAATCTAAAAATGGGCAGAGGATGTGAACAGACATTTTTCCAAAGAAGATATACAGAAGCCCAACAGGCACATGAAAAGATGTATAACATCACTAATTATTAGGGATATTCAAATCAAAACTACAATGAGTGATCACCTTATAGTTGTCAGAATGGCTATAACTCCCAAGACAAAAAATAACAAATGTTGGAGATGATAAGGAGAAAAGAGCACCCTCACACACTGCTGGTGGGAATGCACACAGTTGCAGCCACCGGGGAAAACAATATGGAGATTTCTCAAAAATTAAAAATAGAAATACCATAACTTCCAGCTATCCCACTACTGGGTATTTATCCAAAAAAATTGAAATCAACAATTCAAAGAGATTTATACACCCTTGTGTTCACTGTGGCATTATTCACAATAGCCAAGACATGGAAGCACCCCAAGTGCCCTGCTACAGATGAATGGATAAAGAAGATGTGGTATGTATTATATACAATGGAATACTACTCAGCCAGAAAAAAAAAGACAAGATCGTCCTGTTTGCAACAACCTGGATGGACCTTGAGGATATGATGTTAAATGATATAAGCCAGACAAATAAATATGTATGATTTCACTCATATGTAGAAGATAAACATACACAGAGATAAAGAGAACAGATTAGTGCTTACCAGAGGGGAAGGGGGCTGGGCGTTTAGTGAAAGAGTTAAAGGGGCACATGCGCATGTTATGGATAAAAGTCAGACTACTTGTGGTAAGCACGATGCAATCTATACAGAAATTCACAGATAATATTGAACACCCAAAATTACACAATGTCAAAACCCTTTATATTTTCAATAAAATAATTAAAAAAGAAAAAAAATAATTCATTACTTTTTATGGTTGAATAGTATTCCACTGTGGGGATATACCACACTTTGTGTATCCGTTCACCAGTAGATGGACATTTGGGTTGTTTTCCGTTTTTGTCTACTATAACTAGGTTGTTATCATCATGTGTGTACAAGTCTGTGTATAGAAATATGTGTTTATTTCCCTTACATGGATTCCTAGGAGGGGAATGGCTGGGTAGACGTATGTAATTATTAAAGACGCATCCAAGCTATTTTTCACCAGTACTGATGAGAGTTTCAGTGAATTGACATCTTCAACAACATTTTCTATAGTTAGTTTTTTTAATTTTAGCCATTCTGAAGTGTGGTGGAATCTTATGATGACTGTCACTTACATTTCCCCAATGACTCATGTTGTGAAGGAGAAGGCAAGCCACACACAGACTGGGAGAAAACATCTGCAAATCATATCCCTAGAAAAGGATGTGTATTTATAATATATAAAGAGCTCTTACAACCCAATAGTAAGAAGCCAATCAGCACGTCATGGCTTGCCAGGAGACAGCACATCAGGTTTGTGATAAGCACCAGGAGGCCCGCGAAGCAGATGAGGATGAGGGCCCAGAAGGGGAGGTCTGGGGAGACAAGTGGTGTGGTGAGACACGTCCTGTCATCACCCCAGGGCTCCTGGTGACCCCACTGTGCCTCAACTCTCCTTGACAAGGGTTGGCCAATATTCTTCATCATCCAAGACACTGTGCACAAGGTTCTCTTCGATGAGACACAGCATCAACATAATCGTCCCCTACCATGGGCTAGGACTTCCTGCAGGTTTACCAGGTTTCTCAATCAAGGTGTCATCTATATTGGGAAAATATTCTGGAAGTGAATGAAATGGAGAATGCATGTGAATGTGTTTCACTCTTTTTAATAAAACTTTTTAGACACAGAAAAATAAAGGGAACAGTTTCATAAACATCCACCATCTAGATTTAACAATGTATATTCCATCCAATTAAAACAATATAGCATCAATGTATAAATTATTAACACTTGCCACCCTTGATTCATCCCATGTTTTCAATGAAATATTAAAGTCAAGTAGACATCATGATGTTTCACACAATTTTAGTTTCCATTTCTAAAAACTGAGCACACTTTGCTACAAAATCCAAGACCATTATCACAGAACAAAAGTGTAATAAATTAAACCAAATTCATACCTCTGGGCACAGAGGACTGAATTTGGGCTGGACTTTCTTAGGACGGTTGGGGGGAGAATGGGTCATCACAGTTGGCAAGCCTATGGGATCTCTCTAAATTTGTAAAATCCCACTCAAATGTGTTCTTCCATGCCTGGAAACACATCATCCCCTTCTCCTTTATCTATTTGCTTAATATTCATTTTCTAGGATTAACCTACAATGTAATATCCTGCAGGAAGTCTTCTCTGATTACAGCCTCCAAGTATGAGTTTGTTCACATCAAATAATTGAGAAGTTTCAATTCTCTATTCTTGTTATTGCCAGCTACAACATAAACTCCAGGAGGGGAGGACACACAGCACCCAGTGGGCATGGGGGGAGGTGTGCAGGTCCCCCTACTTGTACCTCTATCCAGACAAACTCTTAGAGGTGTGCTGTCTGATATGGAGCAGGAACAAGTCTCTTTTTGAATTAAAATTAATTTTAGTTAAATAAAATAAAAAATCTAGTACCTCAGTAACATTAAAAATCAGTACAAATAAAGACCGGTCACAATACCATCCTTCGAGTACTCAACAGCCACATGTGACTATGCACTGGAGAGCACAGATATAGAACAGTCCAACACTGCAGAAAGTTCTAGCGCATTGGTGCTCATCTGGAGCGGGACTGGGTAAACTATAGCCTGTGGATCAGAAACCACATGATGCCCAAACCTGTAAGTCTTCTTCACACACAGTTGGAGACCCTCACTGACCATCTGGCCCAGTGGCTTTCAGTGCAGAGATAAGGAAACAAAAGTCCAGAGAGGGGATGTTCTTAGCTTGAGGTAACAGAGTTGTCTAGAGAAGGTGACGGCCTCCTATATTACACTGGTTTCCTTTTCTCTCAATGGTGGGTAAAGACTTGGGGACTATGCCACCTCCTGCCAGCCTGAGAAAGTTCAATGCTCTCTCAGCCCCAGGCATCCAGAATCCCCAGAAAGTCCTCATTTCCTTTCACAATGACGAGGGAGCCTTATCATTCCCAAGGACACTCTTCCTGACCAGGGTCAAGTTCTGCAGCTGGGTCCATTCTGGGTCAGCCACAGGAATTCCTCCTAGATGGCAACTCTGTCCAGCCTCTGTGCCAAGGCGGCAAGGTACACAGGGAGTCCACTCCAGTGTGGTTACTGTGGGGGACAGACATGGAAGGGCACAAGGGATGAACAAGGGTCTCTAGAATTCTACCCTGATTCTAGATTCCCTGCTTCTGGGTCCTGTCCAAGAGAACTTTCTGCAATAATGTAAACGTTTGTCTGCACTAACAAATACACTCATTATTAGCCCCATGTTGTTATCAAGCACTTAATATGTGGCTAGTGTGTGTGAGTGAGGAACTCAATTTATCACGTAATTTCATTTTAAGTAATTAATTTATAAATAAATAACCACAGGGAGAACATTTTTGAAACTTTTGAGAAAGGACTTCTGCAAATGCATAAAAACAATGAGAAAACTGGTAAAAAAAAAAGGTCAAAATCAACTTTTCAGAAGTCTAGAAATTAATCAACGGCTTGTAAGAATCTGAGGAGGGTTTAGTGAAGAAACATGGTGGAATCTTGATAAGGGGAGCAAATTTTGTGGCATTATAACTTGCACTATTCCCATCCTGCTCTCACAATATCCTGCATAACTTTGAAAACCATCAGTATCAGAAACATGGTAGCTGAGACCACTAGCAGCCAAGCAGACATGATGGGTTTGGAGCTCTGAAAAGAACCATCCCCATTGAACTCTCACTAGCTGACCTGCCTGGCAGCTTCCCAAAAAAGCCCCATGTTCAGGGCTTGACATTACTTGACTCAGAGCTTGCCCAGGGAGGAAAGTCTGTCCCTAGGGCACTTGCTAAAAATATTCAGGGCTAATTGTTTTCTGTTGTAGCTGCTTGAGGGAGTGACACCAGCTGAGGCAGGCAAAGGTGAGCCAAAATTTAGAAGAAAAATAGGGGGAATGAGATGTCCACAGGGAGCTTTGAAAAGCTCCAGTGTATTTGCGGGCATCTAGAAGGCCACAAGTGCTCATTGCTGTGGCACGCCCAGGAAAGACTTGAGACCATCTTAATCTCTCACCTCTAGTTGAAGGGTTGGCTTAATATCTGAAAACTTGATTACGTATTACACAATATTAATAGAATAAGGGCCAATACCACGCAATCTCGACCACATATATAGAAAAGAATTTTACAAAATACAACACCCTTCATGTCTAAAAAAGAAAACACTCAACAAATTAGGAATACAAAAAAACTTTCTCAACCTATAAACAGCATCGATGAAAAACCCACGGCTAACAGCATATTCAAAGGTGAAAGACTGAAAATGTCCCCCTAAGACCAGGGACAAGAAAATGATATCTTCCTATATCTCGTATATTAATCACAGGTACTAGAGGTTCTAATGAGGGCAATTAGGCAAGAAAAAGGAATAAAAGAAACCCAGATTGGAAGGGAAGAGGTAAAAGTATTTGTTTTAGAGATGAGAAGGTATTGTATATAGAAAAACCTAAAAAATACACTCCTCCCCACATATAATATGTGAATCATATCCTAATAGGTGTATAAAAAATTTAAATTGTCCCATGTGGTTAGTGGCTCCACTATTGGAGAGCACAGTTAGACTGCTGATATTTGTTGAAAGTCTCCAGAAGAGGAGGAGGAGCAGGATGCTGGAGGTTGGTGGCACCAAATGTTAATGCTTTTCTAATCCCCCGAAAACCTATGGAAGGAAATGTTAGGATTATCTGACAGGGATGTGGGGCAGAATGGGCACAATGTAAGTGACTTCCAGATCAATGATGTGTCACGGGAGCTCAGAGTCATCAGCCAGCAGCTCAGCCAATGCTTCCAATCTCCTCAACCTACATCAAGTCGGTGACCAGGCAGGACTGAAATATGTCTCAAAGCTGGCTGCCACTGTAGAGCTTGGTGACCTAGAACAAACATGAGGGAGAGTGGGTGAGATGGAGGTCTCCTGGGGATGCAGGGCGCCACTGGAGCCAGTGAAAGATCACAGACCTTGGGGCAAGGGAGACCTGACTTCAAATCCTGGCTCTCTCCCTAACTCACTGTGTGACCTTAGGCACAATACTCCCATTTCTGAGCTTCAGTTTACCCATGTGAGAAATGGGGATGGCAGCTAGGACATCACCTCTGGACACTGAGAAAACCCAGACATGCAGGGAAAGTGAATCTTTGAAACAATCACATAACAGATGTAAGTCAGATGGAGGAATGATTGTGCCCTTAGGGCAAGGAGAGACGGGAGAGGGAGACCCCACCTGGTCCTGGGTGTCCCCGAGCAAGGCGGTGTATTCCAAGGATGTGGGCTCTGAGTTGCTGAGGTTCCAGCTGATGATACACTAATGTAACTGGTGCTCTCTCTGGATGGATAAACTCTGGGCTGCAGAGCCTGGAGCCACTGAGAGGACGAGCAGACAGGTGGAGACTCTCAGCTCCCAGCACAGAGGCATGGTGGTCCACAAGGTCAGGGTGGTGAGTACAGACAGCGTCCACACTGGTGGCTGCCCCATCCTTCTCAGGCCTGGGGAGAGAGGGATGTGGGGACTCTAGAGAGAGGTCCTGAAACCTCTGGGGGTGGGGGCCAGAACAGGAAGGAGGAAATGGGAAGACAGTGGGGAGACAGAGAGGGGTGGTCACAAAAGTGGTCATTAGGGGCAAATGCTCAGGGGAGGGTCTCACCTGAGGGAGACCAGCCTGCAACTCGAGTAGAATGGGCCCAGGCTGCTCTTCTTGAATAAGGATCCAGCTGGGGAGGAAGCAGGAGGAGGAGCAGGAGGGAAAGGGGTTTAGGGAGGGGCTGGGTGTGATTTAACCCAGCAGGAGCTGCTGGGACCAGGGTCTCCCCAGGCTCTGCAGGACCCTCTCAGTGAAGTTGATCGTGGCTTAGTCTTTGCTCATGTCTGAGGAATACCAGAGGGTGGAGATGGTGACGTTGACTGTGAGGGTCTTCAGGTTGTGCCCCAAAGCTGCAAGACGAGAGGGAGAGCGATGGCTGTCTCTGAAAGCTGGCCTGAGACCACACCAGAGTCCTGCACTCATTATAATCTGTCGTCTTCTGTCCCAGTGGCAACACCATCCACACGTGCAGTCACCCAAGTCAGAACCAGCATATCTGCTCAGCTCCACCTCCCTCCCAGTAACACCCATTCACCTTGCACACTGGTCCTCACATACACTCCCTCTATCCATCCCTGTCCTAGCTCAGGTCTTAACTTCCTTCACCCGGACAAACACCCTAGCAGGCTCACTGAATGCTCTGTCTAAAGGATGTTCTACGTGGACTACTAGAAGAATCTTTCTGAAATGAATACACTACTAGGGCCACCATTGCTCTAGTACCACCCATGGCTCCCTATGGCCTTCAGTGTTTAGTTCAACCTTCTTGACCTGGCACTCAAGGCTTTACTCAATCTGGCTCCTGCTGACCTTTCAGTCTCATTTTATCCATCTACTGCGGGTTAAAGGTTATGCTTCATGCAACCCAAATTCGTTTCAACTCTCCCCATACGGAATGTTGTTTCTGGCCGGAGCCTTTGCTCATGGAATCCCCTCTGCCAGGAAAACCTTTCATCCTCTATTTGCCAGGGTCCCTCCTACTCATTCTTAAAGACTTCATTCTGGTGAAACTTTCTCTAGCAAGCTCTTCCCCTCCAAATTATGCCAGGTGCCTCTCCCCGAAATATCCCATATTGTATTATAATGGTGTGTAAATTTCACAAGACTAGGGGCTCTCTGAGGTCTGGCCTTAGACTGAATCATTGGTGTAATCTTTGTAATCAGCATGATTGCCCTAAAACCAGAATTTCACACCCTAGCTTCCCAGCTCCTGGATCACAACTGGCTCGTGGGGGAGTGGGGTCAGAGAGCTTCTCTTGGGAAGGAAAAGGCAGCCCCAGATACCTGTGGTGGCTTCTGGTGGCACAGGTGATGAGCAAGTATGCAGGGACCTGGTGGCCCGCTCGGGAGCTGTGGAGAAGGCAGTCAGCAGGGAGGGACAGAGTGGGAGGAGCCCCCAGGCTCACACGGGCTCCAGCACTGGCTGTCTCAGGATCACCATTCACAGGTGAAGCATAAATGAAAGTGAGGTGATGGGTGACTGTGTGAGCAGAGGGATGAGCAAGCCTGTGGATGAGAGGAGCCCAAGAGAGAGAGATAGGTGAACAAAAGAGACTGAACTCAGAATAGAGACAGATAGACAGGCAGAAAAATGGGAAGATGGATGGGATACGTGGAAAAGGAGGACCAAGGGTGGGGCTCTAGGAGAATTAAAGTGAAATCCACGTGGGGTCAGAATGTGGTGGAGAACATATTTGTGTCTAAGGCTTTCTCACAATGGGCTGGGACTCTCCACCAGAACTCGGGAGGGAGAGAAGGGATGAATTAGGGCACTTCCAGGTGCCTCCCTCATCAAGGACAGCAAGTGAAGGAGAACAAGTGCTCCCCAACCCCAAATGCAGACGGGACATAGGAGATCAGGGCCAAGAATACTCACTCTTGGTAGTCGGGGCCATGGCTCCATAGGTGTAACCTGTGGAGAGAAGGCGAGAGGAGCTGAGCAAGAGTTGGGGTGAACATAAAGAATTAAGGGAAAGGAAGGATGTAGGGACGTTTGAGGGGAAAGCAGAGGGGATGAGTGGAGGGGTGTTCAGGGGGAAGGCAACGAGATGGAAGGTGGTTGGACCCAGTGATCACACAGTGATGAGAAGACTGAACCTAGACCAGGAGGATAGAGAGATGGATCATAGCTCACTTTAGAGCAACAGAGGGAACACAGACCTCCAACTGGGAGACAGAGCATGGCTGTATCACAGCCCCTCACCACTGACGTAGAGGCTGTCCCTGTCCAGGGTGAAGGAGCCCAGGTGGATGATGCTCTGGGTCTCATGGCTCAGTTCCCAGTAGAGTCACTCTCTGTCCAGCCTGGGACCTGCGAGGGTCAGAGGGGAAGGTGCAGATGATGTCCACCACAGTGGCTGCCCCACCCTTCTCAAGCCTGGGGGAGGAAGATCATGGGGATGTGGAATACTGAGCAGGGGTCGTTCTGGGTGTGGAAAGCGAGAGAGGGGAAGGGAGGAGGCTGATGGAGATGCTGAAGGGGCTGCTCTGATGCCTGCAGGGGCTCTCCTAGGTGTCTCCTGTGTGAGACAACCCACTCACAAGTAAGGCTTGACTCCTTTTAGGCTGTTGAGGGGGACGTGTGAGTGGCAAAGAGGGGTGAACACACAGACCTGGGTGAGGGGGCGCCTGCAGGTCTGCACGGACAGCAGCGAGGAGCACAGTCAGTGCCCTGTTCCATCTGACACATGCAGGCAAGAAAGTACCATTATGTTCTCTCGGTTTACACTCCAAGATCTTTTCTTTCTACTTCTTTCCTACTCCACAGCCATCACCCAGGTCTAGGGAACAATCATCTGATTCCTAATCTTATTCCCAGCACCTCCCATCTTGCATATTAAGTCTTCATTCTTAACCATGAAGTCCATTTTTACCCACATGCTTAAACCAAACCCTAATCACATCATCCTTCTACTCGCATCTCTCCCGAGTCTTCCTACTGGTCTTAGAACAGAGTCCCAAGTCATCCCTGATCTGGTCCCGCCTGTCCCCCCCTCGCTGGTGTAGCTCACATCCCTCCCCCTGTGTTGACTCGGCTCAGCCAACCCTCTTCTCAGTTCATGGACACACCAGGCTCTCTGCTTCAAGGGTGTCCTCATGCGTGTCCCTCTGCCTGAAACGCTCTCTTTAACACACTCCCACACCCTCACTCCAGTCTAACACTCCGACCAGCTAAATCCAGTCCCAACTACAGCTCTCAAGCTAAATATCTGTCCTTCTCAAGAGGGCTTCACTGTCCCCTCAGGTTGATTCCCCTTGTGCCAAACTCCTACATCACTCTCATCATTAACTTTTCAAAATCCAAATTCCCAAATACAATATAAATTCCATAGAGGTGGGACAAGGTCTCTCTGGTTCTCCAGGTCCCCATGCATGTGTCACAGGGCCTGGCTCATGAGATGAGGAACCATCCCGTTTGTCTAGGACTGCCCTTGTTTGAACACTAAACGTCCTGTGTCCTGGAAAACCCCACTGTCCTGAAGAAACGAGGATGGTTGGTCACCATAAATTATACACTCAAAGACTATCTATTGCATGACAAGCACACATTCCCCTCAAGAACATCACAGGAAAGCTAGAATGAAAAAGGCACACACAGATACACACACAATTAGTAGAGGCCAACAACTAAATACAAAATTACTTCACAAGATTCTCTGCAACGTGAATCACCAGACCGTTATTTCAGAAAAGTTTCAAGAAACAAAGTTAATTCCCTTTAGATGGCAAGGTGGAGAGGACAGTCTTTTTGGAGACTAGCGCCCTTCCCTTCAACCTACAGTGTTGCTTAGTACTCCTCCAAATGATTTGAAATGTCATAAAGAAAAGAATGCTCAAAATAAATCTGGCTACTGGCAAATTCAATTTTAAATTTGTTATTAATACAAAGAAGTTCCAATCATCTTTTTCCCTGAATGCTCCTTTATTTCAAATTTATGTGGAGGATTTATAGGACTTTAGAAGTCAAATTGAATGGGTCTAAGGAATGTTGCTGAGTATCCCTGCTAATATTTCATGGGATGTTTTCTAATACTACATACACACACAAAACATTTCTATATTTATCTTATATATAAGTCCTGACTTTTGAGTATTATGCAATGTAAGTAAATCTATATTTTCTACTATAATACACATTTGCAGTTATTTACGTTTGTTTCATGTGGTTTTATTTGCATATAACTGTACTTACTGAAATATTTAACACACAAAACCACACACGGCTTACCATGTTTCCATCCATCAAACATCAACAATATTTCTCAAGATACCCTCACTCTCAGTGACTCCATGTGGTGACAACCTGAGCCCAGGAAAGGCCACTGGCAGGTCTTCTGCACAGCGGCAGCTGCCGGAACCTCTTGGTACCAGGTCCACAGGGTACTCACCTGGTCACACAGAAATCCACGGATCAGCGAGGACAGGTGGACCCTGAGACTGTTTTCACCTCAAACTTTATCTCCACGGATGCTTTTCGTGTCTGAGAGGGGAAAAAAAGCACAAACAATCTTTTGAGGCCTTTTATAGGATGTTGGATGGAAAGTTCACCCCATTCACTTTTCTTTTTTTGTATTTATTGATTTAACTGTAACTGTTGGCTGTGACTGTATTTTCCTGATTCCTTTCCAGCCACCTGCTGCTCCCCAAGATGGGAGAAAGCAGCTTCGTGCTGTGTGAACTTGAGTCGCTCAACTCACTTGGCTGGACAGAGACTTTTTGGTGACTCTGGACCCTTTAAACAAGCTTGTCATTTAGGGACCCTGTAAGTGACTCCCTGACTTGTCAACAATTTCCACACTTCATTCAGGGCTCGGGAGATTTTCAGGCCCTGGAGCAGGTTTCCCAACCTCGGCACAACTGATATTTCGGGCCGGATAAATCTCTGTCATGCGGTCCTGAGCCCTGGAGGACGCTGAGCAGCATCCATGCCTCTCCCACTAGATGCCAGGAGCGCCCCATTTGTAACAACCCAAACACCGTCTTCAGACGCGGATAAGCCCCCTGGGGACAAAATCACACGGAGGACGGTGACGGGGACTTTGAGGAGGGGACGGCGGCGCCCGGAGCCAGGAGGAACAGCAGCCTCGGGGGCCCTGAGCGAACAGCCCAGGGGAAACGGGGCTCCGGGGGGACGGAGGGACTCTGGGCCCTGATGGGGCTGCCCGCGGCTCAGGCCCCTCCCTGGACCGCAACTGGAGCCGGGACCGCCCGTCGCTCACCCAGCCCCGCCGCTGAGGGCGAACGTCCACGGGAATGCGGTCCGCGCCGAGAAGACGGAAGACACCGCGCAGAACGCCGGCTTTATCCAGGCGCCGCCCGCGCTTCCGGTTCCGGTCTAGGGCGGGCGTTCAGGGAGGACGAACGTTTGGGGACTGCGGGTTGAGGGGTCGGGCGGGGCGAAGCCGTGCACCCCAGCCTCGGGGGAGGTGTCTCGTTTCTAGAGTGAGTGAGAAGCTGGAAAGCGGGCTGGGTCAGCATCAGGGACAGGGACAAAATCTAAGGGCGTGGCTGTGGGCGGGGACAAGGCTGTGAGTGACAGCAGACCGGGAAGGCAGTTCTATGGGCGGGAATAAGGGTGCAGGCAGGGCAATGAGCTGGGACCAGGCTGTGGGCGGAGGCAGGCCCGAACATTGTGGGCTGAGACCAGTTCCAGGGGCAGAAAGAGGTGGGTGTGTGGCTGGAATAATTCAGGCAGACTTCACAGGGGGAGGAAATCAGCTCCAGGGCAGTGGCTGGAGGCGAGGCTTTCCGTGGACCAATAGACTGTACAGGTAGCTGGATGTTGAACAGCTGTTCTTCATTCCTTTCTCCACCTTTACACAGCCTCATAGAATGATGTGCCCATATTTAGAATTCTAAATTTTTTGTGCGTTTGCTGTTCTTAATTTCGTTAAAAAATTGGATCATATAGTCACATTTCTCTACAACTTGCTGTTCCAAGCCAGTAGATAAGGATATAACGCTATTTTAATTTTAAAAATCTGGGGTGAGGGAGGCCTACATCATAGGTGCACGTATAGGAAAACTTCAAATATTCTCACTCTACCACTGTCTCCCGGTACTTTTGCACAGAGATAAACATCCTTTCCTGCTCTATCCTTCCAGACATACTGTGTATATGTGGGACTGTGTATATGTTCAAGCCCAAGAGGGATGTCCCCAAGCAAAACCTGAAGCCCATGAATTGTCTCATGCATCAGAAGTTAATGAGAAGAGATTTAATTTTCTGGTGGAAGGAGATGAACCAGTGATGAATCCATAGGAAGACAACAAAGAAACAAGAGAATTTTACCATTTAAAAAGTCAAAGGAAAAAGTGAGAAAGAAAATGTATTCATACTATCTGACGTAGCACATCTCTGGATAAGATTCGTATGCTATAAAATGGTAAACACTGATGTCATAAAACAGTAGACATTGAATTTTGATTTATCCTAATTCATTAAATAGTTATATTGGGCAAGGAGAATTATGTTTTTCACATATGTAAGAACTCTTCATGCTGATTTTTTCAGAGAAGAAATAAACTATAAATAGTCAAAAGCTGAAAAATGAAAAAGCTGTATGAGTAGCTAATTTAGAAATATAGCTTTTCAACCAGAAAATTAAAGAAGTTGTTTTTGGAACCAGAGTCAAGAGTGGGGAAGGTAGCTTTTCATTATAAGCCTTAGAGTATTATTTGAGAGATGTGCGTATACATACACACACACGCACACACACAGAAGCCTGAATTTGTATTCCAAAGTGATCATCTAACTCTATAAAGAATTTGTAAAAAGGATTCACTTTACAAGAGTAGAATGTATTTTGAAAACTACAGACTTTAAGCATTAAAAAAGCTGTAATCATCCCAGTGGAAAAATCTATGGGGCATCACTTTCCAACCCACATGTTGATAAGCATTTTACATACATTACTTTTGAGTATTCTCACAGCAACCCATAAGGAAGATGGTATTATCTAGCTCCATTTTGAAGATGAGGAAATTGGTGACAGCATATTGCTAAAATTTTCATATAAGTTCTCAATAGATATTGTTTATTATTAAAATTTTTTATTGAATTTTCTTTTCATTAATAAAATGATATGTGTCACTCAGAAATAAGCAAAGGCTGTGTAAAAACAATTTAGCAAAACTACAGTTTTCTTTTGATATAATTAAATATAACAATCACTTCATTATTTTTCTGCTGTCTGCCTCACATCTACGAAGATGTTTCCTATACCAAAGGGTTACTAGAAAACTTGACTAAAAATCAAGAATCAGGGAATACCCATATTATGCAAGGTTCCTGAATACATGCAAAAAAAGATATTATAACAATTTTTTGTACAAAAATCTTAGATCATTCATGAACTGATAACAACACAAATCATGATTAGGCAAGGTATTTCTGTAGAATGACACATATTTAAACTTCAGACATTTAGAAAGGTAATTCATTACAGTAACTAATGTGTATAAGAATTTTTTCAAACTCACTAAGTGCCAGGAAATCATTGGACAAAATGCACTGCAATATTATTCACAATAGCCAAGAGATGGAAACTACCTAATTGTACACCCGTGGGTGAAAGGATGAAGAAAATCTGGGGCATCTATACAATGGAGTATTATTCAGCCTTAAAAAGGAAGGAAATCCTGTATTCAGAATTGCTTGCCTGAATCATTTCAGTAGCCATGTGCTTTCTTCCTTAGTCCCCTCTGATCCATTCTCCAACCAGGAACCAGGGTGATCCTTTTACAATGTAAGCGCCACAACCTCTAATGGATCCCTAAAAGAGATTTTGGAGATGGGCTGGCTGGGTACCAGCTGTGTGAGTTGGTCAATTATATAACCTCTAATGTTCCTCATCCATACAATAGAGGTTAATAGTATTGTCTCCATGGCATTGTTGTGAGGATTCGATGAGTGAATTCATGTCAGATGCCTAGAAAGTGCCTGGCACATGATAAGGCATCATGAAAAATTTAACTGTAATTATAATCAAATTAAATATTGTGATGGCCTATTAATTAAGTAGAACCATAAGAAATTTCTAATATTCAACCATTTTGACCCATTATTATTGTTGAATAAATGATAAAAGTCTAGGCAGGTTTGTTAGAGTGAAAAAGAATTTGAAAATGAAAATATTATTAGAAAAAATGAGCTGAAATAGATTGCTTTGCAATTTACAAAGCAGTTTCTCATATTTTGTTTCATTTAATCTCTATAGAATGCTTTACAGGGTATTATTACCACTGTCTCGGAAGGAGTAACTGACTTTCCCTAAATCACACCACATTAAATAACACAATTAGAGTGGAAACATCATTTCAAGTATAAATCCCATATGATATTTTTCCCCTTCATTATATCATCGGTTGTCTCAAGAAAGTGATGAAATAATGCTGATTCATAGGAACTTAGTCTTAAAGAGACATACTCTCAGATGATAAACACTATGTCTTTGAAACAGGGGTGTTGTAAGGAGAAACTTGGGACCCATGCTTTCTGGGTTTTCAAGTCCATGATTAGACTTCTGGTAAACAGCCAAAGAAGGGAAAGGGTGAATAATAGTCCAGAATGAAAAAGGTTTGACGTATATGTAACTTTATTGATCACCTCAAGATTCTCTTTTAGTTTATGGTCTGTGTCACCCTACTAGAATATAAATGCTCATAGGGTAGATCACTGCTATCCTGCAGCAAGTGGTAGGCACTGAGTAAATATTTATTAAAGGAATGAAAGTGGCCTTGAATACATCTGCTCTTTACTCACCAGAGAACAGCCCCATAGCAGGCAAATGGCATCATTAACCAAATTTTAAAAATCATATCCTTATTAGCTCGTAACCATGGATACAAGGCTCCCATTTATTTCATACTTTCTAAATACAGAAGAATTCTGGTGTATTAGGGAGTGTTTCCAGAGCCTCGCTGTAAAATAAAGCAAGACTTTTTGGCCCATTGATTGCTGGTTCCAGCAGGGCCGATCTCTATACTTACCTCTAAACAATTAATTATAGATTTGTTATCCCAATGAACAACGATTTGGTATGGAACCTGTTTTATCAGTGTCATGTGAAAGTAGACATTTGATATGTCTTTAAGGGGTGATATGGATAATAATGTTGATGCAGAAGAAGACAACTAAAAATTGTCTCTGGTCTTTGTCAAGTGCATCTGGGTGAAGGGTATCTTGTTGTCATTGGATTTCAGAACTCAAAAAGACTCGTCCAACTCTTCATGTTACAGGTGAAGAAACTGAGGTCAAAAGAGGTTGAGAGATTTGACCAAGACTAACTCCTGGGACTAGAGAAAGATCCTCTGATTCTCAGCTGGCCACATTATCATAAGATCTCCAGCTCCAAACAGCCAAGTGAAGCAAGTCTGTTGATTTCCAGGCAGATATGATTTCCCTTCACGTTTTTACTTTTTCTCCCTTAGATGCCTGCTCTGCCCTGACAAGGAATTTATCTGATGTTTACGCTAAACTTAAGAAGAGGAAAATGCTCCTGGCAAACACTTGTGATTCAGTGTGGCAATGGAGAGCACAGTCATGAAAAAATGAGAATCAAAAGAATAAGAGTTAAATAATATTAGAGAAGAAGAGAAAATCTACTATTTTAGTGGAACATAACTTATAAAATTTAGCACTGGTAAATAAGTGCAGTAATGTATAAGGAAGCTAGATTCCTATATGAAACATCAAAAATACTGTTACATGAGAAAGAATTAGTTTAAACATGTAAATAATTATACCATTCATAAGACCAATGAATTATTTAAGATGAGTAGTTAAGGGACGTCCCCGTGGCTTAGCGGTTAGGTGCGCGCGCTCTGCTGCTGGCGGCCCGGGTTCGGATCCCGGGCGCACACCGACGCGCTTCTCCGGCCATGCTGAGGCCGCGTCCCACATACAGCAACTAGAAGGATGTGCAGCTGTGACATGCAACTATGTACTGGGACGTTGGGGGAAAAAATAAATAAATAAAATAAAATAAAATAAAAAGATGAGTAGTTAAAATAATTGGAACTACACATTAGTTATATGAAGAAGATTATAGAGAGATACAAAGCGTGTAAAAGCTCTGATTAAATGGAGAGATACACTATACTTGTGACCGATAACAGTGTTTCAAAGATATCAATTTTCCAAACATTATTCAGATTCCATGTGCTTCAAATCAACTTTTAAAATGATGTAGTGTTTGTTTTATAGACTAAAAGATATTCATTTGTAAAATAAAACACTGGACCATCAACTAACATTATTCACAAGTAAATCATTCCAAATGGATTATAAGGGCTAAAATTAAAAGTAAAAATCCCCCACGTATAACAGTGGTGGATGACAATATAGAAGAATATCCATAATCTTAAAATTAGTGAAGTTATTCTTAATATATATGCTTAAAGATGTCTGGTTGAAAAAAGGAAGGAGAAAAAGTAAAATGGAAGGTGATATGGTCTCTGATTTTCTTTCAGTGACTTAATCTATAGAAAAATATTCCAGTCTACGATATTGGATAAAGAAATAGAAATCTGTGATAATTACACAGATAATGAGAAGACATATATAAATGGTAGCATAATGTATCAGTTAGCTTCTGCTGTATAAAAAACCAACCTAAAATTTGGTGGCTACAAATAAGAATAGTTTATTTTTTCGCAAGATTATCTGGGCTAACTGGGCAGTTATTTTGATCTGGACCTATTGGTGGCTCAGCTGGGATTGGCTGGTCTAGGAAGGCCTTACTCACGTATCTGATTGTTGACTTGAAGTCACCTGGAGTAATAGAGATGTGCAGTCTATCTAGACTCATTCACATATTGATGGCCTCAGGCTTCACAAGGGCAGACAGAGAAGGACAAGTACCAACAATGAGCAAGTGTTTTTCATGCCTTTGTTTATGTCATTTGTTAATGTCCCATTGGCCAAAGCAAGTTACAAGGCCAAGTCTACCCAGAGTCAACGTGGGATGCTACGACCAAACAGACAGTGGGAGAAGACTAATGTGTCGCCATTTTCGCAATCTTTCACACATAATTTTAGAGGAGAATTAGTATGAATGTTTTTGTATTTGTTCATTTGAATGCCCGAGGAAAATTGTACAAAGGCAAAACAAACGTAAAGCAAAAAATTAAGTGGAGATGTAAGGTAAGTTTAGTTGGTACTTAAAGTGGATCTGCAAAAATGTGGTAGTTTATTTTTCAAGTGTAGGCAAGTTCTTGTGACCTATGAAAATAACTTACATTTCGATTATTTTCTCGCTGAATGTGTTTTATTCGTTAACACAATTGACGTGTTTCTCTCTGGCCTTAGGAAAATAACGTAGCACTTGAGACCAAAGATGCAGCCTAATAGACCCACACTGGAGGCCAAGATGGAGCAGACATCCACGGCCACCATGACTTTGCCCTTGGTGCTGTGGTGGAAGGGGAGGAAGGTGACCCAGACACTGCAGAACACCGGCATGCTGAACGTCAGGATCTTGGCTTCATTAAAGGTGTCAGGCAGGTTCCGGGCCAGGAAAGCCACAGTGAAGCTGCCCAGGGCCAAGAAGCCCAGGTATCCCAGGACACAGTAGAAAGCAGTGACCGAACCCTTGTTGCACATGATGAAGATGTGGCCGTGTTCAGAGTGTGCATCTGTGTCAAGGAAGGGAGGAGAGGTTCCCAGCCAGATTCCACAGAGACTCAGCTGGATAAGGGAGCAAATGGGAATGATGAAGTTAGGTTCCTCTGCCACCAACAACTACCTCATCCTTCTCCCTGGTGCAGTGACCTTTAAGGCCACAGCCACAGTCATAGTTTTGGCCAAGACAGTGGAAACAGCCGCAGTAAATACAACTCCAAATGTGATTTCTTGAAGAATGCAGGTGGCTGTCTTGGGACGAACAATGAAGAGTAAGGAGTAGAGGAAGCAGAAGGTGAGGGAGATGAGCAGGATGTAGCTGAGACTCCGATTATTGGCCTTGACTATGGGAGTGTCTTGGTGCTTCACAAAGACCCCCAGCACCACAGCTGTGAGGACAGAAAGGCACAGAGCTGTGCAGGCCACTGCCATCCCTAAGGGGTCCTCATAAGCCAGAAAGGTGACAGCTTTTTTGAGGCAGCAATCACACCCTCTGTTGGCATACTGATGATCTGGACACTTCACACACTAATCCATGTCTGAGGAGAGATGCAAAGTGTCCTCAGCCCAGGTTCAGTCATTCTCTCTCATTCCCATGCCCCCAAAGAAGGCATTGGGTAAGTTTAGCCAATTGTCTTCCTTTGTTGCTCCAGGTACCAAATAACAGAATGCTCTGCGGAGAACCATTCCTAGTTAATACTGCCCATCTTATTTATGGTTAAGTAAACAAAGCTATTATCCTTCTCAGTATTTATCTTGCATATTCAGGAAAGCACTTAATTCTCAGCAGAAAAACAAATGTCCTCCCTGTCTCTCTGAGCTATAGCCCTGTAAGCTATGGCCTAGATTTACTCATTCAATGAGCAAGCAGTTATTGGAAAACCTCCATGAGCCAGATAATATGCTACATTCTAGGGAAACAGAGATGACCAATTCATAGACCTCACTCCTCGGGAGTTTCAAAATGAGACCATTTCTACCATCTAAAATGATGTCCAGTACATTTCATCTTGATTTCACTTCCACCACTTCTGTTAAGATTTTAGTCACTTCTCTCCTATGTTATCATAAGATCCTTTTACTCTGGTTCCCTGCCCTTGTCCTGCATCACAAGTGATACTTCTACATGTAAGTGGGATCATGTTTATCCTCCATTAAAAAATCCAACAAACTCTTAGGAAGACCAAAAAGACAGTCTAACCTTGGTCTTGCCTACCTCTACTACCTCTGCTCTGATTTTTAAGATTCCCAAATCTTCATGTGGTTCTGAATCTGTTCTGTGCCCACTCACCCCTGCAGGTATCAATACATGCTTTTTCCTTCTACAGGGGCATTGCTCCTTCCTCTTTATGTCCCTTTAAATTCTCTCACTTTTCACGTTTAGAACTACAATCTGCCTGATAAGGTTTTCTGTGGATGGTGTGAGTTAGGGTTGGCGAGTCATTGTCTTCTTCATGAAGACAGCCAATTTACCCAACATGGTTTATTGAAAAGTCTTTCATTTTCCCACTCCTCCTCAGTGTTTCCTTGTAAATGAGACATCTATACGTGAGTCCCTATATGAGCAGCTTGTATCTGAACTTACCATTTGGTTCCGTTGATTTTCTTGTTTATCCTCTTGATGAACCTCCTCTATTGTGATGCTATAATACTTGATTTCAGGTAGAGTAAGTCCTCCCACTCTATTCATTGTTTTCAAGATTTTCTTAGCTAAGTTTTTCCTTTACCATTTCCATTAGAATTGTATCAATTGTAATTTCCACAGAACGGGTCATCATTTTAGCTGCAATTTTGTGGAAGCTGTAGATTAATTTGGACAGTTTTGATATCTGGAGAATTTTGAGTCTGTTCAGTCACGAATTTGATTTATCCCTCCACTTCTTTCAGTCTTCCTCCATTTTTCTAAATTCTGTTCTATAAATTTATGGACAGAAATCTTTTGAAAATCTCATTAAAGTTATTTCTAGGTACTTCATATTTTAAGATGTTGTAAATGTCATTTTATAAAATTTAAATTTTGAATGCTTATGACGGCTAGATGGAAGCAAAACTTTCTATATTAACCTTGTATTCAGCCACCAATAAACTCAGTTAATACCTTAATTTATATGGATTTTACATTTATACCATAATATCATCTGAAGATAACATCAATTTTACTTCTTCCTTTGAAGTAAATTATTCCTTTTATTTCTTTTCCTGCCAATATTGTATCAGGCAAGACCTCCAGCCTAACGGCTTATAGAGGCAGTGATGTTGAACAGTTTTCTCTTATCCTTGCTTTCAACAGTGCACCATAAAGTTCCATTCTGTGAATACTGTGTATGGGAGTAAGAGAGATTCCTTCTGTTCCTGATTTGGTAAGTGTTGTTTCTGTTGTTGTTGTTTGTTTTAAAATAGTAATAGGTGTTTAAATTCACTAATTTTTCTTACAGTTATTAAGATTATTATTTCTCTGTCTTCAGAGATTAGTGTACTGAATTACAGTGCATGAACCTAATTTGGTCATGATATGACCTTCTTATAAAATATGGCTAGATTTGGAACCTTGATTTGATTTGATTTTTTTTTTTTTAGGATAAATGAATTTAATCCAAGAAAGAGAGTGGCCTGTAATTTCCTTTCCTGCAATGATTTTGTTAGATTTTGGTACCAATGTTAATCTCGTCTCTCAAAGTGAGTCAAAAAGTTTTCAGTTTTTCCTATTCTCTGGAAGAATTTGAGTAGATGTATATTATTTTTTTCTTGAATATTTGGGCAGATTCATCAGCTTTGTACCACATAAATAGCTTACAATAAAATTTTGTAGAAATGTTTTAAAGGATGGTCTCAATTTCTGTAATAGGTATGGCAATATTCAGATTTTTCATTTTTTCTTGAGGCAGTTTGGTAACTTTTATTTGCCTAGAAATTTGTAAATTTCCTCTAAATTTTCATTGTATCAACATGATGTTATTTATGTTTTCTTCATGTTAAAAACTTTCCATATGATCTGCACAGATTACTCCCTTTTAAGCCTTGGTATTATTTTGTTGCAATTTTTCTCTTTCTTTGAACACTAGTAGTAGGATTTTATTGAGCATATTTGTCATTTATTAGAATCTAATTTAGTTTTATTTATCCTTTTGATGTTTGTATTTTATTTTGTTAACACTTCCTCTAGTAGTTATCATTTTGTGTTTTCTCTTTTCCTTGTGTTTACTTTTCTGCTCTTTTTCTAGTTTGTGATGAATGCTTAGAACTTAGAAATTCAACCTTTCTTTATTTAAATATACACAATAATATATAAATATATATAATCTAGGATTATACATTTCTCTTTAACGATAGATTTACTTCCACCCCATAAGATTTCATGAATAGTATTTTTAATTGGAAATACATTCTAATGTCCATCATAGTTTACTCATTAATCATCAGTTGTTTACAAGTGTATTTATTAATCTCCGAGCATGTAGGAATTGAAGTTAGTGGATGTAGTGTTCTTTAGATGTGCATATGGAACATATACCCAAACTCACCACACGCCAAATGTGCACGTGGAAGCTTTATCCAAATTGACGATATGCCAGACTAGACCATCAATCTCAGTACATTTCAAAAAAATTGAAATTATACAAAAGATATTGTGAAATTAAGCTTCATATCAATCACAAAAATAAAATTAGATAATGCCACCATTGAGGGGATTCCAGCATTGCACTGTTTAATATCATAAATCTGAGTAATTCCAAGATGTTAATTATTGTATGAAAAATCTTCAGTGATGGTTTTCTGTCCCTCTTCTACTTCATGACCCAACTCCCAAACCCACATTGTCTGTGTTCTACTCATGTTGAACCTTTCTCAGCTCCCTAGAATATTAAATGCAGGGCTAATTTGCTAGTTTCTGCCATTTCTAAGATTTCCACCAAGAATTTAATCCACCTTCATTAGTCTGATATAATACTAATGCTACTGCCTTTATGAAGAAGTCCATGACTCTTCCCTCCCCACAAACATATATACTATCACTTATTTCATCCCATGGATCTCTGCATACCTATATTTCAGCCCTATGTCACCACCTTGAATTCACATCACTGCATGTTGTCTCCCCTACTCACCTGTGAACTCGAGGAGATCAGAAACCAAGCTGTACCATAAGCTTATTGTACACCATGGAAATACTTACTTCTTAAATCAAACACAACCTTTCTGAGCTCCTGCTCTGTGGCAAGAACAGCACCAGACACTGAAAAGATAAGGATTTGTCAATGTGATCTAAATGTAGCTTTAAAGAAGATGAAAAGTAAGGACTTACAAAACCATGTGTTAGAGTCCATGAGAGAGATTTAAGTTAGTTACTGTGGAGTGGTCGTAAAGGGTTTCCTTGAGATGATAATGCCTGTAATAATGCTAAAATGAGACAAGCAAGCTAGTTCAAGGTAGAGAGAGAGAGTATCATTTTGGGAGGAAATATTATTGGCTATAAAAGTTAAATTACTAAATGGAGGAAGGCAACATTTGGACCCTGCAGTCCTCATCACAGCTTTTCCGTTTCTTTGGGAGAACGGTGCATACAAAAGAGAGGTGGAGAGCCAGCCCTGATAGCCTAGTGGTGAAAGTTCAGTGCTCACCACTTAGGTGGCCCATGTTGGTTTCCTGGTCATGGAACCACACCATCTCTCTGTGAATTGCCATGCTATGGTGGTGGCTCACATAGAAGAACTAGAATGATTTACAACTAGGATATACAGCTATGTACTACAGTTTTGAGGACAATAATAAAAGAGCAATATTGGTACCAGTTATTTGTTAGCTCAGGACAAATGTTTCCCTTTAAAAAAAAAATAGAAGTGGAGAATGTCATTGCAAGGCATATACTCACCTATCTCATTGGAAATCTCATTCTCTGGGCTGGGAATGCAAGCAAAACAACAGGCAGCATTGCTCTCTTGAGGTCTCTTCCTGAATCCCGGACTGCAACTCTCACTGCATGCAGAGTGTGGAGTTTGGAGAAAATCAGATAACACTTGGTAACAGCTGTGACTTTTACCTAATTTTCAATTAACTAGAGTGTTTTAGACTATTGGACCTTAACAAACTTAATCTTGAAATACCTAAATCCAATTCATTTGTTGGACGCCATGCTTATTGTATGATATAAAACACTGGTACACCTCAGAAATACTGTGGGTTTGTTTCCAGAGCACCGCAATAAATCAAATAATGCAATAAAGTGAGTCACACCAATTTTTTGATTTCCTAGTGCATAAAGAAGTTATGTTTACACTACACTGTAGTGTACTAAGTGTGCAATAACATTATCTCTAGAAAACACGTACATAACTTAATTTAAAAAAAAATTATTCCTGAAAATTACTAACCACTTTCTGAACCTTCAGCAACTTGCAATCTTTTCCTTATGAAGGTCATGCTTCCATCTTGGATTGTTGGTAAATGAAAAAATTACTTCAGTTGGAAGTGAATTGTTAAATTCCCATATATGGCCCTTTATGAAGCTCTGAGGGGACACAAAACTCCAACACGATTTTGATTATTCATGTGTGGTGTAAGTAATTGTAATTGGGTTCAACCCACCTCAGTAATTCCCGAGTCCCACTCAATCACCTCCTCAGATAAAGACAATTCTTGACCACATGGAGCATGTTGGGAATATTCTCCTACTTTCACCTTAAGTCCAAGACCTACTGGAAAATTCCCATAGTTGAGAATGGTTTACTCTGAATCTGATTTTCCTTCATCAGCCAAATTCACTGAGTGACCAGCAGGATTGTTAAATTCTATGTTCCTCAGAAAGGGGTGCAGCTAAAAGAGACACATCATCCTGTGGTGAAGTGGGCCCGGGTGTTAAAGAGAAAAACCCTGAATTGGGGACAGCCTTTCATTGTCTGTAATCCTTGCTTCATAATGTACCTTTATTACAAGTATCCAATGAAGTAAAGCAAATGAAATCATATGGAGAACTACAATATCATAATGTTTCTAAAATATCAGTTAGTTTCAAGAGAAAATGCCTAAAGAAAAGAATATCAAAATGATCAGTGGTGATAGGATTCAGACAAATCTTGAGTACAAAGTCCAATCTAGCCACCCTCATGCACTCTCTGAATTTTCCCAGACCATCAATCTGCATAATGATGTTAGTGATACCTAAAGTTGTTGCAGAATTAAATGAGATCATTTATGTAAAGTATTCACTATGATGTTCAGCACCAGATAGGCACACAAAGGACAAGTTCTCTTCTTCTTGTCATTGAGGAGCTTCATGGGAGAAGACAGGATATTCCCTATTGAAACGTTAGGCAGGCAGGATGTTGGGATCCTTTGTAACACAAAGCATTGATATTGACTCATAGCTCACTTCCTCGTTGCCACTAGAACCTTCTTGTAGATGACTTACTACCCAGGACTAGATATATCTCCTAGAGAGTGAAACAAGTATAGAAACTCTTGTGCTTTTCTTGGAGAAAGAATCCTAACTGCTTGGTTTGAGCACCTGTGGAACCATAAGAAAGTCATTTTTATGAGTGTACATTCTGTTAAGTCGAAGAGACTTTACCTGCCAGGGACAAAACACCAGACCTTCCCCACTTCTATTGGCTGCATTTCTGTATGTTGAAGAAGCAGCTTGTGAAGGTTCCAGGCCACAGCATACACAGCATTTTACATACTGTAACTCCATTCAGTCATGCTTGTGTCAAAAATCTGCCAAGGCCGCCATCCTAAGGAGGCATTAGGTGGACAATTCTCCAGTGTTTTACAGTAAGACTCAGAAATCGTGCAAGGAATAAAAGGAAACTACAACATAGTGAGGTAAATGTCTTCTGCATATTTGGAAGGGTTAATTGTCTGGATAAAATTTTCAAAGCTAGGGACCTCACTACGGTGGTGTGAAAATATGAGAGTCCCATGCAATGAGTCAAGGATGAAATCTCTCTCACTGTGGATAAAATCCCACTCTGATGTCGTGACCCAGACTTTCCATATCACTAAATACTCCCAAGTAGAAAAGCTCAAGCTTATGAGAGAGTTGGTATCACCACAAATGATAACAACATTCCCTTCTGTTTCCTATACTTGCAAATCCTATGGCCATGTCTTTGAGTAATATGACCTTTCAGTCACAGGAATCATTTCCACAAAGGCTGCACAGATTCCATTCCGGTCCATCTCTCCTCTCAAGTCTGAGAGAAACTCAACATCTTTCTTGTCTTCCGAGATGACCAGCCCCACCCAGATCCAACTGAAATGAAGCAGCAAAGAGTCCATGCCAATGGCAAGAGATGTGTCCCTGGGGGCCATCTAATAGAGAGATGGAAACTGCTCATCATCATTCGGGGTGAGATCAAAAAGACCATAGGTAAGCTAAAAGGAAAAGACAATTGGAAGCAATATGAGGAAGGGGATTGGCAAAAATCAGACTCTCAGTCCTGAAGGCTGTTCAGCAACACCTAAAGTGGTAGAAGGGGACAATTACTCATTTCATTTTCCAATCATTTTGCACTCCCTGAAAGCTTTCTATAAAGTAAGATCAGTCAGAGTTCCAGGAAACTGCTTTGTCTCCTTCCCCCTCAACCTTCTCTCTACTCCAAATAAAGGAAATGTCATACTCCATCGAGGTCCTGTACAGGGACCCTTTGAGATCATATCCTTTGAGAGATGCACAAACCCAGTTTCCTCCTCTCTTCATTTTTAAGCCCCTGACAATGGCACCAAAGGAGACGTGGTTTCATTTCTCCCCATCCCACCCAGTCTTACCTGTAGAAATTTGTACAGTTCCAGCAGTGTTCCAATCTGGGCAGAAATTGCCCAGGTGTTTCCTGTAAGGACCGCTAGAGACTTACTCTCTCTCCTGCAGTCGTAATTAGGGATGTCTTTGCCCAACCCTGAGAGCCAAATCAGGGAACTTTCCAATGTCCTCCTTTCACTGGGCAGGGCATTATAGAGATCAAATCCCAGAGACATGTTGGGCAAGATATGAGGGTTCCTATTGATTTCCTCAATGGCAAAAACCAAGACCAGAACATACTGGTAGTCCTTGTACTGAAACCTGCAGAGAGGGATAAGGATCCTTAGGGAAAATACTCAAAATGATTTCCATCAAATGCAATACAATGACTTTATTAAAATTAATTTGCTATTGACTCGAATGTCTGTGGCAACAGATGGCACTCCTGAAGCCTTAGAATTTATAACTAAAGAAAACATCATGACTCCAGCTGTGGAACTTCCTTACTGAATTCCACACTCATGAAAGAAACTGGTTAAATACACAGAAGAAAGTACAATGAATGAAAAAACAGATCACATTCAGAGTAGATTTGTAAATGGCTCTTTGGTTCAGGATCCAAAATGCTTGTTTATATGAGCACACAATTAAATCTTTCCTAGAAGAGCAACAATATTAGCATGATATTCGAAAAAGCCCTGGGGAGGAAGAATAATTGCAACTGAAAGATACATGACAAGCATAGACGCATGACATGTGCACGATGAGAATGATGCAACAGAAGGCTGTCAATCAAATTGCCTAACCTCTGTCCCCTCAAACCTGTGCGTCTGCCACCATCAAAACCAGGAAACTAAGGTGAACTTCAGAGATCCAATGAAGGAGGAATCATCAATAGGCAGGAACAATTGAAAGAATCAAGAAGGACTGAAAGAACTAGCAACACTTAGGAGTCTAAGAGAGAGAGCATTGTAAAGTTTAAAAAACTTCTCATCCATTTCTTATTTTAAAAATGTAAAATTAAAATTAATCATTAACATCTTTAACGGTACCTATTCCTGATAGCCCATATTGTCTTCATCTTTTCTACAGACTTTCTAAACACAAATAACACCTAAACCAAAGAAAATTCTCTGCATTTCTATTGCCTGGGATTTGTAATGGCATCAAGAATAAAATAGAGCAGTCACTTGTACTTATTTCAAGTGTTCTATTATTTGAGGATTGATTAGTACCCTAGTTCATGCTCACTGCTTGTTAATGCTCCCCGTGTCCCTGTGAAGAATAGGTGTTCTTCACTTGTTGGGTATAGGGTTCGATGTGTATCCATTAAATCCAACTTGCTAATTTGTTTTTCCAACACTCTATTATTAGATATATGGTATTCTTTGTCTCAGAGGAAAGTTGAAATTCTTCACTATGATGATATATTATGTCTACCTCTCCTCTTCCTCTGTCTCCCTCTCCTGGACTTCCTCCTCTTCCTCTGACTTTTTCTTCTTGTCTTCTCCTTCTTCTCCTCTTCCTTCTCCTCCTTCCTTTCCTAGTTGAGGCTATATTATCTTCACATGACATCGTGTGTAGTATAACGACTATATCTTCATGTTAAGTTGAACTTATATACCATTGGGGATTAACCACTTAATTCCTAATGATACTTTTCTCCTCATCTGTTTTATCTCATATTATTATAGCTACCCTGGGTTGATTTTTGATTGATATTTTCCTAGCATATCTTTATATCTTCTATTCTGTTTTGAATTTCTAGTTTTCGATGTTTTTTAGTTTTCACAAGTCTTGTAAACAAAATACAGCTAAATTTATCATTGTCGCCTCAAATTTAACAATCTGTATTTAACTAGAGAATTTATTCCATTTACTTTTGTTGTGATTATTTATATCCTTTTGCTCCCACTATCTATATGTTTTCCTTCTATTTTTTCCACAAGTTTTATTATGTTATTTCCCTTTAAAATTTATTGATTTATACTTGTTTTCCATATTCTATTGTATCTCCTCTATTTGGGTGAGAGTTATATTCTCTACTTCTATTTTACCACCAGCCCACATTGCCTGAAGTGGATATAGTTTCTCATCTCCTGAGAAATTTATAGACCCTTTAACTTTCAGTTTTACCCTCATGACTCACTTGTTTTTGTTGTACAGTACTTTATTTCTCCTTTTTCTTTACTCTCTCTCTCATTATCTCCATATCGAAATTATCTTTCAAGTTTTTTAGTTCCTTGTCTTTCTATGCTGCATTCTATTTCCTTCAGAATTCAAATTTGGTTTTCTATTTGCTCTTCTGTTGTAGAACCCATCTATGAAGTTTTAAAACTCAACAGTTATGTATTTTTCCTCTCTTAAAGTTCTATAAGGCGTTTTGCCAAATAGGTCAGATCGTTTCTAGAGTCTCCTGTTTGATTTTCTTATTCCATTTTTTGTTGTTCCATTTTTTATACACAGTTATTTTATATCTTGAAGTTGGTAAGTCTAATAGTGAAGGTTTTAGTCTTTAAATCTATTGTTTTACTTTTAATTTTCTTATGTCTTATGA
Organism: Diceros bicornis minor; assembly: GCF_020826845.1. Taxonomy (NCBI): domain Eukaryota; kingdom Metazoa; phylum Chordata; class Mammalia; order Perissodactyla; family Rhinocerotidae; genus Diceros; species Diceros bicornis. The sequence continues at coordinate 3,118,852 of NW_026690866.1, forward strand.
CTCTTATCGACAATGGCATGTATTCCTTATTTGTTTGGAGAACTTTGATTATGAGCTCATATTTGTCTGATTTTAATGTGTACAGAATGTAAGGCTTTAGTTTAGATTCTTTCCTCCAGAGATGAATGTCACTGGTTTCTGCTCACAATCATGTGAGATGACACCAAGCTAAGTGCCTTTTTTGTGTGACTCACAACTAATCTGTGACTCCCAGATTCATTCCCTCAAGTCACTGGTGACTCAAAGACAAATTCTTTCATTAGAGGATCATACTGGCCTTTGACCACTGGGTGAATCCAAATTTGTCTAGTGCTTACAATTTCCTTCTTCTGTCCTTTGAGACTTGGCTTACATCATGTGAACTCAAGAATGCAATAACATTTTATTTTATGTAAGATAGTGTTATGTGGAGGGAAACACCTTTGAGGTATCTAGTCCTCCATACTCCTAGTATTGCATTCTTTTGGATACTTCTTTGCATTTCTTTCTTTTAATAAAAATTCTTTCTTTAACTTGAAAAGAAAATAAATTTTAAAATCAAACGTGTGAGCTTGGGGGTATAGAAATAATTTACATGTTATTCAACAAAATAAGTTTAAGATATAGATAATTTTCCAGTAATGTATGTATGGATTAGGTACATTTAAGTGAAACTAAGAACCTCTATTTAGAACATATTTAATCAAATTTTAGGAGAAGAATCATTGAGATGCACACTTCAGGAACATTCTGTTTCTGTGAGGTGCACACATACTACACATATACCTGATCGTCATGTGACAAGCCATGATATGGCCAACTTTAGTTCAACTTAGTTCAGGTGTGATATGATCAATTAAACTTGAAGAAGGGAGAGTGTCCAGAATGTCCAGAAGCCCCATGTGTTTCCAATGTTAGAGCCTTAAATACTGAGAAAAAGGAAGAATCGTGCAGGTGTTGTATAAGTAAATTGCAATGTCTAAAGAGCAGAGAACAGCATCCACATTAAACTTATTTCAGATTGTGTCACATTTCTGAAAATAAAGCACTCCTTTCAGAAGAAAAATGAAGAACGTTTTTGTGTCAGTTGGGGCCTCCAAATGCTGAGATGGAGTTAGGAGTACAAGAAGATTATTGTGGCATAACACCTGTGAAAAATCAAAGGATTGGGTAGGGACAGCCTGCACACTCAGATACGGATTTTACTGCCTCTGAAATGAAAAAAATAAGGAATGTTAGGCAGAGGAGCTTTGAATCACAATGTGGAGATGCTAGTCTGCACCCGAGACCTACTGAATCAGAATGATTGCGGCGGGGTACAGCAAACCTTCTGTGTTTTAACAAGCCTTCCAGATAATTCAGATCCATAAACAAGTTTCAGGTTGAGGGATTTCAAAAAAAAGCACCGTACCAAAGAAGTGAACACTGAAAAATTAGAACAATTGTCTCAGTATTTTGTGTTAATGTGATTTTTAAAGAATGCAAAACACAAACTACTTTAAAGAATGTGCATAAAATTTAAAACCATCTTGAACCAAGAGCTTAATCTATACTGGATTAGGAGAAAAGAGACACTGGATTTGGAGAAAAAGAAAAGAAGTAAAATACTAATTAATTTTTCATCTAACATTGAGGAGGCAGAGAGGCCAGACTTCAGATTCTGGGTTCTTCTTATTTCTCAAATTAAAAATATTATAAAATAAGGGCTCGCCTGGTGGCATTGTGGTTAAGTTTGCACGCTCTGCTTTGGTGGTCTAGGGTTCGTGGCTTCGGATCCCGGGTGTGGACCTCTGCACCGCTCATCAAGCCATGCTGTGGTGGTGTCCCATATAAAGTAGAGGAAGATGGTCATGGATGTTAGCCCAGGGCCAATTTTCCTCAGCAGAAAAAAAAATTCTAAAATAGAATGTGAAAAAGATGTATATATCCAACATCGTGGAGAAAAGTTTAATTAGGAAAATTACTTTAAATGGAGCAAAACAAGGAAAAAAGCAAAGTACAAAATTTAAAAATAGAACCACAGAGATAATGCTACATATAGCAGTTATACTATACTGAAGTTACTTAAATCACTTTTTCAATATTATATGTTACTCTACATTCCACAAAGACATAGGAAACTAACATTGAACATAGATGCTGAAAGAAAGTGGATTGTCAGTGATATTCCATACACGTGCTCACAAAAGTAAAGCCACAACTAATATGAAACTTTTATATATGAATGTGTATAATGGTACACATATCTGAAGGCAAAATATTTAGGGACTAAAAGGTGGTTTGCAGTCAAAATGTATATGTTCAAATATAGTATCATATATTTAAAAAAGGATTTTAAAAATATGAAGTAAAGTGAACCTAATTACAACCAAAGTAAGAGTATTCAATTAACTTCTCAGTATTTGTCCAAAAAAAAGTCAATATAGGAATCATATATATTGTTAATCTTGATTTATCATTAAATATGTTTGGAGCATACACACACACGTGCCTGCATATAAATATCAAACATCCTACTCCAAAGCAAAGAAAGCATATTATTATAAAATTAGGTCCTATCCTTGCAAGCAATTTCGACATAGCAATCAATTCCTGAAGCCGCCAGAAGAGAGATAAATGGCCAACCACAGACATTCTGACTCAGTAGCTCATCAGAGGAACGGGCAGATTTGAAATCCAGTTCATTAACCAACTTGCACGCAAAATGTTCATTAACTGCCAACATATCTTAAACAAATCAGACAATTTATAAGCCAATAAAGACTCTCATGAATAACTGTTTGGTAAAGCAGGAAATCAAACCAATGATTAGAAAGGAGTGGTGATGATTTGTAATTGGTATTTGAGTAGTGAACACGATGTAATCTATGCAGAAATAGAAGCATAATGATATACACCTAAAATTTATACAATGTTGTAAACCAATGTTACTGCAATAAACAAAAATTAATAAATAAATTAAGAAATAAATGAAGCATTAGAGAGGAGACCTGGAGAGTGAGGAGAGAGAAAGGAAGAAGATAAGAAAACTGTCTGCTCTTTGAGAAAATATCTGAGCAAGGGAGGGGGAGAGACAGGGGGAGGAAAGGGGGAGGGAGAATCCCCCTCTGCCCTTTCCCTGCAGGTTCTTAGGGCTGGCCAAATCATTAACAAGACAAGTTGTCTGGATAAAATCAGACCCAGCTGAAGAACATGTGTCCATGGGGGAAACCCGGGAAACTGAGTCTCCCCACACAATAGCAGAGATTCTCATCTTGCATCCTCTCCCGAGCTAATGACAAATGTGGATGTCGTGGGTGGGCCTGTGGAATGGGAGAGGGGAGGAAGTCTATTGTCATGCAGAGGGACAGGTAAAGACATCTCTTAACCTTTTACCCTGCACTGGGGTCAGGTCCGGAAGGGACGGCAAAGATGCTACCAGGAACTGGCCTCTCTGTGGTGGGGCTGGCACCGGGACAAGTGTGGGGGGGGTGATGGGTGGAAGTGGGATGGCCTTTGAGTTGGCACCAGCCAGCGGTGGAGGCAGAGACTCAGAGGTCAAGGATCTCTCTCTCTCTCTCTGCATTTCTCTCTCTGTCTCTGTCTCTGTCTCTGTCTGTCTGTCTGTCTCTCTCTCCCAGGGACTTGAGGAGAGTAAGGTGGTGCCACCTGCCCACTTCGACTACCTCTCCCATGGGCCGTTCATCCTCTGGCTGCTCCGGGAGCCCTGCGGGCTTGGGTTCAACCCACCACACCCCCGCACAAGCCATGGGTGCATGCGCGACCACCAGGGCCTAGGGCTGGCCTCGGGGGTCCTCAGTGAAGGACCCGCCCTCCCTCCAGGCTCTGACCGCTGTCGCCACCCAGCTGCAGCTATTCCATTGCTGCCCTTCTTGACTTGGCTTCAGCTGTTGTCTCCCTCCCATCCCCCATTTGCAATCAGCTGGCCGGCCGCTCCTCTTCTTTGGAAGCAATGGTCTGGACTTGGTGGCCAAAGGCCAACTGGGGTACCAGGTCAAGGCTCTGCCTCAGCCAGCTGCTTTTTCCTGGGCCTCATTTCTTCGTGGAAAGGCAAAACCACGGCCTCACCTCACACCCGTACTTCTCGACTCCAGCCAGGTGGAGGAATGGCTCTGTGGAATCAGAAGGGCCGAGACAGGCTTATGGCCAAGCAGTGAGTTTGGCCCCAGCTGGCTGCCGGCTTGGGGAACCGCTGCCACACGGGCAGGCCCTTCCGGCGACGGGTCCCAGCATCATCTCTGGAGTTGGGAGGGCCTGTCCTTCCTAGTGCCCAGGCCACAGCTCTGAGGAGAAATCCACGATGGAGGTCACGTGTGAGGCCCTCGGCCTGAGGGCACTGGTGCCACGCCGAGGGGGACTGGAAGGCTGGCTCGGCTTGCCTGCTTTGTCCAAAGGAGGCTGTCCAACCAGCCCAACAGACCACCTGGGCCAGGTCCCTTTCAAGTGGACAAGATCTGGGGGAAAGGGCCCTGGGGCCTGCGGCCAAGTCTCCTGGGGCGTGTGCTGGGCCCCCTCAAAGGAGGAAGCAACCCGGCAATCTGTGTGCCAGACCTTAGATCTGGCAGCATGACACACCCAGCTCCCTTCCCTGCCCAACTCAAGCCTGCCTCCATTGACTCCACGGAGGACGATGGTATTGGCAGTGCGAGCGGAGATAGTCGTTAGAGACTTCACTTGGAGTTGTAGTCAAAGAGCATCACATAAGAGCACTGAGCTTGGGCTCTGCCATTTAACCACTTTGTGCAGAGTCCTGTGACTCTTTGGCTCCCCTCCTGGCTCCCTCCATAGTTGGCATTGTCTGCACGGAGGAGCCCAGCTCGTTACAATCGAATTGTTGAAGTCTCTAGAAGCCTGCTGAAGGATAAGACTGGCCAGAAAGGACATCAGCAAGCAGTGTGCTCCAAAAGTGGGTGGCAGAATCACTCAGAAGAAGAAAAAAACCTTTCCGTTTAACCTGTATTCTCTTTATCTTCTGTCCCTTTCTTTTCCTTTCCTTGGATGGCACAAAGCCTGTCCACCCTCATGGTGGTTGTTTTTCTCCTCAGAGCCCCAGGACAGAGCTGTATCTCTTAGTTGTAGGTCAACCCATGGGGGTTCTTTTCCTGGAGTCCCACGGCAGTTTATTCATATCTTTCATTCAAATTATTACTGTAGTGTAATTTATCTGTTTAGACACATCTGTCTTCCTTGCAGACCCCCAACATTGCAAGACCTTTGGGCACATGGTAGATACTTAAGGACTTGAGTGAATCAGTGAAGATCTTTTGTTGAATAAGATCTACATAAATACAATACCTACTCAGCACACAAATGCAAGCACTTGAGAGAGAGTTTGGTGTCTGCTGAAGCAGGCTGTGGACCAGTTTAGGGGCTCAGTGCCAAAGTGACCCAATTGATTTAGAACAAAGGAAGGAGATAATTAACTTCAATTTCACAATTCATGGAGAACAGGAGCAGGCTATCTAGGTGTGACTCAGGACTTGATCATTCTTGTTGCATCTTTGGAAAACCCAGTCCTTTTTCTTTCTATGGAAATGTGACTGGCCAAGAGAGTGAACGGAGGACTGGCTTTTAGAAAGGCAATTTTGTCACAGGAAGTCCGGAAGGAAAAATATGGAAGGAGAGCTGCTAGAAACATGGCAGAAACGTTTTGTGTAGAAACTATAAAATTTGGGTTTACATGCTGGCGGATGAATTGTAACCCAACATTTCTCTATTATAGATTCGAGCAGCTTTCAAATATCTAGGTATACAAAAGGATTAGAAAGGAAATTAGATCCAACTGAAAGGAATTCAGGATGGAACAATGAAATGAAGCTGAAGTAAACCAGAGCACTGAAAAGTGTTTCAGTAAGACCTGCAGTTTCTAAAGGCAATCGGCAATGTATCCATCAGGTTTAAAGTAGAAAGGGAAATGGGAACAACTCTCTATCATCTCATGTCCAGGAGATGAAAAGCAACAGTCTCTCAGAGAAGAAAATTATTACTTTCCAACCGGTCGAACCAGCCACCTGGGCCAGGCCCCTTTCAAGTGGACGAGTTCCGGAGGAGAGAACCCCAGGGCCTGCCGCCAAGTCTCCTGGGGCGTGTGCTGGGCCCCCTGAGAGGAGGAAGCAGCCTGGCAACCTGTGTGCCAGACCTGAGATCTGGCGGCCTCCCACACCCGGTTCCCTGTCCTGCTGCATCCTCCCAAGGGAGGACGATGGACTTGGCAGTGGCAAGTGGAGTGGGGCTGGCTGTGAATCTTTCCTGGGATGCTCCGGGAGAGGGCGTCGGGGGATGGGCTGCCCCTGGCCAGGTCTGAGGCACTGAACCAGCTCAGGGCTGTCAGCGGCAGCGGAGACGGAGAGAGAAACCCCTCCACCTCTTCCCTTAAGGTTCTTATGGCTGGCCAAATCCTTAACAAGACAGGTTAGCTGGAGAAAATAATACCCAGCTTAAGAACACGTGTACATGGGGGAAACTGCATCTCTCAACACAATGGCAGAGATTCTCCTCCTATCTTCAGCTACAGACAAAGAAGAATGTTGGGGTTGGGGTTTGGGCATGTGAGACTGGCAGAAGACAATTCTCATGGAGAGGGACATGTAGAAGATTGTCTGAACCGTTTCCCCTGCACTGGGGTCAGCTCCGGATGGGATGGCATGGAGGTGACCATGAAGGGGCCTCTCTGTGGTGTGGCTGAAAACACTACTGCTAAACCTACTCCGCCAGTAGCTGTTAGGAACACCTTCTTTTGAGAGTTTCAACATTTCAACACACCTCGGAAAGAAGCTTTACCAAATCCATTCAATGAAAGTATACCGTGAAGAAGACCTCTTCTTGTACCTGCTTAGGATTATGTTCATGAATGACTTTAAAGGCACTGCATTTCAGTCTGCATTTAGGGTATCATTAGCATATCATGATGAACACTATTGCTTAACACAGGTTGCCAATATCTGTTAGTAACATCTTCATATGAGAGGTTTTAAATTTTCAGTACAGCTGGAGAGAGTATCTATAACATCCATGAAATGAGAGTTCAGTGTGGAGAAAATCTCTTGGTTGTATCTGTATAGGAGCATCCTGAAAATTGCCTTTTCCACCATTGCAGTTAACGACCTTCACTTAGGAATTCGCTCCCAGGTAAGGCAAGAAAGATCTTGCTGAACTCAGATGGCAAGTGGCTTTCAGCAGATCTGCCTCTGCGAGCTTTTAAACTTTCCACTGCAGCTGGGACAGAATATCTATACCATACATTCCATGTAAGTACTCTGTGGAGGAACATACGTCCTTTTAGACATTTAAGATCATCTTACAAAGTGCCTTTTCATCTCTGAAGTTCATTGCCTGCACTCAGGTCTCCTCCACAACGTAAAGACAAAACACCACTGTAAACCTATTTTGCCAGTTGCTGCTAGGAGCACATTCCTATGAGATGTTAAAATTGTCACCACAAAAGGGGAAGAAACTCTATCACATCCATTCAACGAAAGTACCGTGTGAAGAATATCTTTACTTGTCGCTGTTTAGAATCATATTCATGAGTGACATTAAAAACATTGTAGTTCAGTCTACCTTCAGGGTCTCACTAGCATATCATTATCAACACTATTGTTTACCACAGGTAGCAAATATCTGTTGGGAATACCTTCATATGTGAGGTTTTAAAATTTCAGTACAGATGGGAGTATCTATAACATCTATAAAATGAAAGCTCATTGTAGAGAAAATTTCTTGCTAATATCAGTATAGGACTATCCTGAAAATTTCCTTTCCATCCTTGCAGTTAACAACATTCACTTAGTAATTCTCTCCCCATTTAATGAAAGAAAGACCTTGCTGAACTCAGATTGCAAGTAGCTTTCTGCAGGATCTGCCTCTGAGAGCTTTTAAACTTTCCACCACAGTTGGGACACAATATCCATAACATCCAGTACATGAACGTACGCTGTGCAGAAAAATTCTTCCTTGTAGATTTTTGGATGATGTGGTTCAGTACCTTTTCCTCTTTGCCGTTCATTGCCTGCACTGAGGCTGTCTTCCCAATAGAATGACAAAACACCACTAAGCAACCAAGTTTGCCAGTAGCTTTCAGGATCATCTTACTAGGAGAGCTATCACTACCGGTGGTGCAGATTATCCTTACCATCCATTCAATGACAGTTGACTCTTGAAAGAAACTCCTCCTTGTAGCTGTTTAGGATCATCTTGAGAATTTGAATACACTGCAGTTCAAACTACATTCAGGGTCTCACCGGCATTTCATGACGAACATTTTTGTTCAACACAGGTACCCAATAAGTGTAAGTAACATCTTCATATGAGAGGTTGTAAAATTACAGTACACTTGGGAGATAGTATCTATAGCATCTGTAAAAGGAAAGGTCAGTCTGGAGCAAAACTCTTGCTTGCATCTGTAGAAGACTATCCTGAAAATTGCCTCTCACAACATTGCTGTTAATGACTTTTACTTAAGAATTTTCTCCCTGGGGCCTGCCTGATGACACAAATGGTTTCGTGTGCACTCTCCACTTTGGTGTCCTGGGGTTTTCAGTTTCCCATCCCTGGGCACGCAACAACGCACAGCTTGCCAGGACATGCTGTGGTGGCGTCCCATATAAAGTAGAGGAAGATGGGCACAGATGTTATCTCAGGGCCAATCTTCCTCAGCAAAAAAGAGGAGGATCAGCATCGGATGTTGCCTCAGGGCTGAACTTCCTCACAAAAAAAAAAAGAGAATTCTCTCCCATGTAATGCCAACAAGTTCTTGCTTAACTCTGCTTGCAAGTACGTTTAAGGAGCATGTACCCCTGAGAGCTTTTAAACTTTAAACTGCAGCTGGGAGAGAATATCTATTGTATCCATCTAATGAACATACTCTGTGGAGAAAAACATTTCCATTTAGTTTTTGAGGGTCATAATGGAAAGTGCCTTTTCTTCCTTTTGGTTCCTTGCCTGCACTGAGGCTGCCTTCTCAATGGAAAGACAAAATACCACTGCTCAGGCACTTTTGCCAGTAACAACCAAGGAAATGACTTCCTGCCCTCTCTCTCTTCCTTCCAACAAATGAGATCCACCTTCCTTAACCAGGTTGGGGACATATTTCCATTTCAGGCCTTGAGAAGGAATATCACATTCCTTTGAGGAGGCAATTTCTCATCCCGGGTTCTAAGTAGAGCTCTAGGAACAAGTTAGTAATTGAATTTCAATGATTACTGGAACTTAGCTGAACTATGTATAACACCAATTGTTGGAAATAACTTCATGCCCACTATCTCTTCCTTCCATCTCGTAAAGATCAGAAACCTAAAACAGGTATATAACAGAATGCATTTTCAGGCCTTGAGATTGAATCTCATATTCCATTGAGAGGGCACTTTTTGACCCAGGCTTGTTAGCAAATGTCTAGAAATGACTTTGTATATGAGTGGCAATCATCACTACAGCTGAGCTCATCTGTATAAAATATCCATCCCTGGAAGTGTCTTTGTGCTCACTTGCTCTTCCTTTCAGCTAGAGAAAATCACCTTCCTAAACCAGGTTTAGAACATAATGCTATTTTGGTCATTGAGAGCAAATCTCACATTTCTTTGTGAAGACACTTACTGATAACTTCTTGTAAGTAGATGTCTAGGAACAAGTTTATATTGGAGCATCAATCAGTACTACAACTGAGTAAAATGATTTATAATACCCATTCCACGAAATAATTTCATGTAAAAACTCTCTTCCTTCTAGCACTAAGCATCACTAAACTAAACCAGTTTTGGACCATATTGCCTTGTTGGGCCCTGAGAAGGATTCTCGCATTCCTTTGAGAAGGCACTTTCTGATCCCAAAGTGGAGGTAGATGTCTAGGAACAAGTTTGTATATGAGTGGCAAGCGTTACTACAGCTAAGCTAAGCTGTGTATAATACCCATTCCTGAAAATAACTTTGTGCCTCATCTCTCTTCCTTCCAACTCATAAGGATCACAAAGCTAAACCAGGTGTGGAACATATTGCCATGTCACTCCTTGAGATGGAATCTCATATTCCTTTGAGAAGGCACATTCTGATCCTGCCCAGAATGTTGAAGTCTAGGAATAAGTATGTATATGTGTGTTAATCATTACTAGATTACTAGCTCAACTGTCTATAGCAACCATTCCTGGTAATACTTTTTGCCTCATCTCTCCTGCTTCAATCTCATAAGGATCACAAATATAAACCAGGTTTCATGCATCATACCATGCCATTTCAGGCCTTGAGAATGAATCTCACACTACTTTGAAGGCAATTTCTGATCCCTGCTTCTAAGTAGATGTCCAGGACAAGATTCCATATAAGTGGCAATCGTTACTACAACTGAACTATTCTTTGAATAACACCCAATCCTGAAAATAACTTAATGCCAAATCTATCTTCCTTCCAGCTCGTAATGAAGACCTTCCTCAACCAAGTTGGGAATATATTGCCATTTCAGACCTTGAGAAGAAATCTCACATTCCTTTGAGACAGCAGTTTCTGATCACAGCCTGCATGTAGACGTCTAGGATCAAGTTTGTATGTGACTGGCAATCACTAATAGAGCTGTGCTTCTCTCTTCCTTCCATCTCGTAAAGATCACAAACCTCAATCAGGTTTGGAACATAATGCCATTTCAGGCCCTTGAGAACAAATCTCACACTCCTTTGAGAAAGCACTTTCTGATCCCGGCTTGTAAGTAAAAGTCTAGTAACGAGTTTCTAAATGCATGGCAATCATTACTACAGCTGAGCTAAAATATGTATAAGAACCATTCCTCAAAATAACTTCCTACCCTATCTCTCTTCCTTCCAGCTCTAAAGGATTACATTCCTAAGCAATGTTTTGAATGTAATACCATGTCTGGCCTTGAGAAGGATTCTCACGTTACCTTGAGAATGAACTTTCTGATCCCAGCTTCTAAGTAGATCCCTAGAAACAAGTTTGTATATGAGTGGAATCATTACTACAACTGAGCTGAACTATGAATAACACCTATTCCTGAAAATAACTTCGTGCCGATCTCTCTTCCTTCCAGATCATAAGGCCCACCTTCCTCAACCACGTTTGGAACATATTGCCATTTCCGGCCTTGAGAAGGAATCTCATATTCCTTTAAGAAGGCACTTTCTGATCACTGCTTCTAAGTATATGTCCAGGAACAAGCTTCTATATAAGTGGCAATCGTTAGTACAACTGAGCTATTCTATGAATAACATCATTTCCTGGAAAAAAACCTCATGCTCAATCTCTCTTACTTCCAGCTCGTAAGTACGACCTTCCTCGACCAAGTTTGGAACATATTGCTGTTTCAGACCTTCAGAAGGAATTTCACATTTCTTTGAGAAGTTGTTCTCTGATCCTGGGGTTATGTAGATGTCTAGGAACAAGTTTGTATATGAGTGGCAATCATTACTACACCTGAGTTAATCTATGTAGAAAACTCATTCATGGAAATGTCATTGTGCCCAATCTCTCTTCCTTCCATCTAGTAAAGATCACAAACCTAAACCAGGTTTGGGACATATTGTGATTTTGGGCCCTGAGAAGGAAAGTCACATTCCTTTGCGAAGGCCCTTTGTGTTCCTGACCTGTATGTAGGGAACTTGTTCTGTGACCAAGTTTGCATATGAGTGGCAATCATGATGACAGGAGCTAAAGTATGTATAACAGCCATTCCTGGAAATCACTTTGTGCCTAATCTCTCTTCCTTTATTTCATCAGGATCAGCCTGCTAAACCATTGTTTGAACATCATGGTATTTTGGGCCTTGAGAAGTAACCTCATAGGGTCCAGCCCCATGGCGTAGTGGTTAAGTGTGCACCCTCTGTTGCTGGTGGCCCGCGTTCAGATATCGGGCACACACCGACACACAGTTTGTCAGGCCATGCTGTGGTGGCATCCCACATAAAGTGGAGGAAGATTGGGAAGGATGTTAGGTCTGGGCCAGACTTCCTCAGCAAATAGAGGAGGATTGGCATGGACATTAGCTCAGGGCTGAACTTACAAAGAAAAAAGAGAAGGAACCTCATATTCCTTTCAGAAGGAACCTTCTTATCCTGGCTTCTAAGTAGAAGTGTAAGAACAAGTTTTGTTTGGCAATCATTACTATAGCTGTGCTAAACTGTGACTAACAGCCATTCCTGGAAATAACTTCATGCCCAAACTATCTTCATTCTCGCTCGTAAGGACCACCTTAGTCAACCAGGTTTGGAACATAGTGCCCTCTCAGGCCTTTAGAAGGAATCTCACATTCTTTTGAGAACACACTCTCTGATACCAGCTTCTAAGTAGATATCTAGGAACAAGTTGGTATAGGCGTGACTGTCATTACTACAGCTGACAAACTTGGTATAACACCCATTCCTGGAAATCACTTTGTGCCTAGTCTCTCTTCTTTCCATCTCGTAAGGATCACAAACCTAAACCTGATTTGGACCATAATGCCATTTCAGTCTTTAAGAAGGAGTCTCACATTGCTTTAGAAGGAAAGTTCTGAACCTGGCTTTTACGTAGATGTCTAGGAACAAGTTTGTATATGATTGGCAATCATTACTACAGTTGAGGTGAACTTCACATAACACCCATTCCTGGAAGTAACTTTGTGCCTAATCTCTCTTCCTTCCATCTCATAAAGATCACAAACCTAAACCAGATTTCAAACATACTGTCATTTTGCACCTGGACAACAAAACTCACATTCCCTTGAGAAGGGTCTAAGTAGACGTCTAGGAAAACGGTGCTATATGAGTTTCAATCATTAGTAGAGGTGAGATTTATTTTGTATAACACCCATTCCCGGAAATAACTTTGTGCCTTATCTCGCTTCCTTCAATCACGTAAGGGTCACAACCTAAAACGAGGTTTGGTAAATAATGTCAATTCGGCCATTGAGAACAAATCTCACATTTCTTTGAGATGGCAATTTCTGATCCTGGCTTGTAAGTAAATGTCTAGGAGCAAGATTGAATATGAGTGGCAATCATTACTACAGCATAGATGAAATATATATCACCTATTCTTGAAAATAACTTGGTGCCCAATCTCTCTTCCTTCCAGCTTGTAAGCATCACCAACCTAAATGTTTTGGAACATATTGGCATTCGGACCCTGAGAAGGTATCTCACATTCCTATGAGAAGGCACTTTCTAATCCCAGCCTATATGTACATATGCAGGAACAAGTTTGTAAATGAGTGACAATCATTATTAAAGCGGAGTTAAAAGGTGTATAACACCTAATCCCTGAAACAATTTTGTGCATAATCTCTCTTCCTCCCCTGTTGTAAGGATCACTTTGATCACCCAGGAACATAATTTGGAAAATAATGCCATTTCTGGACCTGAGAATTACTCTTAAATTCCTTTGAGAAGGAAATTTCTGATGCAGGCTTCTAAGTAGAAGTCCATGAGCAAGATTGTATATGAGTGGCAATCTTCCTACGGCTCAGCAAAAGTATGTGCAATGCCCATTCCTGGAAATAAATTTGTGCCTAACCTCTCTTCTTTCCAGCTTGTAATGGTGAGAAACGTGAACCCGGTTTGGTGCATAATGCCATTTTGTACCCTGAGAACGAATCTCATACTCCTTTGATAAGGCACTTTCTGAAACCCCTTGTAAGTAACAGTCTAGGAACGAGTAGCTATATGAGTGGTAATCGTTAGTACAACTGAGCTAACCTATGTATAGCACCTGTTTATGGACATGACGTCATGCCCAATCTCCCTTCCTTCCAGCTGCTACAGATCTCCTTCCAAATGCAGGCTTGTAAACAGGGCCGTGTAGGGCCTTGAGGCAGGATCACTCTCAAATGCCTTGGAGAACACAATTTCTTTTCCAGGTTTGAATGTAGACGGTATGAAACACCTTGGTATCTGAGAGACATTCATTACTACAGCTGAGTTGAACTATGTATTACAACCATTCCTGATAGTAACTTCATGCCCAATCTGTCTTCCTTCCGGCTCCCAAGGATCGCCTTCCCAAAGCAAGTTTTGCACAGGGCCATGTAGGGCCTTGAGAGACAATCTCATCCACATGATTTAGAGAAAGCACTTTCTTATCCTGGTTTGTATTTAGATAGTAAGAGACATCTTTGTACCTGAGTGGCAATCACTACTACAACTCTGATAAACTATGTATAGCACCCATTCCCTGGAAGTAACTTCATGCCCCATCTCTTTTCATTCCCACTCCTAAAGATCACCTTCCCAAAAAGGTTTTGCACAGGTCCACATAGCACCTTCAGAGAGAATCTCACTCACTTGCCTTAGACCGGGCACTTTCTTATCCTGGACAGTAAGCAGATGTTATGAAACATCTTTCTATCTTTATGGCAATCACTACTAGAGCTGAGTGAAACAATGGATACCAGCCATTCCTGGAAGTAACTTCATGCCCAATCTCCTTTCCTTCCAGCTCCTAAGGATGGCCTTCCCAAAGAAAGTTGTGCACAGCACCATGTAGGGCCTTGAGACAGAATCTCAGTCAAATTCCTTAGAGAAGGCACTTTCTTATCCTGGCTTTGTGAGAAGATGGTAAGAAACATCTTGGTATCTGAGGGGCAATCACTACTACAGCTGAGTTAAACTATGGCTAACATCCATTCCTGGAAGTACCTTCATGCCCCATCTCCCTTCCTTCCACCTGCTAATGATCACCATCCGAAAGGAGGTTTGGAAACAGGGCCGTGGAGTTCCTAGGGACAGGAACACTCTCAAATTCCTTACAGAACACACTTTCTTCTCTCGGTTTGTAAGTTGACAGAAAGAAACATCTTTGTATCCAAGTGTGAATCATTACTAGCTTTTGGGTTAAGGTTCGTGTTAGAGTTTGGGTTAGGGATCGGGTTATGTTTAGGGTCAGGATTAGGGTTCGGGTTCGGGTTAGGGTTAAGGTTAGGCTTAGGGTTCAGGTTAGGGTTTGTGTACTGGCTTGGTTTAAGTTTAGGGTTAGGGTTGGGGTTAGGGCTAGGGACAGGGTTAGGTTCAGGCTTAGGTGTAGGGTTAGCTTTCGGGATCGGGTTCGTGTTAGGGTTATGGTTGAGTTCTGCTTAGGGTTAGGGTCTGGGTTCACGTTAAATTTCAGGCTGGTTTATGGCTAGGGTTACATTTAGGATTGGGGTTAATGTTAGGCTTAGGATTCTGGTTAGTGTTAGGGTCGGGTTAGGCTTTGGGTGAGGGTTAGATTTAGGGTTCGGGATTGAGTTATGGTTAGGCTTAGGGTAAATGTTACTGTTTGCTTAGAATTAGGGCTATCGTTGCCTTCCCATTAGGGTTAACGTTCGGGTTATTGTTAGGGTTAGGGTTATGGTTCCGGTTAGGGGTTAGTGTTAGGGTTAGGGTTGGGGTTAGGGTTAGGGTTAGGGTTCTGGTTAGGGTTGGAGTTGGGGTTCGTGTAAGCTTTTGTTTTAGGTTTAGGGTTAGAGTTAGCCCTCAGGTCAGTGGTCGGGTTAGCTTTAGTTTAAGGTTTGTGCTAGGGTTCAGCTTAGGGTTAGGGTTAGGTTTAGTGGTCTGGTTAGTGTTAGAGTTAGAGTTAGTGTTAGGGTTAGTGTCAGTGTTAGGATCGGGTCCGTCTTCAGGTTAGGGTTAATGTTAGGTGTCGGTTTAGGGTACGAGTTAGGGTTAGGGTTAGTGTTAGGATTAGGGTTAGGTTTAGGGCTATGGTTGGGTTCGTGTTTGGGTTAGGGATAGGGTTCGGGTTATGGTTAGGGGTCAAGTTCGGGTTTGGATTAGATTTAGCATGAGTGTTCACGTTAGGGCAAGCGTTCGGGTTCTGGTTAATGTTAGCATTAGGGTTAGGTTTCAGGTTAAGATTAGCGTTAGGTTTAGGGTTAATGTTAAGTTTAGACTTAGGTTTAGTATTATGGTTCGATTTCGGGTTAGAGTTAGGGTTAGGATTCATGTTAGGGTAAGGGCTATGGTTTGGGTTAGCATTAAGTTTAGTTTTAGTGTTAGTATTTGGATTAGGGTTATGGTTATGTTTCAGGTTTGGTTTAGGGTTAGCTTTAGCGTTAGGGTTCACAATAGGTTTAGGATTGTGGTTGCCTTCAGTTTAGGGTTGGAGTTGTGTTATGTATAGGGTTATGTTTAGTGTTCAGATTAATGTTACGATTAGGTTTCAGTTTCGGTTTAGGATTAACCTTAGCTTTAGGGTTTGGGTTAGTGCTAGGGTTAGGGGTAGGGTTGGATTCGGGTTAGGGTTAGGGTTAGAATTAGAGCTGGATTTAGGGTTATGGTTCGGTGTAGTGTTAGGTTTAAGGTTAGGTCAAAGGTTGGGGTTAGGGTTAGGATTGGGTTTAGTGTTAGAGTTAGTGTTCAGGTTAGTGTTAGGGTTAGGGTTCAGCTTCAAGATCACGTTAGGGTTAGGGTTAGTGTCGAGCTAGGAGTCACGTTAGGGTTAGGGTTACGGTTCAGGTTATGGTTTCTGATAATGTTAGGGTTAATATTCGTGTTAGGATAATGGTTAGCTTTAGGGTTGGGTTCATGTTAGGGTTAGATATGGGGTTCAGGTTAGGTTTAGATTTCAACTTCTTGTTCGGGTTAGTGTTACGTTTCGGGTTATGTTTAGGGTTTGGATTAGGGTTACAGTTATTGTTAGTGTTACATTTAGGGAGTGGTTAGTGTTCGGATTAGGGTTAGGGTTAGGGTTCGGGTTCTGGATAGTGTTAGGGTTTCGTTTATTGTCGGGTTCGGCTTCGTGTCAGGGTTAGGTTTTGAGTTCTGTTTAGTTAATGGTTAGGGTGAGTGTTAGGGTTAGACTTTGGCTTCGGGTTACTATTAGGGTTGGGGTTGGGGTTAGGATTAGGCTTCGGTTTAGTGCTAGGGTTAGGGTTAGGGTTGGTTTGGGTTAGCGTTAGAGATTGTTATGGTTAGGGGTAGGACTGGGTTAGGGTTAGGGTTCGGGTTTGGGTTAGGATTAGGGTTAGTGTTAGAGTTTGGGTTAGGGTTAGGCTTCGGGTTAGCGCTAGGGTTAAGGTTAGGGTTGGGTTGGGTTACAGATAGCATTAGGGTTCAAGTTTAGGTTAGGGATAGGGTTCGTTTAGGGTTATGGTTCGGGTTAGTGTTAGGGTTGCTGTTAGAGTTCGAGTTATGGTTAGGCTTAGGGTTAGGGTTAGGTTTACTCTTAGGTTTTGGTTGGGTTAGGGTTTGGGTTGGGGTTTGGGTTAGTGTTTGTGTCATGGTTAGTTTGGTTAGGGTTAGGGATAGCGATAGTGTTAAGTTTAGTGTTAGTGCTAGAGTTCGGTTTAGGTTTGGTTTTGGGTTAAGGTTAGGGTTCGGATTAGGTATATGTTTAGTGTTAAGTTTAGGTTTCGGGTGAGGATTAAGCTTAGGGTTAAGGTTACAGTTAGGGTTAGTGTTAGGGTTAGGGTACAGGTTAGGTTTAGAGTTAGAGTAAGAGTTAGAGTAAGAGTTAGGGTTAGTTTTATGATTCAACTTCAGGTTAGGGTTTTGATTAGGTTTCGTGTTAGGGTAAGCCTTACAGTTTGGGTTAGGGTTAGGTATAAGGTCAAGTTTAGTTTTAGGGTTAGTGTTTGGATTAACGTGAGGGTTCCATTAGGTTAGGGATTGGTTATGGTTAGGGTTAGGTTCGGGTTATGCTTCAGGTTAGGATTAGGGTTAGGGTACAGGTTAAGTTTAGGGCTAGGGTTAGTGTTCCCGTACGAGTTAGTGTTAGAGTTAGGCCTAGGGTTAGTGTTAGAGTTGGCTGCAGTTGCGGGTTAGGTTTAGGGATATGGTTAATCTTAGGGTTAGGTTTGGGTTATGGTTGGGTTCCGGTTAGGTTTAGGGTTAGGGTTCAGGTTAGGGTTAGGTTTAGGATTAGTGTTAGGTTTCAGGACAGGGTTATGGTTAAGGTTACTGTTAGGGTTACGCTTAGGCTCTGTTTGGGTTACAGTTAGGTTTAAGGTTAAGGGTCAGTTTAGGGTTCTGGTTAGTGTTAGTGTTAGGGTTCAGGTTAGGGTCTGGGTTAGGGTTCAGGTTAGGGTTTAGGGTTTGGGTTGTTGTAAAGCTAGGGTTAGGGGTCTGGTCAGTGTTACGGTCAGGGCCAGCACTGGTTTTCTTTAGGCTTAAAGTTAGTTTTAGGGTTTAGGGTTAGGTTTATTATTAGTGTTACGGTGATTGTTGGGCTAGGGTTGGGGATAGGCTTCGTTTTAGGGATCTAGGAAGTTTTAGGGTTAGAGTTGCCGTTCGGATTAGTGATAGGGTTACTGCTATGGTTTGGGTTATGGTTAGGCTAAGGTTTATGGCTAGGTTTAGGGTTGGGTTAGGGTTAGGGTTAGGGTTAGGGTTAGGGTTTGGGTTAGGGTTAGTGTTAGTTTTCAGGCTAGGGTTAGGGTTAGGGTTAGTTTTAGGGTTACTCTTAAGCTTAGGGTTAGTGTTTGGTTTTGGCTTAGGGTCATGGTTAGGTGTAGGATTAGAGTTAGTGGTCTCATTGGGGTTCTGGTTCCAGTTTGGGTTCGGGATTTGGGTTCGGTTTAGAGTTAGGGTAGGATTAGGCTGCGGGTTAGGGTTAGGGTTAGGGTTCGCGTTAGGATTAGGGTTAGTGTTAGGGTTAGATTTCGGGTTCGGGTTTGGGTTACATTTAATGCTAGGATGGCGTCATGCTTTGGATTACAGTTACCATTTGGTTCAGCTTAAGGTTTGAGTTAGGATTATGCTTAGGGTTAGAGTTCTGGTTAGGTTTAGGGTTAGTGTTCGGGTTAGGGTTTGGTTGGGTTAGAGCTAGTGTTTGCTTTAGGTTTAGGGTTAGTTTTAGGGTTAAGCTAAGGGTTCAGTTTAGAGTTATGTTAGAGTTAGGGTTCGGATTCGCGTTAGTAATTGGGTTCAAATGTGGTTTAGGGTTAGGTTTTGGGTTAGGGTTTGGGTTAGATTTAGGGTACCGGTTAGGGTTAGGGTTATGGTGTGGGTTAGTGTTAGGGTTAGGGTTTGGGTTAGGGTTTGAGTTAGGGTTAGCTTTAGTGTTAGGGTTCAGGTGGGTTAGGGTTAGCATTCTTGTTAGGGTTATTGGTAGGTAGAGTTTTAGGGTTAGGTTTGGGGTTAGGGTAAGGGTTCATGTTAAGTATACTGTTAGGATTAAGGTTAGCTTTCATGTTAGGATTAAGGTTGAGTTAGATTAATGATTAGGATTAGGGTTATGGTTTAGGTTAGGATTAGGGATAGGGTGAGTGTTAAGGTTAGAGTTCGGTTTCAGGTTACGTTTAGTGTTAGATTCAGGGTTTGGTTTCAGGTTAGGGCTAGGATTGGGTTCACGTTAGGGTTCTGGTTAGGCTTATGGTTTTGCTTAGGTTTAGGTTTAGTTTTATAGTTAGTGTTCATATTTGGGTTAGGGTTAGGGTTCGGGTTCGGGATCCAGGTAGAGTTAGGGTTACAGTTAGGCTTCTTGTTAGTGTTAGCTCTAGGGTTCAGGTTAGGTTTAGCGTTCCGATTAGGTTTAGGGTTAATGTTATGGTTAGGTTTATGACTCAGTTTATGCATAAGTTAATGATTCATGTTAATGTTATGGTTAGTGTTAGGGTTAGGGTTAGGGTTGGGATTAAGGTTAGGTTTATTGTTGGTGTTATGTTTCTGGTTAGGGTTAGGGTTAGGATTCAGCTACATGTTAGGTTAGTGTTCGGATTCAGTTTAGGGTTAGGGTTATGATCAGGTTAGGGTTAAGGTTAGTGTTACTGTTGAGGTTAGAGTTAGCATTAGGGTTCTGTTTAGGGCGAGGCATTACTATTCTAGTTAGTGTTAGTGTTAGGGTTAGGATTCAGTTGCAGTTTACAGTTAGGATTGCATTCGGGTTAGGTATTAGGGACAGGCTTAGTGTTCCGGTTAGCTTTATGGTTTGGGTTAGGTTTCCATTTCAATTTAGAGTTGGCATTCAGGCTCTAGTTAAGGTTAGGGTTAGGTTTTCAGTACCATTTAGACTTAGCATTCAGGCACGGGTTAGCATTACTGTTCTGTTTACGCCATGGGTGAGGGTTCTGGTAAAGGTTAGGGTTATCGCTAGAGGTCGGTTCAGTTTGGGGTTACAGGTAGGCCGGGTCAGTGTTAGCTTTAGGCTATGTTTTGGATTCTGTTTAGGGTTAGGGTTAGGTTTCAGGCTCAGTTTAGATTTAGGGGTTTTTTTTGAGTTAGTGTTGTATTTAGGGTTAGGGTTCAGTTTAGGCTTAGTATTATCATGTGGGTTAGTGTTAGGTTTAGAGTTAGGGTTAGGGTTTGAGTTATGGATAGGGTTTGGGTTCGGAGTTTGGTTACGGTTAATGTTAGAATTAACCCTAACCTTGGGCACTTAGATGGCCCGGGCTTCACTAATCCAGAGAGGAGGCTGGGACTTGTCACCTGAAGGGCACACCAAGGGTGGCCCCAGATCCTTAGGCCTCCGTCCTGCTGTGGCCAAACTCAGTGCCTTGCCATATGTCTGTCTCCGCACTTGTGACTCTACAGATGCTTTCCACTACCTGACTGGAATTGAAAAGTGTGTGGGGGGGTGGTGATGACACGGTTTGGTCATTCTGGGAAGAAATGAGGCCCAGGACGAAGAAGCTGGCTGAGGCAGAGCCTTGACCTCGCACCCCAGTCCGCCTTGGCAGCCAGGGCCAGACTACCACTTCCAAAGAAGGGAAGTGGCTGGTGAGCTGAGTGGGTGTGGGGTGATAGGAGGGAGACAACAGCTGAAGCTAAGTCAAGAAGTGCAGCGTTCCTTCTTCTCCTGCACGTGGCAGGTGTGAGAGAGTGCCCCAGTTGGTCAGAGACCAGCAGGCTGGTGAAGCGTTCAATGAGGACCCCCGAGGCCTGGTGGCCGTGCCTGTGCCATTGACCTGACACATTGAACCCAAGTCTGCAGGGCTCCCTGAGCGGCCAGAGAAAGATGGGCCCATGAGAGAGGTAGGCAAGGTGGGTAGGTGGAGTCCACATCTCTCCTCAGGTCCCTGAGGGAGAAAGAGAGAGACACAGAGAAACAGAGAGAGAGAGAGATCTCTGAACTATGAGTCACTGCCTCCACCAGTGGTGCCAACTCACACACCATCCCACTTCCCCCTGTCACCCCCATGTCCAACCCTGGGCCAGCCCCACCACAGAGATGTTGGTTCCTTGTCATTTCCATGCTGTGCCTTCGGGACCTGATGCCAGAACAGGGGAAAACTTTCAAACAAATATTTCCATGTCCCTATCCATGAGAATGGTCTTCTTCCCCTCTCAAATCTGAAAACCTCACCCCCAACATCCTCCTTTGTCTTGAACTGAAGATAGTATTGAAGAGGAGAATTCTGCCATTGTGTTGAGAGACTCAGTTTCCTTGTTTCTCCCATCTACCCATGTTATTAAGCTTGAGGTTATTTTCTCCAGCTAACCTGTCCTGTTAATGATTTGGCCAGCCAAAAGAAATTTAAGGGAAAGTGTGGAAGGGGGTTCTCTCTCTGCCGCTGATTCCCTGA
This sequence comes from Diceros bicornis minor, assembly GCF_020826845.1. Taxonomy (NCBI): domain Eukaryota; kingdom Metazoa; phylum Chordata; class Mammalia; order Perissodactyla; family Rhinocerotidae; genus Diceros; species Diceros bicornis. The sequence continues at coordinate 3,140,243 of NW_026690866.1, forward strand.
GCTGAGTCCCTCCTTCAGAGTTGGCCAGGGACAGCCAATACCCAGAGGCCATCTTCCGGGGCATCCCAGGAAAGGCTCACTGCCAGCCCCCACTCTCACACCACTGTCAAGTCCATTGTCCTCCCTCGGGATGCCTGGGCAGTTCACGGACCCGGGCGTGGCAGGCAGAGATAGATCTCAGGTCTGACACACTGGTTGCAAGGCAGCTCCACTTCTGACAGTGTCCAGCACACACCCCAGAAAACTTGGCAGCAGGCTCCAGGGATCTTTCCTCCAGAACATGTCCCCTTGGAAGGGGCCTGGCCGAGAAGTATGGGCCGGCCGGCCAGCCGACTGACTTAGGACAAAGCAAGCGAGCCGAGCCATCCTTCCAGTTGCCCTGGGCTTGGCACTGGCCACCTCAGGAAGAGGGCCTCGCTGGTGCCCTTCATCGTGGATTTCTCCCCAGAGCCATGTCCTGGGCACTAGAAAGGCCAGGCCCTCCCGACTCCAAAGAAGAGGCTGGGAACTGTTGCCAGAAGGGCTTTCCCAGTGTGGCCCCGGCTCCCTGTGCCTGCGGCCTGCTGGGGCCACACTCACTGCTTTGCCATATGCCTGTTTCAGTTCTTCTGACTCCACAGAGGCTCTCCTCCACTTGGCTGGAGTCGACAAGTGCAGGCGTAGGGTGAGGCCATGGTTTTGTTTTTCTAGGAAGAAATGAGGCCCAGCATGAAGCATCTGGGCCAGGCAGAGCCTTGACCTCGCACCCCAGTCCCCCTTTCGCTAACAGGGCCAGACCACCACTTCTAAAGAAGGGAAGCATCCAGCGAGCTGAGTGAAAGTGATTGGATGGGAGGGAGACAACAGCTGAAAACTAGTCAAGAGTGGCGGTGTTCCTTCTTCCCCTTCACCTGGCTGACGCAAAAGAGTGCCCCACCTGGTCTGAGCCTCACGGGTGGGCGTGGCCTTCACTGTGAACCCCTAACGCCCGACGGCTGTGCATGCGCCCTTGGCCTGAGTGGTTGAAATCAAGCCGCAAGTCTCCCGGAGGTGCCAGACAAAGAATGGCCCATGGGAGTGGTAGGTGAGGTGGGCAGGGTGTGCCTCCCCCCTCTCCTCAGGTCCTTGACAAAGGGAGACACCGAGAGAGCCAGAGAGATGGAAAGAGAGCGAGATCCCTGACCTCTCTATATTTCAGGTTAGAGTTAAGGTTCACTTTAGCTTCAGGGTGTGATCAGGTTATTGTTAGGGTTAGTGTTACCTTTGGAGTTGGGTTTAGGGTTAGCGTTAGGATTAGGGTTCTGGGTAGGGTTAGGGTTTGGGCTTGGTACGGGTTTGTTTTACATGTAGGGTTAGGTTTAGGATTTAGGGTTACAATTAGGGTTAGGATTAGGGTCAGTGATCGGGTTCTGTTTAGTGTTAGAGTTACCATTAGGTTTCAAGTAGAGTTAGGGTTTGTGTTAGGTTTAGTGTTAGTGTTAATTTTCAGGTTAGCGTCAGGGTTAGTGTTTGGTTTCGGTATCGGTTTAGGCTCAGGGTTATGGTCGGGTTAGGCTTCAGGTTAGGGTTCAGGTTAGGTTTATGTTTAGGGTTAGCATTTAGATGAGGGTTGTGATTAGGTTTCAGGTTCGGGAAAGTCTTAGCCTAGCGTTAGGTTTCTTGTTAGGGTTAGGGTTAGGGTTAGGACTAGTTTTAGGTTTAGGGTTCAAGTTAGGTTCAGATTTTGGTTAGATTTAGGGTTAGGTTTTAGTTTCGGATTAGGGTTAGGATTAAATTTAGGGTTCAATTCAGGGTTAGAGTTAGGGCTAGGGCTAGGGTTATGGTTGGGTTTTGATTAGGGTTCGGGTTAGGGTTAGTGTTAGCATTAGGGTTAGAATTATGATTAGAGTTTTGGTTAGGGTTAGGGTTAGCAATAGGGTTCATGTTAGGATAAGGTTTAGTTTTAGTGTTAGGGCTAGTGTTTGAATTAGGTTTAGGGTTAGGATTCGGTTTCAGGATCTGGTTAGAGTTAGGGTTAGATTCGGGCTAGGATTAGGGTTATAGTTAGGATTACATTTCGGGTTAGGGCTGCTGGTAGGGTTAGGGTTAATGTTCGTGTTATGTTTAGGGTTAGGTAACGTCAGGGTTGTTTTCGTGTTAGTGTTAGGGCTGGGTTTCAGGTTCATGTTCCAGATAGATTTAGGGTTATGTTTTCCTTTTGCGTCATGGTTAGGATTAGGGTTACTGTTAAGGTTATGTTAACGTTTAGGGTGAGGTTAGTGTTTGGCTTAGGGTTAGGGTCAGGGTTTGGTTTCTCAATGGGTTTAGCGTTGCGGTTGGGTTAGGGTTTGAGTTTGTGTTAGTATTAGGGAATGTGTTAAGATTGGGTTTAGAGACAAAGTTATGGTTGGGGTTCGGGTTCGGGTTCGGGTTATTTTTAGGGTTTGGGTTAGGTTTAAGCTTAGGTTTAGGGCTAGGTTTAGAGTTAGTTTTGGATTAGGGATAGGGCTGGGTTCAGGTTGGATTTGAGTTTGAGTTAGGGTTAGGTTTAGGATTTGGGTTCAGGTTATGGTTAAGGTTAGTTTTCATGTTAGAGTTAGCATTATGGTTACAGTTAGGGTTCATTTTGGAGTTAACGTTAGGGTTAAGTTTGGGTTCAGGTTAGGGTTATGGTTAGAGTTAATGTTCGGTTTAGGATCACAGTTAGATTGAGGGTAAAGGTTGGGTTCACGTTAGAGTTAGGGTTAGCGTTATGTTTAGTGTTAGGATTAGTGTTTGGTTTACGGTTATGGTTAGTGTTTGGTGTCAGTATCAGATTAGGTTTACTGTTAGGGTTCATGTTAGCATTTGAGTTAGGGTTTGGTTTCGGGTTTGTGTTAGGGTTAGGGTTAATGTTCACCTTAGGGTTAGTTTTAGTTTTAGGGGTAGGGTTGGGTTCTGGTTCGGTTTAAGTGCAAGGTTCGGTTTAGAGTTATGGTTCCAGTTCATGTTCATCTAGGGTTAGGGTTAGGATTAGGGTTACTGTGAGGTTTAGGCTTAGGTTTACTGTGAGGTTTGTCTTCGGGTTAGGGTTAGGTTTAGGTTTTGGGTCAGGATAAGGTTAGGTTTAAGGTTAGCGTCAAATTAGGCTTTAGGTTAGGATTACTTTTGGGGTCCGGGTTAGGGTTTGGGTTAGGGTTAGGCTTATGCTTAGGGCTAGGTTTAGGGTTAGGGTTGGGTTGAGTTAGGGTTACTGTTAGGGTTCATGTTAGGGTTAGGGTTATGTTTAGTCTTAGAGTTAGTATTCAGATTAGGGTTAGAGTTAGCTTTCAGGTTCACGTTAAGGTTAAGATTAGTGGTAGTGTTCTGGTTAGAGTTAGGACTAGGGTTCAGGTTAGAGTTGGTTTCAGGATAGGGTTAGGGTTAGGGTTCGAGTGAAGATTAGGGTTAGTGTTAGTGTTACGGTTAAGGTTGATTTTATGGTTAGGATTAGGGTCAGGGTATGGTTACGGATTCAAGATTGGATTAAAGTTAGGTTTAGGGTAGGGTTAATTTTAGGATTAGGGTTTGTGTTATGGATTGGTTTAGGGGTAGTGTTAAGGTTAGGGTTATCATTAAGGTTTGGGTTAGGGTTAGGATTAGTTGGCTTATGATTAGGGTTAGGCTTCATGTTAGCGTTAGTGTTAGGTTTAGGTTTAGGTTTAGAATTAGTGTTCAGATTAGGGTTAGGTTTTGGGTTCAGGTTAGGGTCGGATTAGCTGTAGGGTTCGTGTTAGGGTAATGGCTAGGTTTCATGTTAGAGTTGGGTTTGGGTTAGGCTTAGGGTTCAGTTGAACGTTATGGTTAGTGTTAGGGTTAGGGTTGTGATTATGCTTAGGATTAGGTTTAGGATTTGGTTTAGTGCTAGTGTTAGGGTTCAGCTTAGGTTTAAGCTTAGAGTGTGGCTTAGTGTTAGGGCTAGTTTTCTGGTTAGGTTTAGGTTTAGGATCATGGTGAGGGTTCAGGTACAGTTTGTGGTTAACGTTAGGTTTCATGTTAGTGTAAAGTTTAGGGTTAGAATTAGGGTTAGGGCTAAGGTTAGTGTTCGGTTTGGGTTCGCTTAGGGTTAGCATTAGGGTTAGGGTTAGGTTTAGGGTTAAGTTTTGGGTTCGGGTACGGGTTAGGCTGAGGGTTACTGCTAGGTTTTGGGTTATGGTTAGGCTTAGAGTTAAGTCTAGGTTTAGTTTTAGGGTTAGGTTGGGTTAGGGTAAGGGTTAAGGTTCTGGTTAGGTTTATGGTTAGTATTAGTGTTAGGTTTCAAGATAGTGTTAGGCTGAGTGTTACTGTTAGGGTTAGAGTTAGGCTTATGTTTGGATTCCAGTTAGGTCTAAGGTTTGTGTTCGGGTTAGGGTTTGTTTGAGGGTTATTGTTAGGGTTAGATTTCAGGTTACAGTTAGGTTTAGGTTTCAGGTTAACGTTAGGGTTGGGGTTGGGGTTAGGGCTAGGGTTATGGGTATGGTTAATGTTAGGGTTAGGGTACGGGCACCAGTTTTATTTAGGGTTAGTGTTAGTGTCAGTGTTTAGGGTTATGGTAGGATTAGGGTTAGTGTTAAGGTTATGATTACAGTTCAGGTTCAGGTTACATTTAGCGTTAGGGTGGGATTATGCTATCGGTTATGGTTACGATTTGGTTTGGGTTAGGGTTAGGCTTAGGGATAGGGTTCATGTTAGGGTTAGGGCTAGTGGTCGGGTTAGGGGTTGGTTGGGTGAGGTCTAGGGTTTGGTTTAGGTTTGGGCTTAGTTCTAGGGTTAGAGTAAGTGCTCAGGTTAGGGTTAGATTAGGATTAGAGATCTGGTTAGGGTTAATATTTGGGTCTGGGTTCAGTTTAGGGTTAGCATTCAGGTTAGTGTTCGGGTTAGGGTTAGGGTACGTGTTAGGCTTAGGGTTATGATGTGGGTTAGTGTTGTGGTTCGTGTCAGTGTTAGGATTCATTTTGGAGTTTGAGTTATGGTTCGTGTTTGCGTCAGGGATACAGTTCTGGTTAGGGTTTGGGTTAGGTTTAGTGTTTGGTTTTGTGTTGGGTTTAGAGTGCGGATTACTGTTAGTTTTAGGGTTTGTGTTAGGGTTAGGGATAGATTTAGTGTTATGTTTAGGGTTAAGGCCATTGCTAATGTTAGTGCTAAGGCTAGGGTTAGTTCTAGAGGTTGGTGAATGTTTATGGTTCGCTCTAGAGCCAGGGTTAGGGTCATGTCTAGGACTGGTTTAGGGTTATGTCTAGAACAAGGAGTAGGCTTGGTGTTACAATTAGGGTTAGGGTTATTGTTGGTTAGGGCTAAGGTTATGGTTAGGGTAAATGTTAGGTTTATGGCCATTGCTAGGGTTAGTGCTAATGTAAGGGTTAGATCTAGGGCTTGGTGAAGTTTCATGCTTCATTCTAGAGCCAGGGTTAGGGTCAGGTCTAGGACTGGTTTAGGGTTAGGTCCAGGGCAAAGAATAAGCTTGGTGTTACAATTAGGGTTAGGCTTATTGTTGGTTACTGCTAAGGTTAGTGTTAGTGTTAGTGTAAGGGTTAGTGCCATTGCTAGGGTTAATGTTAAGGTTAGGGTTATGGCTAAGGCTTGGTCAAGCATTATTATGTGGGCTAAGGCTAGCGTTAGCGTCCGGTCTAAGACAATATGAGGGTTAGGATTAGGGTTAAGGTTATGTTTAGGGTGAGGTTTACCGTTTGGGTTAGGGTTAGTGTTGCTTAGGGCTAGGGTAGGGTTACTCTTAAGGTTAGGGCTGGGTTATGATTAGCTAGGGATGGGTTATGATTACATAGGACTAGGATTAGTGTTATGGTTATTATTAGTGTTAGGGGAGGTTGTTTGAGTCAGAGATGGGGCTGGTTTTGAGGTTATGGTTAGGGGTAGGATTAGGATTAGGTCTGACATTAGTGTTGGGTGTGCCTTAGAGTTGGGACAATGGAAAGTGTAGTAGTAGGCATAGGGCTTTGGTTTGGATTAGGAGGAGGGTTAGAGTTAGTGTTATGCTAGTGTTAGGGTTACTGTTAGGGCTGGGGCTAGGACTAGGGTTAAAGTTAGGGTTAGAGTTGGCTTAGGGTTACAGTTACACTGAGTGTTAGGGGTAGACATACGATTAAGGTTAGTGTTAGGGCTAGTGTTAAGGTTTGCGATAAGCTTAGGCTTAGAGCTAAAGTTGGGTTCATCCTACCTAAAGTTGGGTTCATCTTAACCCTAAAATTAAATCTAGCCATAAACTTAAAGAGAAACCTAACCCTAAGTATAATAATGAAACCTAGCCTTAATCCCAGCCCTAACGATAACTCTTGCCATAACACTAACACTAACACTACCCCCACACCTAACTTTCACCCTAACCCTAGACATAACCCAAGCGTAACCCTAAACCTAACCATTGCTGTAGCCCTAAACCAGTCCTAACGCAAAACCTAGCCCTATTTCTAATCCTATACCTGACGCTAAACCTAAACTTAACCGAAACTCAAACCACCTCCCCTATCACTAATAATAACCATAACACTAATCCTAGCCCTATTTAATCATAACCCAGCATTAGCAAATCATAACCCAGCCCTAGCCTTAAGAGTAACCCTACCCTAGCCCTAAGCAACACTAACCCTGACCCAAACAGTAAACCTCACCCTAAACATAACCTTAACACTAAACTTAACCCTCACATTGTCCTAGACGTGATGCTAATGCTAGCCCTAGCCCAAACCTTAATGCTTGACCAAACCTTAAACATAAACCTAACCTTAACATTAACCCTAGCAATGGCACTAACCCTTACACAAACCCTAACACTAACCTTAGCCGTAACCAACAATAAGCTTAACCCTAATTGTAACACCAAGCCTACTCTTTGCCCTGGACCTAACCCTAAACCAGTCCTAGACCTGACCCTAAACCTGGATCTAGAAGGAAACATAAACCTTCACCAAGCCCTAGATCTAACCCTTACCTTAGCATTAACACTAGCAATGGCCATAACTCTAACATTTACCCTAACCTTAACCTTAGCCCTAACCAACAATAACCGTAACCCTTATGGTAACACCAAGCCTACTGCTTGCCCTGGGCATAACCCAAAATCAGTCCTAGACCTGACCCTAACCCTGGCTCTGGAACGAACCATAAAATTTCACCAAGCCCTAGAACTAATCCTAACCTTAGCACTAACACTAGCAATGGACCTAACCCTAAACATCACACTAAATCTGTCCCTAACCCTAACACAAACCCTAAAACTAATATTAACATGCACACTAAGCCTAACACAAAACCCAATTCTAAACCTAACCCAAACCCTAACCAGAAATGTATCCCTGACCCGAACATGAACCTTAACTTTAACCCAAACATGAACCCTAACACTAACCCGAACCACAACACTAACCCACACTATAACTCTAAGCCTAACACGTACCGTAACACTAACCCGAACACAAACTTGAATGCTAACCCTAAACTGAACCCAAACCCAACACTAACACTAAACCGAACTCTAATCCTAGTCTAACCCTAACCCGAACACTTACTCTAACCCTAGAGCTAACCCTAAACCTAAACCTAACCCTAGCTCTAACCCAACCAAACCCTAACCCGAGCACTAGCCCTAACCCTAACTGTAACCTTCACCCTAACACTATCCTGAAACCTAACACTAATCCTAACCATAAGCCTAACCAGAACCCTAACCCTTACCCTAACCCAACCCACCCGTAACCCTAAACCTAGCCTTAACTCTAAGCCTAATCATAAACCAAATCCTAGCAGTAACCCTAACCCTAACTCGAACTCAAACCCTAACTAACTCTAAACGAAACCCGAACCCTAAACCTAACCCGAACCCTAACCGTAACCCTAATGCTAACACTAATCCAACCCAATCCTAACGCTAACCTTAGCCTAACCCTAATTCTAACCCTAAACTGTACGCTAACATGAAACCTATCGTTAACCGTAACGCGTAACCTGAATCCCTAACAATGATACTAACATTAAACTTATTATAACACTAGATGTAACACTAAGCTGCACTCTAAATTAACCCTGAGCTGAACCCTACACCTAGCTCTAACCCTAAGCCTAACACTAACCCGAATCCAGATCTAATCCTAAGCATAATCACAATCCTAACACTAACACTAATCCTAACCATAAGCCTAACCAAAACCCTAAACCTTACCCTAACCCAACCGAATCGTAACCCTAAACCTAGCCTTAACTCTAAGCCTAACCATAACCCAAACCCTAGCAGTAACCCTAACCCTAACCCGAACCCGAACCCTGAATCTAAACCTAACCCGAACCCTAAACCTAACCCTAACGCTAATGCTAACACTAATCCAACCCAATCCTAACCCTAACCTTAGCCCTAACCCTAATTCTAACCCTAAACTGTGCACTAATATGAAACCTAACATTAACTGTAACACGTACCTGAACCCTAACCATGATACTAAACCTAAACTTAACTAGAACACTAGCCTTAACACTAAGCCGCACTCTAAACTTAACCCTAAGCTGACCCTAACCCTAGCCCTAACCCTAAGCATAACCCTAACCCGAATCCTAAACCTAATCCTAAACATAAGCCGAATCCTAACTCTAACTCTAACCCTAACACTCAAACGAATCCTAACCCTAATCCAAACGCAACCCTAACTTGAAACTTAGCCATTACCCTAACACGAACCCTACCGCTAATCCTAACCCTAACCTGAACCCGAAAACTAATCCTGACCCTAATGTGAACACTAACTCTAAGACTAAACATAACCCTAAGGCTAACATGAACCCTAACAGTAACCCTAACCCAACCCAACCCTAACCCTAAACCTAGCCCTAAGCATAAGCCTAACTCTAACCCAAACCCTAAACCGAACCACAAAAGTAACTCTAACCCGAAGCCTAATCCGACACTAAGCTTAGACCTAATCTTATCCCGACCCAAAACCGAAACCTAACCCTAATCCGAAGGCAAACCTCGTAATAAACCTAAGCCTAAACCTCAGAGTAACCCTAATCCTAACCCTAATTCTAACATGAACATGAACCGGAAAGCTAATCCTAAACCGAACCATAGCCCTAAACCGAACCAGAACCCAACCCTACCTCTAAAACTAACCCTAACACTAAGGTGAACACTAACCCTAACCCTAAGCCTAACCATAACCCTAACCTAACCCTAACCTTGAATCTAACCCCAGCCTTAACCCTTTCCCTAAAAGTAACACAAACCCAAAGTCTAATGCGACCGTAACCCTAAATCCATCAAGAACCCAAACCCTAACCCTAACCCTAAACCAAACACTAATCTCACCCTAAACGTTAACATAACCCTAACAGTAACCCTAATCCTAACCATGACAAAAAAAACAAAACATAACCCTAACCCTATCTGGAACATGAACCCGAAACCTAGCCCTAACTCTAACCCAAAAACAACCCTAAGTTTACCTAACTGTAAACATCACAAGAAAATTAACCCTAACCTTACCAGCAGCACTAACCCGAACCATAACCCTAAATATAACCCTAATCCTAGCCAGACTCTAACTCTAACTCTCACCTGATCCTGAAACCGAACCCTAACCCTAACCCTAACCCTAACTCGAACACTAGCCCTAACACTAAAAATAACATTAACCTAACCTGAACCCAATTGCTAACCCTAACCCTAACCTGAACTCTAACCATAATTCTAACCCTAATGTTAACACTAACCCTAACCGAAACACTAATCCAAACCCAACCATAACCCTAACCTTAACTCTAACCCTAAATTGAACCCTAATGTTAACCCTAACCCTAATCCAAAACTAAAACCTAACACTAACCCTAACCATAATCTGAACTCAACCTTAACTCTAAACCTAAACCTAGCCCTAACTCTAAACCTAACCCTAACAAGAAACCTAATGCTAAAGCTAAGACTTTCCCGAACCCGAAACCTAATCATAACCCTAATCCTAATACTAACCCTAAACTTAAACCTAACACGAACCCTAACCTGAATCCTAACCATAACAAGAACCCTAACACTAACCTGAAGCCTAACCCGACCATAACCCTGAGCCTAAACCGATACCGAAACCAAACAATAACCCTGAACCTAACCCAAAAACTAACACTAACACTAATCCTAACTCTAACTCGAAAGCTAATACTAACTCTAACACTAAACTGAACCCGACCACTGACCCTAATCCTAACCCTAAATTCTAAACCAAACCCTACATGTAAAACAAACCCGTACCAAGCCCAAACCCTAACCCTAACCCTAACGCTAACCCTAACCCTAACCCCAACGGTAATACTAACCCTAACAATAACCTGATCATACCCCAAAGCTAAACGGAACCATAACTCTAACCTGAAATCTAGAGACATCAGGGATCTCTCTCTCTCTCCATCTCTCTGGCTGTCACTGTGTCTCCCTCTCTCGGGGCCCTCAGGCAAGGAGGGGAGGCGCACCCTGCCCACCTCGCCTACCTCTCCCATGGGCCATTCTTTGGACTTTCCCAGAGCACTGCGGCTTGAGTTCAACCACTCAGGCCAAGCGCGCATGCACAACAGTTGGGCCTCAGGCGTCCACAGTGAAGGCCCTGTCCGCCAGTGAGGCTCAGACCAGGTGGGGCGCTCTCTTGTACCGGCCAGATGAAGGTGAAGAAGGAACATCACCCTTCTTGACTTGACTTCAGCTGTTGTCTCCCTCCCATCCAACCACTTTCACTCAGCTCACTGGATGATTCCCTTCTTTGGAAGTGGTGGTCTGGCCCTGGTAGCCAAAGGTGGACTGGGGTGCGAGGTCAAGGCTCTGCCTGGACCAGCTGCTTCATGCCAGGCCTTATTTCTTCCTGGAAAGACAAAACCATGGCGTCACTCCATGCCTGCACTTGTCGACTCCAGCCAGGTGGAGGAGAGGCTCTGTGGAATCAGAAGGAGCGAAATAAGCATATGGCAAAGCAGTGAGTGTGGCCCCAGCAGGCTGCAGGCCCAGGGAGTTGGGGCCACACTGGGAAAGACCTTCTGGCAACAGGTCCCAGGCTCCTCTCTGGAGTCAGGAGGGCCTGGCCTTCCTAGTGCCCAGGCCATGGCTCTGGGGAGAAATCCACCATGAAGGGCACCAGTGAGGCCCTCTCCTTGAGGTGGCCAGTGCCAAGCCCAGGGCAACTGGAAGGATGGCTCGGCTCGCATGCTTTGTCCCAAGTCAACCGGCTGGCTGGCAAGCCCATACTCCTCGGCCAGGCCCCTTCCAAGGGAACAAGTTCTGGAGGACAGAGCCCTGGGGCCTGCCGCTAAGTTTTCTGGGGTGTGTGCTAGACAATGTCAGAGATGGAAATGGCCTTGCTACTTGTGTACCAGACCTGGGAATTGGCTGCTTCCCACACCCGGGTCCTTGAACTGCCTGGGCCTCCCAAGGGAGGATGATGGACTTGGCAGTGGCGAGAGGGTGATGGCTGGCAGTAAGCATTTCCTGGGATGCCCTGGGAGATAGCCTCTGGGTAAGGGCTGTCCTTGGTCAGGTCTGAGGGAGGGACCCAGCTCAGGGCTCTCAGTGGCAGAGAGAGAACTTCCTTCTGCCCTTTCCGTTATATTTCTTATGGTTGGCCAAATCATTAACAGGACAGGTTAGCTGGAGAAAATAATCTCAAGCTTAATAACATGGGTAGATGGGAGAAACAAGGGAAACTGAGTCTCTCAACACAATGCAGAGATTCTCCTCTTCGATACTATCTTCAGTTCAAGACAAAGGAGGATGTTGGGGGTGAGGTTTTCAGATTTGAGAGGGGAAGAATACCATTCTCATGGATAGGGACATGGAAACCTTTGAAAGTTTTCCCCTGCTCTGGCATCAGGTCCCGAAGGGACAGCATGGAAGTGACAAGGAACCAACTTCTCTGTAGTGGGGCTGGCCCAGGGTTGGACAAGGGTGTGGCGGGGGGAAGTGGGATTGTGTGTGAGTTGGCACCACTGGTGGAGGCAGTGACTCATAGTTCAGAGATCTCTCTCTCTCTCTGTTTCTCTGTGTCTCTCTCTTTCTCCCTCAGGGACCTGAGGAGAGATGTGGACAACCTGCCCACCTTGCCTACCTCTCTCATGGGCCCATCTTTCTCTGGCCGTTCAGGGACCCCTGTGGGCTTGGGTTCAATGTGTCTGGCCAATGGCGCAGGCATGGCCACCGGGCCTTGGGGGTCCTCATTGAACGCTTCACCAGCCTGCTGGTCTCTGACCAACTGGGGCGCCATCTCGCACCTGCCATGTGCAGGTGAAGAAGGAACGCTGCCTTTCTTGACTTGGCTTCAGCTGTTGTCTCCCTCCTATCACCCCACACCCACTCAGGTCACCAGCAGCTTCCCTTCTTTGGAAGTGGTAGTCTGGCCCTGGCTGCCAAGGCGGACTGGGGTATGATGTCAAGGCTTTGTCTCAGCCAGCTTCTTCGTCCTGGGCCTCATTTCTTACTGGAATGACCAAACTAATGGCCTCACCCCACGCCTGTACTTTTCAACTCCAGCCAGGTAGAGGAAAGCCAATGTAGAGTCACAAGTGTGGAGACAGGCATATGGCAAGGCACTGAGTTTGGCCACAGCAGGACGGAAGCCTAAGGATCTGGGGCCACCCTTGGAGTTCCCTTCATGCGACAGTTCCCAGCCTCTTCTCTGGAGGCTGGTGAAGTCCTGGTCTTCCAAGTGCCCAAGGTTGGGTTAACCCTAACCTTAAACCTTACCGGAACCCAGAACCCAAATCCTATCCATAACTCAAACCTTAACCCTAACTCTAAACTTAACACTAACACTAACCCGCATGCTAATACTAAGCCTAAACTGAACCCTAACCCTAACTACAACCCTAACTGAAACAAAACCCTAAATCTAAACTGAACCTGAAACCTAACCCTAACACTAAAGAAAGCTCAAACCATAGCCTAAACCTAACAGTGACCCGAGCTGCACATAACTCCAAACTGAACCGAACTCTAACGATAAACCTAACCCTTACTAGAACCCCCACCATTAGCGTAAACAGAACAGTAACACTAACCCATGCGTGCATGCTAATTCTAAACAGTACCAAAAACCTAACCCTAACCATAACTAGAGCCTGAATGCTAAATATAAACTGAAACAGAACCCTAACCCATACCATAAAGCTAATCTGAAAAATAAGCCTGTCCCTAATACCTAATCCGAATACAATCCTAACTGTAAACTGAAACTGAATCCTAACCCTAACACTAACACTGACACGAATACTATGCCTTGCCCTAAACAGAACCCTAATGCTAACTCTAACCCCAACAGTAACACTAACCCTAACCCTAACCTGATCATATCACTAAACTTAAACTGAATCTGAACACTAACCTAAAATGTAGGTGAATCCTCACCCTAACCCTAACCAGAACCATGACACCAACAATAAACCTAACCTTAATTCCAATCCTAACCCTAACACTAACTCTAACATTAACGCGAATCATTAACCTATCCATAACCTGAACTGTAAACCAAACCATAAGTCTAACCCTAAACGTGACCATAATGCTAAACCTAACCTGAATCCTAGTGCTAACCCTAACAAGAAGCCTAACACTAACACTAAACCTAACCAGATCCCGAACCTGAACCCTAAGCCTAACCCTAACCCTAACCCTCATCTGAAAACTAACTATAACACTAAACCTATACCTAACCCAAACCATAAGCTTAACCAGAACTCTAACGCAAACCCAACCCTAGCCCTAACCTTGAACCCAAACCCAGAATCTAACACTAAATATAACCTGAGACCGAACCCTAACCTTAACCCTAACCCTATCCTTAAACCTAACCTAAACCACAACAGGAACGCTAAACCTAACCCACCTGAACACTGACAATAAAGATAACCCTAACCCAAACCCTAAACGGAACCTTAACCCTAACACTAACCTGCACCATAAACCTAACAATAACTGGTAACCTAAATCTAACTCATACCCTAACGCAACCTAACCCTAAACTGCATTCGAACACAATTACTAACCAGAACCCAAACCCTAACTCTAACATACCTCTAACCTGAACCCTGGCTTAACCCTAAACCTAACCATAAACATAAAGCAAACACTAGCTCTAACCCAACTAAACTCTACCCGAACACTAACCCTAATCTAACCAGCACACTAACCCTAAGCATAACGCTAACCCAAACCCTAACCTGAACCGAATGATAACCTTCACCTAAAGCATGAGCCCATCCTACAGTTAAATGTAACCACAACACGAACACGAACTAAAACTCTAACACTAATCCTAATCCTAATGTGAAGCCTAACCCTAACCCTAATCCAAAGCGTAATCCTACCCTAACTCTAACCCTAACCTGAATCACGAGCCCGAAATTGAACCAGAACTGCAATCAGACCACTAACTCTAACCCTACATCTAACCATAAACCTAAGCCAAAACCGAACCCTAACCCTTGCACTAACCCTAACCTTAAGAGTAACCCTAAAACTAACCCTAACCCTAACCCTAGCCTGAAAACTAACACTAACCCTAAGCCGAACCATGACCCTAACCCTAACCCTAACTCTAATCTAACCCAACCCTAAACCTAGCCATAAACCTTAGCCTAACCATAACCCAAACCATAGCAGTAACCCTATCAATAATTCGAACCTCAACCCTAAGCCTAAAACTTCCTAGATCCCCAAAACGAAGCCTAACCCCAACCCTAGCCCAAGCACTAACCCTAACACTAATCATAAACCTAACCCTAAACCATAAGACAAACTTTAAGACTAAAGAAAACTGGTGCTGGCCCTAATCCTAACACTGACCAGAGCCCTAACCCTAGCTTTAACCACAACCCCAACCCTAAACCCTAACCCAGACCCTAACCTGAACCCTAACACTAACACTAACCCGAACCCTAACCTTAAAACTAACTGTAACCAAAACAGAGCCTAGGCGTGACCCTAACGATAACCCTAACCCTAACCCTGTCCTGAAACCTAACACTAATCCTAACCCTAAACCTAACCCTAATCCTAACTTTAACCCTAACCCTAAACCTAACCGGAACCCAACCATAACCATAAACCTAAACCTAAGAGTAACCATATCCCTAACCCTAACCCGTACCCGTAGCCAACTCTAACACTAACCCTAGGCCAACCTTAACACTAACTCGTATCGGAACACTAACCCTAACCCTAAACTTAACCTGTACCCTAACCCTAATCCTAACTTGAAGCCTAACCCGACCCTAACCCTAACCATAACCAATCCCTAACCTGAAACCTAACCCACACGCTAATCCAAACACTAACCTTAAAACTAAACTTAACCTTATACCTAACCCTAACCCAAACTCTAACGCTTACCTAACACGAAACCTAATCCAAAGCCTAACCTGAAGTTGAATCATAAACTAACCCTAACTCTTACTCTAACTCTTACTCTAACTCTAAACCTAACCTGTACCCTAACCCTAACACAAACCCTAACTGTAACCTTAACCCTAACCTTAATCCTCACCTGAAACCTAAACTTAGAGGTAAACATAAACCTAATCCGAACTCTAACCCTAACCCAAAACCAAACATAAACCGAACTCTAGCCCTAACACACACCTGAATACTATCGCTATCCCTAACCCTAACCAGAAACTGAAACCTAAACATGACACAAACACTAACCCAAACCCTAACCCTAACCGTAACCCAACCAAACCTTAAGAGTAAACCTAGCCCTAACCCTAAGCCTAACCCTAACTCGAACTCTAACAGCAACCCGAACACTAACCCAAACCATAACCCTAACACGAACCCTAACCCTAACCTAATCTTGAACCCTAATGCTATCCGTAACTCAACCCAACCCTAACCCTAACCCTAGAGCTAACCTGAAGCCTAACACTAACCCAAACACTAACACTAAACCTAATCCTAACCCAAACCTGAACCCTAACCCTAACCAAGTCCTACCCCTAACCTTAACAAACTCTAACCCTAACCCAAACCAACCCTAAACCTAAACCTAGCACTAAACTGAAGCCTAATCCTAACCCCAACCCTAATAGTATCCTGAAGCCAAACTCTAACCCTCACCCTCACCCTAACCGTTAACTAAACCGAACCCAAATCCTAACTATGACACGAAGCAGAACCCGACAATAACTGAAACCCTAACACAATCCAGAACCCGAACCCTAACCATAACCCTAATCCAAACACTAACCTCTCCCTAAATGTAACACTAACAATAACTGTAACCCTAATCCTAACACTGAACATAACCCGAAACGTAGCACTAACCCTAACCCGAACAAGAACTTGAACCCTAAACCTAACCTGAACCACAGATGTAACCCTAACCAGAACCCAACCTTAACCCTAGAGCTAACCATTATCCTAACATGAATATTAACCCTAACACTATCAGAAACCCTAACCTGAACCGTAACCCTAACACTAACTTGACTCCTAGTCCGACACTAACCCAACCCTAAGATGAACTTGAAGCTGAACCCTAAACCTAACACTAACCTGAACACTAACTCTAACACTAAACCCAATCCTAACCCTTAACCTAACCTTAAACCTAACACTACACTGAACCATAACCCTAAATCCAACCCTAACCCTAACCTAACCCGAACCCTAAAGCTAAGGCTAACCCTAAACCGAAAGTTTAACCTAATTGTAACATTAATCCAAACACTAAGCATAACCATATACATAACCCAACTCCTAACCCTAAAGTGAAACGAACCGTAATCTTAACCCTAACGTGAACCCTAAGGCTAAAGCTAACCCTAAACCAAACCTGAAACCTAACCATAACCCTAATCCAAATACTAACACTAAAACTAAACTTAATGCTAACCCAAACCGTAGCCCTTACCGTAACATGAATCCTAACCCTAACTCTAACCCGAAATCGAACCATAATACTAACCTTAATCCTAAAATTAACATTAACCCTAACCCTAACCCCAATACTAACCTGAAACCTAACCCTAATGTTAACACTAACCCGAACCCGAACACTAGCCCTAACGAGAACACTAACACTAAATCTAATCCGAACACGAACCAGACGGCTAACCATATCCCTAACCCTATCACTAACCCAAACACGAACCCAACCATACCTCTAAACCTAACTCGAAGCCTAACCCTAACTCGTAAAGTAAACCAATCCCTAAGCCTAACCCTAACCTGAAGACCGACTCGACCCTAACCCTAACACTAACACTAACTGTAACTTTAACACTAACCAGACCACTAAACCTAACCCTAACCTGAACCATAACAAAAGCTTAAACTAAAGCTAACCCGAACACTGACTTGAAGGCTAAATCTAACCCTAAACCTAAACCAAAACAGTACACGAACCCTAACTCCAACCTAACTAGATCCCTAACCCTAACCTTAACCCCAACCCTAACCCTAACACTAACCCTAAACTAAACCCTAACCTGAACGATAACCCTAACCCTAACCTGAACGCTAACAATAACCCGGACGTTAACCCTAATGAGAAGGCAATGATAACCCTAATTCTTAGCAACCAGTAACACTTACAATAAGCCTAACTATAACTCAATCCTGAATCCTAACTCTAACCTACACCCAAAGCCTAACCCGACCCTAACACTAACCAGAATCCCAAGCTTAACCATTATGCCAATCCTAAATGTAACCCTAACCATGAACCAGCCTGAACTCTAACCTGCACACTGACCCTAACTGTAAGCGGAACCAAACCATAACCCTAACACTAACCCTAACAGTAACCCTAACCCTAACCCGAACCCGAAAGCTAACCCTAAACCTAAGCCTGACCCTAACCCTAACCCTAACCCTAGCACTAACCCTAACCCTAAACATAAATCTCTAAATCATGTGAGTGAGATTGTCTCTCAAGGCCCTTCATGGGCCTGTGTAAACCTGCTTTGGCAAGGCGATCCTTATGCGCTGGAAGGAAGGGAGATCTGACAAGATGTTTTTTCCAAGAATGGGTGTTATATATAGTTTAACTCAGCTTCAGTAGTGATTGCCATTCAGATAGAGAGATGTTTCTTTCCATCTATTTACAAGCCGAGATAAGAAAGTGCCTTCCTAAGACATGTGTGTGAAATCCTCTCTCAAGGCCCTCCATGGCCCTGTGCACAACCTGGTTTTGGATGGCAATCTTTAGGAGCTGGGAGAAAGGGAGATTGGGCACCAATTGATTCCAGGAATGGGTCTTATACATAGTTTAACTCAGCTGTAGTAATGATTGCCACTCACAAACAAAGATGTTTCTAACCATCTACTTCCAACTCAGGATAAGAAATTCCGTTCTCTAAGGCATTTGAGAGTGATCATGTGTCAAGGACTTACACGGCCCTGTTTCCATACCTGCTTTGGGAAAGTGATCCTTTGGAGCTGGAAGGAGGGAGATTGGGCACATAGTAATTTCCAGGAATGGGAATTATACTTAGTTTAGCTCAGCTGTAGTAATGCCTGCCATTCAGATGCAAACATGCTTCTAGCCATCTGCTTAGAATGTAGTATGAGAAAACACGCTCTCAATGGCTTATGAGTGAGATGCTGTCACAAGACAATACACAGTCGTGTTTCCAAACCTGCTTTGAGAAGGCAATCCTTAGGAGCTGGAAGGAAGGGAGATTGGGTACTAAGTCATTTCCAGTAATGGGTGTTATACTTAGTTTAGCTCAGCTGTAGGAATTCTTGCCACTCAGATACAAACATGTTCCTAACCATCTACTTAGAATCTGCTATCATTAAGTGTGCGTTCTATGGCTTGTGAATGAGATTGTCTCAAGGCACTACATGGTCCTCATTCCATACCTTCCTTGGGAAGGCGATCCTCATGTAACGGAAGGAAGGGATATTGGGCCTGAACTTCCTTCCAGGAACTGGCGTTATCCATAGTTTAACTCAGCTGTAGTAGTGATGCCCCTCAGATAGAAAGATGTGTCTTACCATCTATTTACAAACCGGGATAAGAAAGTTCCTTCTCTAAGGCATGTGCATGAGATTCTCTCTCAAGGCCCTACATGGCCCTGTGCAAAACCTGCTTTGGGAAGGCGATCCTTGGGAGCTGGAAGGAAGACAGATTGGGCATGAAGTTACTATCAGGAATGCTTGTAATACATAGTTCAATTCAGCTGTAGTAATGAATGCCTCTCAGATACCAAGGTGTTTCATACCGTCTACATTCAAACCCAGAAAAGAAATTGTGTTCTCCAAGGCATTTGAGAGTGATCCTGCCTCAAGGCCCTACATGGCCCTGTTTACAAGCCTGCATTTGGAAGGAGATCTATAGCAGCTGGAAGGAAGGGAGATTGGGCATGACGTCATGTCCATAAACAGGTGCTATACATAGGTTATTTCAGTTGTACTAACGATTACCACTCATATAGCTACTCGTTCCTAGACTGTTACTTACAAGGGGTTTCAGAAAGTGCCTTATCAAAGGAGTATGAGATTCGTTCTCAGGGCACAAAATGGCATTATGCTCCAAACCGGGTTCAGGTTTTTCACCATTACAAGATGGAAAGAAGAGAGGTTAGGCACAAATTTATTTCCAGGAATGGGCGTTACACATACTTTTGCTAAGGTGTAGGAAGATTGCCACTCATATACAAACTTGCTCATGGACTTCTACTTAGAAGCCTGCATCAGAAATTTCCTTCTCAAAGGAATTTAAGAGTAATTCTCAGGTCCAGAAATGGCATTATTTTCCAAGTTATGTTCTTGGGTGAGCAAAGCGATCCTTACAACATGGGAGGAAAAATGATTACACAAAAAGTTGTTTCAGGGATTAGGTGTTATACACCTTTTAACTCCACTTTAATAATGATTGTCACTCATTTACAAACTTGTTCCTGCATATGTACATATAGGCTGGGATTAGAAAGTGCCTTCTCATAGGAAAGTGAGATACCTACTCAGGGTCCGAATGCCAATATGTTCCAAAATATTTAGGTTGGTGATGCTTACGAGCTGGAAGGAAGAGAGATTGGGCACCAAGTTATTTTCAAGAATAGGTGATATATATTTCATCTATGCTGTAGTAATGATTGCCACTCACATTCAAACTTGCTCCTAGACATTTACTTACAAGCCAGGATCAGAAATTGTCTTCTCAAAGAAATGTGAGATTCGTTCTCAATGGCCGAATTGGCATTATTTACCAAACCACGTTTTGGGTTGTGATCCTTACGTGATTGAAGTAAGAGAGATAAGGCACAAAGTTATTTCCAGGAATGGGTGTTATACAAAATAAAACTCACCTCTACTAATGATTGAAACTCATATAGCAACGTTATCCTAGACATCTACTTAGAAGCCAGGATTAGAAAGAGCCTTCTCAAGGGAATGTGAGTTTTGTTGTCCAGGTGCGAAATGACAGTATCTTCGAAATCTGATTTAGGTTTGTGATCTTTATGAGATGGAAGGAAGAGAGATTAGGCACAAAGTTACTTCCAGGAATGGGTGTTATGTGAAGTTCACCTCAACTGTAGTAATGACTGCCAATCATATACAAACTTGTTCCTAGAAATCTACGTAAAAGCCAGGATCAGAACATTTCTTCTGAAAGCAATGTGAGACTCCTTCTTAAGGACTGAAATGGCATTATGGTCCAAATCAGGTTTAGGTTTGTGATCCTTACGAGATGGAAAGAAGAGAGACTAGGCACAAAGTGATTTCCAGGAATGGGTTGTTATACCAAGTTTGTCAGCTGTAGTAATGACAGTCACGCCTATACAAACTTGTTCCTAGATGTCTACTTAGAAGCTGGTATCAGAGAGGGTGTTCTCAAAAGAATGTGAGATTCCATCTAAAGGCCTGAGAAGGCACTATGTTCCAAACCTGGTTGACTAAGGTGGTCCTTACGATCCAGAATGAAGAAAGTTTGGGCATGAAGTTATTTCCAGGAATGGCTGTTATACATACTTTAGCTCATGTCATCATGATTGCCACTCATATGCAAACTTGTTCATAGAAAGCTACATACAGGTCGAGAACACAAAGGTCCTTCACAAAGGAATGTGACATTCCTTCTCAGGGCCCCAAACCGCAATATGTCCCCAACCTGGCTTAGGTTTGTGATCCTTATTGGATGGAAGGAAGAGAGATTGGGCACAATGATATTTCCATGAATGAGTTTTCTACATAGATTAACTCAGGTGTAGTAATGATTGCCATTCATATACAAACTTGTTCCTAGACATCTACATCACCCCAGGATCAGAAAGTGACTTCTTAAAGGAATGTGATATTCCTTCTGAAGGCCTGAGCAATATGTTCCAAACTTGGCGAGGAAGGTGGTACTTACGAGCTGGAAGTAAGAGAGATTGAGCATGAAGTTTTTTTCCAGGAATTGATGTTATTCATAGAATAGCTCAGTTGTACTAACGATTGCCACTTATATAGAAGCTTGTTCCTGGACATATACTTAGAAGCAGTGATCAGAAAGTGCCTTCTTAAAGGAATATGAGAATCCTTCTCAAGGCCGGAAATGGCAATATGTTCCAAACGTGGTTGAAGAAGGTGGGCCTTATGATCTGGAAGGAAGAGAGACCGGCACGAAGTTATTTTCAGGAATATGTGTTATTCATAGCTCAGCTCAGTTGTAGTAATGATTCCACTCATATACAAACTTGTTTCTAGGGATCTACTTAGAAGCTGGGATCAGAAAGTTCCTTCTCAAGGTAAAGTGAGAATCCTTCTCAAGGCCCAAAATGGTATTACATTCAAAACCTTGCTTAGGAATGTAATCCTTTAGAGCTGGAAGGAAGAGAGATGGGGTAGGAAGTTGTTTTGAGCAATGGTTCTTATACATAGTTTAGCTCAGCTGTAGTAATGATTGCCACGCATTTAGAGACTCGTTACTAGACATTTACTTACAAGCCGGGATCAGAAAGTGCTTTCTCAAAGGAGTGTGAGATTTGTTCTCAAGGGCCTGAAATGGCATTATGTTCCAAACCTGATTGAGGTTTGTGATCTTTACGAGATGGAAGGAAGAGAGAAGCACAGCTCTATTAGTGATTGCCAGTCACACACAAACTTGATCCTAGACGTCTACGTGCATTCTGTGATCAGAAACTGCTGTCTCAAAGGAATGTGAGATTTCTTCTCAAGGTCTGAAATGGCAATATGTTCCCAACTTGGTTGAGGAAGGTCTTCATTACGAGCTGGAAGGAGGATAGATTTGGCATTAAGTTATTTTCAGGATTGGGTGTTATTCAAAGAATAGTTCAGTTGTAGTAACGATTGCCACTTATATAGAATCTTGTCCTGGACATCTACTTAGAAGCAAGGATCAGAAAGTGCCTTCAAAGTAGTGTGAGATTCATTCTCAAGGCCTGAAATGGCATGATGCATGAAACTTGGTTTATATTTGTGATCCTTATGAGATTGAAGAAGGAGAGATGAGGCAAAAAGTATTACCAGGAATGGTTGTTATAGACAGTTGAGCTCAGATCTAGTAATGATTAACACTCATATACATACTTAATCCCAGACATCAACATTCGGGACATGATAAGAATGTGCCTTCTCAAAGAAATATGAGATTCCATCTCAAGGAGTGACATGGCAATATGTTCCAAACCTGGTTTAGCTTTGTGATCCTTATGAGTTGGAAGGAAGAGAGATGAGGCACAAAGTTATTTTCAGGAATGGGTATTATACACAGCTTAGCGCAGCTGTCATAACGCTTGCCACTCATATACAAATTGTTCTTAGACATCTACTTCCACTCTGGGATCAGAAAGTGCCTTCTCAAAGGAATGCGAGACTCCTTCTCAGGGCCCATCAAGGCAATATGGTCCAAAACTGGTTTAGTTTAGTGATGCTTAGTGCTAGAAGGACGAGAGTTTTTACATGAAGTTATTTTGAGGAATGTGTATTATAAATCATTTTATTCAGCTGTAGTACTGATTGATGCTCCAATATAAACTTGTTCCTAGACATCTACTTACAAGAAGTTATCAGTAAGTGTCTTCACAGAGGAATGTGAGATTTGCTCTCAACGACCAAAATAGCATTATGTTCTAAACCTGGTTTAGGAAGGTGATTCTCACGAGCTGAAAGGAAGAGTGAGTGAGCACAAAGATACTTCCAGGGATGGGTACTTTATACAGATGAGCTCAGCTGTAGTGATGATTGCCACTCAAATACTAACTTGTTCCTTGACATCTACTTACATACTGGGACGAGAAATTGCATTCTCAAAGGAATGTGATATTCCCTCCTAAGGCTTGAAACAGCAATATATTCAAAACCTGTTTTAGGAATGTAAACCTTCAGAGCTGGAAGGAAGAGAGATTGGGCATGAAGATATTTCCTGAAATGGGTGTTAACCATAGATTAGCTCAGCTGTCTTAATGATTGCCGCTCATATAAAAAGTCGTTTCTAGACATTTGCATACAAGCCCGGGTCAGAAAGTGCCCTCTCAAAAGAATATGAGATTCAATCTCAAGGCCTGAAACTGCATTCTGTTATATACCTATTTTAGGTTTCTGATCTTTACGAGATGGAAGAAAGAGATAGTGGGCATGAAGTTATTTCCAACAATGGGTGTTATACATAGTTCAGCTAAGTTCCAGTAATCATTAAAATTCAATTACTAACTTGTACCTAGAGTTCTACTTAGAACCCGGGATCAGAAATTGCCTTCTCAAAGGAATGTGATATTCCTTCTCAAAGCCTGAAATGGCAATATGTCTCCAACCTGGTTAAGAATGGTGAACCTCATTTGCTGGAAGGAAGAGAGAGAGGGCACGAAGTTATTTCCTTAGTTGTTACTGGCAAAAGTGCCTGAGCAGTGGTATTTTGTCTTTCCATTGAGAAGGCAGCCTCAGTGCAGGCAACGAACCAAAAGGAAGAAAAGACACTTTCCATTATGACCGTCAAAAACTAAATGGAAAAGTTTTTCTCCACAGAATATGTTCATTAGATGGATACTATAGATATTCTCTCCCAGCTGCAGTGGAAATTTTAAAAGCTCTCAGGTGTAGATGCTCCTTAAACGTACTCGCAAGCAGAATTAAGCTAGAACTTGCTGGCATTACATGGGAGAGAATTCTTTTTTTTTTTTGTGAGGAAGATAAGCCCTGAGGTAACATCCGATGCTGATCCTCCTCTTTTTTGCTGAGGAAGTTTGGCCCTGAGCTAACATCTGTGCCCATCTTCCTCTACTTTATATGGGACGCCTCCACAGCATGTCCTAGCAAGCAGTGCGTTGGTGTGCCCAGGCTTGGGAAACTGAAAACCCCAGTCCACCAAAGTGGATCGTGCACACGAAACTGTTTGCACCACCGGGCAGGCGCCAGGGAGAAAATTCTTAAGTAAATGTCGTTAACAGCAATGTTGGGAGAGGCAATTTTCAGAATAGTCCTGTACAGATACACGCAAAAGATTTTCTCCACACCTGAATTTATATTGATGGATGTTATAGAGACCCTTTGCCAGCTTACTGACATTTGAAAACCACTCATATGAAGATGTTACTTACAGATATTGGCCAACTGTGATAAGCAATAATGTTCATCATGATACGTTACTGAGAACCTGAAGGCAGACTGAACTGCAGTGTAGTCAATGTCTCTTCTCAAGATGATCCCAAACAGCTGTAAGCAGAGTTTCTCTGAAGAGTCCGCTTTCATTGAACGTAGGGTAATGATAATCTGCACCACATGTAGTGATAGTTTGAAAGCTCTCCTAGGAGTGTTTCAAAGAGTTACTGGTCAACTTCGTTGAACAGTGGTATTTTGTCATTCATGTGGGAAGGAACCCTCAGTGCAAGACATGAACTACAAAGAGGAAAAGGCACTTTACTATGTGATCCGAAAAACTAAAAGGAAGACTTTTCCACCACACATTATGTTCATGGAATGGATGTTATAAATATTCTCAACCAGCTACAATGGAAAGTTTAAAAGCTCTCAGAGGAAGATGCTCTTTAAAGATACTTGCAAGCAAGTTCAGCAAGGACTTTCTGGTATTATAAGGAGAGAATCCCTATGTGTAGGTCGTTAACAGCAATGATGTAAAAGGCAATTTTTAGGATAATCATACACAGATATAAACAAGAGATTGTCTCCAATGTGGAATTTCATTTTATGGATGTTACATATATTGTCTCCCAGCCGTACTGAAATTTTAAAACCTCTCCAATGAGGATGTTACTAACAGATGTTCGTCACCTGTGTTGAGCAATAGTGTTCGTCATGACATGCTAGTGAGACCCTGAACGCAGATTGAACTGCAATGTATTTGAAGTCACTTATGAAGATGACCCTAAACAGTTATAAGCAGAAGTTATCTTCACGGTGTACTTTCATTAAATGGATGTGATAGAGCTTTTTTCTGAGCTGTGGTGAAAAGTATAAACTCTCATGGGAAGGTGTTCCTAATGGCTACTGGCAGAGTAGGTTTAGCAGTGGTGTTTTTTCTTTACATCGAGAAGGAAGCCTGAGGGCAAGCAATGAAATTCAAAGATGAGAATGCAATTGACAATATGATCCAAAGAAGTTAAAAGCAAGTGTTTTCCTCCACAGAGTACTTACATGGAATGGATGTAATGAATAGATTCTCCTAGCTGCAGTGAAAAGTTTACAAGCTCTCAGAGGAAGATGGTCCTTAAAGATTCCTGCAAGGTGAGTTAAGAAACATTTTCTTGCATTACATGGGATAGAGAGCCTGAGCGAAGGTCGTTAACTGCAGTGATCTAAAGGCAATATGCAGGCTGATCCCATAAAGAGACAAGCCACAGATTTCCTGCATATTTCACTTTCATTTTATGGATGTTATAGATACCCTCTCCCTGCTGTACCGAAATTTTAAAACATCTCAGATGAAGATGTTACTTACAGATATAGGCCACATGTGTTAAGCTATAATGTTTGTCATGATATGCTCATGAGAGCCTGAAAGTGGATTGAACTGTATTGTATTAAATATCTCTTCTCAAGATGATCCTAAACAGCTACTATCAGGAGTTTCTCTGAAGATTCAACTTGAATGGAATGGATGTTAAATATAATCAGCAAAACCTGTAGTAATACTATGAAATCTCTCATACGAAGATGTTCCTTACAGCTACTGGCAAAATTGGTTGAGGAGTGGTGTTTTGTCTCTATATAGTGAAGGAAACATCATTGCAGGCAATGAAAAGCAAAGAGGAAAAGGCAATTTACCAAAAGATCCTACTACCTAAAAGGAGGACTTTTTCTACACAGAGTATGTTCACGGAATGGATGTTGGAGATAGTCTCTCCCAGATGCAGTGAAATGTTTAATAGATCTCAGAGGAAAATCCTCCTCAGAGATACTTGCATGCTGAGTTCAGCAAACATTTTCTTGCATGTCTTGGGAGAGAGAGCCTGAGTGAATGTCGTTAACTGCAAAGAGGGAAATGGCAATTTGCAAGAAGATTCTATATAGATGCAAGGATGAGATTTTCTCCACACTTGACTTTCATTTTATGGATGTTATAGATACTCTCTTCTAGCTACAGTGAAACTGAAAAACCTCACATATGAAGATGTAACCTATGATATTGGCCACCTGTGTTAATCAATAGTGTTCATCATAATATGCTACTCAGACCCCGAATGCAGATTGAACTGCAGTAATTAAAAGACTCTTCTCAAGATGATCCTAAACACCTACAAGCAGGAGTTGCTCTGAACAGACAGTCAACTTTTATTGAATGGATGGTAATGATCATCTGCACCACCTGTAGTGATAGTTGGAAAGCTGTCATAGACGTTGTTCCTAACAGCTACTTTCAAACTTGTTTGAGCAATGGTGAGTTGTCTTTCAGTTGGGAAGGGAGCCTCAATGCAGGCAATGAGCGACAAAGAGGAAAAGGCACTTTAACACATCCTAAAATGCTAACTTTAAGAATTTCTCACCACAGAGTAGGTTCATGGAATGGATGTTAGAGTAATACTCGCCCCACTGCAATGGAAAGTTTAAAGGCTCTCAGAGGTAGATCCTCCTGTAAAGTACTTGGAAGAAGAGGTCAGCAAGAACTTTCTTGCTTTACATGAGGAAGAATTCCTGATTGAAGGTGGTTAACTGCAATGTTGATAAAGGCAATTATCAGGATAGTCGTATACAGATAGAAGCAAGAAATTTTATACATACTGGACTTTCATTTTATGGATGTTATAGATATACTCTCCCAGTGGTATTGAAATTTTAAATCTTCTCATATGAAGATGTTACTATCAGATACTGGCAAGCTGTGATAAGCAATAATGGTCATCATGATATGCTAGTGAGACCCTGAATACAGATTGAACTGCAGTGTAGTTAAAGCCCCTTAAGAACATGAGCATAAACGCTTACAAGAGGAGGTTTTCTTCATGGTGTACTTTCATTGAATGGATGTGATACAGCTTCTTTCCGAGCTGTGGTGAAATATGGAAACTCTCCTAGGATGGTGTTCCCAACAGCCATTGGCAAAGTAGGTTTAGCAGGGGTGTTTTCTTTTATATCAGGAAGGAAAGCTGAGTGCATACAATCAACTGCAAAGATGAAAGGCACTTTACAATATGATCCTAAAAGGCTAAAAGGAAGTGTTTTCCTCCACAGAGATCTTACATGGAAGAGATGTTACAGATATTCTCTTGCAGCTGCAGTGCAAGTTTACAAGCTCTCAGAGGAGGACCCTGCTTAAAGCGCCTTGCCAGCTGAGTTCAGCAAGTAGTTTCTTGCATTACATAGGAGAGAGAGCCAGAGTGACGGTCGTTAACTACAATGATGGAAAAGGCAATTTGCAGGAGGATCCTATAGACACCCCAGGCAGAGATTTTCTGCACACTTGACTTTAATTTTATGGCTGTTACTGATACTTTCTCCCAGGTGTAGTGACAAGTTTAAAAGCCCTCAAGGAAGAGCTGACTTACAGCTACAGGGCTGTTGAGTTCAGAACGGGTGTTCTTTCATTATATTTGAGGGAAAGTCTGAGTGCAGGCCATGAAGATCAATGATTGAAAAGTTCACTCATCAAGATGATCCTCAACAACTAAAATGAGTTTTTTTCCACCGTGTATGTTATTTCAATGGATGTTATAAGTACTTTTTCCCAGCAGGAGTGAAATGGATCAAAGCTCTCATGGGAAGATCTTACTTACAGCTAATGGCAGCCTTTGCTCAGTAAGAACATTCTCTCCTATAATGTGAGAGAGAGCCTGAGTAAATGTCATGAGCTGCAATGTTTGAAAAAGTACTTTTCAGTGCAGATGTTAAACAGGTACAAGCAAGAGTTTTTCTCCACACTGTGTTTTTCATAAATACATATTAGAGATATTCTCTTCCTTGTGTAGTGAAAAGTTTAAGCCCTCTCATAGGAAGATGCTCCCTAACAGCTACTGGCAAACCAAGCTCAACAAGCACATTCTTTCGTTCCATGTAAGAGAAAGCCTGAATGAAAGACGCAAACTGCAACCTTTGAAAAGGGACTTTTCAAGACGATAATAAAGAGATAAAAAAAGGAGTTTTTCTTCACACTGTACTTTCATTGAATGGATGTTACAGATAAGCTGTACCACTTGTAGTGAAAAGTATAAAATGTCTCATTAGAGTGTGTTCCCTACAGCTATTGGCAAGCTGAGTTCAGCAGAAGTGCTCTTTCAATACATTGGATAGAAACCTGAGTGTAGACTATTAACAGCATATTTGTGATATCAGTCATGTGTCCTTAGTGAGATTACTCATATATTTATGTGTGACAGCACTCCCACTGCTATCTGTGAGATCAGTGACATGTAACTTGTAACATCACACCCATTGTGTTCACGTGATATCACATCCGATGTTATGCGTCATGTGACACACTTGTTTATGGGTGACATCATACCCCTTGTATGTGTGACAACATCCACCTTGCGTGTCATATCTCATCAATGGTAAGTGACATCAACCTTGTCATATGATATCAAACCATTAGTATGTGTGTTGTCACTCCCAGTATTATGTATGACATCACACCAATTGAGTGTGGCATCACTCTGATAGTGTTTGACATCACTCCAACGGTGTGTTACATGGTTAACTTTTTGTGTCTGACATCACTCCAATCTTTATGTGTGTCATCACACCCATTTTGGAACATCACACACTTTGAGCAGGATAAAACTAGGTTAGCCTCTCACATCTCTCAAATTGTGTGATATCACTCCCGTTGTGTGAGAGCAGTCATATTGTTAACTTTGATATGACATCCACAGTTTTCTATGAAATCACTCCCAGATTTCTGTGAAGTCTCGCGCATTTTACTCTGACTTATATCCCTACTGTGTGTTTTATGTAACTCTCATTGTTATGTATGAATTCACACTCATTTTCCTTAGAGATACCACTCCAAATGTCCATGACAGCACCAGCTTGGTGTGTGCTTTCACACACTTTGTGTGTCTGACCTCACTCAATGTCTGTATGACATCACACCAATGGTGTACATGTGATAGTGCTCACATTTGTGTGTGAAAACACACACATTGATATGTCTGACACCATTCACATTCTTGTGACATAATTCACATTTTTATGTAGAACATCACACCTATTGTGTGTATGACAACATACACGTGTCGAAATCACACCGATTGTGATATCACTCGAATTTACCATAAGAAATGGCTATTGTTAAGTGTCATGTCACACCCAATATTCTGTGTGTTGTCACATTAATTCTCGAGGACATCACTCTACTAGTGTTGTGACATCACTTCCATGGTGTTTCTGTGACTTCACTCATATATTTTGGGTGACATCTTTCTGTTATGTGTGATATCACGCCTGTTGTGTTGTATGACATCAGACCAACAGTGTGACATCACTCCCGCATATGTGTGACATCAGTCACATGTCCTTTGTGATATTACTCACATGTTTATGTGTGACTTCAGTCTCATTATGTGTGACATCACATCAATAGTGTGACATTACACCCGCTATGTGTGACATCAGTGACATGTCCTTAGTGACATAATTCACATTTTAAAGGGTGACATCACTCCCATTGTGTGAATGTGATATCAATCCCACTATTTTGTGTGGCGTGACCACATGCTTCTTGGTGACATCACATCAATTGTTTGAGTGTGACAACATCCTCATTGTGTGTCACACCACAACATTTGTGTGACATTAACCTTAATTCCCGTATGCTATATCAACCATTATTATGTGTGCTGTCACTCCCAGTATTATGAATGACATCATACCAATTGATTGTGGCATCACTCTGATAGTGTTGACATCATTCCAATTGAGTGTGACGTGGTTCACATTTTGTGTGTGACATTATTCCAATCGTTATATGGGACATCACACCCATTTTGGGACATCACACAACATGAGTGTGCTAACAATAGGATAGACGGTCACATCTCTCAAATTGTGTAATATCACTCCCATTGTGTGTGATGACAGTCATATTCTTAACTGTGATGTGACACCCACTGTTATGTATGACGTCACTTCCAGGTTTCTGTGAAATCTCTCACATTTTACTCTGACATATCGCACTGGTGTGTTTTGTCTAACTCTCATTGTTATGTGTGAATATTCACTCATTTTCCTTAGAGACACCACTCCCGTTGTCTGTGACATCACCAGGTCGGTGTGAGCCTTCACACACATTGTGTGTCTGACATCGCACCAATGGTGTACTTGTGACAGTGCTCACATTTGTGATTGAAAACATATCCAATGACATGTTTGACACCATTCACTTTTTTGTGACATAAGACAAGACACTTTTTATGTATGACATCACACGTATTATGAGCGTGACAACATACTCAGATGTTGACATCACACCAATTCGTGTGACATGAATGCAATTTAGCACATGAAATCGCTATTGTTACGTGTGATGTTACTCCTAATATTCTGTGTGACATCACACTAATTCTTGAGGACATCACTCTACTACTGTTGTGCCATCACTCTCATGGTGTTTCTGTGACATCACTCATATATTTGAAGTGACATGTCTCTGTTATTTGAGACAACATTCCCGTTGTTTTTATGACATCACACCAATAGTGTCACATCATTGACACACATGTGTGATGTCAATCACGAGTCCTCTGCTGTATTACTCACCTGTTTCTGTGTGACATCATATGAATTGTGTGACAACACTCTCACTGAAATGTGTGACATCATCGTGTCCCTTTTGACACAACTCACCTTTTATAGTGTTACATCAATCCCACTGTGTGCATGGGATATCACTCCCATTATTATACGTGACATGACACACGGTTATGTGTGACACCACACCACTTGTGTGTGTGACAACATCCTCATCTTGTGTAACATCACATCAATTTTGTGTTTCACCAAACTTAATTAGGATAGGATATCCCAACTGTCGTTATGTTGTTGTCACTCCCAGTATTATGTATGACATCACACCAATTGAGTGTGGCATCACTCTGATAGTGTGTTTGACAGCACTCCAACGTTGTGCTTGCGACATCATTCACATTTTGTGTGCGACATCACTGCAATTGTTATGTGTGACATCACTCCCTTTTTTGGACATCACAAACCTTACTTGTGGTAACACTAGGATAGCCAGTCACATCTCACAAATTGATATCACTCCCATTGCATGTGACGGCAGTCATATTGTTCAGTGTGATGTGACATCCACTCTTATGTACGAAATATCACCTAGGTGTCTGTGAAATCTCTCACATTTTACTCTGACTTAAATCCCACGTGTGTATTGTGTAACTCTCATTATATGTGAATTCACACTCATTTTCCTAAGAGACACCACCCCCGTTGTCTGTGACTTCACCAGGTTGGTGTGTGTCTTCACACACATTGTGTGTGTGACATCACTCAATGTGTGTGTGACATCACACCAATGGTGTATGTGTGACAAGACTCACATTTGTGTGTGAAAACACACCCATTGATATGTGTGACACCATTCACATTTTTTGTGATATAATTCACATTTTTATGTATGACATCACACCTATTGTGTGTGACAACTTTCACATATGTTGAAATCAAACCAATTGTGTGTGGGTTAGGGTTAGTGTTAGCATTAGGTTTAGAGTTTTGGTTAGGGTGAAGGTTAGGGATAGGGCTAGGGTTAGGGTTAGGGCTAGGGCTGGGTCTAAGGCTAGGGTTAGGTTTAGCACTAGGCTTATTAACCATAGGGATAGGGTTAGCATTATGGCTAGGGTTAGGCTTGCAGGTAGGGTTAGGTCTAGGGCTATGTTTAGGTTTAGGGGTAAGGCTAGGGTGAGGGCTACGTTTAGGGTTATTGCCACGGTTACGGATAGGTCTAGGGTGTGGGTTGGGGCTATTATTAGGGTTAGGTTTAGTAACGGTTTAGGGCTACGGTTAGTGTTAGGGTTAGGGCTAGGGTTAGTGTGAGGGTGAGGGTTAGAGTTAGGGTTACAGCTAGGGCTAGGCTTATGGCTAAGTTTAGTGTTATGGTTAGGGTTAGGGTAAGCTTTATGGCTGGGGTTATGTCCAGGGCTAGGTTTAGGATTAGGTTTAGGGCTAGGTTTAGGGCTAGGGCTACTGTTAGCTCTAGACTTAGAGTTAGGGCTAGTCTAGGGCTAGTGTTAGGTCTAGAGCTAAGTCTAGGCCTACTGTTCTGGCTAGGGTTAGCCTTAAGTTTGCAGTTATGTTTAGGGCTTGGTCTAGGTCTAGGTCTAGGGCTAGCATTAGGGCTAGGGGTAGAGTTAGGTTGAGGGCTATGGTTAAGTTTAAGTTTATGTTTAGGGTTAGTCCTAGTGTTGGGGTCAAGGTTAATGTTCTTGTTAGTGTTCAGATTCAGGTTTGGGTTCGGGTAAGGGTTTGGGTTCGTGTTTGGGTTCTGGTTCGGTGAGGTTTAGGGTTAGGCTTATGGGTTAGGATCAGTTTTAGGGTTAGAGTGAGGGTTAAAATCAGGATTAGGATTAAGTCTGTGCTATGCTTAGGGTTAGGTTACAGATTAGCATTAGGATTCCTGTTAGCTTTAAGGTTATGTTAGTGATAGCGCTAGGTCTAGGGTTAGGGTTAGGTTTATGGAAAGGATTTTGGTTAGCCTTAGGATTAATATTCTGTTTAGGGTTAGGGTTACACATAGTGTTAGGTGTTGGTTTTGGGATACAGTTCGGTTTAGTGTTAGTGTTATGGCTAGGGCTAGATTGAGCATTAGGGTTAGTTCCATGGTTCAGGTTAGGGCTAGGGTTAGGGTTAGAGTTAGGTCTAGGTCTAGCATTATGTTTAGGGCTATGGCTAGGATCATGGTTCAGTTTAGGGTCAGGGTTTGTTTTAGACTTAGTGGCAGGGGGACTGTTAGGTTTAGGCTTAACGGTTGGGCTCTTGGTGGGGAATGGGAGAGATCGGTTTAGGGTCATGGTTAGGGTTAGGATTAACATTACTGTTGAGGCTACGGTTAGGGATAAGTTTAGGGGTAGGTCCAGGGTTCGGATTAGGACTGGGGTTACACTTAGGGCTTGTGATAGTCTGTGGTTAGGGTTAGTCTTAGGGCTAGTGTAAGGGTCCGGTTTAGGGCTGGGTTAGAATTAGGTCTACGACAAGTGTTAAGGTTAATGTTACACTTAAGGTTAGGATTTGGCATAGGCCTAGGTTTAGGCTTAGGGTTGTTTTAGGCTTAGGTTTGGGATATGGGTAGCAGTTTTGGTTGGGGTTGGGGATGGGGTTGCTGTTAGGGCTTGGGGTTGGTTTAGGAACAGAGTTCTGGTTAGTCTTAGTGTTAGGCTTAAGGCTAGGGCTAGGGTTAGGGTTAGGGTTACTCTTGGGCTAGGTTTAGTGTTTGGGTGAGGGTCAGGTGTATGGTTAGCATTAGGATTAGGTTTTGGGAAAGGCTTAGGTTTAGGGTTAGAGTTCAGTTAGGTTTATGGCTATGGTTAGCGTTAGGGCTAGGTTTAGTGCTAGGATGCTGGTTAGGGTTAGGGCTGGGGCTGGCTTTAAGCTTATGGCTATGGCTAGGATTAGGGTTAGTGTTAGGTTTAAAGTTGCGTGCGTAAGAGTTTGGGTTATGGGTAGGGTCGGGGTTAACTTTAGGGTTATGTGTAAGGTTAGGTTTATATTTAGGGTAACCGTGGGTTCGGCCCCATGTCTTAGCGGTTAAGTGCGCAGGATCCGCTGTTGGCGACCCAGCTTTGTATCCCAGGTGCACACCGACACACTGCATTTACGGCCATGCTGAGGCTGCGTCCCATATACAACAACTAGAAGGATGTGCAGCTATAACATACAACTATCTACTGTGGCTTTGGGCGAAAAAATAATGTAAGTGTTAAGGTGAAGGGTAGGAGTAGTGGTAGAGTTAGGGGTAAGGTTAGAGTTGGGTTAGAGTTACGGTTATGGTTGGTGTAGGGTTAGGATTTGGGTTAGGGCTACTCTTAGTGTTAGCATTAAGGTTAAAGCTAGGGCTAGGGTTATGGCTAGATTTAGGCTTAGGGTTAGGGTTAGCATTAGTGTTAAGGCTAGTGTTAGACATAGGAGTAGGGGTAGGGTTAAGGTTAGCACTAGGTCTAGGGATAAGGTTAGGATTAGTGTTAGTTCTAGGGCTAGGTCTAGGGTTACTGTTGGGGTTACAGTATGGGTTAGGGTTAGGCTTAGGGTTAGGGTGAGGGTTAGGATTAAGGCTATGTTTAGGGTTAGGCTTATGTTTAGAGCTAGATTTATATCCGTGGTTTGGGTTAGGGTTAGGACTAGGGCTTGTGTTGGGGTTAGGGCTAGGTCTATGATTAGGTCATGGTTAGCATTAGGTTTATGGCTACTGTTGGGTTAGAGTTACCGTTAGGGTTGTGGTTAGTGTCAGGTCTACAGCTAGGGTAGAAGTTAAGCCTATGGCTAGGGTTATGGTTAGTTTTATGGTTACAGTTACGGTTATGGTTAGAGGTAGGTCTCGGGTTAGGCTCAGGTCTCTGTCTAGGGTTTGGGTTAGCCTTAGGTCTATGGCAAGGTTTAGGGTCAGGGTTAGGTTTAGGGTTAGTACTAGAGCTACTTTTAGGTTTATGTTTAGGGGAAGTGTTAGAGTTACAGTAGGTTTAGGGTAGGGTTAGAGTTAGTGCTAGGGTTAGTGTTAGATCTATGGTTATGGTTCAGGTTATGGTTGTGTTAGGTTTAGATTTAGTGCTAGATTTACAGGGAGGTCTAGCATTAAGGTTACTGTTAGGAGAAGGGTTAGTGTTAGGGCTAGGTTTAGGCCTTGGATTAGCCTTAGGTTTAAGCTTAGGGTTTGGGTTAGGTTTATAGCTACAGTTAGGGTTAGGTCTAGAGTTAGTGCTACAGTTAGGATTAGGGCTAGGGCTGGTCTTCGGTTTAGGGTTAGGTTTAGGCAAGGGTTAGGATTACTGTAGGGTTAGGGTTAGTTTTGGGCTAGGGTTAAGACTAGAGCTAGAGCTAGGGCTATCATTAGGGTTACGACTAAGTTAGGGATAGTATTAGGGCTAGGGCTATGCTTAGGATAAAGGCTAGGGTTAGGATTAATGTTATGGTTATGGTTAGGGATTGTTTCGGTTTTCAGTTAAAGGTAGAGGTAGGAGTAGGTTAATGGTTAAGTTAGGATTCAGTCTAGTATAGTGGTAAGAGTTGGGTTAGGGTTAGAGTTAGAGTAGTGGTAGGCTTAGGGGTAGGGCGAGGGTTGAGTTCGGGTTAACATTACGATGAGTGTTAGGTCTGGTTGTAGCATGAGTGTTAGCGTTAGGACTAGAGTTAGACTTAGGGCTAGGATTATGCTGAGGGCTAGGGTTGGGCCTAGCATTAGGAGTAGGGTTAAGAGTAGGGCTAGGATTAAGGTTATGGTTTGCATTATGGGTCGGGGCAATTTTAGGGCTACAGCTAGGGTTAGTGTTAGGTTAGGGTTATATTTAGGGTTAGAGTTTCGGTTACCTATAGACTTAGGCTTAGTATCAGGTTTAGGGCTAGTATCATGGTTAGGAGTAGTATTAGGACTAGGGTTAGGGTTAGGGATTGGACATGGGCTAGTGTTGGCATTAGGGTTAAGGCTAGGATTATGGCAGAGTTAACATTAGTGGTAGGGTTAGTGTTGGGTTATGATTAGTGTTGGGTGATGGTTAGTGTTAGCATTAGGGTCACCTCTAGGCTAGGGTTGGGTTTAGGCCTAGAGCTAGAGTTAGAGTTAGGATAAGTTTTAGGTTTAGGGTTAGTCCTAGTGCTAGGGTTAGTTTTACTTTTAACGGTAGAGTTATTGTTATAGGTAAGTTTAGTTTAGGGACAGGGCTAGGGCAATTGCTGGGGCTCGGGTTTTGTTAGGGACAGAGTTACGGTTAGTGTTAGTGATCAAACTAAGTTTAGGGCTGTGGCTTAGACTAGGGTAAACGTTAGGGTCAAGGTTAGCCTAGGGCTGAGTTAGAGTTAGGGTTAATGTTAGGCTTAGGGGAATGGGTAGGGTTGGGGTTAGAAATGGTTAAGATTAGGTTAAGGGTTGTTTTAGGGTTAGGGTTAGTGATAGGGCTAGTGTTAGGGTTACGGTTAGAGCCAGGGCTATGGACACGGTTAGGGTTAGTGTTAATGCTGGACTAGGTCTAGATATATGATTAGAGTTAAGGTTAGAGCTAGGGTTAGTGTTAGGGTTCGAGTTATAGCTAGGGTTAGGGCTAAGTTTAGGGTCACATCTAGGGCTAGGATTTGTGTTGGGTTAGGGCTCGTGTTGAGGGTTAGTGTTAAGGATATGGTTAGGGTTAGAGTCAGGTGTAAGGGTAGAGTTTGGCATAGGGTAGTGTTAGGGTTTGTGTTCGGTTTAGGACTCGTGTTAGTCTTAAAGGTAGGGCTAGGTTTAGGGATAGGGTTAAGCTTAGTGTTAGGGTTAGTGTTAGGACTAGCACTAGCGTGAGGGTAGGGCTAGGGCTAGAATTAAGGTAAGATTAGGAGTTATGGTAGGGTAAGGATTTGGTTTATGGTTAGGTGTAGTGCAGGGTCACGGTTAGGGATAGTTTTAGGGTTAAGGGTAGGGTTAGTGTTAGGGGTATGGAGATGGGTCTATAGTGGGGAATGGAGATGGCTTTTTACTGTTTGGTTAGGTTCAGGGTTAGCATTAGTGTTTGTGCTAGGGTTATGGATAGTGTTAATGTTAGGGTTAAGGTCAGGGCCATGGTTAGGGTTAAGGATAGGTCTAGATTTAGGGCTAAGGCTAGGCCTGGGTTTAGGTTTAGGACTAGGAGTACGGTTAATTTCATGCGTAGGGCTCATTTAGTGTTAGATCTAGGGCAATGGTTAACATTAATGTTACAGATGGGGTTAGTGCTTGGGTTAGAGTTACGGCTAGGGTTATTGTTACTGTGAGCGATAGTGCTAGGGTTAGGGTTAGGTTTAGGGTTGAGGTTAGGTTGGGGTTGGGTTAGGGTGAGAGTTACGGCTCAGGGTGACAATGGAGTGTTAGTGCAATGGTTAGGGTAGGACTATGGTTAGTGCTAAGTTTAGTGTCAGGTTTAGGGCTACGGTTATTGCTAGGTCAGGTTTAGGGCTAGGGCTGTTGTTGGTTTTATGTTTAGGGCTATGGCTAGGATTAAGGAAGGGGTACGAATGGGTTAGGGTTAACATTACGGGTAGCATTAGGGGTAGAGCTAGGTTAAGGTTCACGTTAGGTTTAGGGGTAAGTGTTGTGGTGGGGGGGTTAGGGGTCGGTTTGGATTAGGGTTAGGTTTAGAGTTAATAGTAGGTGTAGGTGAAGGACTTGGATTAGTGTTAGGGTAAGGTTTAGGGTTAAGGTTAGGTTTCGCACAGAGTTAATGTTAGTTTTATGGTTAACGTTAGGGTCATGTTTGGGGTTAAGCTTGCGTTAGTGTTAGGTTTAAGCTTAGAGTTGGGGTAGGGTTTGGATTAGGATTAGGGGAGGTGTAGGTGTATGGGTAGAGTTAGACTTAGGGTTAGGGTTTGTGTTAGTGCTAGGACTGGGGTTAAGGTTAGTGTTTGTCTTTGCTTAAGGTTAGGTTTAGCACAGCAGTACGTGTAGGGATAGTGGTAGATTTAATGTTAGTGTTAGCGTTAGGGGTAACTTTAGGGCTAGGGCTAGGTTTAGGGTTAGGGCTGGGTCCAAGGCTAGGATTATGACTAGTGTTAGGAATAGTGTTATTATTAGGGATGGAGTTTGGGTTAAGTTTGGCTTAGGGTTAGGGTTAGTTTTAGGGTTAGTGGTAGGGTTGGGGTTAGGGTTGCATTCGAGTTTCGCCTATGGTTATGGAGGGGTAGGGTTTCGATTAGGGTTATGGTTAGTGGAGGAGTAGGTGTAGGGATAGGTTTAGGGTTAGTGTTCGGGTTAAGGTCAGTGGTAGTTGTAGGGATTGGGTTATGGTTAGTTTTAGGGTTAGGGTTAGATTTAGGTTTACAGCTAGTATTAGAGTTGGCATTAGGTTCTAGAGCCACGGTTAGGGTTAAGGGTAGGTTTATGGTTAGGGGTAGGTCTGGGGTAAAATTAGGGTTAGGGTTTGGGTTTGTCTTAGGTTTAGGGTTAGGGTTAAGGCTGGGTCTATGGCTGGCTTTAGGGTTAGGGCTAGGGTGAGGTTTAGGGTTAGTGCTAGGTTTAGAGCAAGGGTTTGGGTTAGGGTTAATGCTAGGATTAGTGTTGAGGTTAGGTTTGTCGTTGGATTAAAGTGTTAATGTTAAGGTTCAGGGTAGTATCAGGTGTAGGCATAGAGTTAGTGTTAGGGTTAGCGTTATAGTTAGGGAGAGGGTTAGACTTAGGGGCAGGAGTTAGCTAAGATTTAGGTTTATGGTTACAGTTAGGCATAGGGTTAGGGTTAGGTGTAGGGGTAGGTTTAAGGTTATAAATATGCTTAAGATTAGTGTTAGTGTTATCACTAGGGATTGGGTTATTGTTAGGCTTAAGGTAGGGTTAGGGTTACAGTTAGGTTTGGGTTTAGGGTTGGGTTAGGGTTCGTGTTACCTTAAATCTTAGGGTCTGGGTAAAGAGTATTTTAGGGATAAGGGTATGGTTACAGTTAAGGTTAGGGGTAGTGATACGGATAGCTGTGGGAATTGCATTAAGATTAACATTAGGGCTAGGGCTAGAGTTAGGGCTGGGGTTAAGTTTATGGCTAAGGCTTGGTCTAGGGCATAGACTAGGGTTAGGTTCAGTGTTACTGTTAAGTTTAGTGTCAGATTTAGGACTAGGAATAGGGCCGCATTAGTGTTAGTGTTCGGGGTTGGGCTAAGTTTTAGGCCCAGTTTTAGGGTTAGGGTTAGAGTTAAAGTTAGGTCTAGGGCGGGGCTCGTTTTAGGATTATGGATAACATTAGGGTTAGTGTTAAGGCTAGGGACAGTGTTAGGGGTCAGGTGAGGACAAGGATTAGGGTTAGGGTTGGGGCTGGGTTTAAGGCTAGGGTTAGTTCAAGACTTGGGTCAAGGTTAGAGTTAGCTTAATGGTTAGAAGTAGATTTAGGTTTAGGGTAAGGGTTAGGGTTAGAGTTAGTGCCAGGGTTAGGTTTATGGCTATGGCGAGGGTTAGGGTTAGGTTTAGTGTTAGTTTTAGGTTTATGGCTATGGTTCGGTTTAGAGCTACGCATTTGTTTAGGGTTCGTCACAGTGGTAGGGTTAGGGTTAGGTTTAGGGTTACATAACAGGGTACAGTTACAGTTAGCATAAATTTTAACATTAGAGGTAGGCGTAAGGATAGGGGTGGGGTTGGATTAGGGTTATGGTTATGGTTAGGTTTGGGGTTAGGGTTAGGGTTCATGTAATGGTGAAGTTTATGGCTAGGGACAAGGTTAGGTTTAGAGTTATGACTAGTGTTATGTTTAGTATTAGAACTAGGGCCTTGGTTAGGATTAGAACTTGGGCTAAGATTAGTGTTAGAGTTAGCATTAGGGTTGGGTTATGCTTGGTGTTACGGATATTGTTGGGGTAGGGGTAGGTGTTTGGTTAGGTTTAGGTTTAGGGGAGGGGTAAGGGTAGTGTTAGGGTTAGGTTTGCATTAGGGTTAGGGTTAAAGATAAGGTTAAGCCTAGAGCTAGGGTGAGAATTAAGGTTCAGGTTAGGGTTAGGGTTAAAGTTAGAGTTAGGATTGGTTAGGGTTAGGGGTAGGGTTAGAGTTAGTGTTGGGTTAGGTTTAGGGGTGGGGTAGTAGGAGGTGTAGATGTTGGGTTAGTGTTTGGCTTAGGGTTAGGGTCAGGGTTAGGGTTAGGGTCATGGTGAGAGTTAAGGGTAGGTTTAGTGTTAGAGTTAGCATTAGGGCTAGAGTTCAGGTTAGGGCAAGGGTTAGGGTTAGGGATGACAATAGGCCTAGATTTATGGATAGGTTTAGGACTAGGGTTAGGGTGGGTTAGTAGAAGTGTTCGGGTTAGGGGTAGTTTTAGATCTACGGTTAAGGTTAGTGTTGCGTTAGAGTTATATTTAAGCTTAGTGTTTGGTTTAGGGCTAGGGTTTGTGTTAAGGCTAGTCTTATGTCTAGGCTTAGTGTTAGGGTTAGGACTAGGGCTAGTGTTGGGTTTAGGGCTATGGTTAAGGTAGCCTTAGTGTTAGTACTAAGTTTAGGGATAGTGCTAGTGTTGGAGTTAGCGTTAGGGCCAGGGCTATGGAAAGGGCTAGGGTTATTATTAGGTCTAAGCCTAGGTCTATAGTTATGGTTAGTTTTAGAATTTGGCCTAGGGCTAGGGTTAGGGTTAGGGATATGGTCATGTCTGGGGCTAAGTTTAGGGTCAGGTCTGGGGCTTGGATTTGTGTTAGGGTTAGGGATTGTGTGGAGTGCTATGGTTAGGTGTAGGGTTAAGTCTAGTGCTAGGGTTAGGTTTATGGTTAGTGCTAGCTTTAGGGTTAGTGTATGCGTAGTGCTAGCAATTTGGTTAAACCTAGTGTTAGAATTAGCAATTGGGTTAGGCTTAGGGCTGATATTAGGGTTAGGGTTGGTTTAAGAGTAAGTTTAGTGTTATGGTTATCATTATGTTTAGTGTTTAGGTTTGGCTTCTGGTTAGGAATAGGCTTAGGGTTAGGACAAGAGTTTGTGTTAGGAGTCTGTCCAGGATTACGGTTAGAGTTACGGTTGGGTTAGACTAAGTGTTAGTGTTAGGGTTAGGTTTAGGGCTATGACTAGGGTCTGGGGTAGTTGTAAGTGTTGGCTTAGGAATAGGTTTAGGGTTTGGGTTAGGGTAGGGCTAGGGTTTGTGTTAGGTTTAGGGTTAAGGTTAGGGATAGGGCTTGGGCTAGAGCCAGGTTTAGGGTTAGGGCTGGCATTAGGTCTAGGTTAAGCGTTATTTTAAGTCTATGGGTAACATTAGAGTAGGATTAGGGTTAGGGCTATGGGTAGGGGTAGGCTAAGTGTTTGGGTTAATAGTAGGGGTAGGGACAAGATCACAGTTAGGGTTAGGTTTAGGGTTAAAATTAGGGGTAATGTTAGGGGTGGGTGATGTCTAGTCTTAGTGTTATGGTTAATATTATTGTTTGTGTTAGCGTTAGGGTTGTGCATATGATTAGTGTTAGGGGTAGGGTTAGGCTTAGGCTTCGGATTGGATTAGGGTTAGGGTTAGGGTTTGGGTAGAGTTAGAGTTAGTTTATGGAGAGAAGGAGGAGTAGGGTTGGGGTTAAGGCTGCATTCAATTTAGGGTTAAGATTAGGGTTCAGGTTCTGGTTAGGATTAGGGTTAAGGTTAGGATTAGGCTTCAGATTAGGGTTTGTGTACTGTTTTGGTTTAAGATTCCAAACAGCAATCTGTGCCAAATTTTTTTGGTATTATGTGATCCTTACTAGCTGGAAGGAAGGGAGATGGGGTATGAATTTATTTCCAGGAATGGGTGCTAGACATCATTTGACTCAGCTCTACTCTGGATTCCCTGTCCTATACAAACCTGTTCCCAGGTTTAATGATAGGGTTATGGTTAGGTTTTGGTTACGGTTAAAGTTAGTTTTATAGAGAGAAGGAGGGGTGGGTTTGGGCTTAGGGTTGCGTTAGGCTTGGATTTAAGATTAGGGATAAGGATAAGGTTTGGGTTAGAGTTACGATGAGGGTTATGGTTAGGGTTAGGGCTAGGGTGGTATTAGTGTTAGGGTTATTGTTAGGATTAAATTTAAGTTTAGTGTTAGCCTTAATGTTAAGAGTTAGTGTACTAGAGTTAGCATAGTCTTAGGGTTAGGGTTAAGATTTGGGCAAGGGCTAGGTTTAGACATAGAGTTAGGGTTATGGCTAGTGTAAGGTCAGGGTTTTAGGGCTAGGGCTAGGATTAGTTTCATCTGTAGGTTGAGTTAGGGCTAGATCTAGGGCATGTGTTAGGGTTAGGGTTACAGTTAGGGTTAGGTTTAGGGCTGGGGCTTGTGCCAGGGTTATGGTTAAGTCTAGGACTAGGGTTAGTGTTAGGGATAGGGCTAGGCTTAGGCTTAGTGCTAATTCTTGAATTATTGTTATTGTTAATGTTAGTGTTTGGGTTGGAGTTGTGTTGTGGTAAGGGTAGTGGTAACCCTAGGTTTAGTGTAGGGGTAATTGTAGGTTTAGATTTAGGGTTAGGGTTAGGGATAAGGTTATGTCTAAGGCTATGGTTAGGGTTAGGGTTTAGGTTAGGGCTATGATGAGAATTAGGCTTCACGTTCGGATTAATGTTAACATTAGTTTTAGGGCTAGGGTTGGGGTTTGTATCATGAACCCTAACCCAACTTTAGCTCTAACCCTAAACCTACTCCAAGCCCTAAAACTCCCCCTAGCCCTAACCCTAATCATATGAACACCCACTGTAACTGTAACCCTAAGCCAACTCTAACCCTAACTTAAAACCTAGTCCTAGCCCTAGCCCTAACAGTAACCGTAACACTAGCATTACCCTAACTCTTACCCTAGTGTTAACCCAAACAAAAACCCTACGACTATTCCTACACTTTCCGTTGTCCTCACCCTAAGGCACACACGACACTAACGTCAGACCTAACCCTAATCCTACCCTTAGCCCTAACATCAAAACCTGCCCCGTCCCAAACCATGAAAATAAATCTACTTATAAACCTAAAGAGAATCCTAACTCTAAATGTAATAACTAAACTTAGCCCTAAGCCCAGCCCTAACAATAACTCTTGCCATAACACTAACACTATCACTACACTTACTCCTGACTGTCAACATAACCCTACATGTAATCCAACACTAACCCTATCCGTAGCCCTTGCTGTAGCCCTAAACCAGTCCTAACACAAACACCAGCCCTATTCCTAATCATATCCTTACTGCTAAACATAACCTTAACTGAAACACAAACCACCTCATCTAACTCTAAGAATAACCATAACATTAATCCTAGCCCTAGCCCTAAACATAACCCAGCCCTAGCCCTAACCCTAACCCTAACCCTACCCCATCCCCTAACCCTAACCCTAATCTGAACACTAACTCTAAGACTAAACATAACCCTAACACTAAGATGAACACTAACAGTAAACATAACCCAATCCAACCCTAACCTTAAAGCTACCCTAAGCATAAGCCGAACCCTAACCAAAACCCTAAATCGGGTCCCAAATTTAACCCTAACCGGAAGCCTAATCCGACGCTAAACATAAAGCTAATCTTATCCTGACCCGAAACCTAAACCTTACCCTAATCAGAAGGCAAACCTCAAAATAAAGCTAAGCCTAAACCTCAAAATAAGCCTAATCCTAACCCTAACATGAACACGAATCGGAACCCTAACCCTAAACAGAACATTAGACCTAAATCGAACCAGAACCCAACCCTATCCATAAAACTAACCCTAACCCTAAGGTGAACACTAACCCTAACCCGAACCCGAATCCAAACTCTAACACTAACTCAAACGCTAACCCGAACCCTAACAATAAACCTAACGTGATACTGACACCAAATGCTAACTATAACACTAACCCTAACACTAAAACTAATGCTAACCCTAACCCTAACCCGAACCAAAACATAACCCTAACTTGAACTCTAAGCCAAAACTTAACCCTAACCCTATCAATAACCCTAACCCAAACACTAACCGTAACCATAACGCTAAGTCTAACACGAAAAATAACCCTAACCGTAACCCGAATCTGAATCCTAAACCTAACCCTAACTCGAACCCAAACCCAACCTGAACCAAGCCCTATCCCTTATCCAAAACTAACCCCAACCCCAACCCTAACCCTAAGCCTAAAGCTAACCCCAACTCTAACAATAACCTGAACCCCAAACTTAACCCAGACTCTAACCCGAACCTTAAAACTACCACAAACACAAAGCCGAATCTGACTCTGACACTAACACCATCAAGAACCCAAACCTTAACTCTAATCCTAATCCAAACACTAACCTCACCCTAAACCTTGACAGTAACCCTAATCCTAACCATCCCAACAAAGCAAAACATAACCCTAACCCTAACCAGAAAATGAACTCGAAACCTAACCATATCCCTAACCCAAAAACAACCCTGACCTTAAAGATAACCCTAAACTTAACGTGAAAATTTACCGTAACCATATCAGCAATCCTAGCCTGA
Organism: Diceros bicornis minor; assembly: GCF_020826845.1. NCBI lineage: Eukaryota > Metazoa > Chordata > Mammalia > Perissodactyla > Rhinocerotidae > Diceros > Diceros bicornis. The sequence continues at coordinate 3,184,643 of NW_026690866.1, forward strand.
ACTGTAACCCTAACCCTAAACCTAATCTTAGCCCGACTCTAACCCTAACAATAACCAGAACACTAACCTGAACCCTAAGCCTAACCCTGACTGGAACACTAGCCCTAACACTAAAACTAAACATTACCCTAACCTGAATCCTATTGCTAAGCCTAACCATAACCTGAAGTCTAAACATATTTCTAACCCTAATTCTAACCCTAACCCTAATCCAAACCCAACGCTAACCCTAACTCTAACCCTAATCCTAGACCTAAATCGAACCCTAACGCTAACCATAACCCTAATCGGAAACCAAAACTTAAACCTAACCCTAACCATAACTCAAACCCAACCCTAACCCTAACCCTAACCCTAGCTCTAACCCTAACAAGAAACCTAAAGCTAAAGCTCAGCATTTTTCGAACCTGAAACCTAATAATAACCCTAATCTGAATATTAACCCTAACCTCAGCCTAACCCAAATCCTAACACTAACCTGAACGCTAACCTGAATTCTAACACTAACAAGAACCCGAACCGGAACCCGAACCCTAACCCAACCACAACACTAAGCCTAAACTGATATCAAAACCAAGCCCTGACCCTGACATTAACCCAAAAACTAACACTAACAATACACCTAACCGTAACCCTAAATCTAAATCGAACCCTAACACTAACCTCAACACTAAACTGAACCTGACCACTGACCCTAACCCTAAGCCTAACCCTAACCTCTAAAACTAATCCTACATGTAAAACAAATCTGTACCAAACCAAAACCATAACACTAAACAGAACCATAACCCTAATGCTAACCGTAACCCTAACCCCAATAGTAACAGAAACCCTAACACTTACACTAACCAGATGATAACCCTATGCTAACTGAACCCTAACCCTAACCTGAAATCTAACCCAAACCTGGCAATCAACCACAACACTAACCTCAACCCTAACCTTAACACTAACCTAAACTCAAACATACCATTAACGCGAATCATGACCCTATTCCTAACCAGAACCATAAACCTAACCCTAACCAGAAACATATACCTAAATATAAACCTAACACTAACCCGAAAACTAAACCAAACCCTAAAACTGACAGTAACCGGAAACCAAATATAACACTAACGTAACACTAAGAGTACCCCAGGAAATGGCTCTGGGGAGAAAAACATGATGAAGGACACGTGTGACGCCTTCTGTTTGAATGCAGACGTGCCAGGCAGAGGGCGACAGGATGGCTGGATCGGTTCACCTGCTTTCTCCAAAGGAGGAGAGACAACCAGCCAAACATCCTACCTGGGCCAGGCCACTTCCAGAGGGCACAAGGTCAAGAGGACATAGCCCTGGGGATGGCCACCAAGTCTCCTGGGGCGTGTGCTGGGTCTCGTCAGAGGAGAAAGCAGCCTGGCAACAGGTGTGCCAGACGTGAGATCAGGAGGCCTCTCACACCCGGGTCCCTGTCCTGCCTAGGCCTCACGAGGGAGGACGAGGGTCGTGGCAGGGGCGAGTGGGGTGGGGTTGCCGGCTAGCCTGCCCCAGGATGTCCCGTGAGAGGGTGCCTGGGGATGGGCTGCCCCTGAAGAGGTCTGAGGGACCGACCCAGCTCGAGGCAGTCGGGGGCAGAGAGAGAATCCCACTCCGCCCTTTCCCTTAAGTTTCTTATAGCTTGCCAAACCGTTAACAAGAGAGGTTCACAAGAGAAAATCATACAGAACTGAAGAATATGAGTGCATGGCAGAAACCCAGGAAAATGAGTCTCTCCACACAAAGGCAGAGATTCTCATCTTGCATCCTCTCCTGAGCTTATGAGAAAGGAGGATGTTGGGGGAGGACATGTGGAAGTCAAGACTGGAAGAAGAAAATTGTCATGCAGAGGGACATGTAATGACTTGTAGGAACCGCTTCCCCCGCACCGGGGTCAGGTCCAGAAGGGACAGCACGGAGGTGACCAGCAACCCGCCTCTCTGTGGTGGCGCTGGCCCCGGGGAGGGCGTGGGAGTGGTAGGTGGAAGTGGGATGGTGTGTGAGTTGGTACCAGCAGTGGAGGCAGCTATTCAGATGTCAGGGATCTCTCTTTCTCTCTCTCTGAATCTCTCTGTGTCTCTCTCTCTCTTCTCTCCCTCAGAGACCTGAGGAGAGAAAGGTGGGGCGCCCTACCCACCTCGCCTACATATCCCATGGTCCCTTCTTTCTCTGGCAGCTCTCGGAACCATGCAGGCTTGGATTCAAGACCCTCAGGCCAAGGATGCATGCTTGGCCACCCGGGACTAGGGCTGGCCTCGGGGGTCCTCAGTGAAGACCCCATCCTACCACCAGGATCTGACTGGCTGGGGCATCCCTCGGTGACTACCAGCTGCAGCTGAAGGAACCCTGCCCTTCTTGACTTGGCTGCAGCTGCTGTCTCCCCCACCTCCCCCAAATCCTCAGAGATTGCAGGCCACATCACTTCCTTGGAAGGGTGGATCTGCCCAGGGTGGCCACAGTCAGACTGGGGTAAGAGCTCAAGGTTCTTCCTAGGCCAGTTGCTTTGTCCCGGGGCTCATTTCATTCTGGAAAGACAAAGCCATGGCCTCACCCCACGCCTAGACTTGACGACTGCAGCCAGGTTGAGGAAAGGCTCTGTGGAGACAAAAGTGCCGAGACAGGCATATGGCAAAGCAGGAAGTGCGGCTCCAGCAGCCCAGAGGCCTTTGGCAGCCTATGCCACACTGGGCAACTCTTCCGGGGACAGTTCCCAGCCTCGTCTCTGGCGTCGGGAAGGCCTCGCCTTCCTAGTGCCCAGGCCATGGTTCTGGGGAGAAATCCGAGATGGAGGACACCCATGAGGCCCTCTGCCTGAGGTCTCCGGTGTCATGCCCAGGGCCACTGCATGCCTGGCTCGGCTTGTCTGCTTTCTCCAAAGCAGTCTGGCCAAACAGCTGAACCTGACACCTGGGCAAGGCCCCTTCTGAGGGGACAAGTTCCAGAGGGTATAGTCCTGGGGAAGTCTGCCAAGTTTCCTGGGGCGTGTGCTAGACCCCGTCAGAGGAGGAAGCAGCCCGGGAAGCGGTGTGCCAGACCAGCAATCAGGTGGCCTCCCACACCCAGGTCCCTGTCCTGCCCAGGAATCCAAAGGGAGGACGATGGTCTTGGCAGTGGCGAGAGGGGTGGGGCGCGTGCTGAGCCTGCACTTGGATGCCCCGGCAGAGGGAGCCAGGGAATGGGCTGCCCCAGGCCAGGTTTGAGGGACCAACCCAGATAGGGGCTGTTGGGGGCAGAGAGAGACTCCCTCTCCGCCATTTCCCTTCAGCTTCTCATGGCTGGCCAAATCATTAACAAGACAGGTTCGCTGGCACAAATCAGACCTAGCTGAAGAATATGTGTCCATGGGAGAAACGCAGGAAACTGAGTCTCTGCACATAATGGCAGAGATTCTAATCTTGCATCGTCTCCTGAGCTAATGACAAAAGTGGATGTCGTGGGTGGGCCTGTGGGATGGGAGAGGGGAGGGAGACGATTGTCATGGAGAGGGACATGTAAAGGCTTGTCTGAACAGTTTCCCCTGCGCTGGGGTCAGGAACGGAATGGAAGGCATGGAGGTGTCCAGCAACCGGCCTCTCTGTGGTGGGGATGCCCCCTGGGCAGGCGAGGGGGTGGTGGGTGCAATGGGATGGCTTGTGAGTAGACACCAACCAGCGGTGGAGGCAGTGACTCAGAGGTCATGGATCTCTCACTCTCTCCCTCTCTCTCTCCCTGTCGGGGACCTGAGGAAAGGAAGGTCACGCGCCCTGCCCTCCTCATCTACCTCCCCCATGGGCCCTTCTTTCTCTGCCAGCTCCGGGACCCCTGAGAGCTTGGGATCAGGCCCCCACACCCCCTCACAGGCCAAGGGTGCATGCACAACTGCTGGGGCCTAGGGCTTGCCACGTGGGTCCTCAGTGAAGGCACTGCCTTGCCGCCAGGCTTTGACCGGCGGGGGCGGACCTCTGGTGCCAACCCGTTGCAGCTGTTCCATTGCTGTTCTTCTGTACTTGGCTTCAGCTGTTGTCTCCCTCCCTTTCCCCACTCCCACTCACCTGGAAGACCGCTTCCCTTCCTTGGAAGCATTGCTCTGGGCCTGATGGCCACAGGCGTACTGGGCTTCAAGCTCAAGGCTCTGCCTGGGCCAGCTGCTTCGTCTAGGGGCTCATTTCTTCCTGGAAAGACAAAGCCATGGTCTCATCCCACTCCTGCACTTTGTGACTGCAGCCAGGCCAGGTGTAGGAAAGGCTCTGTGGTGTCAGAAGGGCTGAGACAGGCAGATGGCACCGCAGCGCTATGGAGCCAGGGCCAAACTGGGCAAGCCCTTCCGGCAACAAGTCCCAGCCTCCTCCCTGGAGTCGGGAAGGCCTGGCTTCCTGGTGTCCAGGCCACAGCTCCGGGGAGAAATCCACAATGGAGGGCACACATGAGGTCCTCTGCCTGAGGTTGCAGGTGTCACATCCAAGGCCACTCTAACGCTGGCTCAGCTTGCCTGCTTTCTCCCAAGGAGGCTGGCCAACCAGCCGAACCTGGCACCTGGACCAGGCCCCTTCCAAGGTGACGAGTTCTGGAGGACATAGCACTGGGGACCGCTGCCAAGTCTCCTGGGGCGTGTGCTGGGCCCCAGACAGAGGAAGAAGCAGCCTGGAAAACGGTGTGCCTGACCTGAGATCTGTCGGCCTCCCACACCTGGAACCCTGTCCTGCACAGGCCTCTCGAGGGAGGACGATGGTCGTGGCAGTGACGGGAGAGGTGGGGCTGGCGCGGAGCCTGCCCTTGGATGCTCAGGAGAGGGCGCCGGGGGATGGGTTGCCCCTGGCCAGGTCTGAGGGACTGACCCAGCACGGGGCTGCCAGGGGCAGAGAGAGAATTCCCCTCCGCACTTTCCCTGCAGGTTCTTAGGGCAGGTCAAATCCTTAACAAGACAGGTTGACTGGAGAAAATCAGACCCAGGTGATGAACATGTGTCCATGGGAGAAAATCGGGAAACTGAGTCTCTCGCCACAATGGCAGAGATTCTCATCTTGCATCCTCTCCTGAGCTAATGACAAAGGTGGATGTCGTGGGTGGGCCTGTGGGATGGGAGAGGAGATCAAGAGGATTGTCATGCAGAGAGACATGTAAAGGCTTGTCCGTCCCGTTTCCCATGTACTGGGGTCAGGTCCAGAAGAAAAGGCACGGAGGTGACCAGGAACGGAACTCTCTGTTGTGGGGCTGGACCTGGGGCGGGCGTGGGGGTGGTGGGTGCAAGTGGGATGGTGTGTGAGTTGGCACCAGCCAGCGGTAGAGGCAGCGACTCAGAGGTCATGGATCTCTCTCTCTCTCCCTCTCTCTCTCTTTCTCTCTGTCTCTTCCTCTCTCTCTCTCTCTCTCTCTCTCCCTTCCTCTGGGACCTGAGAGGAGGAAGGTGGCGTGCCATGACCACCTCGCCCTACCTCCCACATAGAGCCTTCTTTCTCTTGCCGCTCTGGTAGCCCTGTGGGCTTGGGTTCAACCCCCCACACCCCCGCATAGGCCAAGTGTGCATGCGCGACTCCCGGGCCTAGGGCTGGCCTCGGGGGTCCTCAATGAAGACCACGACCTCCCACCAAGCTCTGACTGGCTCCCTCCCCTCCCCCACTCCCACTCAGCTTGAAGGCCGCTTCCCTTCCTTGGAAGCATTGCTCTGGCCCTGATGGCCACAGACATACTTTGCTTCAACCTCAAGGCTCTGCTTGGACCAGCTGCTTTGTCCAGAGGCTCATTTCTTCCTGGAAAGACAAAGCCATGGCCTCACCCCAGGCCTGCACTTTGCAACTGCAGCCAGACCAGGTGTAGGAAAGGCTCTGTGGAGTCAGAAGTTCCAAGACAGGCAGATGGCACCACACGGCTATGTAGCCAGGGCCAAACTGGGCAAACCTGGCGACAGGTCCCAACACCCTCCCTGGAGTCTGGAAGGCCTGGCCTTCCTGGTGCCCAGACCATGGCTCTGGGGAGAAATCCGCCATGGAGGGCAGGGGTGAGGCCCTCTGCCTGAGGTCGCAGGTGTCACGTCCATGGCCACTGCAAGCCTGGCTCGGCTTGCCTGCTTTCTCCAAAGGAGGCTGGCCAATCAGCTGAACCTGGCACCTGGACCAGGCCCCTTCCAAGGGGACGACCTCTGGAGGACATAGCCCTGGGTATGGCTGCCAAGTCTCCTGGGGTGTGTGCTGGGCCCCCGTCAGAGGAGGAAACAGCCTGGCAAGCGGTGTGTCAGACCTGAGATCTGGCGGCCTCCCACACCCGGGTCCCTGTCCTGCCCAGGCCTCCCAAGGGAGGACGATGGTCATGGCAGTGGATAGTGTGGTGGGGCTGGCGTCGAGCCTGCCCTTGGATGCTCCAGGAGAGGGCGCCAGGGGATGAGCTGCCCCTGGCCAGGTCTGAGGGACCAACCAAGCTCGGGGCTGCTGGAGACCAACCACAGCATGTCCAGAGCACTCTCTGCAGATCCAGGCACCAGGTGAGCACCTGCCATGGCTGATCCCATTATTCCCTACAAGATCAACATGAAATTTATCTCCCACCCCCCACTTTTCAGAAGAGCAAAGTGAGGCTCAGAGAGATGCGGAGATTTGCCCAAGGTACACAGCTGGCAGAGGACAGTGTCACCACTGTGCTGAGGAGGGAGTGGCTACTCACCTAGTAAACAGCTGGTCCAGGACCCGGTGGGATGTGTCTGAGGCCGAGTAGTTGATCATGAAGGTGGTGAAACTCTAGATGTTCCTACTCAGGAAAGCTGGTGCAATGGACTCTGTCAGCTTCTCCATCATGCCCGCCTGGATGCCACGCATCCTGAAGTCTTCATTTAAATTCACAGTGGACTCACCCTGACATGGGGGGAGAGGAGGAGGAACATACAGTCAGTGACATCATGGTGAACCACCAGGAGGACTGAGGTGACTTTCTATCCTCCTGTGTAGCTTGTGGGGAGGAGTGGAGGTCCAGATTCATTTGGGAGTGGGACTTCGGGGCACTGTAGTGAGAAAATTCTGGGGGAGCGGGTTCCAGGGGAATCTCAGATTTGAGTCTGGATTCTACTACTGCCTTGATCATCTCAGGGTCATAGGTGTGAAGACCCCTCTGCACCCACACTCACCTCAGACCAGCCCTGGTCATTGATGGACTGGTGCACCTGTGTCCACTCCAGGGAGATGGAAAACTGGAAATCCACCAGGAACCACCAGCTCCTCGACCATCTCCTGGGTGCAGCTCTGCAGTGACAGTGCCCAGCAGTCAGGCCAGGAGGGATCAGGGGCCTGCCTGGACTTTGCCACAGTGGGAAACCCTACCACAGATCAGGCACAGAGGGGTATCTGCATACACTCCACCAGGGAAGGAATACAAGGACACCTTGAGGGCCCAGCATTCACATGCGGATAGAGGAGCTTGGTCCCCAACACTCACCTTCCACTCCTGCAGCCAAGATCTTGAGCATGAACATGGCACACTGCCAGACTCCCACCAACTGGCTTCCTGTTTCTACTCAGGCTGGATCCTCCTCATCTCCAGCTTCCCTAACTCCACCTCCCCCCCACACACACACAATGAGGGTGAAGGGGTGTGGGGCTGTCCTTTTGGGATCACAGTTCTGGCCTGACCTAGAGTGGCCTGCCCTGGCGTACACTGTTACCTCATGGTTCCTCCTGCCAAAAGGCCACACACAATCGAGGTGAGGGCTGAGCCTAAGTCTAAAGCGACTTAACACGCTCTCATTCTGGGCTTCTCGGGGGCCAGAGCCTTGGAAAGTCACGGGACAACACGAGAACTTCCTGCTGTGTCGAGTGTCTCCACACAAATGAACTGGACAAGAGGCTGTGATTACAATGTGGGTGCCTGGTAACCAGAGTTCTAAGTTCTGTTGGGCGCTGTCACCAAGGAAGTGAGGTCATTTCTTCAAGGTTCTATTTCGTAGCCCTTTCCTTCAATGAGATCCACCCTAATCACCCGCTAGGCTGTTGGCTGTTCTCCCTCCTTGCCAGTGTCATCTCCATCACTGTAGACAAATACCCATCACCACCCTCCCCACAGATCCTTGGGAGTGGATCCAGGCCCCAACATTGAGGAGACAGAGCTGAGGTCAGACCTCTTTTTTCCTACCAGTTCTGTGTCCTGGGAAAGCTGTTGTGCCTCTCAACATCTCCCCAGTCTCCCAAGCCGCACAATGAGGGTTGGGCTAAAAGCAGCTTCCCAGAGACCTCTGCAGGTGTATATGTAATAATACGTACAATGCCTGTGAGCTGGTGTCACATGTGTCTAATGAACACACTTAGAGATGGAGGAAGTACAAAGAGTAAGACATCACATAGAATACCAGTCAGAAATTCTCTAGGTCCCAGATATGTGATCTTTGGTAAGTCACTGCCGCTCTGAGTCTCATTTTCAGGTCTGCATACTGCATGGGTTGAAATTAGAGGAAATTCAGACATTGTGATCCACTGGCATTAAGCCTTCCATGGTCCCCTGTTTTACTCAGAATCAGTCCCAAGAGCCTCATGTTGGCGTATGTGGTGGGATCCTCCACAATGTTCCCATTGCTCCCTGCCTCCTTGAGTGCACATCCTTATGTCATCACTAAGTGGTCAGTACCTGGCTTCTGAACAACAGAACACAGCCAAGGTGACGGGATATCATTTCCAAGTTTTAATTACAAAACGTCTGTCACTTCCCAATTACTGGTTTACTTAAGTTCCCTACTTACCTCTCTCCTTGTGTTTCCATCTCTCTCTCTCTCTCTTTCTCGCTCGCTCGTTCTTACTCTCGCTCTTGCTCTCTATAAAATCACCAGAACTGAGGGAGCAAGTGTTGATGTTTTCAGTTGCACTATGTAGAGGCTCCATAGGAGAGAACTGAGGGAGTGTCCAGCCAACAGACAGACAGGAGCTCAAACTCTCAGTCCAAATGGATCCTGACAAAACCCATGTGAGTGATCTTGGGTGGGAATCCTCCCCCATTGGAGCCCTGATGAGACCACAGCCCCTTCTACACAGAGACTTTGAGGCAGAGGCACCCAGCTAAGCCATGCCTGATGCTTGGCTCACAGAAATTGTGAGATGTTAAATATTTGTACTTTATAGGTGGCAGGTTTTGGAGTAAAGTTGTCACAGAGGAACAGAAAGTGACAGTCTACCATGTCCCAAGATCCAGCCTGATCACACACCTCTCTCCACTCCTCTCTCTTCTCAGGCTCCTTCCAGCCACACTGGCCACATTTCTGACCTTCTCTGGTCAAACTCGCTTCTTCCTGTGAGTCTCTGCACCAGGGAGCCTTCTCCTTGACACACTAACTCTTCCCAGACATACGCAGGGGTGCTTACACTTGTAATTCTGGTCACAGCAAAGGTCTGAAATGCCTCAGGGAAGCCTTTCAGAACCTCCTAGCACAGTCGCTACGATCACAGATCTCACATCCAGAAGAGCATTACATGATTTCCTCCTCCTTCCTCCCATTCAGATAAAATGAGTGCATGAGGAAGGGCTGTCTGCTTTGGCTGAAGCAGAGGCAACTCCTTCTGGTTATACCAAAGACACAACTGTCTCTTCTAGGTCAAATTTTCGCACCACGATTCCATTGTTTAAGGAAACCGTCATTCCCTCTCTTTCATGGGTGTGTTTTCCCCAAGAACACAGTGAACCATCCCCTCTCCCTGTGCTGCATCACCATAAACCCACAGCCAGAAATAAGCACCAGGTTAAAACACCACCAGATCCTGAACCCAGTCACTGCTGAGACACACCCATCAATGTTGTCATTCAATGGTGACTCCTGAGGACACCTTTCCCCTGAGACCCACTCTCAGCCTGTCCTCATCTTCTTATAGCAATACTGAGATTTCCTCAGAGTCCTCCCAACCTGGGCAAGAAACATTCTGAAATGTTCTCTGTATTAATTTTCAGGGACTGGAGACATAGGTAGATATAATTTGAGCGTGTATGTGCAGTTGTTTCTACGCATGTATTCTATTTTTCAGACAGATAAAATAGTGTGGGTACTCAATGCACCAAGCAAATGGATAACTGATCAAATTTTTTCATGATGTGAAGTCTTTAGAGAGTAAATGTCATGGTTAAGAACACAGAATATGGAGCTAACTCCTCACGTCAAAATTGCAGCTCAATCCCTTATTAGATACTTGTATTGACTGAGTTATTTACCTGATTGGTGCCTCAGTTTCTTCATATCTCAGTTGGCAATAATGAACAGCATACCTACTTTGTAGGTTTATGGAGAGTATTAAAGGAGTTAATGTTTGAAAAATGCTTGGAACACCTAGTGTATTACCAGTGCTGTCCCTATATATTAGAAATAAAATTTAGAAATTCTTCTGACACTGCCTGTGAGCCCCAGAGGGTGAGACTGTTGCCTGGACTTATGTAGAAAGCACTCCATGACATACGATGAATAAATGAGTGAACAACATTGGCGAATGCATTACCAATGTCACTTATATCACCCTACAGGCATACCCAAGCTGAACCACACACAGACATTCCTGCTCTGTCCTGCATCACATTCCCTGGAGGAATTACTGGGGCTTCTTGGACCCTGGTAACCGTGCACACTAAAGGTTCTTTTCTGTCAGCAAATCCCAGTCTTTGTCCTATTGCTGCAGCTCACAGGGTCTGCGCCGTGATCTTTGTCTTCACTAGTGGGAGAAGTGCCATCCACAGAGCTGGGCACACACAGAGCCTGAGCCTTGGAGGAAATGATTCCCTGGCCCTGGGGCAGGTAAAAGAGCGCAGGGACAGAGTGGGATTTGGGGAAAATCCTCCAGGTGTTGTCAGAAGGGATGAAGGCAGGGGATGTGTCAGCAAGGACTGGTCTGGTTGGTGGGCCTTGGTGGTTAAATAGTAGGGGGGCTGGGAAGTTTCTTAGGTTCTAGCATAATACAATCAATATGACAATCATGAAATCAGAATCAGCCTAATTAAGGCCAAATCAACCCAATGTCAGCTGTTCCCTGACTCTCTAATCCAGTAGTGACTTATAATAAGGGTATTCGTGATCTATCATCTCCTTTCATTGATTGGCTAGAGTAATTATTCTTTACATAGCCTGTCTATTTTTACATAGTAAAGAAAAAGTGAGTTTTAAAACAACCCTCCTTGGAAAAGTCTCCCTAACATATTGAATTAATAACAGAAACCACGACAGGAAATTCACCACATATCTTGAGCTTTATTCTCTGGTTTTAGATCTTCCTAACTGGCAATTTACCTACACTTCTGCCTTCTTTCCTGAGATTAGTCCACTTAGGATTAAGTAAGAGTGCAATCTCATAACATGTGAGAAGTGGTGGGACTCTAGGAAGAGGTTTGTTTCATTCTGTCAGTGTGTGTGTGTGCGCATGTGTGGGGGGGTGTATGAGACTTTTTGCTGCATCTGGCAGTGTGGCCAGTGTAGACTCCTTTTCTAGGGAAAAAATTTCCCTAATCACTTTCTCTGGACTTTCTTTTCACTGATGGCTTCGCCAGCACTGTCCAATAGTAACATTAAGCACTCTATGTTATGGAATTTAAATATATTTTAGTAGCCAGATTTTAAAAAATGAAAAAAACAGGAGAAACTAACTTTAATATTATATTTTAACCCACTATAACCAAGATATTATCAATGTGGATGCAGTCTATACAAAACTTAATAATGAGAGGGTTTACATTTTTTTTCTGTTACATAAATCCAGTGTGTACTTCCCACTTACAGTACAATCTCCATTTGTAAGTCGAGTTTTTTCAGACATACATTCTCTGCATTGAGATTTAATGTTTACAATTGTCAAATAAGAGTTACTAGGAGTGGTGTGGATGATAATTTCAGTACTGATTTAAGCTCTAAGGGAGCTATGAACACCAACTGGTCAATGGGTTAATCAAATGAATAGTCATATAGTATAGAAGAATGGTATGATTTGGGATTTAGAAAAAGACTGGGGACTGTGTGTCCTGACAGAGAGCACCAAGGATTTTGTTGTTGAGAGAGACAAGGACAAAAAGAGAATGAAGTCATACACATAAGTGTCTAACAACATGGGGGAGAAGAAATGACCTGCCGCAGTCCTGAGTTTTGACCTCGTGGTTTCTCTTCTTGACCCAAATCTCTTTGATGATGTCCCAGGACAAAGGTCAGATTAATCCCCACAGGGAGAGAGGGAGGGTAGAAGTACAAGGCATCTGACATAATTGTCCTGGGAAAGCAGGCTTCATTTATCACTCTGATCCACTTTCAAAATTTATTTTTATAGGGTAAGAGGAGAAGAAGTATGATGGTCAAATCATCACAGAGGAAGTGAAATGATTGTGGAAAGCAATCTAAACCACAGCCTGGTTTGAGCATCTCCATCCCTTTGAGGATGTCCAGTTACATATTCAAGAGACCAGTTACTAGAATCACATCCTATCCTGGTAATGAGGTCAGATGCCATCAAAGGGAGGAAACCTTGGAGCAGCCCCAAAAACTCTGCTGGCAGAAGAGACTGCAAGGTCTCCAGGTCTGCAGAGTGCAGGAGAACTGTTAAGTGCTTTGGACCTTCCCAAAGCCCTGCTGAATCTTGCACTTAGTTGCACAAGTGTATCCCTGCCAGGTGAGCTCGCAGGTGTTCTGAAGTCCATTCCCATGCCCACCCCTGCCTGGTCTCCAGATTCGGCAGAGATGATCCCAGGATATGATCTGTACATCGCACAGCTCCTTTGCAAACGTCTTCTGGTGACTGAGGAAGATATCAGGAAACAGGAAGGGAAAGTGAAGACGGCAAGAGACAGACTGGCGGTAGCACTGATGCAGACAGACTCGCTAGCGAGGCAGGGAGAGTGAGGGGTCAAGAAGGACAGCCCCACAAACACGATGAAGAAAACAGAAGACGGCGCAGATGACATGGAGCTCACACTACATTAATGCCTCTGCAGGGGTCCTGATGATTTCTTTCTTTGAGCTCTTGAAACTTTAATATATACCAATAATTTTCTTTTCTTTGACTCATTTGCATGACAGAGAAGATACAGACAGTGATCCTCTGAGGTGAGAGATTGGGTTTCATGTGAGGAGAGAAAGGAGCTCTTTCCTTCTCATTTTGTTCTCTCATTTTCCTTTACTGAGTGTTATCTATTTGTATTTTAAGACCAAGAGTCATCACAGTCAGGGGATTCTTTAGAGTTTTGTCCTCACAGTCACAGAGAAAACATACCTAGTCAAAATGGATTGTCCTTTTTGTGTAATATTGCAATAGATTCCAACATAATATTTCACAAAAGAGCTGTTATATCTGTCTTTTCAAAAAAGACACCTACTTCTGGTCTCTATTTTTCTGGTATTTGTTGCATGTTGAATCACAGTTGCATATAATGAAATACTGGCTTGTCCCGTTTTTTAGATTTATATGTGTTGGAAATTTGATTCGTGAAAATTGATATGCCATTGTAGTATCATGTTGTCAGGAGAATGACTGTTTTCAGCATCACAAGTCTCACAATAAGCCAGTGTGTTGGGATTTGTCTATTTGCCTGATCGAGTATGTTGCACTCTTCAAATCCTCTTTATCATTACTTACTTTTGTCGCACAGATTTATCAGTTACTGAGAGCAATGTGTTAAACAATAATAGAGTAACTTAGTATTTATATCTTCCCTAAAATATGAGTCATATTTTAGCTAAATCTTCTCTCCTCTATTGTTCCATGTGGTAATCACCTGGAATTTTGGTACGAATGTGTTTTTAATGTCTTGTTTTAAAACTAATACTAAATTAGAGAGACGTTTTTTCCTTTCCTCGTGACTCCTGCTATGTTTTCCTGGGTTCACATTTGTTCTTCCTGATGTACATTCTTTACAGCTTCTTTCACTGCGGGCCTGTGGGAGGTCAACTTTGAGTCTGTGAGTCTGCTTGTAGGTTAGATAACGTCTTTCTTTCTTTGACACATAGTTTGAATAGGTGTGTAATTTAGCTTTGTAGAAATTTTTTTCCTTCTTTGTCAAGTTATTTAATATTTCTGAGCCTCCACATCTTTAGCTTAAAATGGGAATAAATCCCTAAAATTGTGACTGTAACTGAGATAATACATGCAGAGTTTTCCAGTCATGTTGCTTAGCAGAAATTAGTCAATAATGATAACTATTATCAATCATTATAATTATATTATAATAATTAATATATAATAATATATTAATGTATAAGAATGATTATACATTAATTTATAATTATAATGTACAATATATAATTTATAATGTATGCAATGTATAATAATAATATATTAATATTATTAATCATTAAAATCTACATGGTGTGCATTCTCGGAGAATCACTGCTTCAGATTGAGAATGTGAAGCTCATACACAAAAAGTCTGAGAGAGTGCCATGACTGTGACTTTAATTCTCAGCCCTTGGGTATCTTCAGCTGTGGTCGTCTGCACAGTGTGTACAGATAATGTAATCTGTTCCAACAGACCCACTGCAGAACAGTGCAGCCTGCCTCATGCCTGGGATGCTCTGGGCTGCTTGTTGGGGAGCCTCTGCTGTGAGGCTAGTTGGACTCTGTACAGAGAAAGATGAAAAAAGACTCTTTCTTTTCCCTCAGATTTCTTCTGCCGAATATTATTCACATTTACATCCAAAGCAGACACTCTCTTTCCAGAGCCTTGGTCTTTCTCTGGGATTCAGGCTTCCCAGACACCTAGTCATTTCAGCTCCCAAGGCCCAAGGGGACTGCAGAATCATGTCTCACCCACTCCTCCCATCTTGGCCTGTTTCCCGTTACGGAGGACCCATGAGTGGGGAGAGGAGCGATCAAGGCAGATTGATCTGGAAGTCCTCGAGAATCTGAGCTTCAGAGAATGAAGCAGAAAAGGGGAACCTGAGACTGCTGGCCTTCAGTGGGGGAGGAATATGGAGGAACCAAGAGGGGTGTGATGGCTGCACAGAGTGAAGGGGAGGGATGTTCCAAATTTTCCTAAGAAGGGAAATCTTGCAGTGAAGTGGGGATTCGACTTACATGATGGCAACGTCTGTGCTGGTTTCACCAATTCTGGTGTCCCTGAGGGATGAACTGGTGTGACACCACAGGACAGAAGTTGAAGTCACTTTCAGGACTTAAGGAAGGTGAAACCTTTCAGCTTAGTCCCCTGTGAGCCAGTCAGGGGCCAATTCTAGAAAGGTTCAAGAACCTGCATCCATCCAATGTGGTTTTGTTCTGTTCCAGTCAAGCTCCTATGGACCACTGCTGGGCAAAAGGGACCTCAGATCTAGTCAGATCTAGTCATCACAGCTTCCGTAGGTCACCATGAGGCAGGTAATAGCCCAGGTGTCGTCACTGGAGCTCTAGTTGCCCTCTTTCTTCCACCAGCAGACAGTGACTTGTGAGGTGAGGAGAGCACATCAGAATGGTCCAGTCAGCCGCCCAGTATGGGAGACTCCAGGGGAAGGAGATGCCAAAGCCACAGAGACCCGATGCCTCCTGTGTCTCCCTCTTCCTTTTTTCCACTTAATTTTCACCCTCAGTCCTTCTTTCCTTCCCTTTTCCCTCGTTTGGCTCTCTCTCTCTTTCCCCTACATGTTCTAGCTTAATTGAGGTATTCACGACATACAGAAAACTGCATACATTTAAAGTGAACAATTTGATACATTTTGATTATAACTTATTGAACCATCACCACAATCAAGAAAAGGAACGCTATCTTCCCCAAATTTCCTCATGCTCATTTTAATTCCTCCTTCCCTGCTGTTTGCCAACACATTCTCATTCCCAGGCAACGAGTGATCTGGTATATGTCCCTATAGATTTTCCTGTATTTTACAAAAATGATTATAAATCGGATCATATAGTATGTACTCATTTTTTACTGGCTTCTTTCACTCAGCATAATTATTTTGACATTTATGCTTGTCATTGCATGTACTATGAATTCATTCCTATCCCCAACCCTTCCCTGGCAGCACTGTGCACACGCCCGAGCACTTCCCATGTTGGTGTGAGCCAATAGTAATGCTGCATCCCCCAAAGTAGGAATGCGCCATGGTGCAATTCTGGTAGGGGTTCGGGGCAGCCATGGACCTGCACATGAATGCTTTCCTGGATGGTTGGAAAGTGCACCATGTCACTGCAGTCCCAATGATTGGCCAATGCTCAGAACCCATGAAGAAGCCCCACCCACCAAGCACGGAGACTGGCATGAGCATAAGAAAAAGCAGCAGCAGATATATGTGCACATATCTGCTTTCGCAGGTGACACAAATACACATAGTAGTGCTGCGGTCTCACAACTGTGTATGTGCCTCCATGTGGCGACAGCTCTGAGCCAAGTGGGAATGCTTTCCCAGCGAGTGGAACACCCACTGTACCCACACAACTTCCAGCATATGGGGTGGTATCAGAAACACAGCTCATGCTTTCCTCATAGTGGTAGCAGGTGGAATCTGCGAGCTGATACTACCAAAAATACACAGGCAAGAGTTTAGTTCATCAAACAGCATAAGAAACTACAGTAACAATTCAGAGCAGAAGGAAATGACAAATCTCCAGCAACGAAACTTGAAGTCACAGAAATTTACAATCTAAATGACAGAGTTCAAAATAAATGTCATAAAGAAACTCACCAAATTACAAGAGTGTTCAGACAGTTTGATGAACTCAAGAATAAAATTAATGAGGAAAAGGAATACTTCATCAAAAAGACTGAAACTATTAAAAAAAAACAAGCAGAAATTCTGGATATGAATAACATAATTAAAAAGATAAAAAAGAATCTAGAATGCTTATAAAATAAAGCTGATATTATGGATGAAAGAATTAGTGATTTAGAGGATTGAAAAATAGAAATAATTCCAGTGGACCAGGAGAGAGAACTCTAATTTTTAAAAAAGGAAGGAATTCTTGTAGAAATATATGACTCAATTATAAAAGCAACATAAAAATTATATGTATTCCAGATGGAGAAAAGAGGGAGAAAGGAGCAGAGAGCTTGTTCAAAGAAAAAACAGCTGAGAACTTCCCAAACCTGGGGAAGAACCAGACTTAGAAGTACATGAAGCCAAGAGAATGCCTAATAACAGCAATGCTAAAAGACCTTCTCCAAGGCATATAATATTAAATTTGGTAAAAGCCAATGACAAAGAAATATATTAAGGGAAGTAAGACAGAAGAAAATAACCTACAAAGGAACCCCTATCAGGCTTTCAGCATATTTTTTGGCAGAAACTTTACAGGCAAGGAAAGAATGGAATGATATATTACAAATACTGTATCAGCCAAGAATACGCTATCCAGTGAATTGATCCTTATGATACAATGGAGAAATAAAAGTTTTCCCAGATAAACAAAGGCTGAGGGAGTTCAACGCCACTAGATCTCCCATACAAGCAATGATCAAGAACATCCTCATACTAGAAATAAAAAGATGGCAAATGTCTACAAATCTTTGACCAGAGTGATAAATAGACAGACAAAATCAGAAAGCTACAGCTTTGTTTCACAACAGGGTAGCAAATACTTAATTATCACTTAGAAGAAGAAGGGAAGGAAAGCATCAAAAGTAACTATAAATACTTCAACTTAGTCACAAACGCACAACACAAAAATGAATAACATGTGACAACAATAACTTAGCAGGAGACGAGGAAAGGGATGGAACCTGCTTAGACTAATGGAGATAAGAGCCTATCAGAAGATGGACTATCCCATCTATGAGATCTTCTTACAAACCTCACAGTAACCAGCAAAGAAAAAGTCAGAACACAGCCATAAATCATAAAAAAAGAGAAAACCTCCACAGAAAACCCCCAAAGTGAAATGGTAGTCAGAAACACAAAGGAAGAGAAACAATGGAAATATAGATTAGGTGGGATTAAGCCCTCATGTATCAATAATCACATTTAATGTAAATCGATTGAATTCTCCAATCAACAGACACAGAGTGGGGAGGTGGATTAGAAAACAAGACCTAACAATAGACTGCCTCCAGGAAACACATCTCAGCTCTAAATACAAACAGTCTCAGAATGAAGGGATGGGAGACAATATTCCAAGCAAATGGCACGTAAAAGAAAGTAGGTGTTGTCATACTTATCTCAGACAAAGCAGACTTCAAGATAAAAAAGACTATGAGAGACAAAGAGGGTCGGTATATAATGATAAAGGGGACTTTCCACCAAGAGGACATAAAACTTATAAAGATGTATGCACCTAACACAGCAGCACAAAAGAATATAAAGCAACTATTAATAGACCCACAGGGAGAAATTAACAGCAACACAATAACAGCAGGGGACCTGAACATCCCACTTACATCCATGGATGGATCATGCAGAAAAAGGCAACAAGTCAATAGTGGAATTAAATGAAACATATAATCAGATGACTTAATCGATATACATAGAGCATACCCTCCCAAAACAGCAGAATACACATTCTTCTTAAGTGTACATGGAAGATTCTCAAAGATAGACCATATGTTGTGAAACAAGGCAAGCCAGAATAAATTAAAGATTGAAATCATATCAAGCTTCTTTTCTCACCATAATGCTATGACACTTTAAATCAACTATGAGAAAAAAGATAGGGAAGTCACAAATTTGTGGAGACTAAAGAACACATGACTGAAGAACCATTGGATCAATGAACAAATCAAAGGAGAAATCAAAAAATACCTGAAGACAAACAAAAATGAAAAGACAACAAAACAACTCTTATGGGATGCAGCAAAAGCAGTTCTAAAAAGGAAATTCATAGCAATACAAGCACAGCTCAACAAACAAGCAAAATACCAAATAAGTAACCTTAAACTACACCTAATAGAACCAAAAAATGAAGAATAAATGAAGCTCAAAGTCAGCAGAATGAGGTAAATAATAAAAATTAGAGCAGAAATAAATGAAATAGAGACTAAAAAAACATTAGAAAGGATCAATGAAACAAAGAGCTGGTTCTTTGAGAAGACTGAAACAAAATTGACAGAGACTTAGCCAGACTTACTAAGAAAAAAAGAGAGAAGGCTCAAAGACATAAAATTAGAAATGAAAGAGGAGAAATTACAACAGATACCACAGAAATCCAAAGGACAATAAGAGAATACACTGAACAACTTGCATACCACCAAAGTGGATAACCAAAAAGAAATAGATAAATTCTTAGATTCACACAACCTTCCAAAACTGAATCAAGAAGAAATATAGAAAATGAACAGACCAATCACAAGTAAAGAGAATGAAATGGTCATCAAAAACCTCCCAAATAGGGGCCGGCCCGGTGGCGCAAGCGGTTGGGTGCGCGCGCTCCGCTGCGCTGCGGGGTTCGCTGGTTCGGATCCCGGGCGCGCACCGAAGTACTGCTTGGTAAGCCATGCTGTGGCGGCGTCCCATGTAGAGTGGGGGAAGATGGGCACCGATGTTGGCCCAGGGCCGTCTTCCTCAGCAAAAAAAAAAAAGAGGAGGATTGGCCCAGGGCCGTCTTCCTCAGCAAAAAAAGAGGAGGATTGGCGGATGTTAGCTCAGGGCTGATCTCCTCACAAAAAAAAAAAAAAAAAAAAAAAAAAAAAAACCTCCCAAATAACAAAAGCCCAGAACCAGATTTCTTCTCTGGAGAATTCTACACAATATTCAAACAAGATTTAATACCTATGCTTCTCAAACTATTCCAAACAGTTGAAGAAGATGGAACACTTCCTAATTCATTCTATGAGGCCAACATCACCAGGACAGCAAAAGCAGGCAAGGATAGCACAAAGAAGGAATATTACAGGCCAATATCGCTGATGAACACAGATGCAAAAATCCTCAACTAAATATCAGCAAATCGAACACAGCAATATATTAAAAGGATCATATACCATGATCAAGTGGAATTTATACCAGGGATACAGGGATGGTTCAACATCTGCAAATCAATCAATGTGATACACCACATTAACAAAATGAGGAATAAAAATCACATGATCCTCTCCACAGATGCAGAGAAAGGATTTGACAAGATCCAACATCCATTTATGATAAAAACTCTTAATAAAATGGGTATAGAAGGAAAGTACCTCAACAGAATAAAGGCCATATATCACAAACCCACTGCCAACATCATATTTAATGGTGAGAAGCTTAACGCCATTCCTCTGAGAACAGGAAGAAGACAAAGGTGCTCACTCTCGCCACTCCCATTCAACATAGTACGGGAGGTTTGGCCAGAGCAATTAGGCTGGAAAAAGAAATAAAAGGAATCCAAATTGGAAAGGAAGAAATGAAACTCTTGCTGTTTGCAGATGACATGATTATAAATATAGAAAACCCTAAAGAATCCATCAGAAAACTATTAGAAATAATCAACAACTACAGCAAAGTTGCAGCGTACAAAATCAACTTACAAATTCAGTTGCATTTCTATACTCTAATAATGAACTAACAGAAAGAGAACTCAAGAATACAATCCCATTTACAATTGCAACAAAAAGAAAAAAGTGTCTAAGGATAAATTTAACCAAAGAAGTTAAAGACCTATACAATGAAAACTATAAGACCTTATTGCAAGAAATCAGTGATGACCTGAAGTAATGGGAAGATATTCCATGCACATGGATTAGAAGAATAAAGACAGTTAAAATGTCCATATTACCTAAAGTAATCTACAGATTCAATGCAATCCCAATCAGAATCCCAATGACATTCTTCATAGAAATAGAACACAGAATCCTAAAATGTATATGGAATAACAAAAGACCTTGAACAGAAAAAGCAATCCTGAAAAGAAAGAACAAAGCTGGAGGCATCACAATCCTAACTTGAAAATATATTACATAGCTATAGTAATTAAAATGGCATGGGGCTGGCACAAAAGCAGACTCATAGATCAATGGAACAGAACTGAAACCCCAGAAAGAAAACCACATATCTGTGGTCAGTTAATCTCTGACAAAGGAGCCAAGATCATACAATGGAGAAAGGAATGTCTCTTCAATAAATGCTGTTGGGAAAACTGGACAGCCACATGCAAAAGAATGAAAGGAGATCATTATCTTCCACCGTACACAAAAATTAAATTGAAATGGATAAAAGACTTGACTCTAACACGTGAAACCATAAAACTCCTAGAAGAAAATATACACAGTACAGTTTTTGACATCGGTCTTAGTACCATCTTTTCCAATACCATGTCTACTCAGGCAAGGGAAAGAAAAGAAAAAATATACAAATGGGACTACATGAGACTAAAAGTCTTCTTCAAGGCAAAGGAAATGATGAACAAAACAAAAAGACAGTGCCGGCCCCGTTGTTTAGTGGTTAAGTGCACACGAACCGCTACTGGCTGCCCAGGTTCGGATCCCAGACGCGCACAGACGCACCGCTTGATTGGCCATGCTGAGGTCGTGTTCCACATACAGCAACTAGAAGGCTGTGCAACTATGACATACAACTATCAACTGGGACTTTGGAGGGAAAAATAAAAGAGGAGGGTTGGCAATTGATGTTAGCTCAGAGCCGGTCATCCTCAGAAAAAGAGAGGAGGATTAGCACAGATGTTAGCTCAGGGCTGATCTTCCTCACACACAAAAAAATAAAACGAAAAGACAGCCCACTAACTGGGAGAAAATATTTGCAAATCATATATCTGACAAGGGGTTAATCTCCAAAATATATAAACAACACATACAACCCAACAACAAAAAAACAGGTAATCCAATCTAAAAATGGGCAGAGGAGATGAACAGACATTTTTCCAAAGAAGATATACAGAAGGCCAACAGACACATGAAAAGATGTATATCATCACTAATTATTAGGGATATTCAAATCAAAACTACAATGAGAGATCACCTTACACCTGTCAGAATGGCTATAAATCCCAAGACAAAAAATAACAAATGTTGGAGAGGATAAGGAGAAAAGGTTACCCTCACACACTGCTGGTGGGAATGCAAACTGGTGCAACCACCAGGGAAAACAGTATGGAGATTTCTCAAAAAATTAAAAATAGAAATAACATACCTTCCAGCTATCCCACTACTGGGTATTTATCCAAAGAAATTGAAATCAACAATTCAAAGAGATTTATGCACCCCTGTGTTCACTGCAGCATTACTCACAATAGCCAAGACATGGAAACAATCCAAGTGCCCTGCTACAGATGAACAGATAAAGAAAATGTGTTATGTATTACATACAATGGACTACTACTCAGCCAGAAAAAAAGACAAGATCGTCCTGTTTGCAACAACCTGGATGGACCTTGAGGGTATGATGATAAACGAAATAAGCCAGACAAAGACACTTAGCATTATTTCACTCATATGTAGAATATAAACATACACAGGGATAAAGAGAACAGATTAGTGGTTACCATAGGGGAAGGGGGCTCGGTGTTGAGTGAAAGAGTTAAATGTGCACATATGCATGGTGATGGATAAAAGTTAGACTACCGCTGGTAAGCACGATGCAGTCTGTACAGAAATTCACAAATAATAATGAACACCCGAAATTACACAATGTTAAAGCCCTTTATAATTTCAATAGAACAGTTAAAAACGAAAAAAAATAATTCATTCCTCTGTATGGGTGAATAGTATCTCACTGTGGGGATAAACCACACTTTCTGTATCCGTTCACCTGTAGATGGACGTTTGGGTTGTTTTCCATTTTTATCTACTATATATAGGTTGTTATCAACATGTGTGTACAAGTCTGTGTATAGACATATGTGTTTATTTACCTTGGATGGATTCCTAGGAGAGGAATTGCTGGGTAGACATATGTAATTTTTAAAGACGCATCCAAGCTATTTTTCACGAGCACTCGATCAGAGTTTCAGTGACTTGACATCTTCAACAACACTTGCTATAGTCAGTCTTTTTAATTTTAGCCATTCTCAAGTGTGGTGGAATCTCATGATGACTGTCACTTACATTTCCCCAATGACTCATGTGGTGAAGGAGAACGCAAGCCACGCACAGATTGGGAGAAAACATCTGCAAAACATATCCCTAGAAAAGGACGTGTGTTTATAAAATATAAAAAGCTCTTACAACCCACTCGTAAGAAGACAAGCAACACGTCATGGCTTACCAGGACACAGCAGATCAGGTCTGTGATGAGCACCAGGAGTACCGCCAAGCAGATGAGGATGAGGGCCCAGAAGGGGAGGTCTGGGGAGACAAGTGGTGTGGTGAGACACGTCCTGTCATCACCCCAGGGCTCCTGGTGACCCCACTGTGCCTCAACCGTCCTTGACAAGGTTTGGCCAACTTTCCTCATCATCCAAGACCCTGTGCGCATGGTTCTCTTCGATGAGGAACAGCATCATGATACACTCCCCCTACCATGGGCTGAGGCTTCCTGCAGGTTTACCTGGCTTCTCAGTCAAGGCATCATTTCTGTTGGGAGAATATTCTGGAAGTAAATGAAATGGAGAATGCATGTGAGTGCGTTTCACTCTTTTTAATAAAACTTTTTAGACAGAAAAATAAAGAGAACAGTCTCATAAACATCCATCATCTAGATTTAACAATGTATATTCCATCTAATTAAAACAATATTGCATCAATGTATAAATTATTAACACTTGCCACGCTTGATTCATCCCACGTTTTCAATGAAATATTAAAACCAAGTAGACATCATGATGTTTCACACCATTTTAGTTTCCATCTCTAAAAAGTGAGCACACTTTGCTACAAAATACAAGACCATTATCACAGAACAAAACTGTAATAAATTAAACCAAATTCATACCTCTGGGCACAGTGGACTGAATTTGGGCTAGACTTTCTTATGACAGCCAGGGGCAGAATGGGTCATCACTGTTGGCAAGCCTACGGGATCTCTGTAAATTTGTAAAATCCCACTCAAATGTGTTCTTCCATGCCTAGAAACACATCATCCCCTTCTCCTTTATCTATTTGCTTAATATTCATTTTCTAGGATTAACCTACAATGTAATTTCCTGCAGGAAGTCTTCTCTGATTTCCGCCTGCAAGTATGTGTTTGTTCACATCAAATAATTAATAAGTTTCAATTCTCTATTCTTGTTATTGCCAGCTACAACATAAACTCGAGGAGGGTAGGACACACAACATCCAGTGGGCATGGGGGGAGGGGTGCAGGTCCCCCTACTTGTAGCTCGCAGACCTTGGGGCAAGGGAGACCTGATGTTAAAACCTGGCCCTGCCCCTAACTCACTGTGTGACCCTAGGCACAATACTCCCCTTTCTGAGCTTCAGTTTAACCATGTCAGAAATGGGCAAGGCAGCTAGGACATCACTTCTGGACACTAAGAGAACCCAGACATGCAGGGAAAGTGAAGGGTTGAAACAATCATGTAACAGATGTAAGTCAGACAAACGAATGACGCTGCCCTCAGGACAAAGAGAGACGTGAGAGGGGAGACTCCACATGGTCCTGGGTGTGTCTCGGCAGGGCGGTGTACTCCGAAGATGTGGGATCCAGGTTGCTGAGGTTCCCGACGATGATGCGGAAATGTAGCTGGTGCTCTCTCTGGATGGATAAACTCTGGGTTGCAGAGCCAGGAGCCACCGAGAGGAAGAGCAGAGAGGTGGAGACTCTCAGCTCACAGCACAGAGGCATGGTGGCCCACGGGATCAGGGTGGTGGGTGCAGACGGCGTCACACTGGTGGCTGCCCCATCCTTCTCTGGCCTGGGGAGAGAGGGATGTAGGGACTCTAGAGAGAGCTCCTGAAACCTCTGGGGGTGGGGGCCAGAACTGGAAGGAGGAAATGGGAGGACAGTGGGGAGACAAGGAGGGGTGGTCACAAGAGTGGTCATTAGTGGCAAATGCTCAGGGGAGGGTCGCACCTGAGGGAGACCAGTCTGCAGCTCGAGTAGAGTGGGCCCA